>NC_085983.1:673571-1347142 GCF_910591565.1 Cydia splendana | reverse complement strand
CCTGCTTGTGTGTTTGCGGGTATTTCTTGCGCGTCGTGTGTCGCTGTCGGCCGGCGTCGCTGTAGCACTGGTTGAGATGGGCTGTTGGCACTAACCTGCATGAGCTTCCCGCAAGTCTCGCACACGAACTGGCCCTGCTTGTGTATTTGCGGGTATTTCTTCAGGGTGACCACTCTTTACTATAACCAAAATTCCCTGACTTTTCCCGGTTTTCCAGGCGTTTTTTCAAGTTTTTCCCTGACCATAATCTTAAATGTAATAAATATAAAATATGTAATTGGAATACATTTTTGAGTTTTTGCAGAATCTGAATTAGTCCAGTCATTATATCCAAAAAACCGACCCTACCCGTGAATAATCAGTTCTTGGATTTTTTTTCGTAGATCCCTCGGGGGGGTCACTGGGAGTTTAAATTCAAAAAGTAGACTGAATCAGGCTCCTGAGTATATTCGAAAAACGGTTTTATTTAATAACTCGGCCATTTTTGATTTTACAGTAAAACCGTGAGGACAAAAATTGTAGGAAATTTGATTCTCTACAAGTTTGGTCCTCACAATTTTTCTTCTAGGATCGATATTTTGGAAATTAAATTTGATAAAAGCGACTAATTCAAAATACTTTCATCATCTACGAGATACGAGCGATCGAAATTGGGAATCTAGTGGTATTGACCACTCGATTTCAATTCTATTAGTAGAATTTAAACGCCTAGTAGTGGAGATATCATTTAACGAAATACACGAAATGGAGTGGTCGAATTTCAAAAATCGGCCCCCTGGACTTAAATTTTCCATCTTTTTGTGTAGCTCCTCCGTGTACAAGGAGTGAGCATTACGAGCCGCGTGGGTCATTTTTTTTTTCAATATTTATTTTGTCTATACTGCCGTGGTAGGATATAGCGTTACCTATTATTAACCTATTTAGCGGCAGACGTACGACCTCAATTTCATAGAAAACCGCAAATCGATGTACAGGTTAGCCGTTTGGCACACGCAATTTTTTGATCCGCAGTTCCTAAAAAAATTTCCATAGGAGGGGAGTGCTGAGTCATTGTTTCTTTTTATGAGAAAAAAAAATTTTTTTAGAAACCAATCGTGTATGGTAGGGTTAAAGAGGTATTTCCCGTTGGATATATGGATATTACGTATCATTTTATGATTAATATGCACCGTATCTGCAGTACAGTTCCATTAAGTCTCGTAGAATAGATACTGAAGTAGGACTGTATATCACTTCGTATTATTGAAAAATTAAAAAAAAATACTAAATGAAATTATTTTCAAAATTGCTTTATTAGGGTTAGATATGAGGATATCACGTATCATTTGAGGTATATTGTACAAAAAAAAATCAGCCATATCGTATCTGGAGAAGCCCAAACTTGGTATGTTTTGAAAATTATTTTTGTTTTAATTTAAAAAAAATGGCTGAAATGTAATGATGTGGTATAGTTTTAGAATCGCCTCAAAAAGCTTTTCTGAAAAAAAAATATTTTCTTTCCCATACAAAAAAAAACAATGACTCAGCACTCCCCTCCTACGGCAAATATTTTTAGGAAGTGCGGGTCAAAATATTTGTTTTGACCTCTAGTATGCGTGTGCCAAACGGCTAATCTGTACATCGTTAGCGGTTTTTTAAAGTGAACAGGTTAGCACATTCACTGCCCCCGACGCAAATGTGCGTCCACCGTCATACAAGTTTGTTCCTAGGCCACGCCCCCTGGCAGTGAATGCGTTAGACTAATTATAGTAGATATATAATGTTTGCAGATTATACATAGATTATAGATATATAATGAAGCGATGGTGGCTTAGCGGTAAGAGCGTGCGACTTTCAATCCGGAGGTCGCGGGTTCAAACCCCCGGCTCGTACCAATGAGTTTTTCGGAACTTATGTACCTACGAAATATCATTTGATATTTACCAGTTGCTTTTCGGTGAAGGAAAACATCGTGAGGAAACCGGACTAATCCCATTAAGGCCTAGTTTCCCCTCTGGGTTGGAAGGTCAGATGGCAGTCGCTTTCGTAAAAACTAGTGCCTACGTCAAATCATGGGATTAGTTGTCAAGCGGAACACAGGCTCCCATGAGCCGTGGCAAAATGCCGGGATTACGCCAGGAAGAAGAAGATATAATGTTTGCAGATGGTAAAATTAATATTTTTTTTTATTTTATTATGTATACACAGAGACAATTTTTATTCCCTGACCTCCATTAAATTTCCCTGACAATTCCCTGACTTTTCCATGACTAGCGAAATTCCCTGACTTTTCCCGGTTTTCCCGGTTTTCCAGAAAGTGGCCACCCTGTTCTTGCGCGTCGTGTGTCGCTGTCGGCCGGCGTCGCTGTAGCGCTGGTTGAGATGGGCTGTTGGCACTAACCTGCATGAGTTTCCCGCAAGTCTCGCACACGAACTGGCCGTGCTTGTGTGTTTGGGGGTATTTCTTGCGCGTCGTGTGTCGCTGGCGGCCGGCGTCGCTGTAGCGCTGGTTGAGATGGGCTGTTGGCACTAACCTGCATGAGTTTCCCGCAAGTCTCGCACACGAACTGGCCGTGCTTGTGTGTTTGGGGGTATTTCTTGCGTGTCGTGTGTCGCTGGCGGCCGGCGTCGCTGTAGCGCTGGTTGAGATGGGCTGTTGGCACTAACCTGCATGAGTTTCCCGCAAGTCTCGCACACGAACTGGCCGTGCTTGTGTGTTTGCGGGTATTTCTTGCGCGTCGTGTGTCGCTGGCGGCCGGCGTCGCTGTAGCGCTGGTTGAGATGGGCTGTTGGCACTAACCTGCATGAGTTTCCCGCAAGTCTCGCACACGAACTGGCCGTGCTTGTGTTTGCGGGTATTTCTTGCGCGTCGTGTGTCGCTGGCGGCCGGCGTCGCTGTAGCGCTGGTTGAGATGGGCTGTTGGCACTAACCTGCATGAGTTTCCCGCAAGTCTCGCACACGAACTGGCCGTGCTTGTGTGTTTGCGGGTATTTCTTGCGCGTCGTGTGTCGCTGGCGGCCGGCGTCGCTGTAGCGCTGGTTGAGATGCTTGCGTCGGTGGTGGACGTCGTACGCCGACAACGTCGGGAACGTCATGCCGCACTGTGTGTAAATAGTTATTTACGATACAAGAGCGGAAAGTAGGAAATTCGCAACGCGTGGTGTGAAATTAAAACACGACCGAGGGGAGTGTTTTTAAATCGACACGAGTTGAGAATTACCTATTCGCACGTGTATCGTACAACGTTTTACAGTACATATGGCCCTTTAAATTTTCGACATAGACACGGAAACACACACTAGTGCGGGAAATCAGCACCATATGTACTGTAAAATCGTATTTAAGGTGAAGTAACTTACTAAGAATGAGGTAAAATAAGGAATGGAAAGGAATTAGTTATTTTCACAAAAAATTAGAATGTCTGTTATGTTGCTTGAATTCAAGATAAATTCTACAATTATATGGGAGTCGTTCGAGGATTTAATTATTTAGCCTCTATAAAAAAATGGTAAACTAAATTGACTGCCTGTATAAACAACAAATATTAACAAAGCGTATTAAGGACATTCCAAATACTTCGGATCGTTGAGTAATTCCAAAAATAGACCCTGAGATGACGGCTTTATGGGTGACTTTAGGAATTTTCCGACATTCTGCAATATTCGGAATTACCCGAAAACACCTTATAAAAATACTGACCTCCTCACACCGGTGTGACTCTGTAGGATGTGTCTCCTTGACATGTTCCTGTAGCTTGTCCTCGCTCGCACAGTTCTCGCCGCACTGCTCGCACGGCCGCAGGTCTCCGTGCTCGCCGGCCGTGTCTGTGTGTCTGTTCAGCGCGGATATGCTAACGAACTTGGCTGAGCATATGGTGCACTTGATTTTCTGAAAAAAAAAAACATTATTTCGCTAGAAATTAATCGATATAAACTGAAATTATGTACTTACTTGCCTACTTACCTATATCACAGAATAAGTAATAGCACAGAATATATAATAGTACTAGGTACAGAAGACTCACTCTCTAACAAAGCGCGTCTGTTACGATCAGGACAGATATGGCCGCTAGGTGGCGACAGCGCCACGCGCGGCTTATGGCTAGCCACCAAAATTGGTGTGGAACGGATGTACTTTTAGCTACCTGTAGCAAAGCGACGAAATCGCGGAGTGAGCCACGCCTGGTAATAGTACTACCGTACAGAAAAGCAACTTCCCACAAAACCGAAGTTTGACAGCGAGTCAGGAACGAATCATGCTGTCCCGTATTGGTACTATTATCATGCCGCGATCAGAAAGGGATTAGAAATAACAGATTTCCATACACTTACGTCTAAATCAATATGGATTGACAGCTATCTCAATCCCTTTTTCATTGCGATTCAGTAATATCCCTTTCGGCTATTTAGGGTTGTCAAAATTCAAGTCATTATCTTATCTGTGGTCGTGCACGCAAAGGGACGTCAAGTTGTGCCAACACTAATAATTGCTCGGAGCAATACTGAGCCGAACAGAGCCGAGAATGCCCGAAAGAAATAGTTTCGCCCCCCTGCCTATATGCAAACATATTATTGTCCACACTGTAAATTAGAGATGTAACAGATAGTTGTTTGGCCAGATACCGGACACCGGATGTTCGGCCTGATCATCGGCCGAATATTCGGTATCCGGCCGCCGAATATTCGCCCGGCGGAATATTACCTACGTTTCGCTTTATCAGGTGGGCAATGTGCAGGTTTTGACCTGTTTCGTAACTTTCGTAGTGAACTCATTTCTAGGTTCGAAAACTTCGAAATGAGTAGGAAGTAAGTGGAATGTTTAAATTGTTTTAAAATAATGAACGAGTACGATTATGACCGTGACTGTTTCTTAAATCCAATTTGTATACTCCGAAATCAAGCAAAGCTACTATCCGTTATCCGGCCGGATAGTACGTCACTATCCGATATCCGACCGGATATTAAAATAAGAGCCGGATAGGCCTGATACCGGATATTAACCGTATATCCGGTGCATCTCTACTGTAAACGTTTAACAATATGTTATATTACCTCGGCGTGCATCCTGGCCTTGTGCATCTTGAGCCCAACTTGTCCTATGAACGTCTCGCCGCACATGTCGCATGCCACATTCATCGCGGGGTGCGCCAGCCGCACGTGCGACAAATATGTCGAACTCTTACTGTGGAAGAAAAGGCATACTCATACTCATTATTTATTGGTTATAGGTAATAACCTTAGAGCATTTAGTAAGCTTTTAGTAGGTGAGCTCCATCTTAGGCTCTGTCTTCACTTTCCATCAGGTGTGACTAGAGCCAATCGCCGATCAGTTTATAAAAAAAAAAATCTGCAGACGTCATCGCTGTCATTTTCTGTACAAAACAGTCTGCCGATTTTTGCGGCGGAGGGGACGTCAAATGTATTGCTATTCCTACATGATTTCTACGTAACGTACAAATAGCCATGTCAGTCCATACAAAAGTTTGCACAACTGTGCAAGGTTTTCGGCGGCGGGGTAAGCTCTTAAAGGCGACTCCGGTTATTGAATGCTCTAAGGTAATTACATGGCAGCTATAACTAGTACAAATACACAAATGATACAGATTTATTGCATAATTATTTTCCATCGTATTTTCACGGACACGTACAAACGTGTCTTGCTATTTCACTCAGTGTCGGTACAAAAAGTACTGAGGTTAACTGAAGTAACATGACAAATACGAACGTTTCCGAGAAAATACGATGGAAAACAATTATGTATCTGCACATATTTTTGTTAGAAGTGTTGGTTCTTTATCTTGAGTTATAAACTCGTAAGTTACATTTCGTTTAACCTCTCATTTATTTATAGAATCTTGACCGAATTTTTAGTAATATTTTTGTCGAGCACAATATCTTCTGCTCTTTACGGCGCGACTGTGTTTTGACTCACAATTTTTGACCACAAAAGGTTAACTAAAAAATATGGTTATATGTAAAGTCGGTTTACGGACGATAATTTTGCGTGATAACGTCATAAGAAAACGTGGCCGTAACGTTATCATGGAGATCTGTACGGTTACCATCAGTTTGTCACTGACATAAACGCCGTCGAGAACGTAATTTACTTTCTATACATCTCGTTTGCACTAATATGCGAGTGCGAGCGAGATTTATAGAAAGTAAATTACGTTCTCGACGGCGTTTATGTCAGTGACAAACTGATGGTAACCGTACTGTCCACAACGTGACACTTTTTCGTGCATGCTACCGGTGTTCATCGATTTATAAGACGTTATCACGTCAAAAGTCTCATTCTTATTTCAAACTAGCGACCCGCCCCGGCTTCGCACGGGCTACACAAAACCTTAATAAATTATCCACCTAAACCTTCCTCAAGAATCACTCTATTGATAGGTGAAAACCGCATGAAAATCCGTTCAGTAGTTTTTGAGTTTATCGCGAACATACATACAGACGCGGCGGGGGACTTTGTTTTATAAGGTGTAGTGAGATAAAGATTTATTATTCAATTAGGCATAGGAATGAGATTATGAACGTCGAATAAAGTTATCCCATGAAGCTATAAATATAAATATTATAGGGACATTCTTACACAAATTGACTAATGGGGCCCACTGATTAACAGTCCGCCGGACGGTATCGGCCTGTCAGTTAGAACAAAATTCTGACAGTTCCGAACAACTGACAGGCCGATACCGTCCGGCGGACTGTTAATCAGTGGGCCCCTTAAGTCCCACGGTAAGCTCAAGAAGGCTTGTGTTGTGGGTACTCAGACAACTAGAGCCATATATATAATATACAATAGTACATTGTGCAACATGGGGCGTAAGTTGAATATTGCAAACGAGAGTAAGTTAAATCGCGACGGCTTGCAGGAGCGATTTATAGACTCGAGTTTGCAATATTATTACGCCCCGAGTTACACACAATGTTTTTCATCACACTTGCGATACAAAAATTAAGTATAAAGACAAAAAACTGTTAATTATGGCACTAGAAACTTCATAACTCCCTAGGGAGAACGCTCTTTCTATAACTCCCGCTAAACCTGCGTGCATTTCCACATTTACTGAGCGAGTGTGATGAAAATACTTAAATACATATAAATCATGCATGACTCGGGAACAAATATCTGTGCTCATCACACAAATAAATGCCCTTACCGGGATTCGAACCCAAGATCATCGGCTTCGCAGGCAGGGTCACTACCCGCTAGGCCAGAGCGGTCGTCAACCATGTTCGTATACCGTGAAGACACATTATTGTCTTTTCATTATAAAACAAAGAGAAAACCGGCGAAGTTGGGCACCGCCGGTGAAGTTAGGGTTGAAATGCAACATTGATAACGGGGTTAGATAAACTTACATGAAGCTCTTCCCACAGTGTTGGCACTCGTAGGTCTTGCCCGCGTGCATGGCGTGGTGCTTCCTCGCTTGCCCCCTGTATCATAGATGATACATAAATAACCGGCCAAGTGCGAGTCGGACTCGCGCATGAAGGGTTCCGTACCATAATGAAAAAAAAAATGGAAAAAAATGCAAAAAAAACGGTCACCCATCCAAGTACTGACCACGCCCGACGTTGCTTAACTTTGGTCAAAAATCACGTTTGTTGTATGGGAGCCCCATTTAAATCTTTATTTTATTCTGTTTTTAGTATTTGTTGTTATAGCGGCAACAGAAATACATCATCTGTGAAAATTTCAACTGTCTAGCTATCACGGTTTGTGAGATACAGCCTGGTGACAGACGGACGGACGGACGGACGGACGGACGGACAGCGAAATCTTAGTAATAGGGTCCCGTTTTACCTTTTGGGTACGGAACCCTAAAAAGGCAAAAAAAACACTTTTGTTGTATGGGAGCCCCACTTAAATATTTATTTTATTTTGTTTTTAGTATTTGTTGTTCTAACAACAAATAACCGCCAACTAATGCCGCTATAGGTAACAGAAATAAATCATCTGTGAACATTTCAACACTAGGTTCATGAGATATAGCCTGGTGAAAGACAGACAGACAGACGGACAGCGAAGTCTTAGTAATAGACTTCGTTTTTACGCGTTGGGTACGGAACCCTAAAAACACACAAGACACATAAATACTGTAAAAAGGTTTTGGTAAAAATACCATTTTTGGTACAAGCTTTTATCGCTGAATCTTTTCTTTCCACAGGCAACTAGAGATAGAGATAGATAGATAGAGATCTTTATTTTGCATCCAATGTACATATTTATATTACATACAAGTAAACTACATAGTAACATACAGGCACATGGACCCTGGTAGGGTATCGCAAAAAAATTTGTAACAAATCAAATTATAAATTTTATGTGACAAGCATAACATGACTTAAAGTAAATTAAGAGTAGGTAACAATTAGGAGTACTTAATCAATTTAATATTTTTTAACTACAATGTGTTTTCTTACTTACATATATACTTATAATTATAACAAGGTATCTTCCATAAACTCAGATATACTGTAGTAGCACTTTTCGACCAGCTTACTTTTTAGATTTGTTGCAAATTGGTTGTATGATGTTTTTAAATAAGCGGGAATTTTATTGTATATTTTAATAGCCCTGTAATAGGGGCCGTTTTTGTAGATCTCTAGTATCGGCTCCGGTAGTTCTAAAAACTGTTTGCGTCTGGCATTTTGGCAAAATTTAAAAAGATGTATATTTTTGTGGACGAATATGGCTACTTCTAAAATGTAAAGAGAGGGGACGGTTAAAAGTTTCAGATTTTTAAAATAAGGTCTACAGCTATTTGGTTGGTGGATATTGGCTAGGATTCTGACACATTTTTTCTGCATTACAAAAAGTTGCTGAATATCGGTGCTATGGCCCCATAATAGGATACCATAACGCAGCCATGCAACTGCCTGTGAATGGTACACTGCTAACGCGCATTCGAAGCTGGTACTGCTTTTTAATATGCTCAAGGCATAGGTAAACCGCGACAGTTTGTTTTTTAATTTTTCTATCTGACCTTTCCAATTTAAATGACTATCCAATGTGATGCCCAATAGACTGCAATCAGTAACCTCTTCGATGTTTAGTACTCATCGAGACAATTCTAAAAACCCCAAACATAATTAGGTTGCGTTGTTTTATCACAGAGTTCCTATGGACAAATTTACCTTTCCCGAATAATATATCTGTAAGGTTTCACCATGTTTTTCCCGTTCATTACAAAACACAACGAATATTTAAACGATTTTGACAAACACCATAGTGAATGACGCTTAGTGACTGCTATAAAACATTGCTATATATAGTTTTTTAATTCGCTGTCAAATGATTGCGCTGCAGACTTTTTTTGGTCTAACTCTAGACATACGAGTATGCAAGAACTTGAGTTAGTGCTCATCTTGATGTCTGTCTCGCTTTGGCTGATGTGCTGTCTCTGTCTTACCTGTCTCTAGACACATAGTTGCACTCGTTGCACAGCAACTTCAATCGGTGAACATCTTGGTGTCTCTGTCGCACGCATTGCCGCTTGAAGCGCACGGAGCAGATCGCACAATGATCTTTCGCTCTGACTGATGTGTTGTCTCTGTCTCGCTCTGGCTGATGTGATGTCTCTGTCTCGCTATGGCTGATGTGCTGTCTCTGTCTTACCTGTCTCTAGACACATAGTTGCACTCGTTGCACAGGAACTTCAATCGGTGAACATCTTGGTGTCTCTGTCGCACGCATTGCCGCTTGAAGCGCACGGAGCAGATCGCACAATGATCTTTCGCTCTGATTGATGTGTTGTCTCTGTCTCGCTATGGCTGATGTGCTGTCTCTCTCTCGCTCTGGCTAATGTGTTGTCTCTGTCTCGCTCCTCTGACTGATGTGCTGTCTCTGTCTCGCTATGGCTGATGTGCTGTCTCTGTCTTACCTGTCTCTAGACACATAGTTGCACTCGTTGCACAGGAACTTCAATCGGTGAACATCTTGGTGTCTCTGTCGCACGCATTGCCGCTTGAAGCGCACGGAGCAGATCGCACAATGATCTTTCGCTCTGGCTGATGTGTTGTCTCTGTCTCGCTTTGGCTGAAGTGCTGTCTCTGTCTTACCTGTCTCTCGACACATAGTTGCACTCGTTGCACAGGAACTTCAATCGGTGAACATCTTGGTGTCTCTGTCGCACGCATTGCCGCTTGAAGCGCACGGAGCAGATCGCACAATGATCTTTCGCTCTGGCTGATGTGTTGTCTCTGTCTCGCTTTGGCTGAAGTGCTGTCTCTGTCTTACCTGTCTCTCGACACATAGTTGCACTCGTTGCACAGGAACTTCAATCGGTGAACATCTTGGTGTCTCTGTCGCACGCATTGCCGCTTGAAGCGCACGGAGCAGATCGCACAATTATCTTTCGCTCTGACTGATGTTGATGTGCCGTCTCTGTCTCGCTATGGCTGATGTGCTGTCTCTCTCTCGCTCTGGCTAATGTGTTGTCTCTGTCTCGCTCATCTGACTGATGTGCTGTCTCAGTCTCGCTATGGCTGATGTGCTGTCTCTGTCTTACCTGTCTCTCGACACATAGTTGCACTCGTTGCACAGGAACTTCAATCGGTGAACATCTTGGTGTCTCTGTCGCACGCATTGCCGCTTGAATCGCACGAAGCAGATCTCGCAAGCGAGCGAACCCTCGCTCTGAAAATAAAACAAATTCTAGAGTTTTTTTAAAGTAAATAT
Source organism: Cydia splendana (assembly GCF_910591565.1). NCBI lineage: Eukaryota > Metazoa > Arthropoda > Insecta > Lepidoptera > Tortricidae > Cydia > Cydia splendana. The sequence continues at coordinate 1,336,473 of NC_085983.1, read as the reverse complement.
GGGATACTATATTGCTTAAAGTCGTTGCTGTTAATATGATAAGCTACAAAAAACATAAGAAAACTCATCATCATCTCATGATTCAGATCGAAGGTCAAGAGGGATCTCTTTCAGTTAACCTAGTAGGGACCCTGCCTATGCTTATTCATATGTAAGCTCTTTTTTTTAATGTCTGAATGTCGTATCTGTCCGCCTCTTCGGTCATTTCGACTCTTGTCAAACTATAGCAAACAATATAATAAAATATAATGTCTGGGAGAAACATATAAAAACTCAAAATGCGCGTTTTGCCAGAGATAAGAACAGGCTCGATTTTTCGCCCCCGAAAACCCATATAAGTATAGCAAATTTCATCGATATCGTTAGAGCCGTTTCCGAGATCCCCGAAATATATAAATCTATCCATATATAAATATATATACAAGAATTGCTCGTTTAATTGTATACGACCGTAAGGTATAAAGGTATAAGTATGTATGGACCATTTTCGAAATCGAAAAAGTACTGAAAACTTTAAAAAATATTTACCGGACTGTGCCGTAATCTGTGGTTGTTGTAGGCGGCCTCAGCATCGAAGCCTTTCCCGCAGTCCTCGCACCGGAAATGGGACTCCAGGTAATTCCGGGACTTCTTACGCGCGGCGATCTCTTCCAGCTGCTCTTCCTGCACATAATAACTGTTTACAGCAAGCAAATGTCTAAACTTTAATGTCTGTCAGTAGGTAGGTATGTCTAAACTCTAAACTAAGTCCCATAATGGCAGCGTCGCAGCCAAAAAGGCGTTATTCACTAAGTTATCACAGAATTTTTTACAATTTCAAAAATTTTCAGAAATCTTTACATTATCTCTAAATGAATTGAATTGAATTAAAACAAGATCTATTTCAGGAAATTTTGTATGACATTTTAGTCTCTAAATGCAGTCAAGAATACACCATTACAATCTATCGGGTTTAATAGACCCACGGTGTATAGCACATATGATCATTAACATTCTTAAAGTTTCATAAGTAGGTATACTTAGTATGAATTATGTCAGGTGATTTTTTCGGGCTCGGGCCCTAATCCGTTAAACAAAAGCCTTTGTTTCTTTCAAGAGCGGTCTTCAGCACGTGCCGAAGTAACCAATGTCGTTTAAAAAGCATCTATCGTGATAGTATTAAGGTTCAAATTCATGTGACAGTTCATTCAGAGAACAATCAGGGTGGTCATGGTTTTGGAGATAACAACACGTGTTATCTCCGAATGGGCCGTTTCATGAATTTGAACCATATAATTAGAATGGTAAGTTTGGTTTTTAAACGGGCTTGTTCCCGTTACTTATGTCGGGGCTATACTGCATAAAGGAAACAATACCTTTTGTTTAACAGATTAGGGCCCGAGCCCGAAAAAATCACCTGAGATAATTCATACTATAATAGCTACTGTTTATTAAACCGTTTTTCAATAATAAAAAAACACGACAAGATTGTTTACCTCTTTCCCAAGGCTAGAAAACCGCTAAGTGCGAGTCGGCCTCGCGCACGAAGGGTTCCGTACCATTCCGCAAAAAACGGCAAAAAAATCCTTTAGTACCGTTTGGTAACTAAAAATTGGTAACCAGCTTCGAAACGGGAAAGAAATACCAATTCGTAACTCGCTTCAAATTGGGACTTTTCCATTACCGATTTGTAACCACGTTTGGTAACCGGCTTCGAAACGGGAAAAAATAAATCCCGAGTTGTAACTGGTTACAAAATGGGACTTTTGAATTACCGATTCGTAGCCACGGTTGGTAACCAGCTTCCAAACGGGAAAAAATATCCCGCGTTGTAACTGGTTACAAAATGGGACTTTTGAAGTGACCATCTAACTTTTTAAGTGTTGACAATTGGCATTCACATATTTTTGATAAAATGTACAGACAGCGAGAAATTATCATTAAAACTTAAAATAAACGTATGCAATGACAATAAGTCTGAAGTGCTTTCGTATGTACACCGTTCTAGCCTCGAATTGGTAGAATAAACTCCGATCAGTAACTCTGGCCCAATACGTAGCCGGCTACAAACAGGTAATTTTGGATTCCCATTTTGTAGCCAGTTACAAAACATATTTACCAAACGTTACCACTCTGGCCCAATTCGTAACTGGCTACATAAAGGGAATTTTAAATTCCTGTTTTGTAGCTAGTTACCAAATTTAGTTACCATACGGTAACACGCTGGCCCAATAGGTAACCGGCTACAAACTGGGAATCTTGATTCCCATTCTGTAGCTGGTTACGAAATTTTGGTTACCAAACGGTACTAAAGTAAAGGAAGTTGTATGGGAGCCCCATTATAATATTTATTACACTGTTTTTAATATTTATTGTTATGGCGGCAACAGAAATACATCATCTGTGAAATTTTTAACTGTCTAGCTATCACGGTTCATGAGATACAGCCTGGTGACAGAGAGACGGGCAGTGGAGTCTTAGTAATAGGGTCCCGTTTTGGCACCCTTTGGGCACAGAACCCTAAAACGATGTTACAATATGGTGGTTGCAACCAACCGTTTTTCATTCTTACCTTGCTCAAAACAACAATTTTCACAGCATACGAACTCTCAAATGTGGCGAAATCGAAAACCGGCATGAAATCATTTTCTGCCTTCCTGAACTTCCTTGTTACCTCTTCTTTCCTCTTCCTTTTCCTTCTCACTTTTGGCTTATCTGTATTATCTTTAAGTTCATCAACTTTCATTGCTATCTTTTTCTTACTTTTCCTTCTCTTTTTTAACGGTAACTCTAGTTTTTCATCACTAAAATCATCTTCAAAATCAATATTATCATCAAGAGCTATGTCCCACTCTTTTTTAGCATCTACACTTTCTTCATATTCAAAATTATCATCAACATTAATTTCAACTTTTATATTTTCTATCTTATGTTCTTCGCTGACTTCATCATCATTATCTACAATAACTTCTGTTTTTTTCTTAGCTGCAGTTCCAGATTTTCTTTTTCTTTTGGTACTTTTTTTGTCTTCATTTTCTTTAGATTCTATTTTTAAATCGGCGTGGTCGATAATGCAGTCTATGTCTACAATGTCTATGTTGGGTTCAACTTTTATGTCAGCTGAGGGGGTAACATAAAAATGTTATTGTACACAAAACAGGTTAAAATACAATGAAAATAAAATAATAGATGCACCCAGCTTAGGGGCTGTCCATAAATTACGTCATCGTTTTTTGACGATTTTTGACCCCCCCTCCCCCTAAAATCATCCAGAAATCATGCTTCGAATGACCCCGTTTCCTCCTACGTCATGCTACCATCATCCGATGTCCAGACCCCCCCCCCTCCTAATTTGAAATGACGTAAGTTATGAATAGCCCCTTAGGGATCATCCATTAATTACGTCACACGAATTTCTAGGTTTTTTGACCCCTCCCCCCCTCCTTGTCACACTTGGTCACATTTGGCAAACCCCTCCCCCCTAGTGTGACGTCACATTTTTTCTACGAAATCGCCAAATCGAATTAAGTATCAAAATATTTTTGACGATATAAATATTAGTAATTTTATAACCCAAAACTGCTTAGGAAAGAAAATTAATCGAATAAAAACGATTATCATTTTAAAAACTCGTTATTTAAATGTACAGCGAATAAAATAATTTAAATAAATTTTCGGTTACTGATGAAGTTAAAGTGACGTCACAAAGTTTGTGTCTCCCCCCTCCCTCATGTCACAATATGTCACATTTTCTTGACCCCCTCCCTCCCCCTAAACGTGTGATGTAATTAATGGATGACCCCTTAGCTTAATTAATGATATAAGGGATAGGACTTGATGGTCCCCCTATTGCTTTAAGTATACAGGGTGGCTACAAAATAAGTGCATTCCCGTTGCCAGGGAGGTTTTGGGATTATACTGAGCAACTTTTACTATGGGACCAACCTCGAAATCGCGAAAAATATTTGGCTGTTTCATACATTTTGGCCGGTCTATTTTCTATGGGAGGGTAATTTTTTTCGCGATTCTGGGGTTGTTTCCATAGTAAAAGTTGCTCAGTATAATCCCAAAACCTCTCTGGCAACAGGAATGCAGTTATTTTTTATTACCCACCGTGTATAATGCTGTGTATTTATTTGGGGCATTCCAGAAGTGTCGGGTACGTTACGCTATTTTTATAACACTTCTGATAAACTTAGAATAAATTTTAAAGTGGAATAATTACTGTCTTGGGTGAGACTTGAACTCACAGCCTCTGGATCGATACTCCAGCGCTCTGCAATCTGAGCCACCAAGACCTCATCCATATTTAATTTATTCACGAATAAGCTTACAGTCTGATGAACCAAGGCGCTTATAAGTAATGTTTAATATTATACATGCTATGTTACACTTACACTATAAAATTACATGTCAACGGTACAAAAACAGAAACAAATTCAATTATCAATTAAGTATCAAAATAATATGTCAATAAAGCTAATAAATATTAATTAATCAACATTTATTGGCGTATGTACGCTCTGTGTGATCCGAATGACACTGTGCGAGCGGTACAACAATATAATTATGCGCGCGCAATAGAGATAAGAACAGACGGGTACGTCGTGGTAAGAGTCCTTTTGATTTGTGGAATGCCCTATTTACTTTAATGAGACTTTATTGCATTTGATTAAGCTTTCAAATGAAAGAGGATATGAGAAAGAAAGGAGTGAGTGCTGAGGTGACGACAGACAAAGGAGAATGGAAGAGAAAAACATGTGGTGCCGACCCCACATAACGTAGGATAAGGACAGGAAGAAGAAGAAAGAAGAAGAACTAAGATTTCAAATTTAATCAGAACCACTTACTTCCGGTTAACCTCTCAGCTGAGGGAGTGTCTACAAACTCTGTGGTGGTGACATCAGTTGTTGTCAAGTGGAAGGGTCTGTTAGAGGGGCGTGTTCTGGCAACACAGTTTGTATCCAACTGGAAAATAAACACAATAATTACATATTCAAATAATAATAGAACTAAATTCTCCCCTCAACATAAGACAACTTCCAAAGAACTTTGCTTTCAAGTGGTTGCTACGTAAGCATTTGCTGAAACAAGAGTTTGAGTAGTAGCTATCATTCTATACAAGAGGCCCAAACCATGGAACATATTATCCAGCGCTGCCCTCTGCATTCATAGTTTCATACTCTGGACCACCGGAAGACCTCCTTCATCTCACAACCCATGCAGCCGCATGGCTGAACACACTGAATGTTGACATCTGATTTTATAATTGTTTTGTTGTAATTTTAATTGTTAATTTATTGCCTATATTTTATGTACTCGTGCCATACGACTAAATAAATTCTGTACTTATATTTATGTACAGTCAGGGGTGTAAAACTCCTTCCTTCAGGCAAACTCGGCGCCGTTCGGCTCAGCATTGCTCCGAGCAATTATTAGGTTGACACAACTTGACGTCCCTTTGTGTGCACGACCACAGATAAGATAATGGCTTGAATTTTGACAACCCTAAATAGCTGAAAGGGATAGTGCCATATATTAGAAAGGGACAGCATGATTCGACCCTGAACCGCCCGTCAACCGTCAAACTTCGGTTTTGTAGGAAGTTTCCTTTCTGTACGGCAGTATTTATTCTGTGGTACAATAAGCTATAGAAAATTTTCAGGGGGGTCCGTTATCTCTGCAGCTACTGTAGGTACATCATAGTCGAGCAGCTGAGGCACAAGATACCATTGTGTGTTCAGACACATGTCTCTGAAGGAACATTTAGTAGCTGTGTGCCGCAGTACGTGCACAGATGGACATAAGACAAAGATAAAACCTATATTGACAACCGGTCTGGCCTAGTGGGTAGTGACCCTGCCTGCGAAGCCAATGGTCCTGGGTTCGAATTCCGGTAAGGGCATTTATTTGTGTGATGAACACAAATATTTGTTCCTGAGTTATGGTTGTAATCTATGTATATAAGTGTGTATTTGTCTATATAAGTATGCATATCGTCGCCTAGCACCCATAGTACAAGCTTTGCTTAGTTTGGGGCTAGGTTGATCTGTGTAAGATGTCCCCTAATATTTAATTATTTATTTATTTATACATTTATGTACCTCATTGTTGAGTAGCTCGGTAACAAGATACCGTTGTGTGTTCAGACACATGTCTCTGAAAGATTCACATTTGAGCAACTGCGTACCGCAGTACGCACACAGATGTTGCGGCAGGTTATCCTTGTGCACCTGAAATTGGAACAGATTGGAATTGCGCCTTATATGTTGTAATGTAAATAAATTTGAAATATATTTAGAATTATGTTCAGTAAAACTACAAATAAGGATACATATTAAATTGCAACTAAAGATTACAAAAATAAGTAAATTAAAGATGGATTGTATTAGGTCGCGTATTTTATACCTTTAAATGAGAAATTCTTGTACATTTTTTGGATTTCGTAAATCTTGGAAATGGCTCTAACAATTTCGATGATGTGGGTATTTGGGGGTGTAAAGGGGGTGGAAAAACGCGCATTATTGAGTTTCTATATGTTTTCCGAACAAAGCTCGGTCTCCCAGGTACTTGTAATAAATATGTCAACCGAGACTAGGCGTTTGTTGTAGTTATGACATACTAGCCTTTGCCCGCGACTTCGTCTGCGTGGAGTTAGTAATTTGGGTAGCTTATTTTTTATCCAATCTGCTTTTTATTGATTCCCCATACATACTTCCACCCCCTTAAAGGGTGATTTCTGTGATAAAAACTACCCTATGTCCTTCCTCGGGACTCAAACTATCTCCATACCAATTTCAACTAAATCAGTTCAGCGGTTTAAGCGTGAAGAGGTAACAGACAGACACGCTTTCGCATTTATAATATTAATAATTAATAAATAATATATAGTATTATTGTACATGTAATATAAACAAAAAATTATAAACTAATGGTATGGATTCTAGCGGTGCACGCACCCCAGCAAGACTACCACTAGTCTTCTAAATACTTACAGGGTTTCCGATGATGTGAGCAAAAGCATCAGCAAGTTTGTACTCATGAATATTGTACATTCTCCCTTCAACCGAGAGGCAGGCGCGGCACCACAAGTTGCCTTCATTTGACGATTTACTAAGTGTTATATCCATTATAAATTACTAATTTTACTTTAAATATATATTAAGATTTATAATTGATTAAAATGTATGATTAATATGTGGGTTTCCTTATTCTAATTGCGAAATTAGGACATAGGACGCGAATACACAAAGCAAAGATGAAGCGAGCTTTGACAGCTGAGCTGTCAGATTATTTGCGTTCGGAAAAATAAGGAAAATCCATAAAAGCCTATCCAGACGGGATGATCAAATCGACCTATTTGATCAGGAAAGATTAGAATCATATTCTCACAAAAGTTTGACGTTTAAAATAGCACTTGCACCGCTTCGGCTATAAAAAGCACTGCCAACTTAGCTAAGTCTAACTCTATTCAGTGAGTATTATATTCTTTGCTCTATTCGCGGTAAGCCATACAATTTAATCAGATTGGGTGAAAAAGACATGGTCCGATACGCACGTCTGTTATCGCTTTCAGTTTCCGAACGAATTAATATGACACTGACAGCACCACAGCTGATATTAAATTGAAATTTCCTGGCTAAACATGCGTTTGTGTTTCAATATTATATTAAAGTACGATAACGGGCCGTGTTACTCAAGCTAAGTGAAATAAGTATACAACAATGAACATAACACAAACAAATTCGCTGCTACAGCACGAGTTGCTATGCTGCCGTGTTTGTTTAATGCTGGACTGTAGACTGTACAATATTCATGAGTATAAACTCGCCGATACCTTTACTCGTATCTCCGGGATTTCTGTAAGTATTAAAGCTTCTACAGACGTTGCAAGTGCTGCTTCAGATGGCATGCGATTTTAGATAAATGCTTGCCTCAACGAATTCAATCAGTTGGTCGAATGCTGTAATGTATAGAAATCGCATGAGATTGTTGGTGACGTGTGGAGAGACCTGAACAGTTTATTACGCTTTACATACAACAGCAAACATTCTGGGTTAAAATTGAATAAAGAAATTTATAAGCTAACTTTTTAAGGGTCGGCCTAAAGCAAAAAGGGTTTGACCAAGAGTGCAAAATATAATTATAGGAATTGTAAAAGATTTAGAAAAATTTCAGTCAAAACGCACAAATAAGCGTGTTTTGTGGGATTTTTTTTCTCTAAAATAGAAAATGGCCAAGATATTTGACCCGAAAGTTGGAAAACATCTAGGACTTTTTTTTTTGTCGATGTGGGAATGCCGTTACGCATCGTCCCCCTGGCCCCGAGGTGGGGAGTATGTGGGACTCTCACCTTCCAGCTGATTCAATTGTGAAAAGAGGGGAGGAGCCTTCCCACTAAACCCACACTGGCGATTCCCACAATATGCCATTTGGGGAGGCGTCCTGGGATCGCGAACATTCTACCAGGACGAAACATCTAGGACTTAGTAAAAATGGGTGTTGTGTCATTATAACACCTATAACAAGTATAACATTTTTTAAGTACATTTGTTGTGTATGATTGTAGGTTGCCAGGGACAGGCTACCGCAGTACCTGTGCGCGTACTGCCTTGTGCTGCTCCTCAAATGTGCATCCTTTAGAAACATGTGTCTCCGCACACTGAAGCGACTCACACCGGCGCGGTTCAAGCGGGCGGTAACTATTTCAATTATTCTTGCCAGGAAATTTACATGGTGGCGACAGCGCCACGCGCGGCTTATGGCTAGCCACCAAAATTGTCTAACGGATGTACTTGTAGCTACCTGTTGCAAAGCGACGAAATCGCGGAGTGAGCCACGCCTGACGAAACCGAGAAAAAGTATCTGTATCTACTCATGTGGTAGGTATTTTTTCTTAGTTTCGTTCACTGTAGAAAAATGCACGTGAGGTCTCCTTATACCCCCCCCTCCCCCGACGTGATCTGTCGTGATTTTTTCGTGACCCCACCCCCCCCTATCGAACCTCGCGTTATTTGTGCACAAGCCCATTAAAGTATGTCTCAAAAATCATTTGTTGACAGTAAGACAGTAATCTGTGTTATTTGACTTATTTGTTTCCCAGCTGGACACAGATTATATTCGCAAATACCACCTCCCTCATCGGTCGCTCAACTTAACCCAAACTGAAATCGAAACAATAGAATTACTTCCATCAGAAGATTTACATAATGATCAAGGTGATGACATTGCATCAGTGGATGGCATTAATGAAGCTTATCCTGAAATACTAGAATTAATTAAAATCAGTGATGATGATTCAGAGGATGAAATAGTTTTTAATAGCTTAATAAACAAAAGAAATATTGAAAAAACAAAAACTATAGAAAATATCATGGAAACTGAAAAAACCATAAACAAACAGACTGAAACTTCAGTGAAGGATAATATGGTCTTAAAAATCGGACGGGTCTTTAATAAAAGTATCGATATTGATAATAATCTAATGAAAATGGGAAAAGAAAATACAGATTCAACTGAAACTTCAGTGGAGGAAAATATGGTCTTAATAATTGGTAGTGGCTTGAATGAGAGTATGGATTTTGATAATAATCTAATAAAAATAGGAAAAGAAAATAGAGATTCAATTGGAGCTCCAGTGGAGGAAAATATGGCCTTAAAAATAGAACGTGTCTATAATAAAAGCATGGATTTTGATAATAATCTAATGAAAATAGGAAAAGAAAATAAACATTCAATTGAAGCTCTTAAAAATATGGTCTTAAAAATAGGACATGTCTATAATAAAAGTATGGATATTGATAACAATGTAATGAAAATGGGAAAAGAAAATTCTGAAACAATGAAAATGATGACGATTGAAGTGAAAAATGATAAAATTCAATTAAAAGTTGGTGGAAAATCTGATGACACTGATGATATTTACTATGAAGAAATAAATGAAAAAATACGGGACGTAAAACATGATAGAACAAAAGTCCAAATCGTAAAACGTAGCGAACATCCAAAAATAATACAAAATGGGAACATTAGGCGACGGCAGCCTAAATTTAATATAGCCACATTTGAGAGTACCTATAATTTTAAAATTCACACATTGAGCAAGGTAAGATTAAGAACTGTTAAAATATCCCACATATGCCCTGTTTAGTATAAAATTTATAATTGGATTATTATTGGGAATCGACGAAAAATGTGCGTAATATTTCATTTATTTACAGCTTTTATTTAGTTTCACCTGGCCGTTGTCTGTAATCAAATCTTGCAAGTTAAATTTGATGCACTTCCCGGTTTCCGATTGAACTGAAATTTTGCATACATACGTAAGTCGGGTGACAATGGAATATTATGGTGTCATCGAGCTGATCTGTTGATGGAGACAGGAGGTGGCCATAGGAACTCTGTGATAAAACAACGAAACCTAATTGTGTTTGGGGTTTTTAGAATTGTCTCGATGAGTATTAATTGCCTGTGGAAAGAAAAGTACTTTTAATAAATAAGTCAGCGATAAAAACTTGTAACAAAAATGTTTTTTTTTGCCAAAAACTTGTTTTATTTTATAGGAAGAGCAATTGAAAGAGATGCAAGCACGCAGACTGACTCAGAATTACCTGGCCTCGCAGTTTAAGTGCGACGCCTGCTGGAAAGGGTTTGGCCTGGAGTCCGCCTACAATAATCACCGCGCTAAGCACAATCCGGTGAGTCCGCTCAGACCCGCCATTTAGTCCTGAGGCCTTACCATGATGTCCTTATTGCGATTCAGTTCATCATAAGATCATGGTAAGGCCCCTGATCACGGTTGACTTAATATGGAAATGGTTTGAGGTGATGAGGGTGAGGTATATTCATAAATTGTCGGATGACAAGCAAAAGTCACTAACTAACACCATTGAAATTATTGGACAATAAACCGTGTTACAAGTGCAATAAAGTGCATTGGTACTTTAATTTTGTACTGTAACGATGAAATATGTATTGTGGTGGGTAGGTTTTTAGAAATAATAAATCAGTCTGTATCCCACCGCTGTCACCATTAAGTAAACACGAAGACAGATGGATATAGACTGATTTATTGTTTTTAACCCTTTGGACGCCAATGGCCGATATATCCGCACCGCAGCTCGCAGGTCCAACGTCAAAGACGGATTAATCGGTCACAGACCACAGAGCAACATACGTGCATATGCATAAAGTTCAATTTAATTTTAACACTTCGGTGACGTGGCGTCCGAGTGACAGCTTTTGTGTTTGACACGACGTCGAAAAGGTTAAAAACTTACCCATACCAATACATATTTATGAATGTACAGTCGCCATCAGATATATCGGAGCGGCCAAGGTGCTCACAAATATCGGAACACGCCTCTATTGTCAGGGCGTTAGAGCGCGTGTTCAGATATTGTGAACACCTTGGCCGCTCCGATATATCTGATGGCGACTGTACTACACAGTAGACCCAGAAAACGGAGTTTTTGAAAAGATGTAGCGCTTTTTTAGATCATTCTACGGTTGTCAACAATTTAATTGGCAATCTTGAGGCCATATACTTACTCTTTGCTTGAGGCCTTTCTCTACGGACTTCAGCGATTCTAATCCTGAGTTTTTGACATTCGCTCAATAGAAAAAAAACACGAACATCCGTCTAAAATGCACTTTAAAAAATTATAATAAATTTTGCACAAATAACAACATTACAATGATTTCCAAAAATATATGGGAGACCGAGCTTTGCTCAGAAAATATATATAAACTCAAAAATTCGCGTTTTCCCAGAGATAAGACCTAGCTAGATCGATTTTTCGGCCCCGAAAACCCCCATATAGCAAATTTCATCGAAATCGTTAGAGCCATTTCCGAGATCCCCGAAATATATACATATATAAATAAATATACAAGAATTGCTCGTTTAAAGGTATTAAATGTATGTATTTACGACATTTTTAAGAGACTTATGTATTTAATTTTAGAGCCACGGTCCACACTTCTGTGAAATCTGCTCTACGTACTTCGTGATGCTCGACGGGCTCCATCAGCACCAGAACCGACACCGGCTGAAGTTCCATTGCAATGAGTGCAATTTCGTCACCAAAAATAGGTTAGTTAATCTGATATCCAAGCGCAACATGTTCGCGGGCGTATGGGTTTACGAACACATACGCATGCGGAACATGCTGCGATTTTCAACGCAAGGCATAGGACCAGCATTCGCTTTCTACAATGAGCTTTTTTTCAGTACCAAATCAAAACCATTTGGTTATACTTTTTTTACAGAAACATTTGGAAAATGATATGTAATACAACGTAATAGCAGATATTGACATCGAATTATCATTTCGTGGTTTAGAGAAAATAATCCATCCTCATATCCTCAAAAAATGATCGAATTTCAACTGTCGTGAGACATACTAACATTTATTTAAAAACCGTTTAACTCACATGTATTTAATCACTCGCGCGACATGTTTCGGAGAGCCTAGGTCTCCATTTTCAAGCACTAACAGTACAGAATAAGTAATAGCACTACCGTATAGAAAGGTCCGTACTTTTAAAAATAATTCAGAACCGAATCAGACCCATATCAGAGAATTACTTAGGCCCCGACCAATATGGTTTCCGTGAAAGCAAAGGTACCAGAGAGGCTATACTAGCTCTTAGACTAGTAGTAGTAGTAGTAGACAGACGGCTGGATGTAGGACTCGATACTCATATTGCCTTTATAGACCCAGAGAAAGCCTTTGATAAAGTTAACTGGAGAAAAATGATGAGCATCTTGAAAGAAGTAGGTGTAGACTATAGAGACAGAAGAATAATTTACCAAATTTACAAGGAGCAGGAGGCGTTGATGGAAGTGGGAGAGGAAATTGGGAATGCAAGGATTAGACAAGGAGTGCGACAGGGGTGTCCACTTTCACCTTTAATATTTAATATATACATAGAATACGCCATACGAAAAAATGTTGAAACAGATATGGGAGGGGTAAAATTCAATGGGGAGAAAATACATTTTATACGATTTGCAGACGACATCGCAGCATTTGCAGAAACTTCAGCTCAACTAGAACTGTCGCGAACATGCGAACCGGCTAATAGTTGCCAGCGTCATGGAGTAGATGGCGCTCGCAGTCATGTTTAAGTTAAATAACCGCTTCTAGGTTATTGTGATTTTTTAGGAAAAGACAAGAGGGTAGACGCCGAACGATAGTAAGAAAGGGAGGTTATGTGCGAACAGATATACGGAGGGAGAATTTTGCTTTGGGGATCAATTCAAAGGCTTTCTTATGGTGTTATTAGATTAATGATGTGCCTCATGTAAATTGTGACTAACGTATATCAGTATTCAGAGTGAACAGTGATCCGAGGGAATTGTTGATGGCTAATATGAACTTATGGTAAACTTAGTGTGAGGAATGGGGTCGCTATAAGGGGAGGTTTGGAGGCGACTATGAGGTTCAAGAAACCAGGTGGATAATCAGGTGAAACTTATTTTATATGCAGGTAATAAAGTAGGACACCAGCAATGAGTGAATCGTCATCTCACTAACGTCCAGGCCATGGTATAATAATATACTCCGCCTGGTACTCTATTCCGAGATTCGCGTATGACCTAACTGACACGGGCCTACGTCATCATGCTGTTTACAGGTTCTCAAACTTTAAAATGTGGGAGAATTTTAACCAACGGTGAAAATTATTTTAACGGCATTAATTTTAAGTTATTCATGTAGAAATATAGTAAAATAAAACAAATCTAATGTATTAAATTAAACTTTATTTATCTATACAAGACAAACGTTTGAAAAACTAATTCACAGTTACACATTAATTACCAAGCTTACGACGTGAAAAATTTGGAAAACACTGCGACTGCTGACACTGAGCGAGAAGGAAATAACAATTAACACGCGTTCGACAAGGATGACGGTCAGTGCATGAAGCTATCTAGATCCGAATTGTCAAATGTGACAGCGCTATCCTGTGTTGCCAGTAATGTAAACAGAATTACCCGAACGTCTGAAATTTATTTTGTGAATCGGAAGATATTGCTAACGAATAATTAAAAATGACGTGTTATTGTAAAATTTAAGATAAAATACATATAAATGAAAATTATAAAATTATAACGAAATATTTTAACTTATTAACCATAGGTATAATGTACCCATGTAACATGTTATGTTGAAATAAAGTGGCAATGTTATTGTGACGTAGGCCCGTGTCACTCTGGGAATAGAAGACCATGTTTTATTAGACCATGGTCCAGGCCTCATATAGGTATGTAGTATGATTACATATTGCTAACCAGTATCAGTAAAGGCATCATCTCATTCGATAGGTTAACAAGTATGGTGAGCTTGACGACAAGAACATCTAATGTTAACAATGACACAGTGTTTAACGAATTAGGCTTAAAGATAAACATAAAGAAAACTAAAACACTTGCAACTTCAAAATGCAGAACTAGTCATCCACCAATAGTTCTGAACAACACCCCAATTCAACAGGTTGAAAGTTTTAAATATTTAGGCAGCTTAATTACCATTGCTATGGCAAAAAAAGCATACAACCAGAAGAAACAACTATTGAAATCCCGTTTGTCATGTAGAAGCAAGAAGCTACTGATTAAGGTGTACATCTGGAGCATAGTCCTATATGGAAGTGAAACGTGGACAATGACCCTAAGAGATAGAAAGAGAATGGAAGCATTTGAAATGTGGTGCTGGAGGCGTATGGAAGGCATTAGTTGGAGAGACAAAATAACGAATGAGGAGGTGCTAAGAAGAGTGAATGAAAGGAGAGCTATCTTGGACACCATCGCAAATAGACGCGGAAGAATGATTGGACACTTAATACGACACGACCACTTCTTTAAAAGTATCCTGGAGGGGCGGATAGGACACAAGCGGGGAAGAGGAAAACCCAGACGCAGCTTGCTGGAGCAAGTGAAAGAAAAAGTGGGGGTCGTGTCGTATCAAAAAGTCAAAGAGCTGGCGCAGGATAGGGAAAGCTGGAAGATACTCCACCGACAAGAGAATAACTCTTAAGTTAATGATGATGATAGAAAGGACACTTCCTACAAAACCGAAGTTTGACAGCGATTCAGGGTCGAATCATCAGAGATGTGAAAAATACTTTATAAAAAGTATTTAAATACAAAATACAAATACTTCCTTGTTAATACTATTTCAAATGCAAAATACTCGGGCAAAATACAAAATAGTTTTTGAATTTGTATTTAAATACAATATACGAAATAGGTATTTTCAAAATACTTTTTAAAAATACAAATACTTTGCGATAAAAGGTACTCTGAGTAGTGAATACCTAGTCTGAATTAAAAAGTATTACTCGGAATTTCCGAGTTGAAAAGACTCTCTTTAATTCTTTGAAATCAATCCTCTATCTAAAGTGCAAATTTCTAGTTGTTTGCTCATATTAACAAGTAGGATGTAGGTATGGATGATGGTTTTTAACGGCCAACTTTTAAAGCATTAATTTGTAATGTAGAGCTAGTATAATGCCTCTCGTTAGTGTAATGAAAACGTCTCGTTTGTGTTTCACCAGGGCAGAAAAGTTTGTTCTCCTCTCGTGCCTTGAAACCCTCGCAACACTCAAGATTCCACTTTTTTAGCCATCGCTACGCTTGTGGTCATGTTACTAAACAGATTCAACAGTTCCATGTTAAAAGAATGAGAGAGTTGCCAGGATTGTAACATCAGAAGAGATTGTAACTCCTACCTACATTACCTACCTACTAGAAAGTATTTTGTATTTTGAAAATAGAAAATAGGTCCCAAAAACTATTTCAAATAAAATACAAAATAGTTTTCTTCAAAAGGTATTTAAATACAAAATAGGTATTTTGCATTTTATATTTGCATTTTAAATACAAGTATTTCAAATAAGTCACATCTCTGCGAATCATGATAACTCTAACTTATGGCACTATCACTTTCGACTATTTAGGGTTGTAAAAATTCAAGTACATAATTATCTTATCTGTGGTCGTGCATGCAAAGGGACGTCAAGTTGTGTCAACCCTAATAATTGCTCGGAGCAATGCTGAGCCGAACGGAGTTTGACCGAAGTCAGGAGTGTTTCCCCACTGCTATCAGTGCATGAGTAGCGTTCATGATGCGCGCGTCGCGTACTGCTGCACGCCGAGTCGCGCGCTGCGCCGTGCGAGTGACTAAAACACGTGAGTTAAACCGTAAAATAAGTTATTGGCAAAGATTTCATTTTTGGTACAAGCTTTTATCGCTGACTGTACTTTTCTTACGACAGACAACTAATACTCATCGAGACAATTCTAAAAACCCCTAACACAATTAGGTTGCATTGTTTCATCAGCCTCCTATGGCCACCTCCTGTCTCCATCATCAGATCAGTTCGACAGCACAATATTATTGTATTGTCATCAGAACTACATACAGCTGCCAATTTTCATGACGCTACGATCTTTGGAAGATGGTTAAATTAGTTACCTTAGATTCCATTACATAGTTAGTTACATAGAGGTCGACCTAATAAAAGCTTGTTAATTAGCTTAATTTCAAAAAATGTGTTTGTAATTAGACTTTTGTATGTATTTGGTAAAATGTTCAAGTTTTGCCAAACAGAATTTGAAATAGAGGAGTATTGTCAAAGTAAATTATGTGGTCTAGTACATTAATTAAGGTATAGCGCCATCTCTCGAAAAATGGCACCTTTGGCCTATCCTCGAGTAGATGGCGACACTGACATTTAACAAATTAAACACATATCAGTGAAAATATAAGGAATGGCGTTATAAAAGTGTTAATCACTTGTGTTGAAAAATGGCAGTAAATGTACTGACTAGAGATGTAACGGATAGTTGGCCGGATATCGGATATCGGATATTCGGCCTGCCCATCGGCCGAATATCCGGTATCCGGCCGCCGAATATTCGGCCTGCGTAACTATACCGACATTTCGGTTTTTTAAGTGCGCATTGTGCAGATTTTGACCTGTTTCGTAGTGAACGTTCGCGCGGACTCATTTCTAGGTTCGAAATGAGTGCGCGTGCATGACTATGGAATGTTTAAATTGATTTAAAATAATAACGAGTAAGATTATGACTGTGACTGTTTCTTAAATCCAATTTTGTTTACTCCGAAATTCAGCAATGTTACTATCTGGTATCCGGCCGGATATTAAAATAATGGCCGGATAGACCGGATACCGTATAGTATCCGAATATCCGGTGCATCTCTAGTACTGACTACATTATTTACTTTGATAATATTCCTCTACTCTGTATCTTTAGGTACTTAAATAAAAGTAAACACATCATTTGTACATTTTCGGGTTGTTTAAACATTTATTGACTAACCAACCAAATACAAAACCACCTCTGGTCAGACCAATCAGTCACTGAACGACCTGACTTTAACCTACATTACTCTTAGAGCATTTAGTAACTGGAGATGTCATCGCTGTCAGTTTCTTTACGAAACAGTCTGCCGATTTTTGCGGGAGACGAGATGTTAAATGTATTGCTAGTTCTACATGATTTGTATGTAACGTACAAATAGCCATGTCAGTCCATAGAAAAGTTTGCACAATTGTGCAAGTTTTTCGGCAGAGGGGTAAGCTCTTAAAGGCCACTCCAGTTATTAAGTGCTCTAAGACATTACTTCATCGTGTAATGTTTTCATCTACCCTCAACTGGCTTAAGACGAAACAGGAGCAGAGTTTTAAATATTTTAGGTAAATATAGCCGTCTCGCTAACGGAAGCGGTTCCTAAAACTAGTGCGATAAGGACAAGGCGAAAAATCCAGCGTAAAAATCTCAAAAATCGAGGTTTAGTACTCGACTGTTTCCTCCTCTAAAACTTAACCAATCGTAACCAAATTTGGAAATCTAAATGATTATAAAATTATCTGTGTCGGACCGTTTTGCTTTTTTGGCTAATTTATATTAGTTTTGAATACTACGCCTCTCATTGCGGCATAGTCAATGAGGCCATATTTGAAGGGCTCTAGCGCGTTAAAAAACAAAAATATCAAAAAAAGCAAAACGGTCCGACACAGATATTGACAATCTTAATCTGTGTTGAAAAAATCATTGCTCTAGCATCAAAACCCACGGAGGAAACAGTAGAGTATGTTTGTATGGAGAAATGATCACTCCTGTTGGCTCTTAAGAAGCCATTTGAGGGTAGATTTTGTTTACTTTTTTTTCAATACCTAATGATACAGACTCTCTCTCTTCTTCCTGGCGTTATCCCGGCATTTCGCCACGGCTCATGAGAGCCTAGGGTCCGCTTGACAACTAATATAAGTATAATTATCTTTGAGTTTTGCAAATATGTGACGCAGGGAGCTAGCGAGTAGGCACCATGACGTGCACACGGGCAAGACCTACGAGTGTCAGCACTGCTCTAAGAGCTTCGTGTGAGTACCCTTTAAGGGCTTGTGCACAAATCACGCGAGGTTCGATAGGGGGAGACGGGGGTCACAAAAAATCACGATAGATCACGTTGGGGGAGGGGGGTATAAGGAAACCTCATGTGTATTTTTCTACAGTGAATGAAACTAAGAAAAAAAACCTACCACCTGAGTAGATACTTTTTCTCGGTTTCCTTAAACATACATTTTCACTCTGCACTTCAAAATAGCGAGTATTAAACGAAAATAAGAAGTTTTTTTTCTGTTTATTTCTCACTGCACCCACATGGACTCTTTTCTGTTTCGCCCTATGGTTGACTGGTAGAGAATGCCTATAACGGCATTAAGTCCGCCTGTTGTACTTTTTGTATGTGCAATAAAGTTTAAAATAAATAAATAAATAAATAAAATAGAAAAATAAACAAGATTTTTTATATACAATACTATTTATCTTAAAACTAGGTCGAATGAAAAAAAAATACACGTGAGGTTGTGTGAGGGGAGGGGGGTAGCCAAAAACCTCACCAAATATCACCAAGGGGGAGGATGGGGTCAAAAAGTAGCCGAAAACACCTCGCGTGATTTGTGCACAACCCCATTCTTGTTCTTAGTCGTGGTCATTGAGGTCGATGTACTTAACGGCCTTATTGGGGTTCCGTAACAAATGGCAAAAAACGGAACCCCTATGAGATTCATAATTGTTACATATTTGTCGTGACTTACTTTTCACAAGGGTTTTTTAATAAAAAGACACGTCAAGATTGTTTACGTTTTTTCTAATGCGAAAATTAATAGTTTAAAAAACACTAGGAAAACACGCTTTTATAAATGCACGTAGTGCAAACACGACTATGATACGATATTCCATCGTGGAATGCCAGTGCCTATCTTCCGGCTTCATCGTCAGACCTTGAAACCTAATCGTGGTCAAAGTTCATTACAAGACTTTTCTAACAAATCCAAACACAGCTATGATACGATGTTCCATCATGAAGTTCCAGTTCATATCTTCCGGCTCCATCATCAAATCAGTTCGACAGTACCATATTATTGTAATGTCATCAGAACTACATACAGCTGCCAATTTTCATGACGCTACGATCCTTGGAAGATTAGTTACCTTCATTCCATTACATAGTTACATACAGGTCGACCTTATAAAAGCGTGTTAAAAACGACCTATAGTTCGTTTTTTTAGCATTAGAAAGAACTTGCAAGAAGGTAAGCGATCTTGACATGTATTTTAATTGAAAAACGCTTTTTAAAAATCAGTAACTACTACTTATGAAAGCAGAAGAATATCAGATCGTATTAGATTCATAATGGTTACATATTGGCCGTAACTTATTTTTAAAAACGTGTTTTTCAATAAAAAGACACATCAAGATTGTTTACCTTATTTCTAATGCTAAAAAAACGAACTAGTCGCCCGACTGGTCGTCAAAACAGTGTCAATAGTGTTGATTGATTGATTGACAGAACGAGTAAGTCGTACTTCTCCCACTTGCGTCTGGCGCACCCCGAGGTTGCCGTGGACTGCGTCGACTGCGGCGAGACCTTCCTCAGCGACTACGGGCTCAAACAACACAGGAAGCAGATACACAACGTGGTATAGTACAGATTTTTTGAACTGAGCTTGTTCACTTACCTTTACTAACAATGGCATTGTTTTATTGCAATCCTATTATCTACTTTTGTTCTCATAGGCGCCAACTGGTTTACTTACAAAATAAGTTACAATACATTGCATGTATATTGAATAATTAACCTTATTATTCCTTGTTGAATGGGGTTAAAATGTTCTAAAAAGATAATATCATTTTCAATCTTTTGTATAGTCATATAGCCACCTACTTATTAGCCACGACAGGGAAGTAGTCTGGTGCAAAATGCAAAAAAAGATATATTAGCCATTATTTAGTTAGTGTATTTTGTAGTCTATTATTTAAAGAAATAAAGTCGTTAATCTATACTAACATTTTAAAGCGGTTATATCTGCTTTTACTACGAGGTAGTTATCCTAATTTGGGGTTTACCACTCAATGGTATTGTATTCTTGAGACTCTTTGACTAACTCAGTAAACTAGCTCAGTTCAAATGATTTACACTATAACAGCCTAGATCTTTTATTTTATTTTCATTTTCTGTATTTATACTCTTACCCCCTTATTCATAAACGTTTACTAAAGTTGACAAGCCGATAATAATCGTTTGTCCCTTTCCGACGTATTGGTATGATGGAAAGGGACAAACGATTATTATCGGCTTGTCAACTTTAGTAAACGTTTATGAATAAGGGGGTGTATCTTTAGGTATTTAAATAAAAGTAAACAAAATCTACCCTCAAATGGCTCGTTAGGCCAGTTGAGGGTTAATGAAAACATTACACGATGAAATAATGTAGGTTAAAGTCAGGTCGTTCAGTGACTGATCCAGGCGGTTTTGTATTTGGTCGGTTAACCAACAAATGTTATAACTACCCGAGAATGTACAAATTGTTTGTTTACTTTTATTTAAATACCTAAAGATAGCACAGACACACTTAATAGCGTCTCCCGAGCGTCGGCGTAGTTAGAAAGAAGGTAAGCGATCTTGATTATGTCTTTTTATTGAAAAACGCTTTTTAAAAATATAAAATTTTTACCTTCCAATAAAATTGATATTATGTTTCCTTTCCACATCGGAGATCTTCATTGAGAGAGTAACGCGATCGGTGACCGTTAGATGCCGCTAGCGTCTATGTAGTCGCTCCGCCCCACGCCGTGACGTTGCTCGCTTCCCGCTACTCGCCACCGCCATGTCATTGTTGAGGAGAAGTACCGTGGGCATAAAAGTAGCCTAGTAGCCTGCCAGGAAGGCATTACTCAGATCTCCGATGTGGAAAGGAAACATAATATCAATTTTATTGGAAGGTAAATTTTTTATATTATGTGTTCCGTATCCACATCGGAGATCTTCATTGAGACCTGTTTATTATCTCCTGGTGGCGAGTCAGCGGGCGCGCAAGCGTTAGGGCTACACCTACTGTCATAGAACTCGGAGAAAGAATAAAAATATATAAGCCATATTGCAACCCATGAAATCACAGTGACTCGTTATAATGATGCATTACAGGAAATTGAGAATTTAAATTGTAATCCCAGGTTCGAATCTGACGTTAAACTGGTTTGAGAGATTTCTCATTCGAAATCGCATCCGAACCGCAGAATCTCGGCGAGTCGTGTTCCCAATTAACTTAAGCCAAAATATCGCTAATTAGATAGCTTTCCAGCCAATTTAGTTATTAAGTACATCGTGGATCAAAGCAATCGTAGGCGAGGCCGGCTTAGATGAGACTGTGGCTGAAAGAAATAAGTGCAGTGTCCCCTAACATTTGTGTAATTCTCGCAAGCTGACGTACCCAGACTACCTACTTACTGGGTCTATACTTTATTCCGGAGCTTCTAAGAGTCCAGTCGGTAAGACACGTTATCTGGTTTAGAGCAGAATTTCGGACACAAAATAATAGCGTGAAAGTTAACTATGTAATTGCCCGGGCTACAGTGTAGTAGAGTAAGGTCATTGACCCTGCGGCCTGATACTAACAGCAAAAGTGCGGCAGCTCTTCTATCGTACTTCTTCTAACGTACCTAACGTTGTAGGGCTATTCAAATTAGGGCAAGTAGATTTCTCGCGTCCCAACCACCAGGTTTGGGAGGCGATGGTCTCGCTATTAATGGCGTTGGAAGAAGGCATAGTGTCCGATAGTGGTTCACATACAGCACTTGTTACAGGCTTATGAACAAGTATCGTTCTGAAAGCTAACATGGACAATAGAAATAGATGTCTGAGATAGCTCGCTACTTCACTGGGTATTAGAGGTACCTGGCAGTCGATCTTATTGATGCACCATGAAGACCATTTCTACATTGTGGGCGTACAGGCTGCCTAGACAAGGGGACGATCTAGGGAGTGCTCCCGTTACTGGTTTTCAATACAAACATAGTACCGGAACCGGGAATACCCGGTTCCTTCATATTAGTGAGACAGTGACAGTTGCGTCTCGTTCGCTACGTAGCGTTAGCCCTTGGCATGTTGCATGCATGCGCCAGTCACGCCAGTAGGTACATCACAGCGGACGTCACTCCTGATCTCGCCAGCTCGGTGTTGGAGCGTCCTATCTGACAGGAGCTACGCCTCATTCTTAAGGTCGTTGACTCGTAAGAGAGGGCGGTCTGATGCTGTGTTCACTAGGACCGCCAGTAAATTGCAAGCTTACCACAGCTGCGTGAAGGCTCTCCTTATTACGCCGTCACAGTAAACAGACTAGGCTGGGAGGTGGAGACATCCATACCAAGTCGTGTCACCGGCAGCTGCCAGACGCGACGTGGTAGCAGTTCAGAGTCTGTTAAGAAATACCGTGACACAGTGCGAAAAGGCTCTCGAAAGCGGAGGCTGGCCAACAAGGCGCCTATCAGGCGAAGATAGTCTCGGCAGCTTCTGGGCGTAGCTGCCACTCAGGCGCGCAGTGACTTCTTGATAAACCGTCGCCCTCGGGGGTTGTACCGACCTGGTAAGTAGCAAGGAACCAGCGCGACCTGTAGACGATCTGCTGGCATCAGCAGTTTTTGCGACAGCCGTGGTAACGGAGGGGATGTAGTGTCGCCATCGTTTTATGTATACTGTAGTGGTGCGGTTGTATGTTTACACTTCTGTCGTCAGCGCTGCAGATGTGGCCCGTTAACGGTTACTCTTCACTGAAAGGGCCTTACCTCGTACATTGTCTACCAATATTGGAGATTGTAACGGACTGCTTGCATAAGATGAGGGAGGAAGTGGCGCGAGGCTTTCGGCAGCTTCGTGTTGCTGAGGACTGCGAAGAAGTCACCTTCCTCCATGAACTAAAGTTTGCGGGTTTGAGACTGAACAGGAGGCGTTGAGTCTCATTTCTGCGAGAAACTCGGCAGCAAGGCAGGCCTGTATGTCGCGAAAAAGAAAACTTTCAATCGGGGTGTTGTGCCGCGTGTCCCACGTGATGTCTTGGAGCGAGATAGTCTAATTCGCTTTATCCGAAGAAACACCCTATATCGAGCTAGTATAGGGGTATGGTCGCATGCTTTTAAGGAAATCGAACTAATGAAATCAAGTCTAAAATCGATTTTGGCGCTTGTGTAACAAAACTGTTTCGATAAGTCGAAGACAGACAGATGTAAACTGTTGGAGTCCTCCTGGCCCCTTTCTCTTAGCACCGGAAACTCAAGCTTGTTCAGGCGCAGCGGGTTTATTTATCCCATTTTGTTTATTATGGGCTTGGCGCACGAGAAAGACTTTGTAAGACGGAACTTAAGCTGGAGAGCGCGGGCAAGCAGAGATAATTATGTGAAGTCTGCAGACCTTTTCGATGCCTTTCACCTCGGTTTTGAGCGGTCGCACAGGGCCTTGTCGCTAGCTGTTCTCCGGTTGGATCACTCCATGGCCTCGAGAAGTCGTAGGAACCTCGAAGCGGCACGGCTCCTCGTCGATCAGCACCTTTATAAAGCCCGGGAACGCGACGTATTTTCCTCTGAGTATCGACATATCTTACCGCTTTCAACTCCGGGCAGTCGAGCCACGCAGGACGAAGCTCCTTACAACCTTTTCTGCCGTCGCCGGAGGATTCCTTAACCGAAAACAAGAGCTTAGCGGTCTGTTCGTGCTGTGGGACCATAGCTATAGGCGCCTGCGTACCTCAATGGGACCATGTGGACAGGACAAAACTGATACTGTGGCGCCCAGCGCAGCTTGGTGGGCAGCATCGGCGGCAGGTAAGTTCGCGGTGGTATTCTTGCGAACAGAACATGGGCGCCATTGCAAGGGACGACATCGTCGTGGTTGCAGCATCGGTGGACAGCATCGACGTGATTGTTGGTGCCATCATGGCAACCGCCGCCGCTCAGGAGGCGCCGGTGCGTGAAGCTAGAGGCGCCATCGTGGCAGCCGGCTCGGGAGGCACCGGTGCGTGAGGCCGGGCGGCGCTATCATGGCGGCCGCCACTGGTTCGGGAGGCGCTGGTGCGTGAGGCGAGGACCCATCGTGGCGGCCCGCTATAGAGGCGCTGTCGCGTAAGGCGGGCGGCTACATAGTGGCGGCCCCCGCCGCCGGTTCGGGAGGCGCCGGTGCGTGAGGCGGCCGCCGCCTGGCTCGGGAGGCACTGGTGTGAGGCGAGAGGCGCCATCGTGGCGGCCAGCTCGAGGCGCCAGTGCGCAAGGCGGTGGTGCCATCGTGGCGGGCGGCGCCGTTGTGGCGGCCGCCGCCGCCGGCTTGGGAGGCGTCGGTGCGTCGGCCACCGTAGCCAGGCTCAGGTGCGTGAGGCGAGAGGCGCCGTCGTGGCGGCCAGCTCGGGTTACATATCAGAATACCGAAAATTTATTTACCTAATGTCGAATCACCTATGCTCGATTCACCTATTTTTAAATTACCTAACGATCATTTTACCTAAACATTGAATGACCTAAGTTTATAATACCTAAACTCAATTAACCTAATGGATGAAACACCTAATGAACGTTTTACCTAATGCACATTTTACCTAACGCACGTTTTACCTAAAGCTATTATACCTAATGCATGAAACACCTAAAGCTGACATACCTAATGGACGATCCACCTAAAGCTGATATACCTAATGAACGATATACCTAAAGTTGATTTACCTAATGGATAAAATACCTAAAACTGTTATACCTAACGAACGAAATACCTAAAGTCGATATACCTAAAGGACGGAATACCTAAAATCGATATACCTAATGCATGTTATACCGAAAGTCGATATACCTAATGGACGATATGCCTAAAGTTGATTTACCTATTGAACGAAATATCTCGAGCTAATATACCTAACGCACGTAACACCTAAAGTCGATATACCTAATGCACGAAATACCTAAGGCTGGTATATGTTTTAACGAACGAAATACCTATAGCTTATTTTATCTAAGATTATACCTAACTACCTTCAAATAGACAGGTAGGGTAGCGAATTTACAAAGCCTATACTGATAAGGTTCAGATGCGAACTGAACTTAGCTTTTATTTGGACAAAACTTGACAAAACCCTAATCCATTATAGTACAGAAATTGACTGAAATCGTATAGACTTTATTGACTAAATTAATATGGATATTGTTGCTACAAATGCTAGTTTGTTGCGATCTAACACTTGAATAATATTTTAGTAATGACTCCGATTCTATTGTATTGATTACCGTTCGTGCTAATTACTTAACAATGCCAATATGTTTTTTTTTTCACTTAAGAACTATATCAGTTGAGACTTCTTATTAGTTAGTGTGAAATCGTAATACAATTATAAGTCGACTGAATGTCATAATACATATTTAGGTATACACGGTGTAACATGAGGAAACCGAATAATTTTAACCACGCATTTCTGAGGTCAAAAGAAGGAAAAAATTTAATATGAATTTAGATCGATTTCGCCACAAAAAAATTTTTTTTTGTTTTGGTTTTTCAATTTTTTTTATGTATTTGTACATAAAAAATAAATGTTATTGGTAAACTTGTCACTTAAAATTGATTTTTGCCAAATTTTCATCATGACAACGTTTTACTTGAGAGAATTATTGTTAAGTAGATTATTTTTATGTGTACAACGTTTGGAATAAGTACATTTCTTTGGTCAAATTATTCAGTTGGCTATTTATTAATACGATAACGTCTAGTCATTTCACAGAGTTCACAGAGTCAAGATAGGTGCGACGACGAGCGAAGCGAGGAGGAGCGTGTTAGGTGAACTGCGACCAAACAGCGAACCGACTTTTTTACATCGAATGACCGACTTTTCTGGCTACAGTTCATTTTCTCTGGGGTCGCAGGTCTAATCTAACCTAACCCACTTTTCTGGTAACAGTTCGTTTTCTTGGGAGTCGTAGTTCTAACCTAACCTAACTCACTTTTCCAGCAATATTTCGTTTTCTTTGAAGTGGCAGCTTTCTTACAAATACATAAGTCAAAATGACAGAAAAAACAAACGATTACTAGCTAATTGATGATTGAAGCCCGTTTATGAATAAGGGGGTAAGAATGAATTTAATCAATAAATGTATAGATTTTATCATTTTTAATTTAATAATTTTATTATAGGTATCTACTAATTACGGGTCTCTATTGTTTCCCAAATAGTTTTAAGTTTAATGTATTGTCCGAATTTTCGTTAGTCATAATTGGTTTTTCTCAGAGACGCGTAACTTTTCAGGATTGCCATAATATAAACCTAACCTAACTTAACCCATCTATAGAATAATCTTACGAAAATCCTGAAAAGTTAACGGTTTCAGTTTTATGACTAACGATAATATGACATACAATACATTATGACTTAAAACTTTATGGGTAACAAAGGGACCCCATTAATTACATATAATATTATTTTTATTTTTATTATTAATGCTATATTTACTTAGATTATCTGCAGTAAATGATTCGTTCGTTCGTTCATAAGATACAGTCAACAGTAAAAATATGGGTGTAGCCAACTTTTTCAAAAATATGTCCCATAGTTCTTAATTCGCTGACATAAGAGCTATGGGACATATTTTTGGAGGAGATGATTTGTGCATCCATATTTTTACAGTTGACTGTACCTAATAGGTAAATAGGTATATCAACTTTATGTGTTACGTGCATTCGGTATATTAACTTTAGGTATTTCGTTCAATAGGTAAATCAACTTTAGGGATATCGTACATTAGGTATATCGACTTTCGGTATTACGTGGATTAGGTATAACGACTTTAGGTATTCCGTCCTTTAGGCATATCGACTTTAGGTATTTCGTTCGTTAGGTATAACAGTTTTAGGTATTTTATCCATTAGGTAAATCAACTTTAGGTATATCGTTCATTAGGTATATCAGCTTTAGGTGAATCGTCCATTAGGTATGTCAGCTTTAGGTGTGTCATGTATTAGGTAAATCGGTTTTAGGTATTTCAGGCATTAGGTGTATAAAGTTTAGGTAGATCGACCATAGGTATTCTGAGCATAGGTAAAACAATTGTAGGTGAAACGTGCATTAGGTAATTCGTTCATTAGGTGTTATGAGCTTAGGTTAATAAACCATTAGGTGTTTAAAAAAATAGGTCAATCGAGCATAGGTGATTCGACATTAGGTACATCAACTTTCGGTATTCTGATATGTAACCCCAGCTCGATAGGCGCCGGGCCGATGGCTGGCTCGTAGTTGCACTCATCATCACGGCGACACTGCTGCCCTCGGCGGCGCCATCGTGGTGGCCACCACCGGCGCGTAGGTCACCAGCGACGTCATGACGGACGGCAGCCAACGCGGCGATCGTCGCTATACTCGTAGCGTTTCTGCTTCCACGTAACTTACCTTCCTTCCACTCGAGCAGTCGGGACGCAGAAGCGGTCCGCCTTCACCTTGGCGCCAGGACGGGATCGAGAGGTCCACCCGCGCCGCGACCGCAGCAACAGGAGCGGGCGTGTGCCTCTCGGAGTCCCGCGGACTGGAAGCGCCCGCAGCCACAGGAGCGGGCGTGTGACGTCTCTCGGAGTCCCGCGGACTGGAAGCGCCCGCAGCCACAGGAGCGGGCGTGTGACGTCTCTCGGAGTCCCGCGGGCTGGAAGCGCCCGCAGCCACAGGAGCGGGCGTGTGACGTCTCTCGGAGTCCCGCGGACTGGAAGCGTCCGCACCGCGACTGCAGCAACAGGAGCGGGCGCGGACTGGAAGCGTCCGCACCGCGACTGCAGCAACAGGAGCGGGCGCGGTCTGGAAGCGTCCGCACCGCGACTGCAGCAACAGGAGCGGGCGCGGACTGAGGAGCGGCCGCACCGCGACTGCAGCAACAGGAGCGGGCGCGGACTGAGGAGCAGGTGCGGACTGGAAGCGTCCGCACCGCGACTGCTCTCGCGGACTGGAAGCGTTCGCACCGCGACTGCAGCAACAGGAGCGGGCGCGGACTGGAAGCGTCCGCACCGCGACTGCTCTCGCGGACTGGAAGCGTCCGCAACAGGAGTGGGCGTCCCGCGGACCCCGCACCGCGACACCTCGGGCTCCGGCCCGCAGCGTCGCGGCGTCTCGGAGTCACCTTGGACGACAGCAGAAGAAAGTCGACGGCGCCGGCGCGCGGGGGCCGGCCTGCCCTGAGCCCCTGTCGCGTCGCAACTAACGACACGAGGTACTCCCAGGTTAATACGACCTGCCTGAGAACCGTCCTTTAGTGTCGAAGTAACTTCTGAACGCCAATAAAACTAGAATATCATTAAACTGGCTCACCGGATGGTCGTGACAATCCAAACCTCCTTATCGGCGAAGCGCGGCACCCGGCAGCGGCGCGCGCAGGCTGCCCGCCTCCGCGCCGCCCGGGCGCCGCCCCCGCCGCCGCCGGCACGATGACCGCACGTTTCCTCTCCGATGCGGAGCGACTTGCGTTACCACTTGTTAACGAAAACCACTGACGCACTTCCTACTTCGATCTCGAAAATGCGAGTTAACGGTAACGATTTTAGCAGCATGGAATGTGAAAATTAATTTAGCAAGAAAAAAGTGGGTAGAATCGAAAAGCACCGTTCGATGACTTCGATCGCGAGACCGCCAAAAGACTAATAGTAGCGATCTCTGCTATATCTCACTATTTAATCGACCGAGCTTTGGATCGGAAATCTTAAAGCACCATGCTGCTAAAATATACGCAAAAAATATTTGCGGACCATCGGTCAGACGGTCGACGAAACAATGACATGGCGGTGGCGAGTAGCGGGAAGCGAGCAACGGTTTGCAGGGAGGGGAAGCGGAACAACGTCACGGCGTGGGGCGGAGCGACTACATAGACGCTAGCGGCATCTAACGGTCACCGATCGCGTTACTCTCTCAATGAAAATCTCCGATGTGGATACGGAACACATAATATCTATTACTTATGAAAGCAGAAGAATATAAATGATCGTATTAGATTCATAATTGTTACATATTTGCCGTGACTTATTTTAAAAACGTGTTTTTCAATTAAAAGACACATCAAGATTGTTTACCTTTTTTCTAATGCTAAAAAAACGAACTATAGTCAGCTCTTGATTGCCGCTCGACGCAACGTTGGCGCAACTGCGCAGCGACGCCATTTTCAATGGCGCCGACTATACACCGACGCTCGAGAGACGCTAGTATGGGGTGGCCCTTATTAGTGTTCGGATTTTTAGGGTTCCGTACCCAAAGGGTAAAACGGGACCCTATTACTAAGACTCCGCTGTCCGTCCGTCCGTCCGTATGTCACCAGGCTGTATCTCGTGATCTGTGATAGCTAGACAGCTGAAATTTTCACAGATGATGTATTTCTGTTGCCGCTATAACAACAAACACTAAAAACAGAATAAAATAAAGATTTAAGTGGGGCTCCCATACAACAAACGTGATTTTTGACCGAAGTTAAGCAACGTCGGGCGGGGTCAGTACTTGGATGGGTGACCGTTTTTATAAATAATGGTTTTTAATTTAAATAACCTATAGGTATATTATGTGTTTCACTGTTTTTACTGTTTTTCAGAAATCGAAAAAGTTCATATGCTTTATCTGCTCAGCCAAGTTCAATAGTGTCTCGGCGCTGAACAGACACACGGACACGGCCGGCGAGCACGGAGCCCTGCGGCCGTGCGCGCAGTGCGGCGAGAACTGTGCGAGCGAGCAGGCGCTACAGGAACATGTTGGGGTGGCACATCCCACTGAGTCGCATCTTTGTGAAGTGGTATGTGATTGACATACAATGCAATGTTTTCTCATTTTTAGGGCTCTGTACATCAAAATGAAAAAACGGAACCCTTATAGGATCACACGTGCGTCTGTCTGTCTGTCCTTCTGTCACAGCCTATTTACTCGGAAACTACGGGACCAATTAAGTTGAAATTTGGTACACACATGTAAATTAGTGATCCAAAGATGGACATGTAACATATAAAATGAATTTTAAACATGGGGGCCACTTTTGGGGTAAATGAGAAACATAAAAAATAAAGTTTTTCAAACTATATCGTGTTATATATCAAATGAATAGAGCTTATTTTGAGAATTTCAAACATATTTGTTTTATCATTTTAAAATACATAGTTTAGAAGTTATATAAGAAAAAAGCCAAAAAATAACAAACCCCCCTCTTTATCTCCGAAACTACTGGGTTTAAAGTTTTGAAAAAAATGCACAATAGTTCTTTACCTATAGATGACAGGAAAACCTATTATAAATGTGCAGTCAAGTTGGACTAATTACCTAATTATTTGGTATTTGACCCGTAGGGGTCGGCTACGGGTTTTTTTAAAGGCAATTCACTCGCGTTTCACATATAAAAAAACAACGGGTTGCACTCCGGGAGTGCCGACAGAAGTGAAAACTCAATGACTAGTCCAAAATGTCTGCAGCACTATGTATAATTGACCCATCCTCCTTTCTATTGAAAAACTTTGGTTCCGAAATTGCTGGCCAGTGACCTTAAATTTGTAGCGTTCATTGTTTAAATTCGAATAGAAATTGTAAAGTTACCTTGCAGACCTCGCATCTAAATATATTTGGTCATGATATTTTGAGTTTTATTCACCAGTACTAGAGTTCAATTTTATTAGCGATTTCATCAAGATGTAGCGTTATTGAATTATATTTGAGTGATATAAAGTTAGAGTGTAACTGTGAGATCCTCGTATTTCAGCCCGTACAAGATTAGAACATTGAGCTTTATTGCTTAATAGAAAAGTCCAGTTTTCAATAATTGACTTGATTATGATACGTTATGACTAAAGTTCTTTGGTGAATAACATTGTCCGTGACACGTGACGTCAGCGTTACGTTACGGGTTACGCTGAATCGAGTTTATCATTTTTTCCCCACTTCAAAAAGTGATCAGCGCCGCTAAAGAAGTTTTCACTTCAAAAATACATTGTTAAAAATTAGGTAATGTACGGAACCCTTGGAACGCGAGTCAGACTCGCCCTTGGCCGTTTTATTATGATTAAAATACGATAATTAATAAACAGTGCAGCCTAGCGTTCTCAAATGCGGCGGCGCTGGCGACCCACAACCGCCGCAAGCACCTCGGGCAACACCGGACAAATCACAACAAGGTGGATCCGTGCATGTGCGAGGAGTGCGGCGCTATCATGCAGGCAAGTCGATATTTTACTATGCCTTGAAACCCTCGCAACGCTCAAGCACCTCGGGCAGCGCCGGACAAGTGTGAACAAGATCCAGCCGTGCATGCGCGAGCAGTGCGGCGCTATCGTGCAGGCAAGTCGATATTTTACTTTGACTTGCTTGAAACCCTCGCAACGCTCAAGAATCCATTTTTGCACTGAGGTACAATACAACTAGACTGCTTAGTCAAATCAGTTTCTTTTTTCGAATTTTGGAACTGTCAAAACGATTAGCCACCATGGAATCTCTATGAAATACAGAACAATGACGTCACGGTCAAGTTAACTACTCTTTATAGTTCTTTCGGATTTATTAAATAGAAATTGTGTCTGAAAATAACTGCGGTCTAGGTTATACTAATATTTTTCAGGTGCTTTATTTCGTGCATGGTGTGAAATAATTTATTTTAAATACAGAAAATTTATTATATTATATTTAGGCTATTTTGGGATCTTTCGCTGGTTCGAATATCAGTAGTAACACGATTGGTTGAACAACATCTTTGCTCATTAAAAATAACTATTTGAACATAGTGAGTTATGTAATATTATATGTTTGTGACAGAACCCGTCATCCCTCGTGGTACACAAGCGCACACACCTCGCCGTGAAGCCGTTCGCCTGTCCGCAATGCCCGAAGACATTCGCCGTGGCATTGTTACTAAGAGTAAGCATTGAATAATTTTACGGTTTAGACTAGAGATGCAACGGATAGTTGTTTGGCCGGATACCGGATATTTGGCCTGACCATCGGCCGAATATCCAGTATCCGGCCAAACAACTATCCGTTGCATTGCATCTCTAGTCTAAACCGTAAAATAACCGAGCGTCTGATGTCAATACACGTCGTATACGTGGGACAAGTGTGCACACAATCTTTCCCACGTTGCATTGCATACGTTGCGTACGTGGGATAAGTGTGTCCCTACCTTCGCTTGTTTTTAGTCATTCGCGTGACATGTTTCGGAGAGCCTAGGTCTCCTTTCTCAAGCACTGACAGTGCGAGCAGCGTTCACGACGGCCGTGTATCGCGTACTGCGGCTCCCCGCGTCAATATCTGCGTGCGGATCCTAAGTACCTTCTGGCACCTTCTGGTAGGATCCTATAGAAGTGATATACGTGTGCCTCCGTGAGGACAAAATATACGCAATGCGACACTATGATTGGTCGAATTTATTTGTTGCCCACCAAACATACTAAAATTACGGTGGGGATCAAATCAAATGTGAGCTGACAAGGACAAAAAATAATAGCTCTTTCAATGCTACTCCTACTGAAAGATACATAAGACTATCCTGTTCGGTCACTTCCTCCCTTTTATGCCAGATCAGTATCTTTAGGTATTTAAATAAATGTAAACAAACAATTTGTACATTTTCGGGTAGTTATAACATTTATTGGTTAACCAACGAAATACAAAACCGCCTGGTTCAATCACTGAACGACCTGACTTTAACCTACAATATTTGATCATGTAATGTTTTCATCTACCCTCAACTGGCATAAGGAGCCATTTGAGGGTAGATTTTGTTTACCTTTATTTAAATACCTAAAGATACAGACTATACAGTATGTAATCGGGGAAATTTTTTTGGCTTTTCCATAGAAAACGTCGACATCTGATCAGCCAAAATGTATGAAAAAGTAAAAAATTTTTTCGGGATTTCGGGGTTGGTGCCATAATAAAAGTAGCTCAATTTAGCGAGTTGAATCGAGCCCTGGATTTAAAGCCCCATGGTCAGTAACACCCTGTAGATTCATGGCCCGAAAGGAGTGTCTCCCCACTGACCAAGGTCGCGGTTCGGTACGGTCGCCTGTAGACACTATAATAAGTGCTTATGTGTATTTGTGTGCAGAATCACATGCGTTTGCACAACGGCGAGAAGCCGTACAAGTGTCCCGAGTGCCCGCTCGCCTTCAACCAGATGCCAAACTGCAACCGACATTACAAAGTTGTAAGTGGTAGCGGTGTTATACATGTGTGTAGCATCAAGGCCAGTCCAGACGGGATGATCAAATCGACCGAAAGAAATTGACGTCAATCTCCAATTTAAATACTAATTTTAGATTTATGGCGATATTTGAGCGCTCTGAACTTAAAAAATTCCTCATGACGCTAATAGCGTCACAAATTGATATTCTTGCGTTAGCACCTTCATTTTATCGGTAATATCGATCATATTCTTACAATCGAATAAAGTGTAATCGGCGAGCCAAATTGGTGTTTGCATTCTGGTTTGATCGGACAATTTAATCAGATTGGCGAAAAATTATTCCCTTCTGGACTGGCCTTCACATGCACGCGCACAGCGGTGACAAGCACAGGGCCCCGAGTGCCCGCGAGCCTTCAATACGAAGTGGAACTTCAACCGACATTACGACACTGTGAGTGCAACAGCTCTGATTTTACAAGCTTTTATTTCAAGCCAACTTCCTTAATATTGTTTTAAATTTTAACCTAAAGGCCCCAGTACACAATGGGCCATCGCCGGCCATTCCAAGGGACGCATTTATGCGTTAGAGGGAGCAAGTGATATTGCTATCTCATTCTACCGCATGGCTGCGTCCCTTGGAGTGGCCGGCAATGGCCCATTGTGTACTGAGGCCTTAACACGACTCTTTTCATTCGTTACATTTAGGAATGATCATTATTTTCTTCAATCTTCCTGAAAAATTCTGTTTTGAGTGTAAACTTGGTCAGTTTGTGTAAGAGTGCCTTTATAATATTAATTTTATTTGTTTATGTAGGCACATCTTGGTATACGCGGCTCATTTCCGTGTCCGATCTGCGGGCGCACGTCCACCACCAAGGGCTCATTGAAGGTGCACGTGCGTGCCGTGCACGGCGACGCCGGGTGGCCCAAGCGGGACCGCAGCAAACGAAAGAAAAAGACACAGCTCAATGATTAAATAATTTGATTAAAGAAATTGTGTTTTATTCTGAAGAAATCCATTACACGAAACACAATACTACAGGTACATTTCGTAACTATGTCGTTATTTACGGATCAATTCCTTATTCGTAACCGGTTGCCATTTTCCGGGGGCAAAAATCGATCTAGCTAGGTCTTATCTCTGGGAAAACGCGCATTTTTGAGTTTTTATATTTTTTCCGAGCATAGCTCGGTCTCCCAGATACAGCTTGGAAAAAAAGAGTAGAAATTAAAAAGTGGCAACACTGTAGTGTCGTCCCTTTCAAAGCAATATATATAAATACGGGACGACACTACAGTGTTGCCACTTTTTAATTTCTACTCTTTTTTGCCAAGCTGTAATATTTATAATATGGTAACCATCGTATAAAATTATATCCAGCTACAAAAAAATCTTGAATAATGGAAAGGAATCAAGTGGAATGTGCGAGATTGGCGAAAAAATGTTTCCGTGCGGACTGGACTTCCATTCGATCGCAAGGCCTCGGACCAAAGTCGTGATCTTGTACTCCCGTCTGTTAAGCTTTTAGTCTGGGGTCACAAAAAGTCAGTTTCCGAACGCATCTCAGGTGAAGGAAGTGACAGTGACAGTTATCTCTAAAGTCTATGGTCTAGTTACATTGTCTCTGGTCAGGTGATGAGCAGCGTTTGTGTTTCAATAACTTTACCAAAAAAATAAAAGCAAATTAACCATATTACTCAGCTCAGGCTGTGAAACGAGCATTCGACCATGAATAGAACACTAATAAATTCGCTGCTGCAGGACGAGTTGTTATGTTGCCGTGTTTGTTTAATGACGGACTGCAGACTGTACAACATACATGAGTATAAACTCGCCGATACCTTTACTCGCATCTCTGGGACTCCTGTAAGTAAAGTACAATTATATCTTAACCTCTAAAACACTATACATTAGAAGTTTAGAACTACATAAGCTGGCCGCATTCAACTGTGCGTTTCTCCAGAAACTTCATACCAATCATACCTCGCACTGCTAAACTGTGGAATGTACTACCACCCGCGATATTTCCATACCAGTAAGACCTTCAAACCTTTGAGAAAATACCGCATTCATCGTTAAGGCTGGTAACGTACTTGTAATACGCACAGTGTATGTCGATTTGCGGAAGGCTGGTAACGTACTTGTAATACGCACAGTGTATGTCGATTTGCAAAAAATGACCAGCAAAACTTACGTACCTACTTGCAATCCCGTTGGTCTTGCACATGTCCATGATAATGTTGTGAATAACGCACATTTCGAGGCTTAGACTCGAACCCTTAAGACTCTCGAGGCTAAACGCCTCAAAGGCGGCAAAGACGATTTCTTACATCCATATGCGTAAAATAAATGGGGTCCCTTTGTTTCCCATAAAGTTTTAAGTCATAATGTATTGTTGTCATATTATCGTTAGTCATAAAACTGTAGCCCTTAACTTTTCAGGATTTTCGTAAGGTTATTCTGTAGATAGGTTCGATTAGGTTTGTTTTATGGCAATCCTGAAAAGTTACGCGTTTCTGAGTAAAACCAATTATGACTCACGAAAATTCGGACAAACAATACATTACAACTTAAAACTATTTGGGAAACAATAGAGACCCAAAATAAATACATACAATTCTCAAATAAGTATAGTCGAGTCTTTAAGCCTAAAAATGAGCATTATTCACAACACTGGTCCATGATAAAAGATAAAAGATAAAAAATAGTTTATTCAAGTAGGCATATTACAATGCGCTTATGAACGTCAAATAAACCTTTACCGGCTCCAACCGTACACCTCTGCCCCGAGAAGATTTAAATTCCCCGTCAATTGGAGGAGGGTATCCCAATATGGGACTGGCAACAAACTCGGCGGGACACATCTTTTCAAAACATTATTACATCTTATAATTAACATGCATTACGAGTAATTAATAAAAATACAATTTAAATTACTATAGAATTCATGCAATTATACTCAGTGAGTACATAACTTTATACAAATACGTAGCTCTTTCAGAAAACATATCAAATTCTTACAAAAGGAAAAGAAAATAAAATCAATAAAAGAAATGAGAATACATATTATATGAATCTGACTGATTGTTATGAGATGCTTTCATACAATTTGATGTGCTTTCTTACCTGAGCTGAGTCACCTATAACTCTACACATAATACAATGCTTTTAATTGATACTTGTCGTTATTACAGTTTCTGGTTTGGACCATGCATGTTTGTCTGTCAAGTAGTCTTGCCGTTAAAGTAGTTAAAATGAATGCATTGCCCAACGAATGACTTCTGTACTTTACGAACACGAAACTTTCTGATAGCAAGCTTGTTTTTATTTCTAGTATTATAGTTATGGACATCAGAATTCTTAGTGAAGGAGTCTAGATTCTTAACAACATAAATAATACTATCATATACGTATTGGGAAGCTACAGTTAAAATATTAATTTCTTTAAAAAGTTCTCTTAATGATTCACGCACCCTTAAATTATATATAGAACGAATGGCTCTCTTTTGTAAGACAAATATAGTCTGTATGTCAGCTGCTTTGCCCCAAACCAGAATACCATATGACATTACACTATGAAAATAACTATAATAAACAAGGCGAGCTGTTTCAACATTAGTCAATTGTCTAATACTCCTCACAGCGTAAGCGGCCGAACTTAATTTATTTGCTAGTGTTCATATATGAGGACTCCATTGTAGATTTTTGTCCAATGTTAAACCAAGAAACAGTGCTTTATCTACCGTCTCTAAGCATTCATTATTCAAAAGTATCTTAGTATCAACTGGTTTAACATTCGGCAAAGAAAATGTAATGCATTTAGTTTTCTTAGCATCATCATCATTTCTTATCATGAATGAGTTAAGTGCTCATCATCAGACGATTTATCTACTTGTTTGCCTCCTATATCATACATACAAATTTAATACACGAAGCATTTTCTTTTTTATAAGTGTAGCCGCCGTGCAGGTCAGGATCTCGACGTCTCAAATAAAAAGCTTCGATTTGAAGTAAACTATTATAATTTCAATAGGTACTGGTTTTACATGGGTTCCTTGACTAAACGGTTAAATGTAAAAGTGGTGTGGTAATCGTATGGAGGCTGATGAAAGAGTGATTTGCATAATTTGAATGTCCGAAAATAGTGGTTAAGATTTGGGTGCCTCTAATTGGCCGCGATACATAATATGTGGAGCGCTCCTATTGGTGCTTTAGAAAAAGCTTCCAAATACTAGCCGAGCCCGACGGCTGCGTTTAGTTACTGTATTATACAAACACAGACCAACCCCTATAGACCGAGCTTATAGGACGACTCGCGGTCACCGCCCGTATGGTGTATAGGTCAAATATAAGATTGTTCGCGCGCCGCTCCGATCAGTTGCGCCCAAGGTTACGACCTGTTAGCAGTGTGCACGAGTCTAAGAAAATAAATCGTAAACTATTGAATTCATTGGGAAATCATGGGATATTGCAGCGTAATATGGTGTGGCAAGTCATCTAAGACATCTACTTACGAAACAGATGGAATAACATCCCACGGGAAAGTCAAATTCATTATTTCATTGAATAATGTTTCTTGTCCCCGGGGTTCATTTTATACTGGTCAGTAAGCAGAGGCGAAGTATGTCCGTCCCTTTTCGTCAACTTGAAAATGCAATGCGCTATCCCTTTCCCTTTCGACTAGTGATGTAACGATGATGGTTTTTCAGTTGCGGAAACTTCGTGCTTCGTCATACCGTATTGTACCATTTTAGACATAATATATAGGTAACATGTTGTGTAAGTTTTTTTAGAATCCTCTAGGCCAGCGGAGCAGTTAGGCCGCATGTCACGAGGTGGACCTGATGATGAACTTCAAAGAAGTACCTACGAGGGAACTCGGTATTGGTTTGTGATAGACATATGTTGTATGGGTTATTTAGAATCCTCTAGGTGAGCAGTTAGGCCTCATGTCACGAGATGGACCTGATGATGAACTCCAAAGAAGTGCGAGGGAACTCGGTGTTGGTTTGTGATAGACATATGTTGTATGGGTTGTTTAGAATCCTCTAGGTGAGCAGTTAGGTCTCATGTCACGAGATGGACCTGATGATGAACTCCAAAGAAGTGCGAGGGAACTCGGTTAGCTGGTTTGTTACTGTACACCGTTGTATGGGGACCTTGCACTTTGAGACTATGCGCTGAAACTTGGCACAGTTGATTCTTAGCTGGTCATGAGCAGATACAGACCGGGAGACCTCGAGAGCCACGTCTCATTTAGTGGGGGGGAGGGGGAAAAGTTCGACGCTGCCGCGCTTCACTTGGAGCAATATTTCTCTAAAACTATACCTATTAGGGCATGTAATATATCATTTTCGGATAAATTAAGGATGAGGAATCTAGTTTTGGAACAAAAACAATGCACTTTCTAACAAAAAAAAAGCATAAAGTAGAAAAGACTAAAAAACGTATTTTTGATTTTTTCATAATTACCAATTTTTTTTAAAGTGTAGCAGGAATCTGAAAACAAAAAATACAATCGTAAAGCTACACTTATTACGTCTAAGAAAATATATAGTTTATTATACAAAACTGTTGATAAATGGGAGATAAAAAATAATATTAAGCGTGGGTCAGAGTGATCTCAATACAAAATATTATGAATGTGGGAAAGTTACCTATAATTTGTTCTACAATCGTTTATTTTTCTTGTTTTTCGTAAATAACTCGTAAATGGTAGCCCACAGCAAAAACATATCTTTTACGTAAATAATCTGTTTCAGATTTCTTATAAAATAAGTGCTACTTTTTTTCGCTACCATCAATATTAAAAAAGATATTGAAGGGAGAAAATAAATACTTAGGTCCCCTTTTTTAGTCATTCGTAAATAACTCGTAAACGATGGCGAATAGCAAAAAAATTTTTAGTACAGGAATAATTTACATAAAATTTCCTACAAAAAAGGTAATTCAAACTTTTTCGCTAGAATCAATATTAAAAACGATATTAAAGAGAGAAAATAAATTCTAAGGTCCCCTTTTTAAATATTGATCCTAGCGAAAAAGTTTGAATAACCTTTTTTGTAGGAAATTTTATGCTAATTATTCATGTACTAAAAAATTTTTTGCTATTGGCGATCGTTTACGAGTTATTTACGAATGACTAAAAAAGGGGACCTAAGTATTTATTTTCTCCCTTCAATATTTTTTTTTATATTGATGGTAGCGATAAAAAGTAGCACTTATTTTATAAGAAATCTGAAACAGATTATTTACGTAACAGATATTTTTTTGCTGTGGGCTACCGTTTACGAGTTATTTACGAAAAACAATAAAAATAAACGATTGTAGAACAAATTATAGGTAACTTTCCCACATTCATAATATTTTGTATTGAGATCACTCTGACCCACGCTTAATATTATTTTTTATCCCCCATTTATCAACAGTTTTGTATAATAAACTATATATTTTCTTAGACGTAATAAGTGTAGCTTTACGATTGTATTTTTTGTTTTCAGATTCCTGCTACACTTTAAAAAAAATTGGTAATTATGAAAAAATCAAAAATACGTTTTTTAGTCTTTTCTACTTTATGCTTTTTTTTTGTTAGAAAGTGCATTGTTTTTGTTCCAAAACTAGATTCCTCATCCTTAATTTATTCGAAAATGATATATTACATGCCCTAATAGGTACAGTTTTAGAGAAATGTTGCTCCTAGTCAAGCGCGGCGGCGTCGAACTTCCCCCCCTCCCCCCCACTAAATGAGACGTGGCTCTCGAGGTCTCCCGGTCTGTATCTGCTCATGACCAGCTAAGAATCAACTGTGCCAAGTTTCAGCGCATAGTCACAAAGTGCAAGGTGTCGTGCACTAACAAACTAGCTAGGTGTTGGTTTGTGATAGACATATGTTGTATGGGTTTTTTAGAATCCTCTAGGTGAGCAGTTAGGTCTCATGTCACGAGATGGGCCTGATGATGAACTTCAAAGAAGTGCGAGGGAACTCGGTGTTGGTTTGTGATAGACATATGTTGTATGGGTTTTCAGAATCCTCTAGGTGAGCAGTTAGGTCTCATGTCACGAGATGGACCTGATGATGAACTTCAAAGAAGTGCGAGGGAACTCGGTGTTGGTTTGTGATAGACAGATGTTGTATGGGTTTTTTAGAATCCTCTAGGTGAGCAGGTAGGTCTCATGTCACGAGATGGACCTGATGATGAACTTCAAAGAAGTGCGAGAGAAGTCGGAGTTGATTTGTAATAGGCATATGTTATTGGTTCATTTGAATATGTTTTCAATACAACCTTCTATGACCTTAATAAAACGGACAAAAGAAAATAATTGTATGAGATTTTGGCGACACTTTTTTCGCGTATCGAAAGAGATTGCGATTCTGAGTAGAAATAATATAAAAATTCTAAACTTTAAAATTCATGTTCTGGGTACTTTAAACAGAAATGCCCTAATATGTTAAGTAAAAATTTCAGGTACATTGTTAAATTACTTAATGAAATATTAAATTAATCAATATAATTATTAAGTAAGTTTACTCTAAGTATACTAAATTGGTAACAATTTTACCACAATAAATTTCGGTGTCACTGGTAGCAGTACCCACTACCTGTAATGAACATGTCCCATCCCTACGCTTACACGTGTCAGCGCGCCATGTTTGAAACGACCAATCGCAACGCCGTGAGCACCCCTCCCGCACCTCACAGTTTGGTGATTTGCGTCGGGAACAAAATGGCCAATATTAGGTTTCTAGACAGGCAACAATAAGGATCTCCTGATGTTTAGTTGAATTTTGTTTTGCAGGCCATTCAATTTCACAATTGTATTGCTTTATGTTATTTATTATAATTTTTTTCTCTGCTATGAGTTTTAAATCTATATATGTATGATTGTAGGTGTCGAGAGACAGACTGCCGCAGTACCTGTGCGCACACTGCCTCACGCTGCTCCTGAAATGCTCATCCTTCAGAGACATGTGCCTCCGCACGCTGGACGTTCTCACGCCCGCGCTTCTCAAGGGGACGGTAATATTTGTTTTCTTTTTAAAATAATAATTTAAATATTATAGGACATTTTTACACAAATTGACTAAATGTAAGCTTTGACGTCATTTATTTTTAATTTAATTTATTACTAATAAGTATAACACTTTAAACTCTCGCGTTTTGTACACATATTTAATTACACAAACGGGTCTACCGCGATATAATTTCATTGTTAA
This sequence comes from Cydia splendana, assembly GCF_910591565.1. Classification (NCBI taxonomy): domain Eukaryota; kingdom Metazoa; phylum Arthropoda; class Insecta; order Lepidoptera; family Tortricidae; genus Cydia; species Cydia splendana. The sequence goes on along the minus strand of NC_085983.1, from coordinate 1,294,766 downwards.
ATTGTTGTTTCATTGTTGTTTTGAAATTAAAAAACACCCTAAAAATTTCAATCGAGAGGACGGGTACAAATTATCGTCAACTTGGGGACCAGTGATTCAAATGTTGAAACCAGCGGATATATCTTCAGACCAGTGTACGGGTACTGTGAGTGTTGCGTGTCGTGCCGTGGACAATAAACATTAAACTTTAACGGGTAGCTGCAATTTCTTTGTCTACCCCGAACATTTTTATAAACTAATTTCGGGTAGTTTAGTGTTGTTTTATTAATATCTCCGTTGACATTTGTTGGGACGTCAGTCTCATGGTATAATAATATACTCCGCCTGGTACTCCATTCCGAGATTCGCGTATGACCTAACTAGACGTGTGCGCCGCGCCGGCGCGCCGCCGCCGCCGGGCTTTTTTGCCACGCCGCCGCCGCCGATAAATGATCGGCGTGACCTTGAGTGTTGTTAATCAGCTATCTTCACTTGATATTTGGATTACAATAGGATTTTTGCATTATTTATGTTACAGTTGTCAAATATATGTTACTGTAAAAGCCCGAAGTACGGCAAAACCTAGGTTTTACCGGTAAATCCTAGTTTTTACCGATGCCGATCGCTAAAAGCCCGAAATGTTAAATCTTACTAGTTTACTTCGGACTTTTACCAACACCGATATGGTAAATCCTAGGTCTTACCACGGCGACCGGTAAAGTTTGAATCATGCACGTCGTTTCAGCGGTACCTATTAGGACGTACACTCGGGCGTCTCCCATTTTGTTGTCCCAAGTACCTGCGCTCTCTTCACGGCACGATCCTCTCCCATTCTCTCCAAGTGTCCAAGCCACCACTGAATTTAGCCGCTTTTGTCTCTCAATATTTCGCCACTATATCGGACCACATCCTTATTTCTATGGCAACAAAATTATATTACGATATTTGGCTGACTGCTGACTGTACATTTGCTTATTTTTATCAGGTCGCTCAATAATATCTGAACATGCACTTTAATCTACCTACATAACTTACTATCAACTTTGTATTTTTGGCCCATCTCAGCATTCTTAGCCCGTTCCCCGGACGAATGGCAATGTTTGCCGATGCCGTGAAAGTCAATCTGAATAATATAACTCAAAAATAAATTTAACCCTTAGAGTCGCAAGAATTTTTTTTTAATTAAAAACTTATTTTTGATGTTTTTTAGATTTATTATAGCCATAAAATAAGTGAAAAAATACAAAAAAAAATCTACAGCCTGTAACTACTGAAATAATTGACGTATATAATAATATACGTTGCCAACAACTTAACAAAAATCAACCCTTTGTCTATGTATAGTATTCTATGCAGTGCTATACTTCCTATGCGATCTGATGGTAAGCAGCAAAGCAGTTTCTCGTCTTCACGTAGCACAAGTGCACATCACATTTGGTGCATTTTGTACTTGCTTGACCCCCTTTACAAAATTTGCATCTGCCATATATGCTGTGTGTTGGGGCCAATGATCAATTCTGTCGTATCTTATACTATCAATAGGCCATGGTATAATAATATACTCCGCCTGGTACTCCATTCCGAGATTCGCGTATGACCTAACTGACACGCGCCTACGTCATCATGCTGTTTACAGGTTCTCAAACTTTGAAATGTGGGAGAATTTTAACCAACGGTGAAAATTATTTTAACGGCATTAATTTTAAGTTATTCATGTAGAAACATAGTAAAATAAAACAAATCTAATGTATTAAATTAAACTTTATTTATCTATACAAGACAAACGTTTAAAAAACGAATTCACAGTTACACATTAATTACCAAGCTTACGACGTGAAAAGTTTGGAAAACACTGCGACTGCTGACACTGAGCGAGAAGGAAATAACAATTAACACGCGTTCGACAAGGATGACGGTCAGGGCATGAAGTTATCTAGATCCGAATTGTCAAATGTCCACAGCGCTATCCTGTGTTGCCAGTAGTATAAACAGAATTACCCGAAAGTCTGAAATTTCTTTCGTGAATCGGAAGATATTGCTAACGAGTAATTAAAAATGACGTGTTATTGTAAAATTTAAGCTAAAATACATATAAATGAAAATTATAAAATTATAAAGAAATATTTTAACTTATTAACCATAGGTATAATGTACCCATGTAACATGTTATGTTGAAATAAAGTGGCAATGTTATTGTGACGTAATCGCGTGTCACTCTGGGAATGGAAGACCATGTTTTATTAGACCATGGTCAGTCTTTCCGTGACCACAGCTGGTGCAACTCAGCTGAAACGTCGGAATTAAAGGTAAAAACAATGAAATTATATCGCGGTAGACTCGTTTGTGTAATTAAATATGTGTACTAATAAGTAAATGGGAAAATCATTTATTTACATGCAATATATATACAGTGGTACTACTAAACGAAATTAATAAGTAAATGTTATTATGTTGCCTTATAGACTAGCCTAGAATAGAATAGAATAATAATACTATTGTGTGCCCTAACAGGGTGTCATGATCTGACTATATATAATGTAACATCTAATGTACATGACAATACAATATGAAATAAATGAAAATGAAATCCAACAGTAAGCTCAATAAGGCTTGTATTATAGGTACTCACTAATCCAGACTGGTTGACAATACAAAATAAACACATGATGTACATTCATCTTGTGAATATCTTAAAAAACTAATTTTTATCAAGTAAATATATTCACAAGCTATACTATAATTGTCTATTCACCACATTAGGCAAAAATCTTGACTTTTAATATATTTTTCCATTATTTAATTTATATTTTATATGTACACAAAGGTGCTTTTAACTTTTCATTTATGCTTTTTAGCTGGATACAGATTATGTTCGCAAATACCAAAAACCTCACCGGTCGCTCAACTTAACTCAAACTGAACTCCAAATTGTAGAGTTAAACCCATCAGAAGATTTATTTCATAAACAAATACTGAACAAACACATAAAAGAAGAAATTACCATCAACGAAGCTCTTGAAGCACCTGATATCCAAGAAGATTTGATTGAAATCAAGAATGATGATTCTGAACAACTTGTTTTAAAAGATGAAATCAGTAAGATAAAAACGGAGACTTCAATTTTAGAAACTGTCTTGGTAACTGGAAAAGTATTAAACAACAAAAAAAATGTTAAGACACCAAAAAAGACCAATAAAGTCTTGAAAACTGTAAAAAACTTAAACAGCAAACAGACTAAAATTAAAGTTAAGAAAACTGTAAAAACGGGACAGGTCAATGAAGGTATGGATATTCATAAAAATATAATGGAAACGGGAGAAGAAAACGAAAAAATGAAAATTAAGACGATTGAAGTGAAGAATAATAAAACTGAATTTAATGTTACTGGTGAATCTGATGATGGTGACGGTAATAAAGATCTTAGCAGTGAAATTGAAGTAGTGGCTGTAGAACCCAAAAGAAGGAGGAGAATGAAGAAACACCTGCTTGACACTGATTTAGCCAAATTTGGGAGTAGCATTAACCATACATTTGTAACTTTAAGCAAGGTAAGACTATGAATTAATAAAACACCCACCTCATACATAACATTTACTAGAAATACATAATTATGGCTTAAAACCAAATTCTTATTTTGCTAATCCGCGAAAAGATAATGTGCTAGTCAATCAGTGCTAACCCGTTATACTTACTTGCGTATTTTTTACATGCAATTAATGTTCAAATGTTATAAGTAAGTATAACGGGTTAGCACTGATTGACTAGCACGTTATCTTTTCCCGGATTAGCAAAATAATAATCTGGAATTAATTAATATGGATTTCAGCAAAGTAACGCCTAATTCTATTCACTATAATTATGGCTGTAGTCATAAATTTTTTGATTTTTATTATTTTGTTGTGTTGTTTTTTTACCTTCGACGTCAATGTCTGTCTGTCTGTGGCATCGTCACTCTCAAACAGATAGACCGATTTCGATGCGGGGTTTTTTACGTAAAATCGTGTGAATGAAGAATGAGTGAATCGAAACGCTTGCGGTGGTTTCTAGCTAAATATGTGTGATAAAAATAGATCCATCGTTTTGAAGAGTATCAGCACTTTTCTAAAATGTTGTAAGGCATTTTTGGTTTAAAATGGATTTTTCTGGCATAATGCTTCTCAAATAGGATTTTTTTTTAATTTAATAGTTATTTTGTTAATTAATCAATCAACATTTAAATGCAGTCTATTGAAAATATTACAAAAATATACTATTGACACATTACACGTCACGTCAATCACATGGCCTACCCCGAAACAAGAAAACCGAAATTTCGTTATCTAATCTCTCTATCACTCTTGCATATTCGAGCGATAAGGAGGCAGATAACTAAATTTCGATTTTCGCGTTTACCGGTAGGCCCTTGTTAACAAACCGCCTTGATGCATCAATGTCATATTTTATTGTCTGTGAAAACTTGTCAAAAAACAGTTTAAGGCACAGTATGTATAAGTCAGTCTATGAATTTACTAGAGTCGGTAGTGCTGCACTCTGGCGGCAGAACATTGCAGTAATATCCCCTATTTATTACGTTAAAAATTGATAATATAGCATAATATCATCATCATCATTTTTGTGTAAATAATCATCAATTTTAGTTTAAAAATTTTAATGTATGTGTAGGAAGAGCAACTGGAAGAAATCGCAACTCGTAAGGAGTCCCAGATATACTTGGAGGCGCCGTTTAAGTGTGAGGATTGCGGGAAAGGGTACAGCGATGAGCCCGCCTTCAAGAACCACCGAGTCCGGCATAGCCCGGTGAGTCCGCTGTGATTTTCCATTCAAAATATATTTATTTCAAGAAATTAATATTCCAAGAGAGGCAGTACAGAGATCCCCACACTAGGCTCAGTCTGTAACTTGGAGATCTTAGAGAAATACAGAGTACCGATATGTTGCGGCTATTATTTTAACAAAATATGTATTTATTTTAATTACCGTAATTACAAGCTTTTATTTACTTTTTTTAATTTAACCTGACCGTTGTCTGTGTGTAATCAAATCTTGCAAGTTAAATTTGATCCACTTCCCGGTTTCCGATTGAGCTGAAATTTTGCATGCATGTATAAATCGGATGACAATGCAATATTATGGTACCATCGAGCTGATCTGATGATGGAGACAGGAGGTGGCCATAGGAACTCTGTGATGAAACAACGCAACCTAATTGTGTTAGGGGTTTTAGGATTGTTTCGATGAGTATTAGTTGTCTGTCGTAAGAAAAGTACAGTCAGCGATAAAAGCTTGTACTTTAACAAATATTTGATTTCAGAACATGGGTCCGCGCTCCTGCGATATCTGCGCTGTGCGTATGCACCCGCGTTGCTTCTATAGCCACCAGGTCCGGCATCGAATGAAGTTCATTTGCAATGAGTGTAACTTCGTGTCTAGGGATAAGTTAGTAAATCAAATATCCAAACTCAACATGTTTCGCAGGCGTATGTGTTTGAAACACATGCGCCTGCGAAATATGCTACATGACAACGGAAGGTACCTGACTCTTATGGGGTCATCCATTAATTACATCACACGTTTAGGGGGAGGGAGGGGGTCAAGAAAATGTGACATGTTGTGACAAGGGGGAGGGAGGAGTCATAAACTTTGTGACGTCACTTTAACCTTCATCAGTAACCGAAAATGTATTTAAATTATTTTATACGCTAATTATCATTTAAATAACAAGGTTTTGAAACGATAATCGTTTTCATTCGTTTAATTTTATTTCTTAATCAGTTTTATTCAGGGTTAATTAGGGTTATAAAATTACTAATATTTCTTTTGTCAAAAATATTTTGATAAATTATTAAATAAATATTTGCCGATTTCGTTGAACAAATGTGACGTCACACCAGGGGGGAGGGGTTTGCCAAATGTGACCAAGTGTGACAAGGAGGGGTGGGGGGGGGGGGGGGGGGTAAAAAAAACTAGAAATTCGTGTGACGTAATTAATGGATGACCCCTACGCTGCAGCTTGACTTATCCTTTTGGGTTGGCCAACGTAAGTATGACATTTGTAAGGTTCCGTACCCAAAGGGTAAAAACGGGACCCCATTACTAAGATTCCGCTGTCCGCCTGTCTGTCACCAGGCTGTATCTCATGAACCGTGATAGCTAGCCAGTTAAAATTTTCACCGAAGATGTGTTTCTGTTGCCGCTATAAAAACAATTACTAAAAAGTACGGAATACGGAACCCTCGGTGGGCGAGTCAGACTCGCATTTGTCCGGTTATTTATTTTTAGATTTAGCTTGTATTTAGGATAATATTAATTATTTTTAATGTATTGTTTCTGACTTGTTTTTTTTTTAACATAATAAATATCATGAGTTATATGACGCAGGACCCAAGCGACGAAGCATCACGAAACACACGCGGGCAAGACCTACAAGTGCCCGCACTGCGAGAAGTGGTTCATGTAAGTTTACTTAAGAGTTACCACCAGACAATTAAGTTTTAAGTCATAATGTATTGTTTGTCCGATTTTTTTGTTGACGGAGTGGTAAAATGCGTTACGCATTCCCCGGCCTGGGGAGCTTACCTATCTATAGGATTCCATCTACATCCCGACGTTTCGAACCCTTTACAGCGTTCGTGGTTAACGGGTGACTGAGGAAAAACTACACTGTGCTAAAACTACCCATTTACAAAATAATGAACCATCATAAACTATAAATTTTAAGGCCAGTTGTACATGGTTCATCATTTTGTAAGTGGGTAGTTTTTCCGGAGTCACCCGTTAACCACCGACGCTGTAAAAGGGCCCACTGATTAACAGTCCGCCGGGGTTATTCGCGGATGGTCCAGAACTCAAAATGCCTACATCATTTATCTTTTCGTTAGCGATGTCGACGGAGCCCCGCTGTCGCGGGGCTCCTATTCTGTGCTGTTTGGCCTTCGGCCATTTGAAGATAACTAACGGACCTAACCTACCCTAGTTATATAAAAAAGTGGTCCGGACGGTATCGGCCTGTCAGTTGTTCGGAACTGTCAAAATTTTGTTCTAACTGACAGGCCGATACCGTCCGGCGGACTGTTAATCAGTGGGCCCCTTAAAGGATTCGAAACGTCGCGATGTAGTATGTATTCAATATACGCGATATAATCCGTTTCAATAGTTTTATTTCATGAGTAACTATCGCGGTAACCGAAGACAATATTAAATTCATAATATTGATTGGGTTGATTGATTGTGTCCCCTCAGAAAGAGCACGACGTACTTGTCGCACGTGCGTCTGATTCACCCCGAGCTGAACGTGGACTGCGTCGACTGCGGCGAGACGTTCGTCAGCGAGTACGGGCTCAAGCAACACAAGAACCGGATACATATGGTATTAACAAACTACTACTCTTTTTAGGGTTCCGTACCTCAATAGGAAAAAACGGAACCCTTATAGGATCACTTTGTTCGTCCGTCCGTCCGTCCGTCTGTCTGTCAAGACACTTTAGGGAACGCGTGGAGGTATCGAGTCGAAATTAAACCATATGCTCAGGCCTACAAACCTTTGAAGCTGTAAAAGATCAAGCTTCTAACTTAAGAAAACAATACGGCCGTTTATGCCGCAAAAAACGTATATGTGACGTTATCTATGAAAAGGGAACTTATTGTCGGTGGCGCTTACGCCATTATTAACCTTTTGAACGCCACAGACGGCAATTGACGTCAACGCAAAATCGTGACAACGACGCCAAAGACGGCATTTGACGCCAATCGTTTTTAGGGTTCCGTACCCAAAGGGTAAAACGGGACCCTATTACTAAGACTTCGCTGTCCGTCCGTCCGTCCGTCCGTCCGTCCGTCTGTCACCAGGCTGTATCTCACGAACCGTGATAGCTAGACAGTTGAAATTTTCACAGATGATGTATTTCTGTTGCCGCTATAACAACAAATACTAAAAACAGAATAAAATAAAGATTTAAATGGGGCTCCCATACAACAAACGTGATTTTTGACCAAAGTTAAGCAACGTCGGGAGTGGTCAGTACTTGGATGGGTGACCGTTTTTTTTTGCTTTTTTTTTCGTTTTTTTTTTGCATTATGGTACGGAACCCTTCGTGCGCGAGTCCGACTCGCACTTGCCCGGTTTTTTTGATGAAAATCTACTGAGAAACACCCCACTTTTAGGTTGGCATTATTTCTTCACAAAACTAAGTTTTACCCCCGTGGCGTCAGTGGCACGGCAAATGGATGCGCCGTTTGGCGTATTAAACGCTAAATGGTTAAAAAAAATAGGTTAAATTTAAATTTCTTTGTTGTTCTATACTTGTGTATGTTATAGTTTATCACGAATAAATGCGATGATTCTGATTCTTATTAACAATGCTCCGATATAAATACAATGCCGCGCGACGCTGTGCGGCGTAAGCGCCATCGACAATAAGGTCCCTTTTCATAGATAATGCCCCATATTTCGACACTCAAGGGACTCAAAATAACTCGTATAAATCGACCCTCTTAGGAAATATCATTAGATATTTCCTAATATTAGGGTATTAAATTAACCCTACCTACCTTTACTCGTACTTAACACCAAAATCGCAAAATCTGAGAGTTGGATTTACCCGACTTTGAAGTTAAGCGACTTAAATGTGACTGTTTTCCAGAAATCGCATACATTTGTGTGCACTACCTGCTCAGCCAAGTTCAATAGTGTATCGGCGCTGAACAGACACACGGACACGGCCGGCGAGCACGGAGCCCTGCGGCCGTGCGAGCAGTGCGGCGAGAACTGTGCGAGCGAGGACAAGCTACAGGAGCATGTGGGGGTGGCACATCCCACTGAGTCGCATCACTGTGAACGGGTAAGAGCTTTGCAATTACATACAGTTGTAGGAGTTGTTTTATCATCATTTTTTTGTCTGGTTACCAAACGAGGTTACGAAATCATCATTTTTTGTCTGGTTACCAAACGAGGTTACGAAATCATCATTTTTTGTCTGGTTACCAAACAAGGTTACGAAATCATCATTTTTTGTCTGGTTACCAAATGAGGTTACGAATCATCATTTTTTTTGTCTGGTTACCAAACGAGGTTACGAAATGGGTGAAAGAATTACCATTGAAGCATATGAAACTCAATACCTCTGTTGTAAATACCTTTGTACTGAACGTGTTTTAAGCAAATTAATTTCTGATTTGGTAACTGGTTACGAATTGGGAACTTTTCCCATGGCGAAGCTGGTGTTATCTAGTCTTAAACGCATTCTACTCAAAACGTAGTCGCATTTCACTTTATATTAAACACTTCCACTTTCACTTACTTTTTACACTCCAATCACTCAATTCTTTATTCGTCCATCGTAGGTACATAAATAGGTGGTAACTTGGTAACTTTTGACGTACGAAATAACTGTTTACTATCTAACTAGTCGTATACTTACTATATTTTTTCACTTTTTACACTTCACATTTCACTTTCTCTTTTATTCACTTTTTACAATTATTTTCTTTTTTTTATAATTATGCGTATTTTAAATTGAAGTGCACAATAAAGAATATCAATTTACTTACAGTGTGACGTAACGTTCAGTAACGCGGCGGCGCTAGACACACACAACGCGCGCAAGCACCTCGGGCAGCGGTACAAGTGCCCGACACGTAAGGAGCACCGCTGCAGAGTCAAGGACCAGCAGCAGCGGCGAGTCATGTGCGACCAGTGCGGTGTTACTGTGCGGGTAAATAAACTAAAGTTAGACCAAGATTTATACTCTGTATCTTTAGGTATTTAAATAAATGTAAACAATTTGTACATTTTCGGGTAGTTTTAACATTTGTTGGTTACCAAATACAAAACCGCCTGGATCTGTCACTGAACGACCTGACTTTAACCTACATTATTTGATCATGTAATGTTTTCATCGACCCTCAACTGGCTTAAGGAGCCATTCGAGGGTCGATTTTGTTTACTTTTATTTTAATACCTAAAGATACAGAGTATAGATATTTAATACAAAATTACAATATGAATTATCCTAAACACGAACACTACACGAATTAATATTATGATCGTCAATAAATATATAGGTAATTTTATTTAATAAATTTAAAAATACTATTATTTACATAATTTACATAAAGCAAGCTTGTGAATAACACCACCACAACTATACTATAACAACACCACAGAAAACATTAAACCACTAAACGATTGTGAAAATCAGGCGTCTACATTGAAATCATTAAATCGCCGAACACAAACATGAAGTTCAGTAAATCTATATGTACCTATTAGGTGCAGCACTGTAACGATTCGCCGAATCTCATTACGCATAGTAGTCGTTTGCGAGAGTAGTCAATAATCAGAACATTGATACGCATATTTACTATTCGTAGACTAATCATTTATTAACTGTCATAATTACCCGAGAAACCACTGGACGAAACACAATAGGTCGAATGTTCATTTGGCATTAATATTGACTAGAAAAATAAATAAATAAATAATAAATATTAGGGGACATCTTACACAGATCAAACCTAGCCCCAAACTAAGCAAAGCTTGTACTATGGGTACTAGGCGACGATATACATACTTGTATAGATAAATACATACTTATATACATAGAAAACAACCATGACTCAGGAACAAATATTAGTGTTCATCACACAAATAAATGCCCTTACTGGGATTCGAACCCAGGACCATCGGCTTAGCAGACAGGGTCACTATCCACTAGACCAGACCGGTCGTCGACAAACTTCTCTCTCATTTAGTATATTGAATATATTATACTCTACTCTTATCATATTCTATTTTGTAACAGAACTCGTCAATTCTCGAATATCATAAGCGCACGCATCTCGCCGTGAAGCCATACGCCTGCCCTCATTGTCCGAAGACATTTGCGTTGCCAGATCCACTAAAGGTAAGTGTTTATATAGTTTATAATAACAAAACTTTTTTGTGAGACATTATGACACACACTGGCGACATGTGTCCGTGTCGGGCGCTGTTGCCACTTGCCAGACAAGTCGAGCGATGTCCACCTGACGTCCTGGCTTCAAATTTTGTGTTTTAAATGTTATTGTAATGTTTCTCTTCGTATATATTGTAAAGTAATAGTCTGCCAGAAAGGAACCTTACCTTGACCGTCGCAATTCAACGTGGCAACGCAGCGAGCGTGATGGGCAACTTACCATACGGAGCGGGTTACAGTTGATACACGTTTACTAGACTTATATCGACCGAGATATGAACCGTGATTACCTTTTGTATTGTTACAAGTGTGAACGCGTCCGGTAACGTTGAAAGCGAACGCAGCCGACGTGCACGCATGAGGGTAGACCGAGCGCGGTCTACACAACTTTGACACCCGCCCGCTGTCATCAGTTACCCGTGAACAAGATGCAGGTAACTGCGTCGAAATATCGGGACCTCGAATTCAATACAAAAGGTAATCACGGTTCATATCCCGGTCGATATAAGTCTAGTGGAACTAACCGTGAATCATTCAAAACCGAAACACGTTCAGTTTATATTTTAATTTAGATATTTAACTTTTGGTTTAAATGTTTATTAAATAAAGTATTTATCTTATTGTGGTGTGTGTGTGTGTGTGTGTGCAGCAACACATGCGGTCGCACACGGGTGAGAAGCCGTTCCAGTGCCCCGAGTGTCCGCTCACCTTCACACTAAAAGGCAACTTGAACCGGCATTATAAAGTTGTGAGTACTTGTTCAGAGTTGAGAGTTGGTTGTTGGTTGGTTGGTTCGAAGTTGGTTGTACTAACCTAAACTATTTTTTCACTAATATTTTTTTTAATAGCACTCGAATCGGGGACGCATAAATTAAATTGCCTTTTGATGATCCCACTTGGTCCGATTGTAAGATTATGACCAAACGTCGGACTATAGCGGGCAGTTTGAGGGCAAGGTAAGATTTACAAAAAAATCTTAACTTACGAGTATTATAATGTACCTACACTACATACTAGACTACATCTACACTACATCTTACATTATAATGTACCTAGTATTTGTAACATAGTTAATTAAATTAATTACCCGTTATCATTTATTCATCTTTAATGTGTAAATACTCTTTGAAGTGATGACTGATAGCCCACTGAAGTGGCCACTTAAAAAACAAATAAATAGCTGACATGCGTCATTATGACTGTTGTTCATGAACGTAAATTAAATCAAATATAACACAGACTATTCAATCTTATTTTTATTTAAAATTTAAAGGATATAAAAAAAATAAACACCTAACTAACGTACAGCTTTAGAGCCGTGTTCATAGAACTTGACATGCCCAGTTAACTCATTTGTTCTGTTCTTTTCTCACAGCTGCAATTGTCTGAGTGACGGATAAAGCCAAACGAACTTTTTCGCCATTTTAACTTATGTGTAGTCCAAGTACGTTTATAAATAACGCAGTTAGTTGCTATGATATTTGGAATTTCACATTATAAATACTAGGTACCAAATACTAAGTACAAATACTCGAGAGTGAATTGATTGATTTGCGAACCTTACCTATCATTCTGACATGCCACGAAAATGCCCGCTGGAGTCCGACGTATGATTATGACCGATCCAATGGGAGTTATGGTTCGACGCTATAATGTTTGAAGGCATTTTTAAATTTTTCACCTCAGCAGCTCGAACAAGGGTACTTTGTTTCTTAAAAACAGTGAGCAAAATGCGATTTTGCTCACTGAGTCATTTTGTCTCACTAAGTGAGCAAAATCGCATTTTGCTCACTGATTGTGTCTCACTCAGTGAGCAAAATGACAATTCAATGACATTCAAGTGACCTTTATAGTCATTTCAACATGCGGGGTCTAATACAAGTTCGATATACTTGGGTTCTATTATCTCTGTCCCTCTAGGTATGTTCTCACTGCTTAGGGTGAAAAATTTTGTGTACTACACGAGATCAAAGTTATTTACATCTCGTGCGCTTTTGAATCCCTTACTACGCTCAAGATTCTAAATTAGATTCACTCGCTACGCTCGTGAATCTATTATAGAATCTTTCGCTTGCACGGGACTCAAAATAAGCACTCGAAGAAATATCAAACTTTGATCTCTTGTTGTACAAATAACTATTGAGCCCTCGAATATCTCTATATGAGATCGATGCCTATTTTTGGTCAATTTGATCATGCCGTCTGTGACACAAAGTCACAGGCACACAGTACCTAATGTTTATTTATTGAAACATGATTGCACAGTAAATGTAAGTAAAAATACCGAACTTAATGCCGGATGGCATTCTCTACCAATCGACCGCTGGCTACAACTACAACATGGAGGGTCATACAGGGAGTGTTAGCACACAGGGAGTGTTGTAAAATGACATTGTAATTTGGTCCGATGTTTCACTCGTAATTGACGATATTTTCATCAGATTTCTATTAATTTTGGTGTATAGACAAAGTACCCTGTTTTGTTCGTTATAAATAAGCGCAATTTAAACAAATTGCCTTAAAATCGAGAGTTACGAAAACGTATGAAATCTTCGTACGTTTTCGTAACTCGCAAAACTTGAAGGAAAAATTACATACATATTTGGGATTACAGTTGTATTTCATTATATTCTGAAAATTGACCATGTATTCCAGTGGTGGACCTCTAGGCTAGCGCCCTTGACGTCAAGGCTACTCTTTTACGGCGGTAACTGCCCCAATTTCTCGAGTTTATTTGATCCAATGGTGGCTGTTTTTAATTTTATACTGTATTCAATTCTAGGCACACCTGGGTAAACGCGAAACATTCCTGTGCCCATTGTGCGGGAGCACGGCCACCACCAAGTCTTCAATGAAGGTGCACGTGCGCGCCGTGCACGGCGACGCCGGCTGGCCCAAGCGGGACCGCAGCAAACGCAAGATAAAGATGCAGCTAGATGATCAATAATTAAATATTTTGTTTAAAAAATGGTGTTTTATTCTGAAGAAATCTATTACACGAAACATACTACAGGTACATTTCGTAAATACTTTTTGTAACTATCTATGTAGTTACTTACAAATCAATTCCTAATTCGTAACCGGTTGCCATTTTGGAATCATATTTAGTTTTCGGGGGCGAAAAATCGATCTAGCTAGGTCCTATCTCTGGGAAAACGCGCATATTTGAGTTTGTATATGTTTTCCGAGCAAAGCTCGGTCTCCCAGATATTATTTATAATATGGTAACCGTCGTATCCAGCTACGAAAAAAATCTTGAGTAACGGAAACGAATCAGATGGGAATGTGCGAGATTGGCGAAAAAATGTTCCCGTCTGGACTGGACTTCCTTCATTCGATCGCAAGGCCTTGGACCAAAGTCGCGATCTTGTACTCCCGTCTGTTAAGCCCCCCATTCACACTCCTACCTTGTAGTCCGCCTCGTTGGGTAGGATTGTGTATGGGGGTTGAGGACTACGAGCCGTCCTACAAACGGCTAAACGGTAGGACGGCTCGTAGTCCGCAACCCCCATACACAATCCTACCCAACGAGGCGGAATAAAATGTAGGAGTGTGAATGGGGAGCTTTACAGGTTTTAGGTTGGGGTCACAAAAAGTCAGTTTCCGAACGCATCTCAGGTGAAGGAAGTGACAGTGACAGTTATCTCTAGAGTCTATGGTCTACTGATTAGTACTGATTACATTGTCTCTGGTCAGGTGATGAGCAGCGTTTGTGTTTCAATATTTTTACCAAAAAAATAAAAGCAAATTAACCATATTACTCAGCTCAGGCTGTGAAACGAGTATTCGACCATGAATAGAACACTAGAATATTCGCTGCTGCAGGACGATTTGTTATGCTGCCGTGTTTGTTTAATGACGGACTGTAGACTGTACAACATACATGAGTATAAACTCGCCGATACCTTTACTCGCATCTCTGGGACTCCTGTAAGTAAAGTTAAAAAGATCTTAACCTCTAAAACACTATACATTAGAAGTTTAGAACTACATATGCTGGCCGCATTCAACTGTGCGTTTCTCCAGAAACTTCATACCTCGCACTGCTAAACTGTGGAATGTACTGTCACCCGCGATATTTCCATACCAATACGACCTTCAAACCTTTGAGAAAATACCGCAGTCATCGTTAAGGCTGGCACCGTACTTGCTATAGGCACAGTGGATGTCGATTTGCGGAAAATACCACCAATTCTGGCTTGCGGATTGCTACACCGAGTAAGGCGCTGTACGTATCGCGCCTGCATTACACCGCCACGGCTGCTGAAGTGGTGGAGTATGTACACCAGAAGACCGGCTACACGCTGAGGGTGTTCCAGCTTCGATCGCGCCACTACGTGCACTTCAACTCTTTTGTGGTGCGCGTGCCACGACCGCTGCAGGGAACCATCGAGTGCGTCGACTTCTGGCCGAAAGGTGTCGTGTTTTGGAGGTTCCGGGGCTAACTGCCGAATCCGACACAAGAGCAGCCGATGCAACGGAGCCACGCCGTTTTGTCGACTAAATAGTGTTTAGTTTTAAATTTATAAAATACATATGTATGTTAGTCTGTAAGGTATTTGTAATATGGGCCTTGTTGCCTGAATTAAATTTCTAAATAAATAAATAAATAAAATACTAATGTATTTGCAATCCCTCTAGTCTTGCAGGTGGCCATGAGTGACGTTAAGTGCTTGTCATCAGACGAGTTGTCTACTTGTTTGCCTCCTATATCATACAAAAAAAAATAATACACAAAGCATTTTATTTTTTATAAGGATATCCTGATGTTCAGTTGAATTTTATTTTGCAGATCATTCAATTTCACAATTGTATTGCTTTACGTTATTTATTATAACACAAACAACCTAAATTATTTCTCTGCTATGTAAAGTAAAGTAAATTCTTTATTTGCATTAAATATGGTTAAAAGTAGGTCTTATTGTAATTATAACTATCACAAATTTAGCCATATAGCATGCAAAATTATGTACAGTATGAGTTTCAAATCTATATATATGATTGTAGGTGTCGCGGGACAGGCTGCCGCAGTACCTTTGCACGTACTGCCACACGCTGCTCCTCAAATGCTCATCCTTCAGAGACATGTGTCTCCGCACGCTGGAGCTTCTCACGCCTGCGCTGCTCAAGGGGGCGGTAATCTTTGTTTTGAATAAAAATAGATATTATAACACATTATTACACATCAAGTCAAGGTCAGGTGCTCAAAATAGAAAGGCGTGGAAGGATCTTAGTAGAGGTCCTATGCACCTCTGGGGTGCCTTAGGACAAACAAGAACAACAACATTATTTATAGTATTATTATAGTATGAGGTCTCTAGCGACTTACATATTCATTGTAACTGTGACAAGGCACACAATGGGTCATATTTAATAGTCATAAATTATTACTTTCGATTTTTTTTAAATCTGTATTTTATTGAGGCTTTGGACACTAGGTCAACATGTCAGCCTCATGGTACATCCATATTGTGAATTGACTTTATATCTTAAAAAAGTAATTTAAATTTTATCAAGTAGATATGTTTACCAGCTACACTGGAATTGTCTATTCACCACATTTGACAAACATCTTGACTTTTCCATTATTTAATTTATATTTGATATACAAAAGTGCTGTTATCTTTTCATTCATACTTTTCAGCTGGACACAGATTATGTTCGCAAATACCAAAACCCTCACCGGTCGCTCAACTTAACTCAAACTGAAATCATAATTGTAGAGTTAAACCCATCAGAAGATTTATTTCATAAACAAATACTGAACAAACACATAAATGAAGAAAGTGTTCACCTAGACACCATCAGTGAAGCTTCTCTTGAAGCACCTGATGTCCAAGAAGATTTAATTGAAATCAGTGATGATGATTCTGAACAACTCGTTTTAAAAGATGAAATCAGTAAGATAAAAAAGGAGACTTCAATTTTAAAAAATGTCTTGTTAACTGGAAGAGTCTTAAAAAGCAAAAAAAGTATTAAGGCACCAAAAAAGACCAATAAAGTCTCGAAAACTGTAAAAAACATAAACAGCAAACAGACTAAAACTAAAGTTAAGCAAAATTTAAAGACAGGACAGGTCAATGAAGGTATGGATATTGATAAAAATATAATGGAGACAGGGAAAGAAATAGAAAAAATGAAAATGTTGACAATTGAAATGAAGGATAATAAATTTGAATTTAATATTGCTGGTGAATCTGATGACGGTGATGGTAATAATGAGCTTACCTATGAAGTTGAAGAAGTGCCTGTAGAATTTAAGGGAAGAAAGAAGGAAAGAAGGATGAAAAAGCGACCTGACACTGATTTTGCCAAATTCGCGGGTAGCATTAACCATGCATTTGTTACTTTAACCAAGGTAAGACTGAATTATTAAAAAACCGGCCAAGTGCGACTCGGACTCGCCCACGAAGGGTTCCGTACCATAATGCAAAAAAGGCAAAAAAAAAACGGTCACCCATCCAAGTACGTACTGACCCCGCCCCACGTTGCTTAACTTCGGTCAAAAATCACGTTTGTTGTATGGGAGCCCCACTTAAATCTTTATTTTATTCTGTTTTTAGTATTTGTTGTTATAGCGGCAACAGAAATACATCATCTGTGAAAATTTCAACTGTCTAGCTATCACGGTTCGTGAGATACAGCCTGGTGACAGACGGACGGACGGACAGCAGAGTCTTAGTAATAGGGTCCTAAAACGGGACCCTTTGGGTACGGAACCCTAAAAACCTACCTCACACCATACATAAAATAGACTAAAAACTACAAAATTATGGCTGTAGTCATGAATTTTTAGATTTTTATTATTTTGTTGTTGTTTTTAACCTTCAACGTCAATGTCTGTCTCAAACGGATAGACCGATATCGATGCGGGGATTTTTACGTAAAATCTAGTTTCCTTGCGGTGGTTTTTAGCTATGTTTGATAATAGTTATTTGTTTTACAAGGGGGCAAAGTTGTTCTTTAACCGCTCGTGCTAATGTTAATACTCGAGCAAGCGAAAGATTCCAAAATTGAATTCGAAAAATGGAATCTTGAGCGTTGCGAGGGTTTCAAAGCACGAGGGTTAAACAAAATTTGCCCCCAAGTGATACACAAAATTTTTCACCACACCAACCCGAAGCAAATATTAAATGTAAAATATGAAATAAAATCAAACCAAATCAAATCCAAATGAATGTTATTAAATATTTGTCATCCAAAGTCATCATTTAAAAGTCAATCCTACCAGCAAACATAAGAAAACTACTCAAAATTTGCATTTGTTTACTTTGCCTCACATGTGGATGAAATGCAACTTTGCTATCAGTTTTTGAAGTGCAAAGTAAGCCTTTCCGAGCTGGTGTGGTGAAAAAATAGTTCCAGCGTTTTGAAGAACACTTCTAAAATGTTGTAAGGCATTTTGCTTCTTCAATAGTACTTTTTTATTTTATTTAATAGTTATTTTGTAAATTAATCAATAAACATTTAAATGCAGTCTATTGAAATTATTACAAAAATATACTTAACTTTCAGCATGTTTAATAAAATTTAAACCAGTTTAAAATATTGTATAATCTATTATTAATGGTTTATATTCCTCGAACGGGTCTTTGTCAATATATTAGTAAAAAAATAATAATATAGCATTTCATCGTCATCATTTTTGTGTAAATAATTATCAATTTTAGTTTTTAACAATTTTAATGTATGTGTAGGAAGAGCAACTGGAAGAAATCGCATCGCGTAAGATGTCCCAGATATACTTGGAGGCGCCGTTTAAGTGTGAGGACTGCGGGAAAGGGTACAGCGATGAGCCCGCCTTCAAGACCCACCTAGTCCGGCATAGCCCGGTGAGTCCACTCTGATTTTCCATTCAGTTCTGGTAAAACCAGGGGTGCGAAACTCCTCCCTCTGGGCAAACTTGGGTCTGTTCGCCTCAGCATTTTTTTTCTGGCTTACTCCCTGCAAATTTGCACAGACTGAGGGGTCTTTGCTGATTAGCTGGCCCGATTTATTAAATGGATTAAACAATATAAATGAAATCAAATCAAATATAATTTATTATCAGGCAACTAAGGCCCATAGATACATACCTTACAAACTAACTAACTAACTAACTAAATGGATGCCGAAACAGGGGTGCGAATCTCTTGACTACGGCCAAGCTCGGCTCCATTCGGCTCAGCATTGCTCCGAGCAATTATTAGGATTGACACAACTTGACGTCCCTTTGCGTGCACAACCACAGATAAGATAATGGCTTGAATTTTGACAACCCTAAATAGCCGAAAGTGATCGTCATCTCAGCCATAAGACATCCATTGCTGAACATAGGCCTCCCCCTTGGACCTCCATACGTGCCGGTTGGAAGCGACCCGCATCCAGCGTCTTCCGGCGACCTTAACAAGGTCGTCTGTCCATCTTGTGGGTGGACGTCCTACGCTGCGCTTACTAGTCCGTGGTCTCCACTCGAGCATTTTTCGACCCCATCGGCCTATCTCTGCGTGCAATGTGGCCTGCCCATTGCCACTTCAGCTTGCTAATCCGGTGGGCTATGTCGGCGACTTTAGTTCGTCTACGGATCTCCTCATTTCTGATTCGATCACGCGGAGGAACTCCGAGCATAGCCCTCTCCATAGCTCGTTGAGCGACTTTGAGTTTTGAGATGAGGCCGATAGTGAAAGACCACGTTTCGGAGCCGTAAGTCATCACTGGTAACACACATTGATTAAAGACTACCAAATAACCACTGAAAAATACCATTTCTAATAAGATTTTCATCAATAATCGCAGTAACGAACGGATCACCTCAAAAACATCTGAAATTACAATTTCTCGATTCCCTATGAATCGTATCGTATTGCTGTGCCCTGTTTAACAAAAGCTTGTAACTTGTAATTTGTAATACAAGTGGAAAGTAGGGTTGTCATACGTCCGGATTTGTCCGGACATGTCAGGATTTTAGACCCTTTGTCCGGATTGCGGCCGGACTTGGCAAGTGTCCGGATTTTTCGAATTGACCTTATAAAAATAAAATGCGCGCGCGGGGAGGGGGCTACGGGATCGGGCGGAGGGAAAAGGAAAAGTAGATCCACGATACAGTACACCGCAGAGAGCAGCGCGCCGCCGGGGCGTCGTTCAAGCTACGCCGAATCTCTGTTACAAGAAATGTCTGGATTTTTAGGGTGATGTCAGGATTTTTATCAGGACATTTAATTCTTCCATATGGCAACCCTATTACAAAGGGACTATAACAAGTTACAAGCTGTTGATAAACAGGGCACTGAACTGTCACTTTGACGTCATTTGTTTACATGATAAGAAATATAAAGATGAATACACTCGGACACTATACTGCAAAACGTAATTCAAGACCAAAAAAAGTAAGAAAATGTTGCCATTGCAATAATTTGTTTGTAAAATAGTAAATTCATTTTGATAAATAATCACGCTAAGATAATTTATTCATTAGTAATTTTACTCCCACTATTTAAAAAAGTACTTTTATTTAATTATTTGTACATAAATACAAGACGCGCTTGTAAAAAAGTGGCAACATTTCTTACTTTTTTTGGTCTTGAATTACGTTTTGCAGTTTAGGTAGTAATAGTTTGAAATAAATATTTGATTTCAGACCACGGGTCCGCGCTGCTGCGATATCTGCGCTGTGCGTATACACTCGAGTGGCTTCGCCCGACACCTGGCCCGCCATCGAATGAAGTTCATTTGCAATGAATGCAACTTCCTATCTAGGGATAAGTTAGTTAATCAAATATCCAAACTCAACATGTTTCGCAGGCGTATGTGTTGAACACATACGCCTGCGAAATATGCTACATGACAACGGAAGGTACCTGTCTCTTATGCTGCAGCTTGACTTATCCTTTTGGACAGCATAATTATGATATTTTTAAGGTTCCATACCCAAAGGGTAAAAACAGGACCCCATTACTAAGATTCCGCTGTCCGCCTGCTTGTCTGTCTGTCACCAGGATGTATCTTATGAACCGTGATAGCTAGACAGTTGAAATTTTCACAGATGATGTATTTCTGTTGCCGCTATAACAACAAATACTAAAAAGTACGGAATACGGAACCCTCGGTGAGCGATTCCGACTCGCACTTGTTTTTTAGATGTAGGTTAGGTTTAGCTTGTATTTAGGATAATGTTTATCTGACATGTTTTTTTTTTAATAATAAATATCATGAGTTATTTGTCACAGGGGTCAAGCGAAGAGGCATTACGAAACACACTCGGGCAAGACCTACAACTGCCCGCACTGCGAGAAGTGGTTCATGTAAGTTTGCTTCAGACATTGACTTAAATACAGTAGAATCCGCTTATACTGACCAACCGCATACTATGACGTAATTACTGTGCGAAGTTTGGTTTTCATATAAAATTCTTAGTGACAAATACGGATAAGATGACTTCGCTTATAGTGACAAATCGCTTACTATGACCGAAACATCCTATTTCCATAAAATTATGTCCGGTTATACTGACACTGTCACTGGTTTTCGTGGCCGTCACCACGTCTTTCCCTGCGAGGACGTTTGGTGCGTTCGTGGCGTGTAAGGTATTTTAGTTTTGATCATCAGTGGCAAGTTGATATTTGTTATAAGTTTAATAAAACTCATTTCTCACAAAGGAATTTGAGATTAATTCGGAAAACATAACAAAAATAATAAGTTGTTTAACTATGTTTTATATGACATCCGCTTAGTATGACGTGATGGTCACTTCCCTTCGATGTCATTATAAGCGAATTCTACTGTATCTAGGGACTGGCTTTACGGGCAATAATAATGATAATAGTAGAGGAGTCGTATGAAAATTTGTATGTAAGGGTCAAAATAATTCCCACAAAGACGGGGTTTGATTTTTTTAGTTCTTTGTGTGTATCTTTTTGACATACTAAAAATATATCAAAATATATGCATGCAAAACGCATTTATTGACATTTCAAATTTGAAAAATCAAAAAATATATTAAAAATCGTGTGTGGTATCAAATGACAGGAAATTACACGCTAAAAAAGGTTGTGAAGTTGATTTTACAAAATAAAAATAAAAAACAAAGTGGTGGCTGAAAGACTGTTTTTTTTTTCAATGTTGAGAATTATTTCCTACATTGAAAACTAAACTAAACTATCATAGTTTTACACATCAAAATACATTATGTAAAAGAAAAGAATATTTAATTAATGAATACCTATTTTTAATTATATTAATATAATATGAAAAATATAGGCTCTATATTAATTTAAAAAGTTTTATCAATAAACTGAACGCACCTCAAAGGAGGTGCTTGGCAGAATATATGGAACAAAAACTATTGTAAACTGGTCATATTTTTGTAAAACTCGATTTCGACTGGCAAATTATATTACTTTTTGGCAACCGGGTTTTTTACCCTAATTAGATCCCGCTGAATCCGAATTTGCTCGATCGAATTCTTGACCGGAAGTGAGATATTTGATATTAAAGGTTCCTTTTTTTAGCATGTCGTAAATAACTCTTAAACGGTGGCGCATAGCAAAAATGTTCTTATACGTAAGTAATCTGCATAAAATTTCCTACAAGAAAGATTTCGTACAATTTTTCGCTAGGATCAATATTCAAAGAGATATTAACGCGGGAAAGTTAATTATAATCACTTCTAAGGTCGGTTTTTTTTTTAGTTTTTCGTAAATAACTCGTAAACGGTGGCCAATATATTAAAATGTTGTTAAATGTTAATAATCTACACAAAATTCTCTACAAAAAAGATTCAGTACACTTTTCGCAGGGATTAATATTTAAAAAAATAATACAGAGGGAAAGTTAATTATAATAAATTCTAAGGTTCCTTGTTTTTATTTTTTCGTTAATAATTTGAAAAAACAAAGCAGCGAGTAAGTTCATTATAATAAATTTTAAAGATATTATTTATTAATAACAAAGTGAAAAAAAAAAACTAAACGTTAAAATTAAAACTAAAATATAACAAATCTTAAACTAAACTTATAAGTAAAAAATGCTCCCCAGGTCACCTTCATGAGTTATGGTGCCCAGAAGGCTGGCAGCGTTACCTTTTTGGATGGCCAGGCTTATCCTCTGGCCGAGATAGCTGCCAGCCCTCCGGTCACCTGAGATGTCCATGAGGCGCTGGGACATTCCTTAAATAAGCTTTTTGTGCTAGGCCCCCACGGTCCCAGAGTCTCTACGCCAAACGGCGCAAATATGTAGCCCTCGCCGAGGACAGCATATTTGCGCCGCTTGTTCTGTTCAGCGGTTGTAGCCGCCGGTCCCGCCTTGACGGAGGTCGCCTGTAGGTGGGACGGCGCGAGCGTGTCAACGCAGGTGGCGTCCCACACAAGCGTCCTCCCCAGCCTTCACGGAATAAGTGATAACGAAGGCTGGGATTGGATTTTCCGGGCAGGCTTGTGTCCAAGCATTTTTGGCCTCGATCTGTATTTGGATGCAGATATTGTCGGCGGGAGGGCAAAAAATTTTACTGGCGAGATCTTGCGTGCTGTGGAAAGAGGACAAAAAACCTGGGAGGGCGATGCTGACAACTAGCCGGATGCCCAGGCCGCCATGAAGGATTAGCAAAGAGGCCTGAGTCCAATTTTAAAGTCCCTTTTTAGTTTTTCGTAAATAACTTGTAAACGGTGGCCCATAGCAAAATAGGTTATACTTTACAAATTATTTACGAAAAACTAAAAAAAAAGTGACATGTGAATTGATTGTAATGAACTTTCTTCCTTTAATATCGTTTCAAATATTGATCCCAGAGAAAAGTGTTTAAGATGTTTTTGGACAAAAATTTTATGTAGATTATTTATTCATAAAAACCTATTTTACAATGAAACACCGTTTACGAGTTATGTACGAAAAACTAAAAAGGGACTTTAAAATTTATTATAATACTAATAATATATACTTACCCGCTTCTTTGTTTTTTTTTAATATTGATCCTAGAGAAAAGTATTCTATATGTTTCTTGTATGAAATTTCATTTTTATTATTTATGTATAAGATATTTTTTGCTGTGTCATACTTCAAATTATTAACGAAAAATAAAAACAAGGAACCTTAGAATTTATTATAATTAACTTTCCCCCTGTATTATCTTTTTAAATATGATTCCCTGCGAAAAGTGTACTGAATCTTTTTTGTAGAAAATTTTGTGTAGATTATTAACATTTAACAACATTTTAATATATTGGCCACCGTTTGCGAGTTATTTACGAAAAACTAAAAAAAAAGCGACCTTGGAAGTCATTATAATAAACTTTCCCGCGTTAATATCTCTTTGAATATTGATCCTAGCGAAAAATTGTACGAAATCTTTCTTGTAGGAAATTTTATGCAGATTACTTACGCATAAGAACATTTTTGCTATGCGCCACTGTTTAAGAGTTATTTACGACACACTAAAAAAAGGAATCTTTAATATCTAATATCGCACTTCCGGTCAAGAATTCGATCGAGCAAATTCGGATTCAGCGGGGTCTAATTAGGGTAAAAAACCCGGTTGCCAAAAAGTTATATAATTTGCCAGTCGAAATCGAGTTTTACAAAAATATGACCAGTTTACAATAGTTTTTTTTTATATATTCGTTCGTTCAGTTTATTGATAAAACTTTTTAAATTAATATAGAGCCTATATTTTTCATATTATATTAATATAATTAAAAATAGGTATTCATTAATTAAATATTCTTTTCTTTTACACAATGTATTTTGATGTGTAAAACTATAATCGTTTAGTTTAGTTTTCAATGTAGGAAATAATTTTCAACATTGAAATAAAAACAGTTTTTCAGCCACCACTTTGTTTTTTTTATTTTTATTTTGTAAAGTTAACCTCACGACCTTTTTTAGCGTGTAATTTCCTGTCATTTGATACCACACACGATTTTTAATATTTTTTTTGATTTTTCAAATTTGAAATGTCAATAAATGCGTTTTGCATGCATATATTTTGATATATTTTTAGTATGTCAAAAAGATACACCCAAAGAACTAAAAACATCAAACCCCGTCTTTGTGGGAATTATTTTGACCCCAAAGGCTATATCATCTCTACTATAATGAGGCATGACAGGGGCCAGTACAGCTAGGATTGCCAGATTGAAAGGCGCTATTATCGGGAAACAATATAATTTTTTCGGGATTTTGGGGCTTAAGTCGGGAAAAAAAAACATTCAAATTAAAGTAATTGTATTAAAAACAACGATATTTTACATTATTGGCACTACGTCAGCTCGCTCGCTCGACGACAGTTCGGAGCTTGAAATTAGGTGTACCCTTATTTTACCGCCAAATTTTTTGCAGAATTTTGTTATACAGAAAATTATTCATAGAATAATCGAATCGCAGATTTTTATTACAATTAATTCTGTTTCTTCGATTATTTATTTCAAAGAAACAAATTTTGTAACTTGATTAAAATTCAGAATATTTATTCAAAGATTTTTAAATAAAATAAAAGACTGGCTGTAGAATTATTATTCATTGAATATTATTTTTGCGACACTACAGTTCACAGAATATTTCAACAATTATTATTTTACTAAATTACCTTTCACATACTCTTAAATTAGTATTCATTGAAATTACTAAAAAAGGAGTTTAGGTTACTTTAGAGCTGGAACCTCTAAGAAAACGAACCCTTGCTGGAAAAGTGGGTTAGGTTAGGTTAGAACTGCGACGCCCAAGAAAACGAACTGTTGCCAGAAAAGTGGGTTAGGTTAGGTTAGAACTGCGACCCCCAAGAAAACGAACTGTTGCCAGAAAAGTGGCTTAGGTTAGGTTAGAACTGCGACCCCCAAGAAAACGAACTGTTGCCAGAAATGTGGGTTAGGTTAGGTTAGAACTGCGACCCCCAAGAAAACGAACTATTGCCAGAAAAGTGGCTTAGGTTAGAACGGCAACCCCTAAAAACTAATTCCTTCCAGAGAAGCAGATTGCGTTAAATTACCGCCTAAATAAATAAAATTCGACTAAATGACTATTCTGTCTATTAAATTTTGGTGAACCGTATATATAAGAAGTGACTTTTCTACAGGTCGATGATTCTGTGAAATGAGATTACATGAACAAATTGTTCTTGAAACAAAACTAATGTTTTAAATTTTTAGTGAAACGTAACTAATCCGAACTAAAATTATTTAAAGTAAATATTCTATGTAAAGATTATTTTGCGATTTGAAATTACTAAATTTTCTGTGAAACGAAAATCTGCAGAAAATTTGACGGCAAAATAAAGGTAAACCTTGAAATTATTGTTTTAAAACGTGAAGCTGTTTTTCGGGACAATTTACACTTTCTCGGGAATCGGGAACACATGCTCAAAATTGGGAGAATCCCGCCAAATCCCGACCATCTGGCAACCCTAAGGACAGCGGTATAATGAGGCATGACAGGGGCCAGTACACTGGTGTGACATCGCTACAACGCGATTGGTTGATGAGTTCGCATCACGCGCGCGATTGGTTGATGAGTTCGCATCACGCGCGCGATTGGTTGATGAGTTCGCATCACGCGCGCGATTGGTTGATGAGTTCGCATCACGCGCGCGATTGGTCGCAACTAGTTGCGTTAGACTGCACGATTGGCTGAAAGTCGTGAATAACACCGCTGAATTAATACCATTTTTAGTGCCCCGTTGGCCCGTCCTTAGATATTATACGTCAATGGCTTCAGAGTATTACCACCAGGGTAGTTGAAAAGTTTTTATTAATGATATCAGTCGATTAGGTTTGTTTTGAAGATCAAATATCAAACGTCACTAATTCTAAATATATTAGTTAAATTTCCAGTTTATTGTGATAAGTTGCTCATTTTCGATATGTATCTTTGACTAGATTTAGTTGTAAAATTCAACATGTGTCAAAAACCCTATACCGGGTGTGGCCTGTAACACGAGCAAATAATTAAAACATAGATTGTACTCCTCAAACGGTGACACTTTTGTTCAACAACTTTTAAAAATTATGAAGTATTTAAATCCCATTTTTCATACAAAATAAATATGTGACGTCCCACAGGTAAAGGTACCTTATGGCGGTTGGCGCTTACGCTATTATTAACGCCGCTCCAATATTATTGCGGTGCTATGCGACGTTAGCGCCAGCCGCCGTAAGGTCATCACAATGCCATATCATTTGTAATTGACGTTGCTTGTCACGCCTTAAACATAACAAAATTCGCAATACATTGTGTCTTAGAATAAACTTTAAAGTGTATTAAGCTGCCTTCTCTTGATTGTGTCCCCTCAGAAAGAGCACCTCGTACTTCTCCCACTTGCGCCTGATGCACCCGGAGCTGAATGTGGACTGCGTGGACTGCGGCGAGACCTTCGTCAGCGAGTACGGGCTCAAGCAACACAGGAACAAGTCACACGTGGTAAGGCCACAGAAAATACATCCTCCAGACTTAGCATAGTCGCGCTTAGAGATGCCACGAATATTCGGTATTCGGCCTATTCGGCCACTTTGCCGAATATTTGGTATTCGGCCGAATGTTGCCTACTATACCTAAAAAGAAAAATTACACATAAAAATTACCAAAAACTAGGTATATTTAATATTTCAAATGTATTCTATAGTTCGTTTTTTTTTACATTAGAAAGAACTTGCAAGAAGGTAAGCGATCTTGACATGTCTTTCTTTATACAATAGACTACAAAATGCACTAACTAAATAGTGGCTAACATAACTTTTTATGCATTTACCAACCATCGACACTCAAAAAGAATGCACTTAGTAGAAAAACGGCTACGGGATACATAAATAGTTATTTGTACAACAAGAGATCAAAGTTTGATATTTCTTCGAGTGCTTATTTACTTACTTATAAGAATCTTGAGCGTAGTAAGGGATTCAAAAGCGCACGAGATGTAAATAACTTTGATCTCGTGTAGTACACAAAATTTTTCACCCTAAGCAGTGAGAACATACTAGAGGGACAGAGATAATAGAACCCAAGTATATCGAACTTGTATTAGACCCCGCATATTGAAATGACATTTGACTATAAAGGTCACTTGAATGACATTTTGTCTCACTCAGTGAGCAAAATGCGATTTTACTCACTCATTTTGTATCATTAGTGAGCAAAAGGCGATTTTGCTCACTGAGTGAGACAAAATGACTCAGTGAGCAAAATCGCATTTTGCTCACTGTTTTTAAGAAGCAAAGTACCCTTGTTCGAGCTGCTGAGGTGAAAATGTCATTATATTATCGGCTCTATAGTCTTATCATAAGAATAAAAACGCATTGAACGTAAAAATAACACTTAGCACGTTTTCCATTTAGAGATAACAGATGTGCCGCCTGGGTCGTACTCGCATTGTTACAATTGATAAGCGCGTTAGTCAGTAGTCACAGAATAAATAATAGTACTAGGTACAGAAGACTCTCTAACAAAACGCGTTTGTTACGATCAGGACAGATATGGCCGCTAGGTGGCGACAGCGCCACGCGCGGCTTATGGCTAACCACCAAAATTGGCGTGGAACGGATGTAGTTTTAGTTACCTGTAGCAAAGCGACGAAATCGCGGAGTGAGCTACGCCAGCAACCGGTCTGGCCTAGTGGGTAGTGACCCTGCCTGCGAAGCCGATGGTCCTGGGTTCGAATCCCGTTAAGGGCATTTATTTGTGTGATGAACACAGATATTTGTTCCTGAGTCATGGTTGTTTTCTATGTATATAATTATGTACAAATCCAGCAATGTAAAAACTAGTTTGACGTATTCAAAAGGTACTTAAATACATATTATAGTAAGTAGCGGCCCCCTTTTTAAAATATCTTTCTTAAATTTAAATAATCACGATTATTTAACAGTGGCGCTAGTGTGCACGTTGATGGGCTCTTAACCCTTAAATGCATGAATTTTTCTTTTTGCCCGAAATTAATGTATGTGTTACGTAATTGTTTGCTGATTATGGGAAAAATGGTAAAAAAATTATAACATCGATTTTCACTGTGAAATCAGTGTTAGAAGTTGCATAGGCTAAATCATATTTATGTAAATAAATAATTATCAGGAAGAGATATATAAAAAATCTTACTACCAACAGAAAGATACACTATTTAAGATACACCTATGATAAAGTTTTTAAATATAAAATAATTACAAACCCAAAAAAGCGTCCAAAATTACATACTAATAATCATCAAACTCTGGATATTTTCAAATTTTCCGACATTTCGTCTTAAAACGAATGTAAATTTTATAAATTAAAATATTGCGTTAGTTAAAAATCAGAACACGGATTGGTTTTACGATTGAAATAATATATAGGAATAAATAGATTTTATCTAATTATGTATAAAATTAGATATTTTTTTAATGTACGCTGCATCGTACACCATGCATTTAAGGGTTAAGCGACTCAAATGTGACTGTTTTTCAGAAATCGCGTCAATTTGTGTGCACTCTCTGCACAGCTAAGTTCAATAGTGTCTCGGCGCTGAAGAAACACATAGACTCGGCCGGCGAGCATACAGGCCTGTGGCCGTGCGAGCAGTGCGGCGAGAACTGTGCGAGCGAGCAGGCGCTACAGCAACACGTGGGGGTGATACATCCCAGTGAGACGCATCACTGCGAACTGGTAAGAGCATTGCAATTACATACAGTTGTAGTTGTTTTTGTTTATTTTAAACGTAAAAACTAGTGATTTTAAAATCAACATTTTTTGTGACTAGTTACGAAATGGTCAAGAAAATTTGGTAACTGGTTACGAATTGGGGACTTATGCCGTGTCGGAGCTGGTTTTGTTACAGTCTTAAACTTTCAGTTCATTTTCTGTGTAATTTTATTTATATGGAGCACAATAATTGTACATTACGATACGAGTGTGTAAAGTAGGAAATTCGCAACGAGTGGCGATAAATGAAAACACGGCGAAAGGGAGAGTTTTAAATCGACACGAGTTGCGAATTACCTATTTGCACGTGTATTGTACAACATTTTACAGTACATATGGCCCTTTACATTTACGATATACGCACATAGTGTTATAACTAGCACTAGGGCGGTAACGTAGCACAGTAGCACCTTAAGTACTGTAAAGAATAGTACATTGTGCAACATGGGGCGTAAGTTGAATATTGCAAACGAGTTTGCAATATTATTACGCCCCGAGTTACACACAATGTTTTTCATCACACTTGCGATACAAAAATTAAGTATAAAGACAAAAAACTGTTAATTATGGCACTAGAAACTTCATAACTCCCTAGAAAGAACGCTTTTTCTATTACTCCCGCTAAACCTGCGTGCAATTCCACATTTACTGAGTGAGTGTGATGAAAAGAATATATATCTACTTACAGTGTGACATAACGTTCAGTAACGCGGCGGCGTTCGACACACACAAGCGCCGCAAGCACCTCGGGCAGCGGTACAAGTGCCCGACACGTAAGGAGCACCGCTGCAGAATCAAGAACAGGGGCACAGCATACAAACCGCACCGCACGTGCGTCTGCGACCAATGCGGGGTTACTATGCCGGTGACTACACTTACACCAAGCTTTTTTTTTCTTTTTTAGGGTTCCGTACCCAAAGGGTAAAACGGGACCCATTACTAAGACTCCGCTGTCCGTCCGTCGGTCCGTCCGTCTGTCCCCAGGCAGGCACACGCTTTCCCACGCGTACGATCAGTGTGTTTCTAGATCTTACATTCCTAGCGCGTCAGACATCAAACAAACCACGCTTACGCTGCAAAAATGGGAGATGAACAACTCATCAAATTGGTTAGGCGATATGAAGCCATTTATGTGTGGTATTCGCCAACATTTTCTCACTGTTTATTTATATCATGAATCCGATATCTTCTCTTCTTTCTTTTTTAGGGTTCCGTACCCAAAGGGTAAAACGGGACCCTATTACTAAGACTCCGCTGTCCGTCCGTCCGTCCGTCCGTCTGTCACCAGGCTGTATCTCACGAACCGTGATAGCTAGACAGTTGAAATTTTCACAGATGATGTATCTCTGTTGCCCGAAGTTAAGCAACGTCGGGCGGGGTCAGTACTTGGATACCCTGACCGTTTTTTTTTTGCCGTTTTTAGGGTTCCGTACCCAAAGGGTAAAACGGGACCCTATTACTAAGACTTCGCTGTCCGTCCGTCCGTCCGTCCGTCTGTCACCAGGCTGTATCTCACGAACCGTGATAGCTAGACAGTTGAAATTTTCACAGATGATGTATTTCTGTTGCCGCTATAACAACAAATACTAAAAACAGAATAAAAGAAAGATTTAAATGGGGCTCCCATACAACAAACGTGATTTTTGACCAAAGTTAAGCAACGTCGGGAGTGGTCAGTACTTGGATGGGTGACCGTTTTTTTTTTGCTTTTTTTTCGTTTTTTTTTTTGCATTATGGTACGGAACCCTTCGTGCGCGAGTCCGACTCGCACTTGCCCGGTTTTTTGCATTATGGTACGGAACCCTTCGTGCGCGAGTCCGACTCGCACTTGCCCGGTTTTTTTTTGTTTATTTGTAGAACACAGGTGATACAGGTCTTAAGTAAAAATAGGTGATTACAGAGCTCTGTGTTTTGCGTATTGGCGTACAAATGTTATTAAACTTAAAATTAATCCATGAACATACATCGGGGTTTTCGGTGCGGGAATGAATGAACTTTGTTTATTGTAAAATAATTACCAAACTATGAATTAAACGTGGGTAGTAAGGTCCAAATGTGCTTAGAAATGTTAAATTAGTATCGATTTTTTACAGTTTTTACCTGTTATTTGGCTAGTGCAGCGGTCGGCAACCTTTTAGCAGCCAAGGGCCACATAGCAGTTAACGAAGTGGACGCGGGCCGCACTTTGTTAATATTTATGACTTGATCAGACATTGTCATGTGTTAATATTTAAAAAAAATACCCATGGGAGCCCCCAAGTGAGAGGTTCGCGGGCCGCTACTTTTGTGTGTTTTCGGCTACTTTTTGACTCCCCCTCCCCCTTGGTGATATTTCATGAGGTTTTTGGCTACCCCCCTCCTAACCTGACGTGTATTTTTTTGAATTCTTTCTATTCGGCCGGTCGAGGCCACGCGCTCCAAAATTTCGTAAGATAGTGAAGATTTATGTTTAACGAAACCGAGAAAAAATTGTTACTTAAATGTGGTAGGTATTTTTTCTTACTTTCATTCACTGTAGAAAAATACCCACGAGCTCTCCTTATAACTTGAAATGAAATGAGAGAGAAAATGAAACACTTGCTTATATTTTTGACACTTGAAAGTAATAATTTAACAGTTATATTGCAAATACTAGCACACATAAGAATATATTCAATATTATTATTCTCTATTTTGTAACAGAACTCGTCACTTCTCGAATATCATAAGCGCACGCATCTCGCCGTGAAGCCATACGCCTGTCCTCAATGCCCGAAGACATTTGTGATGCGAGCCCTTCTAAAGGTAAGTATTTATAATAATAAGTTTTTGGCAATAATTTCATTTTTGGTACAAGCTTTTATCGCTGACTGTACTTTTCTTACGACAGACAACTAATACTCATTGAGACAATTCTAAAAACCCCTAACACAATTAGGTTGCGTTGTTTCATCACAGAGTTCCTATAGTCACCTCCTGTCTCCATCGTCAGATCAGCTCGATGGTACCATAATATTGCATTGTCATCCGATTTATACATACATGCAAAATTTCAGCTCAATCGGAAACCGGGAAGTGGATCAAATTTAACTTGCAAGATTTGATTACAGACAGACAACGGTCAGGTGAAAGTAAATAAAAGCTTGTAATAATAAAAATCTTTTATGAGACATTATGACACACACTGGCGACACGCGTCGATTGTCGCGCGCTGTTGCCACTTGCCAGACAATTTTTATCCCTGGCTTCAAATTTTGTGTTGAATAAGTTAAACTCTTAGAGCATTTAATAACTGGAGTCGCCTTTAAGAGCTTACCCCTCTACCGAAAACCTTGCACAATTGTGCAAACTTTTGACTGACATGGCTATTCGTACGTTACGTACAAATCATGTAGAAATAGCAATACATTTGACGTCCCTTCCGCAAAAATCGGCAGACTGTTTCGTAAAGAAAATGACAGCGATGACATCTCCAGTTACTAAATGCTCTAAGGTTAAACTGTTTAGATGACAACGGCACTTGAATTTTTAGTCGCTATTGGCGACATGTTTCGGGCCCGTCGGGGGTCCTTCCTCAGGCGCTCGTGCACTGAGCGCGCCGCCCGCCTCGTCGTCGGGCGAGGCCGAGCCGGTAGGAGTTGTCAGGTGAACGTGTCGTCGACTAAAAATTCAAGTGAGTGAAACCGTTGTCGTCTAAACAGTTTAAAATATGTCTCACGACGAAAGTTTGGTTTCGTTCAAAATGTTATAGTTATGTTTCTGTTCATATATATTGTAAAGTAATCGTCTACCAGAAAGCAACTTTACCTTGACCACCGGACCAGTTTTTCCTAGTCCATCGCAATCCAACGCGGCAATGCAGCGAGCGTGATGGGCACCTTTCCTTAACATATGAGGCGGATTAAGTTGATACCCGTTTAGTTTATACACGGTGTAACATCAGGCGGCTTAGCACGGTCGCGTTTTTATCCCTTGTCACCATGCCTGTCACGTTCTAACAAGTATGTAAGTGCGAAAGGGACGCGCATAGTGATAGTCGATAAAAATGGAACCGTGCTGAGCCCGCAGGAAACCGAATAATTTTAACAGCGTATTCCTGATCATATTTAGAGGCAAAAATGTCCTATAAACTTTTTTGAAATTCGCCAAGTTTCAGAGTTAATTAGGTAGTTTAATAAATATATATTGTTACATAATGCAATACGCCTTTTTGATAGAGATGTTACTACTATGGGATGTAGGACTAAATATCCTTATTGATAGATGTAAATTTTTTTTTGCGGTATTAACCTAAGCTCATATTACATTTCTTCCTTCTTTTGACCTCAGAAATGCGTGGTTAAAATATCTCGCATTCCTCGTGAGCACCTTGTATTTTAATTTAGACATATTTAACTTTAGTTCATAGATATGGTTTATATGTTTATTAATTAATGTATTTATCTTATTGTATGTGTGTGTGTGTGTGTGTGCAGCTACACATGCGGTCGCACACGGGGGAGAAGCCATTCCAGTGCTCCGAGTGTCCGCTCGCCTTCGCAGCAAAATGCAACTTGAACCGACATTATAAAGTTGTGAGTACTTTTTCAGAGTTAAGAGTTAGTTGTTGGTTGGTTGGTTCAAAGATTATACAGGGAATAATAGCAGTGTTTGTAAAATGACATTCTAATTCGGGCCTACTTTTCACTCGTAATTGTCAATTTTTTCATCAGGTTTCGATTAATTTTGGTTTATAGACAGTTTTCCCTGTTTTGTTCGTTATAAGCGCAATTTCAGCAAAATTAAATGGCCTACGAGTAAATATCGAGTTACGAAAACATATCAAATTTTCGTACGTTTTCGTAACTCGCAAAACTTGAAGGAAAACTTACATACATTTTTGGGATTACAGTTGTGATCTCGTTTTTATTCTGAAAATTGACCATGTACTCCAGTGGCGGACCTCTAGGCTAGCGCCCTTGACGTCAAGGCTACTTACGGCGGTACCCGTCCCAATTACTCTAGTTTATTTCATCCTATGGTAGCTGTTTTTAATTTTATAATACCTACGCCGAGTCAGACGACGCAATGGAGCCACGCTGTTACGTCATCGCCCAAATCTAATGTTTAGTTAATTTCATTTTTATGTGTATGGTTTTTCTTTGTCTTTTCTTTTCGTTTGTAGTTTCACAGTGCCAGGTTTTATACTGTAATGCTGTCTAACTTATTTTATCAATAAATAATAATGTATTTAATTCTAGGCACACCTGGGTGAACGCGAATCTTTCCTGTGCCCTTTGTGCGGGCGCACGGCCACCACTAGGTCTTCATTGAAGGTGCACATTCGTGCGGTGCATGGCAAAGCCGGGTGGCCCAAGCGCGATCGCAGCAAACGCGAGAAATGCACGCAGCTAGATGATGAATAAAGGTGCACGTTCGTACGGTGCACGGCTACGCCGGATGGCCCAAGCGGGACCGCATCAAACGAAAGAAAAAGACAGATGATGATAGATGATCAATGATTAAATACTTCTCTTCTTCTTCCTCGCGTTATCCCTTGACAACTAATCCCATAATTTGCCGTAGGCACTAGTTTTATGAATGATTTAGAATAAGAATAATAAGAATAACCTGTGGTACTAAGTACTGCGGATCGCAAGGCGGCATGGGAGAGTAAGGTGCTACACGGGCGGTTCTACAAGGCCCTCACGGGACCCGACGTGGACCTGCTCGCGTCGGTGAACTGGTTACGATTCGGGGACCTCTTCGGAGAAACCGAGGGTTTTGCCTGTGCAATTGCGGACGAAGTGATGATGACGAACAACTATCGGAAATATATCCTGAAGGACGGTACGGTCGACATTTGTCGGGCATGCCGCCGTCCCGGAGAGTCACTCAGGCATATCATTTCTGGTTGTTCTCATCTTGCTAACGGCGAGTACTTGCACAGACATAATCTCGTAGCCAGGATTATTCACCAGCAACTTGCTCTTCTATACGGCCTTGTGGACCGCGAAGTACCGTACTACAAGTACTTACCTGCGCCTGTTCTCGAGAATGGTCGTGCCACGCTCTATTGGGATCGATCTATCATCACTGACAGAACTATTGTAGCCAATAAGCCTGACATCGTGATAATAGATCGATCGCAACGTCGGGCCGTGCTCGTTGACATCACCATTCCCCATGATGAGAATCTCGTGAAAGCCGAGAAGGACAAGTCCAGTAAGTACCTAGACTTGGCTCACGAGATAACCGCCATGTGGGATGTTGATTCGACGATCATTGTCCCGATAGTCGTTTCAGTGAACGGTCTAATAGCGAAGAGTCTCGACCAACATCTTGAGAGACTCTCGCTAGGTGGTTGGATCAAGGGTCAGATGCAGAAGGCGGTGATCTTGGACACGGCGCGGATAGTCCGCCGGTTCCTCTCTCTGCGGCCCTGACCACCGGTAGCTTGGGCCCTGCCTGCTGGCGGCACCCTAGGTTAGGTTTTTTATAATGTGTTTATATTAATTTTTATTGTTTTGTAAGTGTTTTTATATTTTACTTTTATATTCATATTATAAATAACCTAACTTAAGATGAGAAATGAATAAAGAGAATAAGAATAAGAAACCCTTTATTGCAACACAAAAAGCATACAGCTTACAAAATATAATAATTAAAAATAAAAATTTTGCGGCATAAGGAACGGGCTCAGCATACGCTGCGTCAGTCATTTCGTTACAAATTGCCTGCGCAGCGCTGATTTTCAGTCCGTCCCCTTCACTGAACCACATTAACATTTATGCGAGTGAAATACTTGGATAAATAATTAAATACTTCGTTTAAAAAAATGATGTTTTATTCTGAAGAAATCCATTACACAAAACATACTATAGGCACATTTCGTAACTAGTTACGAATCAACTCCTAATTCGTAACCGGTTGCACTTTTGGAATCCTATTTGGTGACCATTGTAACCAGTTACGAAATTGAAAAAAATCACCAACTCATATCTGGTTACTAAGTGAGAACGCTAAGACGAAACGATGTGTTTTTTAATATTACGAACTTTATTTAGTTTTGATGTTTTTCTTTCGTGGAATTTGGTACCTATGTAAGAATAAAAATTCTGTTATCAGATGGGGTTCCTGGTCCCATCACATGATAAATGGTACCCATTATAACCAGCTACGAAAAAGTCTTGAATGAAGTATTGTGCGGATTCGTAACTGGTTACCAAGTGGCAACACAACGCATTGATAACTAAAGTTATAAAAAGCGAGATAGAAAAGGTTTGCAATGTGGGACATTAGTAGATTGTTATAATCGAGATTTATTTTAATCTTTATTGCACAATACAATCATGAAGGTACAAATGGAGGAATTAATACCTTAAGGCATTCTCTACCAGTCAACCAATGGGTCAAACCAGAAATATTAAGTAGGTGCAGGGTCTTTAAAGTAAATGAATTTGTAAACAAGACTATAATGATTATACCTGCGGATGAATGGAATTGTTATTTTTTGTTACACTTAACCACTAATTGCCTGTACAAAATGAAATGCAATAACAAACAACATCTGACCTGACTGGAGTTTTCCTCTCATCTAATCGAAGGTTAGCTGGAAGAGATCCCTTATAGGGATAAGTTCGCCTTTGTACTTCCATTACTGTAATTTATTTTTGTAAACCTGTGTTGTGTACAATAAAGTGATTACTACTACTACTACTACAACAACAAAAGATTCTAAACAGATATTTAACATCTTTAGCACTTGAAGAACAGAGTTAAATTATAATAATGGGTGCTCGATATAGTACCTTTTGGAAATAAAACATAAACAAACACCTGGGCAACCATGGCTCCGAATTCCAAAAGGGTCTATATCGAGTACGAGCTATTGTAATTTTGACTCTATTCTTTAAGCGGTAAAGATGTTATCTGTATGGAATCTTTTGTGGTTATTGCATTTCGTTTTGCACAGTTAATTAGCGGTTTGGTTTAACAAAAGGTAACAATGCCATTTATCGGCAGGTAATCTCTCAAGAGGATTCCGACAATTTAAAACCAAACTAACAAAGGGGTGAAACAGTCATCTTACTTATAGTATGAATTATCTCAGGTGATTTTTTCGCGCTCGGACACTAATCTATAAAACAAAAGGTATTGTTTCCTTTATGCAGTGGTTACACTGCTTACTGCTAATAGCCCCGACATAAGTAACGGGAACAAGTCCATTTAAAAGTAAATTTACCATTCTAATTATATGGTTCAAATTCATGAAACAGCACATTCGGAGATAACACGTTTTGTTATCTCCAAAAACAAGACCATCCTGTTTGTTCTCTGAACGAGCTGTCATATGAATTTGAACCTTAATACTATCACGGCAGTTGCTTTTTATACGACATGCTTGCTTTGGCACGTGCTGTAGACCGCTCTTAAATGAAACAAAGGCTTTTGTTTAACGGATTAGCAGTTGTCGCGGTGATCGCGAAGACTGTCATTGTCATAGACTTATAATATATAGAGACGGTGTCTCAGCGAGCTGTCACTGTTGCCACTTTTGTTTAGTGTACGATTAACAATGAGGCCCACGTTGCTGTAGCCATGTCGATAAAGTCATATCGATAAACTATCGACATTTCTTGCAATTTTAATTTTACTTCAAAGGCTTAACGATACCTAAAATTACCAAAAACGCTTTTATTCTTTATTGTGGTTATCAGATCACAATTTTATAGTCACGCCCCAGCAGGGAACCAAGGGA
The DNA here is from genome assembly GCF_910591565.1 of Cydia splendana. Classification (NCBI taxonomy): domain Eukaryota; kingdom Metazoa; phylum Arthropoda; class Insecta; order Lepidoptera; family Tortricidae; genus Cydia; species Cydia splendana. The sequence continues at coordinate 1,256,489 of NC_085983.1, read as the reverse complement.
AAGTTTAGATATTTAATTAAAATACATGAATACGTCCTAAAATAGGTATTCCGCAATAATTGAATTATATTATTATATTATAATATATTCATTATCCATTAGCATTTCAATTATGTTTATGTTTAACGAAGATATTGAAGCTTCAATTAATCGCTATTTCGTTCCGCTGTGTAGCGTTTATCGATATATAACATGATTAAAATCGACTTTTCACATCCCTAAAAGAACACACATATACGCTTTTACGCACACATACACAGCCTGGGCGCATCAAAAAAGGCAACACTTGATTTGAAGTCCACCTTGTCAACAGTATGGTTGTCCTTTTTTGACAAACGGCATTTTTAAAAGAGCGAGGAGAGAGAAATGATACTAGTTGCTGCGACGTGAAAGAGAACAGAAAACGTTGGGCCCTTGGTCATTGTGGTATGTATCTTATCTGTCACTCTTAGGCCCCATTCGCACGACAGCTTAAAAAGCGTTGCGTTAAAACCCGACGTTGGCGCTTTTTTACCGTTTCCAATATTTGTGTTCATATGAACGCTTAAAAATCACTTGTGAGTCGTACTGCCACGTACGCATCTCAGCAAAGCCATACTTTATTTGCTATTACGACGTATTATTTGAATATAGCTTGAATATTTCAGGAATTTGTAAGCATAAGTTGACATTTTTAAGGTGAAACTAATAATAATCTTGACGATTGACACCAAAAATTGACACTTGACAGCCAACTGACAGCAGCGCCGGCGCTTTTTTAACGCTTGTGAGAACAGATACACGGAGTTCCGTATGGTCTATTCAATTTGACGCCAACGCTCAACGCCGAAAATCGAACAGTGCTCGATAAAAAAGCGCCGCGCTTAAAAACCGCCTTCGTGTGAATCCATACATGGTTATCCATTTGTGTCATTCAAACGCTTTTTTAACGCGCGTTGAAAAAGCTGCCGTGCGAACGGGGCCTTAGCATACTTTCACTGGTAACACTGGCGATGGAGGTCGGAGTGTCATGTGTGACAGCGAGGAAGATGGCGGGAACCGAGTTGAGACAAGTTGAGAGAGGTCGTCTGAATTTCTGGTACGTAAGAGGTGGTGTGACGCCGTGGCGCGTGCATCACGTACAGGAGACTCTTGGTAAGCGAAACATATCTATATTTTGATATATATGGATATTGCAGTGACCTTGAATTAGCGACGACCTTGAGATCTATCTGAGTTGAAGAATTGTCTGATATTCTTTGTGTGTAGCTCGAGTTTGAATGTAACAAGTGAGGTGGCTAGAGTTTATCGGTTTGAGTTACTGGAGGTTTCTTTATGGAGGCTGATGGATGAGCTGTAGGGGTTGTTGTGGAGGCTCGTCGGGGACCACATGGTCCCCACCTCAGTACTCATCGCATATTATGAGTAGAGAGATATATGAGATTCTGAGTTTATGAGAATATATGAGTTGCGGGATGCACGATGAGTTCTCCTGTGTTGTGGAGATTCAGTTGTGCCGTGCATCCACCGATATGAGCCACGGGACTTGGGGCCCTTCTAATTTTCCCTGAGAGAGTTGAGGTTACATTCATAACAAGAGATACCTACGAGACGGAGAGGAGATGGAATTGTGCGCCCATCGAGTGTTGATTCATGGTCAGTGCAGTAGCTATCTTATACTGTGCTTTATATATTAGAGATCCATGTAGCGAGGTTATCATTACATCCCCCTAAAAGTAAAACTCCGCTACATGTTTTGGTGGAGATGCTTAAAAATTTGTCTGTTTAGGTTCACGTGTTTGGAATGAGAAAAGAGTTGTCGTACTTAATGTTGAAATATTTCTTTATTCAACTTGACTTTTTTTGGTTTGGGTATGCCCATGGTCGTGCGTACACATGGGATGGTTATGACCCATTGTGGTGCGTACACATGAGAAGGGGAAGAGAGAATTGCCCAGCCATGAAGAGAATGAGCTCAGTACTGATTGTAGATTTTTATCACACGGTGAACCGGCCGACAGACGAGCCCTTGTTTTTATTTTCTTTTCTTTTTTTTTCCATAAATCTGCATTTGTTTAGGAACTGTGATTACGCTTTTTACTCTGGCAATACTGAATTTAGTTTCTGAACACGTTCAGAAACACACCACTGTTTGCGTTCGGTCAAATTCATTGTCAAATTTATTTAGTAAATTTGTCATTCTGCGCACGTTCCTTCTTTAGTTTTACTACAAAAATATATTGAAACATTTCCTTGTTGTTTTATTTTCCCTACGGACTTTATTTACGTCACGGATTACTTATTATGTTTGGTACGGAACCGTTCGGATACGACAGATCGATCGGTCTGGTCGGGTAGAGGAGGTTTAAGAATGAAGTTTATAAGTTAGTCTACTTTGTCTATGGTTTGTATTTTCCAAACTTACCCGTTTTTCTTTTGCGTGTTGTGAGAAAAGTTTGTTTTAGAAGTGAAAAACGAATAAAAGTGAGAAATTACTTAATTAAGGAGTGCCAAAGTGTGGAAGTAGACTGCTAAATAAACCGTTGTAAGTAATAGATTTAAGGCGACTTCATTATGAAGTAATAAAGTACTTACAATTTCATGTAAAATTGACAAACTTTTATGGTACTTAAACTCCACTTCAAGTGAATGCATTTCATTGCAGATTAGCATCAAACAAAATGCAAGATTCACAGAAGATTTAGAAGCATATGAAGTATATCGGTAGCTTGCATTGCATACAAAATGGACTTTCTGCTTTCCACAGTACAATTGCGCCTGGAAAGGCTAACAGAAGCGTTAAAGGGAGCCGCAGAGGCCCTTAACAGCATCGAGACTGGCGTAGCAAGGGACAGGGTAATTGCTGTGAGAATTAACGTTAATAATAGACTGTCATCGCTCACAACAGATTTAAATAGATATTTGTCTGGCGCGACGGATGTAAAAGATGATTTCTGCAATGAATGTCGAGACATGCAAGTAAAAGCGGAGGATACGCTGACAGAATTAGAAATCGCAATAAAACTATATTGCCATGAAGGGGAAAACAATCATAGAACGCGTCTACCTAAGTTAGAGTTAGGGAAATATAACGGTGACATCCTAAAATGGAACACTTTTTGGGATAAGTTCGCAGCTAACATTGATAATAAGAACATTGCCAATGTTGAGAAGCTTTCATACTTGCTAGCGTCATTAGAGGGACCAGCCTTACAAGCAGTCGAGGGTCTGGAAACTACTAACATGAATTACCCGATTGCGGTAGACATTCTCAATAGCCGCTTTGGTAAACCTACAAAGGTCATCGATGCTCACAATGACGCTTTGCAAAATTTAGCTGTAGCTAAGGATTCACCTGAAGATTGTAGGCGCACTCTGAACAATATAGAGAAACACCTTAGGGTATTAGAGGCTCTTGGGGAGAAAGTTGATGCTAGTCACCTTAGAGTTATCATACTTAATAAATTTCCATCAAGAGTGGTATACCAAGTGTGGCTTATGTCAACCGATGATTCTTTTGCTGCAATCCGGAAGGCTTTGGATGCCGTAGTAACAGCCATGGAGAGTTCGGTTGTTACAAACATGGAACATTCTGTGATTCCAGTAGAGTCCAGTGACACAACAGAGATGAGTACACCTGCTTCAACAGCAACACTGCAAATTAGAGCTGCAAAGAAAAGAAAATGGCAACAAAAGAGGGAAGCAATTTCAACTCAACCTAGCAAGAAACGCCCTAAGAGAATGTGCATATTTTGTAATGAAGAACACTATAGCGAGGATTGTACCAAATTTAACACATATAAGGAGAGGATTGGGAAGCTGAAAGATAGGTGTTATGTGTGCTTTCAAATAGGACACCGTGCCTCCAAGTGCACAAGAAGGAGGAAATGTGTTCATTGCTCTAGGATGCATAATAGAGCACTATGTCGACAAAAGCTGCAAAGGGGTGAGGCTAGTGATATGGCTCTTTCAAACATGACTTCAGTTGATGTACCGTTGAATAAACCATCTAATTTCTTACAGACTGCAGTAACCCAAGTAAGGACAGCGGAGGGGAGAAGTCTGAGCATTAGACTTTTACTTGATTCTGGAAGTCAACGAACTTACATTACAAACAGAATAGCAAAATTATTACGAATTAAACCTGATGGAGAAGATTGTTTGATGATTTTTACGTTTGGATCAGAAAAGCCCAGAGAAATGTTATGCCCATATGCAACAATAACAGTAGTGAGTAAACGTAATGTTGAAAGACTGATTAGAGTAAATATAGTTCCACACATCACCGCAGAGCTACCCATAGCTAAGATAGAGTCACCAATGATAGACATCTGGGCGGACGATGCTTCTACTGGTGAAGGCATTGATTTGTTGATTGGAAATGATTTATACTTCTCATTTATCAGGAAGAGTGTTGATATGGGAAATAATACTTATCTGATAGATTCTGATTTTGGTTGGTTCCTCGCAGGAAGTGCTACGGACAACAGAGAAAGAGACATTCTATCAGTTGCTACATATTGCCAGTGCCATGATATCAATCAAGACTTTACAGAACCAGATCTTCCTCTGCGCACCATAGATGTCAAATTTTTATGGTCACTTGAGAGCATCGGGATATGTGATTCTCCAAAAACTACATGTGAGGAAGAAGCCGTTCAGCACTTTAACAATACTGTCAAATACAGTGAAGGACGGTACCAGGTCAAGTGGCCGTGGATAGAGTATCCACCACAATTGGCTACTAATTTTGGACTGGCCTTTGGAAGATTAAAGGGTGTATTACGAAGGTCAAATAAAGAAGTCATGACGGAGTATGAGCAAATCTTAAAGGAACAGCTTGAAGCGAACATAATAGAAGTTGTGGATCCTACCATTCCTGCTGACCATCCAGTTCACTATCTACCATTTCATATGGTTCAACAAAAGGGAAAAAGGGGTCGGCTGGTCTACGATGCTTCAGCTAAACTGAAAAACGAGAAGAGCTTGAATGAGTGCTTATACAGAGGTCCGAACATGCTGGAAGACCTTATAGGATTGATACTGAAATTTAGAGTTGGGGAAATTGCTATCACCGCGGATGTTGAAAAGGCTTTTCTTCAGGTTGGTCTACAAGAAGAGGACAGAGATGTGACCAGGTTTCTCTGGGTCAAAGATTTGGAAAAGGAACTGACTGAAGACAATATCATGCAGTACAGGTTCTGCAGAGTGCCTTTTGGAGTAATATCGAGTCCTTTCCTCTTAGCGGCAACAATTCGATATCACCTTTCAAAGACCAACAAAAGTCTTCTTCCAGTGATAGCAGATAAATGTTATGTAGACAATTTAGTGACGTCAGTTCAATCAAGAGAAGAGTCTCTCAATTTGTATGCTCAAACTACAAACTCATTCAAAGAATTAGGAATGAACATACGAGACTGGATGTCCAACGACAAAGATTTTGTAGACAAGATTCCCAAGCAAAAGAGAGCTAAACAGGAAAGTGAGATGAAGATCCTTGGTTTGGTGTGGAATTTGGAAAAGGACACTTTAAAGCTCAAACTGAATAACGAAACGTTTGAGAGTGAGATCGTAGACAGAGGCATTACAAAGAAAGGAGTCTTGAGAGTGCTAGCACGTCTTTATGATCCATGCGGTTTTGTGTCACCACTCATGCTACCAGGAAAGCTCTTGTTCCAGGAGATCTGCACTAGGAAGTTAAAATGGGACGAGATTCTGCCTGAAGACTTGTCGACATCATGGAGGAACATAATTGAGAATTTAAAAGCTGTTAAGGACGTAGAACTGCCAAGACATGTCGCAAGTGGATCAAAGTCAGAATGTACGAAGTATGAGTTACATTGCTTCAGTGACGCATCTATGAATGCATATGCAGCAGTTGTTTATCTGCGCGTCATAACTGGAAAGGAAGTATCAACTGCGTTTCTCATGTCTAAATCCAGAGTAACCCCAGCAGAAGACAAAAGTGATCTCAAAATTCCTAGACTTGAATTGCTAGGGTATCTGATAGGAAGTAGACTTCTGAGGTATGTTAAAAGCCACATAGACCTAAATATATGCAAGATATATTTGTGGACAGATAGTCAAGTTGTCATAGCTTGGATTAAATCAAGTAGATTACTTCCACCATTTGTATCGAGACGAGTCAATGAGATCAAGCAAATTAAGGACACCTTAGGTGCAGAGCTGCGCTATGTCAACTCAAAAGAGAACCCTGCAGACATCGCTACCAGACCGGAATTGTGGCATCATAAACAGGATCTATGGCTCCATGGTCCAGATTTTCTTCTACAAGACCAAAGTGATTGGCCTAAGGAGCAGAAGAAGGAAGAAATGTGCTTGGCCGGGAGGGCTCTGGACACGGTGGATGGTCCAGAGATGACAATAAAAGGCTATGAGGACCAAGATAGTGATCTGGACCTTTCTGAATTAGAGAATAATCCTTCAGTCGCTACACTTCATGAAAGTTTGGATTCTATGCAAAACCCATCAGATGAAGAGAAGTGTGAAGAGACAGTGACTGAGATTAAGAAGTTACAAGAAAAATTCTTTTCAGAAGAAGTTTCAGGAAAGGTGACCAGTTTGTCACGAAACTTAGGTCTCTTTGTAGACGAAGATGGGATCTTAAGATGCAAAGGAAGGTTCGCGAATGCTAATTTGTCGTATGATAAGAGATATCCCATTCTTATTCCGAAGAAATCGCCCTTCACAACCCAGATAATACTGAAGACGCATAGAGACAACTACCATGTTGGGGTTCCACACACGCTAAGTATATTACGCGATAAGTATTGGATCCCTCATGGGCGAGCCCAAGTACAGAAAGCTCTGAAGAGATGTTTGCAGTGTGAGAAGTATTCTGGAGGTCCTTACAAACTGCCACCGCCACCTGCACTACCTAGTGAAAGGGTAAATTATAGTTCACCATTTACCTTTACTGGATTGGACTATCTGGGTCCGGTATTAGTGGAAACAAATACTGGCAGAGAAAAACGATGGATTTGTCTTCTGACATGTCTAGCAATTCGTGCTGTACACTTGGAGTTAGTCAAGGCTTTGACAGCTGAGGAGTGCTTGCTAGCGATAAGGCGGTTCGTAGCGGCCAGAGGACCACCTAAAGTATTGATATCGGACAATGCACTGCAGTTCAAGCTGACAAGTGAAGTACTAATACATTCATACTGCCAGGAGAAACATATCAAGTGGAAATTCATCACGCAGCTTGCACCCTGGCAAGGCGGCTTTTACGAAAGATTAGTAGCACTGGTAAAGCACTGCTTGAAGCGCACACTTGACAAGCATTTACTAACAGACGGTCAAATGCATACAGTAGTGAAGGAAATTGAGGCTGTATTGAACACAAAACCTTTGACTGCAGTGGGTTCCGACCCAGAGGGAGTGCTACGACCAGCTGATTTTCTGTCTCTAGGTCAGTGTCTAGAAATAAACCCAGAACTTGGCGAGGGAACCTCGCACGGCACCAATACCAAAGTCGACTTGGTTGAAGGCTGGAAGAGAGGTCAGAGGATTCTTAACGAATATAAAGAGATGTTCACCAATCAATATCTACCAAGTCTGCGAGAGAGATTCAGCCACTCTCATAAACAACCACGAGTGATGTCAAAGAAGTCTCCAGAAGTCGGTGACATTGTACAGATTAAGAATGATTCCAAAAATAGAATCAATTGGAAGGTTGGTAAAATATCAAGTTTAATCCGAAGCCGTGATGGTGAATGTCGAGCAGCCAAAGTAGTAGTTGGGAATACAGAGTTTACGAGATCCATAGCCCATTTGTATCCTTTAGAGTCTGATACGTATGGCCCAGCGGATTATGCACAACTACCAACACAAGACAATGAGAAGGCAGACACACCAATTGAACACAGTGAGATGGTTGAAGCTATGCAACCCATAAAAGCATCAGAAACGATACCCGAGCCCGAGATGGAAATTGATGAGCTAACAATCCCTACCGAGTCTGCAACCGAGGAAGAAGTTTCTGTGTTAGATTCTGAGAGTAGTCCTACGCAAACTGAGCAAGCTCCCGCTGCTGATACACACGAGACAGAAATGAGAGAGCCAAGCGTTATGGAAGAACGGCCAGAGGAAGCGACAAGAGTAAGGAGGAACGCTGCCATTTGGGCTAGAGAGCGAATAGCCGAATGGACGCGTCAGCTAATGACGCTGCTGATGTAACCCTTTCGCCTTGGGGAGTGTCGCGGTGATCGCGAAGACTGTCATTGTGGTATGTATCTTATCTGTCACTCTTAGCATACTTTCACTGGTAACACTGGCGATGGAGGTCGGAGTGTCATGTGTGACAGCGAGGAAGATGGCGGGAACCGAGTTGAGACAAGTTGAGAGAGGTCGTCTGAATTTCTGGTACGTAAGAGGTGGTGTGACGCTGTGGCGCGTGCATCACGTACAGGAGACTCTTGGTAAGCGAAACATATCTATATTTTGATATATATGGATATTGCAGTGACCTTGAATTAGCGACGACCTTGAGATCTATCTGAGTTGAAGAATTGTCTGATATTCTTTGTGTGTAGCTCGAGTTTGAATGTAACAAGTGAGGTGGCTAGAGTTTATCGGTTTGAGTTACTGGAGGTTTCTTTATGGAGGCTGATGGATGAGCTGTAGGGGTTGTTGTGGAGGCTCGTCGGGGACCACATGGTCCCCACCTCAGTACTCATCGCATATTATGAGTAGAGAGATATATGAGATTCTGAGTTTATGAGAATATATGAGTTGCGGGATGCACGATGAGTTCTCCTGTGTTGTGGAGATTCAGTTGTGCCGTGCATCCACCGATATGAGCCACGGGACTTGGGGCCCTTCTAATTTTCCCTGAGAGAGTTGAGGTTACATTCATAACAAGAGATACCTACGAGACGGAGAGGAGATGGAATTGTGCGCCCATCGAGTGTTGATTCATGGTCAGTGCAGTAGCTATCTTATACTGTGCTTTATATATTAGAGATCCATGTAGCGAGGTTATCATTACATCCCCCTAAAAGTAAAACTCCGCTACAGCAGTATTAGCACCCGAACCCGAAAAAATCATTTGAGATAATTCATACTATACCATTTTTTTAGCCGTTCCATTAGCCGGTTCTGGTCATTTGCATCCTCTTTCGTGAAAAGAAACCTCCTGTAACTTGAGTTGCTGTATATCTTACAAGCGTGTTACGGATAAAATTTATTCAGGGACCATACTTTTATATCCGCAACGCAGGTTTCGTCAGGTGAACACAAACTTACAATCTGGAATGTAGGTATAAGTAACATATGGCCATGTTGTTGTGACGTAGCCCCGTGTCACTCTGGGAATGGAAGACCATGTTTTATTAGACTATGTGTTTAACTATTGTCCTGGGTCCCATCCTTACAAATCAGCTACAGGCACATAATACCTAATAGTACTACCGTACAGAAAGGACACTTCCTACAAAACCGAAGCAAAAAGAATAGATAGTATAGAGGGGTCCTGTCATTGTAAATTTTGTAGTCACTGTAAATTTACTGCCATCTATCGACACACGACTAAAACTCAAAATGAAAACGTATAAAGTTATCAAAACATGTATATATATGGATAAATGATTTTATTATTTTTATATCATTTTGATCCACGTTCATTCACTGATATCTATGTGTTAAAATTGTTAAATATGAAACGGTGTCGTCACGCCATCTAGCCGAGGCTAGGCTAAAGGTGTGTGCGCCATCTATTCGAGAATGACTTTTGCTTCAATTCCGAGGCACGTTTTTTCCTTAGACTTTATTCGTCTTATACGAAGTTACATATGTCTTTGACCGAAGTTTGACAGCGATTCAGGCAGGGGTGCGAAACTCCTGACTTCGGTCAAACTCGGCTCCGCTCGGCTCAGCATTGCTCCGAGCAATTATTAGGGTTGGAACCACTTGACTTCCTTTTGCGTGCACGACTACAGATAAGATAATCACTTGATTTTTGACAACCCTAAATAGCCGAAAGGGAAAGTGTCATATATTAGAAAGGGCCAGCATGATTCGACCCTGAACCGCTGTCAAACTTCGTTTTTGTAGGAAGTTTCCTTTCTGTACGGTAGTACTATTAATTATTCTGTGATTCAGGGTCGAATCATGCTATCCCTTTCGGCTATTTATGGTTGTTAAAATTCAAGTGATTATCTTATCTGTGGTGGTGCACGCAAATGGACTTCAAGTGATGCCAACCCTAATAATTGCTCGGAGCAATGCTGAGCCGAACGAAGCCGAGTTTACTCGAAGTCAGGAGTGTCTCCCCACTGCTACAGGCTTCATCACAAAAAACTACAGCGGTAAAATTTGCAACAGGCTTCGTCAACTCACTCTAAAAGTAGGTATGCATTAAAAAAACCCTTAAGATAAAATACACCCTTTAACTCGCCGCGCCAGCAGGTTGGCCGTATTTCCCCGTTGAATGGCGATGCTAATTCTCTGGGCAAAATACTGGCCAGCCCTTTGGTCACCCGTGGCATCGACCAAATGCGACGCCAAATCCTTCTTCTCAAATACTTCTTTGCTGTATACTTACTCTGCTGTAAGGATTCGTGGAGTTTTTACATTAGTAACTAGTTACGAAATGTACCTATAGTTACAATATTTTAGTGACGTAATAGAACAAAACTTATCTAATAGGGAATATTACGTAAAACTCTGCGTAGAGGGCGCCACTACCACTATCTATCACAATCTGGGGGTCTACCGCCACAGAATAACTAATAGTACTACCGTACAGAAAATTCACTCCTTCACAAAAGTCAGATTTAGGTATAAAATTATACCTACACTCGCCGCCTGCAACAAAATTGAAACTTATAACCGCGCACGAACCGCGAACCTCCTTTGCGCGAGCGCCACGTGACACGACTATCGTGCGGTCGAGCGGCGGCCCACTGCCATACGCCTGCCGGCCCGGGAGGCCCGCCGGCCAAATGTACCTAAACTGCGTAATTAGTTACACCCCCCTGCTACCGCGAAACAATACAATGGAAATATCGTTATCTAACCTCTCTATCAATCATGTACATTCGAGCGATAAAGAGGCAGATAGCTAAATTTCGACTTTCGTGTTTCCCGGTAGGCCCTTCATAACAAACCAGCTAGATGCATCAATGTCATATTTTTATGTCTATGAAAACTTGACAAAATCAGTTTAAGGCACAGTATGTATAAGTTACTCTTTGGTTTACTAGCTGGCTTAGTGCTGAACTCTGGCGGCAGAAAATTGCAGTAATACCCCCTATTACCTAAGACTTACAGAAAATCGCAGCCAAATAACACTAGACCCTACTCATAGTGTTGTTCCTGCCGGTGAGAAAGGTTGCCAGAGCTCAACGAGGGTGCGGGGTGTTAGGGTCGGCGACGCGCATGTTATATACATTGCGGGCTCAGCACGGTTCCATTTTTATAGACTATCACTATGCGCGTCCCTTTCGCACTTACATACTTGTTAGAACGTGACAGGCATGGTGACAAGGGATAAAAACGCGACCGTGCTAAGCCGCCTGGAGTTGCAGGCGTCCATAGGCCACGGTGACTGCTTACCATCAGGCGGGTCATGTTTGTTTGCCACCGATGTAGTATAAAAAAATTACAAAATGGCTCCCTTTAGAACAAAACTACCAATATTTTTCACTTAACTATAATATTTTATTCATTCTTTAATCCTGCGGTCGGCAACCTTTTAGCAGCCAAGAGCCACATAGTAATTAACGAAAATGACGCAGGCCGCACTTTGTTAATGTGTGACTTTATCAGACATTGTCTTGTTTGACAATATTACATTCCGAATAGCCAGGGAGGCTCGCGGGCCGCCTGTTGCCGACCGCTGCTTTAATCAACTAAACTGAAAATCGTAGTTCAAGACCAAAAAAAGTAAGACAATCTTAACACTTTTTACTAGCGCATCTTGTATTTATGTAAAAATAAGTACTTTTTTAAATCGTAGGAGTAAAATTACCGATAAATAAATTATCTTAGCGTGTTTATTTATAAAAAAGGAACTTACTATTTTACAAACAATTTATTGCAGTGGCAACATTGTCTTACTTTTTTTGGTCTTGAACTACGATTTTCAGTTCAGTGACTTGGTTTTCTGCCGGCGGTCCCGCTTCGGCCAGCCGCCGTCGCGGGTCATATGCTTATTAGATTACAAAACGGCTTAGCTTAGAATAAAACGACCAATATGTTTCACAGGAGTATTTTATTCATTCTTTATCTTCTAGTAACTTGGTTTTCCTTTTGCTCCGGTCCCGCTTGGGCCAGCCCGCGTCTCCGTGCACGGCGCGCAGGTGCAGTTGCATGGAGCCCTTGGTCGTGGAGATGCGTCCGCACACCGGACACGGGAAGAAACCGCGTATACCGCGATGTGCCTAGGGAAACGAAAAAAAAATATTTGAGAGACCGAGCCATAAAAAATGCGTGTTTTCCCAGAGATAAGACCTAGCTAGATCGATTTTTCGTCCCTGAAAACCCCTATAATATATAGCAAATTTCATCGAAATATATCTGTCTATACAGGGTGGCCAAAAAATAAGTACATTCCCGTTGCCAGGAAGGATTATACTGAGAAACTTTTACTATGGGACCAACCACGAAATCGCGAAAAAAAATTTGGCTGTTTCATAAATTTTGGCTTTGGCTGGTCCATTTTCTATGAGAGGGTAATTAATTCTCGATTTCAGGGTTGGCCATAGATAAAGTTGCTCAGTATAATCCCAAAACCTCCATGGCAACTGGAATGCAATTATTTTTTAGCTACCGTGTATAAAAATTAAATCCCTGGCTGGACCAATTTCGCTGATATTTTTTGTGTTGTGTAAGGTAAAAGAATATAGCTCCTTAACTATGCTTAACTACATACAGTTGGCAACTGTCAATGGTTTGCATAGATGGCGTCATCATAGCTTGACCGTTTTTCTATGAGATTTGGCTTAAAGAGCTGGCATCCAGGGCATTAAAAAAAAACAAAAATTTGACTCAATTCTAGGGATTGACAGGGCAAGCTATGCTGGCGCCATCTGCTAAATACTTCCGACAGGCCAACCCCATTTTTAGGGTTCCGTACCCAAAGGGTAAAACGGGACCCTATTACTAGACTCCGCTGTCCGTCCGTCCGTCTGTCACCAGGCTGTATCTCACGAACCGTGATAGCTAGGCAGTTGAAATTTTCACAGATGATGTATTTCTGTTGCCGCTATAACAACAAATACTAAAAAGTACGGAACCCTCGGTGGGCGAGTCCGACTCGCACTTGTCCGGTTTTTTTGCAATTCAGCCTTATTAGGCTATTACCCTGTATAAGGAAATGGGCTTGAAATAAAAGCTAGTAAAGAGCTTCACTCACAGTGTCATAATGTCGGTTGAAGTTTGCCTTGAGGGCGAAGGCGAGCGGACACTCCGGGCACTGGTGGGGCTTCTCACCCGTGTGTGACCGCATGTGCCACTGTACACACAAACACACACACACACATACTATACATTAGGGCATTACTGTATTTAAAATAAATTATTTTACACTATGCATGAAATATACATACTGTCAAGGTAAATTATATAGCTACGGTACGTATACTGCCATCTTTCGACAGAAGATTAAAACTGTTAGAACGCCATTTGACTTTGACAATAATCATATTACTTCACAAAGACTCTGATTATTGGTTGGTCGCTTATCTATCGCATTAGGTCAAACCTGTAATGATAGATTTAAGTTTTAATTACTAAATAAAATAAAAATAAAATATTCTTCACTAGTTTGTGTTAACTTGTTAAATATTAATATTAACGCCATCTACTCGAGTAGGCTGAAGGTTATGGCGCCATCGCTCGAAAAGATTGCACCATACCTTTGGCCTACAGTCGAGTAGATGGCATATCAGTGAAAGAATAAGGATCTAAGTCAAATGGCGTTCTAACAGTTTTAGTCTACTGTCGAAAGATGGCAGTAAATTTACAATGGCTACATAATTTACTTTGACACTCCGCCTCTATACACTCTTTATTCTTTATTCTTTATTCAAACACTATGTATAAGTTTACAGCTCCAGCCAAGGCACTTATACTGTTAATTAGGTACATAATGTTGTCAGTATCAGTCAGTATCATAAAATTAGTAGGTACACTTATTGTATTACACACTTATCTTTATAATTGAACATACATATTATGTATTACTAAGTTACATAGAGATAAAAAAAAAGAATCTGATATTAAATAACATAGGTAGAGTTTAAAAAAATCCTGATACTACGTTGTAGGGACGGCCACTCTATTCTCTTTGGTTGTAGTAAGGGCGATTTGAGCAAGTAACAATAATAAGAATGCTTACTTTGAGCAAATAGGGCATGACGAATGTCTTCGGGCAATGCGGACAGGCGAACGGCTTGACGGCGAGGTGCGAGCGCTTGTGGTACAGGAGCATCGACGCGTACTGTCACAAAATACAATCATAAATAACATGTTTATATTTATTTTTTATTGTTTTTGTATTTTACTTTTATATCCATGTTATAAACAACCTAACTTAAGAAGAAAAATAAATAAAGAACATGACACTTCCTATAAAACCGAAGTTTGACAGCGGTTCAGGGACGAATCATGCTGTCTTCGCTAATGTATGGCACTATCCCTTTCGGCTACACTTGCACTGTAGGGCTACACTTAAGCAGTGTAACTTAAGTTTTAGGTATCAAAAAGTTAATAACCTATACATGGTAAAAATATTGGCCAACTTAGGAAAAAAATCCCCGGGCGTAGACGAAATAAGAGTACAAGCATTAAAATATGTACAGAAAGAAATTAGTCCAGTATTAGGAAATTTTGTAAATGTGTGTTTTGTAAAAAAAATCTATTGTAAGGCCGATATACAAGCAAGGAAGTCATTCCGAGTACTCAAACTATAGGCCTATAGCTATTTTACCTGTTGTTAATAAAATCATGGAAATAGTTATTTGTAGAGATGCACCGGATATCCGGTTACTATCCGGTATCTGGCTTATCCGGCCCTCTTTTTACTATCCGGCCGGATACCGGATAGTGACCTACTATCCGGCCGGATACCGGATAGTAATTTTGCTTGATTTTGGAGTCAACAAATTGGATTTAAGTAACAGTGACGGTCATAATCGTACTCGTTTATTATTTTAAAACATTTTAAACATTCCGCTATTGCACGCGCACTCATTTTCGAACCTAGAAATGAGTCCACGCGAACTTTCACTACGAAACAGATCAAAGCCTGCACAATGCGCACCTGAAAAACCGAAATGTAGGTATAATTTCGCCGGCCGAATATTCGGCGGCCGGTTACCGGATATCCGGCCAAACAACTATCCGTTGCATCTCTAGTTATTTGTACAACAAGAGATCAAAGTTTGATATTTCTTCAAAAAGATGTGTTCAAAAATAAGCACTCGCTCATTTTGAGTCCCGTGCAAGCGAATGATTCTGAAAATAAATAAATTAAAAAAAAAAGGTATAAATATGGCCGACCATTCTAGAGAGGCGCGAAACACGTGTCGAGTATTGTTCTTTTGGTGGTGGTTTGTTATATTTATTTGCGTATTTATATTAGCCGTGGGAGGGTGGGAGCATTAATTGCATGTAAAAATACGCAAGTAAGTATAACGGGTTAGCACTGACTGACTAGTACGTTATCTTTTCGCGGATTAGCAAAGTAATATTTCGGTTTCAATTATTTAGGGTTGTCAAAATTCAAGTAATTATCTTATCTGTGGTCGTGCACGCAAAAGGACGTCAAGTGGTGCCAACCGTAAAAACTACTCGGAGCAATGCTGAGCCGAACGGAGCCGAGTTTGCCCGAAAGAAGTGTCGCCCCACTGGTACGTTACGCAGAGTAACGCCGCCTCATTCCCCCACTGGTAGTTACCCGCAGAGTAACGCCGCACTGGTCGCACTGGTACTTACCCGCAGAGTAACGCCGCCTCGTTCCCCCACTGGTACTTACCCGCAGAGTAACGCCGCACTGGTCGCACATGGTCGGGTTTTGCATTTGCTTGTACTTCTTGTGCGGTTTCCGGTAGTGGGCCGGGGGCGGCTTGTACCGCTGTCCGAGATGCTTGCGTTTGTTGTGCGTGTCCAACGCGGCCTCTTTCTCCCACTGGTACTTACCCGCAGAGTAACGCCGCACTGGTACTTACCCGCAGAGTAATGCCGCACTGGTCGCACATGGTCGGGTTTTGCATTTGCTTGTACTTTTTTTGCGGTTTCCGGTAGTGGGCCGGGGGCGGCTTGTACCGCTGTCCGAGATGCTTGCGTTTGTTGTGCGTGTCCAACGCGGCCTCTTTCTCCCACTGGTACTTACCCGCAGAGTAACGCCGCACTGGTCGCACATGGTCAGGTTTTGCATTGGCTTGTATTTGTTGTGCGGTTTCCGGTAGTGGGCCGGGGGCGGCTTGTACCGCTGTCCGAGATGCTTGCGTTTGTTGTGCGTGTTCAACGCCGCCTCGTTCCCCCACTGGTACTTACCTGAAGAGTAACGCCGCAATGGTCGCACTGGTACTTACCCGAAGAGTAACGCCGCACTGCACTGGTCGCACTGATACTTACCCGCAGAGTAACGCCGCACTGGTCGCACATGGTCGGGTTTTGCAGTGGCTTGTACTTTTTTTGCGGTTTCCGGTAGTGGGCCGGGGGCGGCTTGTACCGCTGCCCGAGATGCTTTCGTTTGTTGTGCGTGTCCAACGCCGCCTCGTTCCCCCACTGGTACTTACCCCCAGAGTAACACCGCACTGGTCACACTGGTACTTACCCGCTGAGTAACACCGCACTGGTCACACTGGTACTTACCCGCTGAGTAACACCGCACTGGTCACACTAGTACTTACCCGCAGAGTAACGCCGCACTGGTCGCACATGGTCGGGTTTTGCAGTGGCTTGTACTTTTTTTGCGGTTTCCGGTAGTGGGCCGGGGGCGGCTTGTACCGCTGTCCGAGATGCTTGCGTTTGTTGTGCGTGTCCAACGCAGCCTCGTTCGCGAAAACGAAGTCGCACTGCATTACAATATCTTACATTAATAATGCATTTAAAATACTAGGCCATTAGGTACTTTTTTAGGGTAAAAAAGGGACCCTATTACTAAGACCACTCCGTCTGTCCGTCCGTCTGTCTGTCACCAGGTGACAACTAGACAGTTGAAATTTTCACAGATGATGTATTTCTGTTGCCGCAATAACAACAAATACTAAAACCAGAATAAAATAAATAGTTAAGTGGGTCTGCCATACAACAAACGTGATTTTTTTTGCCGTTTTTGTGTAATGGTACGGAACCCTTAGTGCGCGAGTCCGACTAGCACTTGGCCGGTTTTGTTTTGTTTTGTTTTGTGATGAATAAAGAGGCTTATAATATAAAGCTACCAATACCGATATCTTTGTTCAATAAATAACTACTGTAAATACAACTCGGGGCAAAGTATTTCCCACTTCCGAGCTGATTATAATTACGACTGCCTAATAGTTATTTGTTTCACTCGGGGGCAAAGTGGTTGTTTAACCGCTCATGCTAATATTGATACCCGAGCAAGCGAAAGATTGCAAAATTGAACCACGAGCGTAGCGAGTGGTTCGAAAAATGGAATATTGAGCGTTGCGGGGTTTCAAAGCACGAGGGTTAAACAAAATTTGTACCCGAGTGAAACAAAATTTTTCACCACACCAACCCGAAGCAAATATTAAATGTAAAATATCAAACAAAATGAAACCAAATCAAATCCAAATGAATGTTATTAAATATTTATCATCCAAAATCATCATTTAAAAGTCAATTCTACCAGCAAACATAAAAAACAAATTAGCATTTGCTTACTTTGCCTCACATGTGAATAAAATGCAACTTTGCTATCAGTTTTTGAAGTGCAAAGTAAGCCTTTCCGAGCTGGTGTGGTGAACACGAATTTGACAGACATAAAAAAATATCAATCTCAAGTAATAATAAATTTAAAGATTTTCTTTTCATTTTCAAGCACATATTTACCTTTTCACAGTGATGTGCCACGGTGGGGTGTATCAGTCCCACATGCTCCTTTAGCGCGTCCTCGCTCGCACAGTTGTCGCCGCACTTCTCGCACGGCAATAGGTCTTTTTTTCTATGCTCGCCCAGCTCATTATGTTTCTTCAGCGCCTCGTCGTTGGTGAATTTAACTGAACAGGTAGGGCATGTAAACTGTTTCGATTTCTGAAAAACAAGCAGATTAAGCCTTTATATTTATAAGCATACATTATACAACTTAACCCTTTATGGCAGAAATTATGCAAAATTGAACCCTATCACTTTGAAATAAAGTTAAAAAGCATGTGGGAAATATATTCCCGATGTCTTATTAATTAAAATTGTACACTATCACTTTGAAATTGTGTTCCAAATCACGTGGGAAATTGATTCCCGCTGTCTTATTAATTAAAATTGTACCCTATCACTTTGAAATTGTGTTCCAAATCACGTGGGAAATTGATTCCCGCCGTCTTATTAATTAAAATGGAACCCTATCACTTTGAAAATGTGTTCCAAATCATGTGGGAAATATATTCCCGCTCTCTTATAAACATATATCGAGGTTTAAGGTGCAGGAATGTTTTACACTAGCCAAAAAATAGGTAATATGTATGAAATAAAGTTCAAAATCATGTGGGAAATATATTCCCGCTGTCTTATAAACATACATCGGGGTTTATGGTACGGGAATATTTTACACTAGCCCAAAAATAGGTAAAACATTTGGCATCAATATTAGCACGAACGGAATGATGATGATCTTGATCCCTATGACAGTTCATTTTTGTATGGAGTAACTGTCAGTCAAGGTTCGGAATCGGTTTCCTAACCTTGCTGTCAATGTCAAATGTTTTTGCCGTTTTTGCTAGGTACATTAACACATTTCTTAATGCAACAAATAAGTAATAAAATTACGACAAAACCTTCTTTGTTGGTTTTTCCTTCAATTATTTTGTAAATAAAGTACACATCTAAAAGCGACTTGGAGGAACTGTCAAAGGATCACCATTCGTCGCTTCAACTATATTGTATAGTACCATAGCCTACACTGTTAACTTTTTTTTTAAACAACTAATCATTTATTAAGATTACAAGGGCAAAGGATTGGATAATACATAGGTAGGGTAAAAGGGGTTTCAATCGATGCGTGGAAGGGTGGCACCATCGTCGAACCCAAGCCACCTGGCAGTGGACTTAAACCGGTGGCGTGTGCCTCGGATACACATGCTGGTGGCGCGTATAACTGCGATACTGATCCTGCATCTCAGCCAGCCCAGTATGCACAGTTAAGTGTTGCTGTTTGTACCAAGTCATGTATCTTCCTCTTGTGTTGTGCGAGACCGGCGTCGCTGACGAACGTCTCGCCGCAGTCGAAGCAGTCCACGTTCAGCTCGGGGTGCACCAGACGCACGTGCGAGAAGTACGTCGTGATCTTTCTGAGAGAATAGGATAGAGAATAGAGGGCGTTTATTCAAGGCAAAAGAAGAAAACAACACGTAACATAACATATAAGCCACGAAATAGACTTATATCGACAAGATTCATGTAACTGCGTCGAAATATCGAAGGATCGAAAACAATACAAAAGGTAATCACGGTTCATATCCCGGTCGATATAAGTCTAGTGGAACTAACCGTGAATCATTCAAAACTATAAAGTCACGAAATGACAATCACACTATAAGTAGCCCTAGCACACGATTGGCGCGACAGTATCTCGCGGCGAGATAGACTACCCGTCTTTTTTTACTATGTTAACAAAAGCCGCGAGATACTGTCGCGCCAATCGTGGGCTAGCCCGGCTGGCTGAAGAACATGTTCGTCATTACCAGACTGACATTTCAAAAATGACAATCGGATGTCAGTCTTACTCATCGAAAAAGAACACATGTTTGAAGTGCCGTATTTGGGAAATATATATCCCTTAGTCTCGTAAAGGGTTAACGTGCTTATTGTTATAATGTGTATACTTAATCTATATACTTAATTTTTTAACAATAGAAAAAGGGTAAACGAAGAAGTGTCGTTTTATTGAAAATTTACTTAATATGTATTATATTATTAAAATATACAACAATTATTTAGCATTATTATGTATTTACGTCATTATGGTTATATGTATAAGTAATAATTACTATTTTTAAAGCGTTTTTTAATAAAAATACATGTCAAGATTGTTTACCATTTTTCTAATGCTAATAAAAACAAGGTATAGTTTTTGTCCCAATAGTAACAAATATTTTATTAGAAAATCATCACAGAAATTCTTTATCAGCCTTAGATAAGGGGCCCACCATAGACTAGGAATCATCTAGACCGAGTTTAGAGCAATAGGGTATTATACTGTATTTAAAATAAATTATTTTACACCATGCATGAAATAAAGCACCTGATAATTATTAGAAAAACATAGATAGGAGTTATTTTTAAACACAAGTTCTATTTAATAAATCGGATAGAAATATAAAAAGTAGGTGAGTTGACCGTGACGTCACGATGTAAAGTTTCATATAAATTTCATATTAGCAAATCGTTTTGACAGTTCTAAAAAAGTAACTGATTTGACTAGTTGGAAAATACCCTATTATTTCATGCAACCGATGATGCCAAAAATGCGGGGGTGCGCGGGACGAGGTGAGCGAAGTCCCGTGCCGTGATTGGTCCGTTCAAAGATAGGGACGTCAACAAAGACACTTTCGACTTGAACATGGAGTAAAATTAGCGTATGCGTGGCAGAGGGGGTAGCGCGACTATGCTATGTCTGGACTGGAGGATGTTTTGCCTGTGGATAAGTGTAAGATTATGTATTCTGTCGTAAACGTAAAGATAACTCACACGAAGCTCTTCAAGCAGTGTGGGCACTCGTAGGTCTTGCCCGTGTGTGTGCCGTGGTGTTTAGTTGCTTGCGGCCTGTGTCACATATTAATGAACATTACAATTGTTATTCGAAATGATTATTTATTTATTAGGTATATTTGATTATTGATGAGGAAATGGATATTCCGATGTATGTAGGTACTTCTTTTGTTATGTTATTTTTGACATTTAGATTTTATTCTAGAAATTCTAAACTAGTATTTTTTATAAAAAAAAATTATGTTTGACGATCCTTTTGTGAAATTCTTAGTGTTCAATTTGATCTGTATAATAATCCAATGTTATTATGGAATAATATTAACATCAATAAATTGCTGTGATAATTAGATTAAGATTACGATTCATAAGAGCTTGTTGCTAGGCCTACCCTACATGGATAAAGTATATTTTGAGTTTGAGTTTGAGTTGAGTACACAAAAATCTGTCAATTTCATTAGTGATGGTACCTACTTGAATAGTGCGGTTGGCATAGTAAAATAGTATTTTATGCAACCATTGTTTAAAAGGTATCACAATCGTCGGTGGCTTTCAGTGTAGAATGAGTGACGAAAGCAGAATAGGACTAATTTAAGAACTTGACGAAAAACGAATGGGGCGACCCAAGACGATACCGTTTAAGAGAGGTCAGAAAAGGCGAGAGTAACAATTTGAGGTGAAGCCGAAAATTGGTAATATAGTTGCCACGAGTATTTTTTGACTCAGTTAAACATCATTGCATACAATACTATTTCTACGACCAAGCACTTACTTTAAAATAAAATTGTAAATTTAACAAATATAGATGGTCAAGCAAATCTTGCCAGTAGAAAAAGGCGCGAAATTCAAATTTTCTATGAGGCGATATCCCTTCGCGCCTGCATTTTTCAAATTTGCCGCCTTTTGCTACTTACAAGATTTGCTTGACCAAGTTTATTTTTCATGACATCTAGTGTACTCGAATGAATGAAATATAAAGAAAACATGTTTATGATTCACTTATTTGACAGAGATGACATTTAAAATAAGGTTGGCAACACTGTATTTCATACAATATTTTTTAAGGTAAACAATCTTGATGTGTCTTTTAATTTAAAAACACATTTTAAAAATAAGTTACGGCAAATATGAATCTAATACGATCATTTATATTCTTCTGCTTTCATAATAGTTTTTGATTCCAAAAAGCGTTTTTTAATTAAAAGACATGTCAAGATCGCTTACATTCTTGCAAGTTCATTCTAATGCTAAAAACGAACTATATTTAAAGTCATCAAGATATAGAATAGAATCGTTTTTTATTCGTAAACACACAGACAATACACATACATAGAAAAAACATAGTGAAAAATAAAGTGTCACGAAATGGCCCAATCTCAGCATGTTGCTGGCGACTTCCAGCGCTGATCTTCCGATGAGACCATCAAGTGAGAAATTATCACGGAGGGTAACAGACAGAAAAAAAGAAACATAAAGGAAAGATACATAATATAAGCCGGATAATAATCTACACACAGTTTACACAACTCATACAAAAAATGTATCTCCTTTCACATCACGACATACCGACGACGACAACCGATTGAACTTGTATCGGTCCGCTCGGATCATATCGTGGCGCGGCATTAAGCGCGCATAATAGTGGTAACACACTATCGCACCGCACCAAGGTCATTGTGCGATGCACCGATAAGTAAGAGCGAGAAAGCGATATCTCTTTCTCGCTCTTACTTATCGGTGCATCGCACAATGACCTTGGTGCGGTGCGATAGTGTGTTACGGCCTTAACTAGCGCCAGCGGTGCCTACACGAAATTAAATTCAATGACAGTTATAGAAGGTAGCATCCTACAGAAGTGGTATACGCGTGCCTCCGTTAGGGACAAAACATACGCAATGCGACAATATTAAAAACACGTTTTAACATTCCTGACAATATACCAAAACCAATCTACGTAATTCGGTCGGGTTATTTGTTGCCCACCATAAACCGTACTTTTATGGTGGGGAACAAACCAAAAGTGAGACAGTGACACGGACAAGCAATAATACCGCTTTCTCTGCTACTCCTACTGAAAGTTCTATAAGTGTATCTCGTTCGGTCATTTGGCCCCTCCCCCGTTTCCTCTCTATTGTACCTCTATCAGTATATCAGATTGGCTGACCTGGTTCTGGAGACGAAGCCGCACTGGTTGCATATGAACTTGATCCGGTGGCAGGCCTGGTGCTGACTAATCCTTCTGCGCGCCCTAAACCGCATGGAGCAGATCTCGCATGAGAGCGGACCGTTGCTCTAAAAACAAATGATTGAAATTATTGAACGGACTCTTTTAAAACAAAGATTTTGAAGGCTGTGTACAAGCGAACTATACTGCAAAACGTAATTCAAGACCAAAAAAAGTAAGACAATGTTGCCACTGCAATAATTTGTTTGTAAAATAGTAAATTCATTTTGATAAATTATCACGCTAAGATAATTTATTTATTAGTAATTTTACTCCAGCAATTCAAAAAAGTACTTTTATTTACTTATATAGACGCGCTAGTAAAAAGGTGGCAATATTTCTTACTTTTTTTGGTCTTGAATTACGTTTTGCAGTTTAAGCTTCAAGATATATACACGGTGTAACATGAGGAAACCGAATAATTTTAACAGCCTATTCCTGATCATATTTAGAGACAAAAATGTCCTATAAACTTTTATGAAATTCGCCTAGTTTCAGAGATAATATTAATTTATTAAAATATAAGTTTTTATTGTTACATAGTGTAAAAGGCCTTTTTGATGGTGATGTTGCTGCTATGGGACGTAGTCTAAATATCCTTATTGATAGATGTCAAAAAGTGACAAGTAACACTTTGCAAAAAGTAGGTTTTACGAAAAAAACATGTAAAAATCAATTTTAAGTGACAAGTTTACCAATAAAATTTATTTTTTATGTACAAACACATTCAAAAAATTGAAAAAAGAAACTAAAAAGTTTTTTTTTTTGGCGAAATTGACCTAAACTCAGATGCGTCATTCGCAACATCAATGGGACGAGCCGCTCTGCGTGCTGGTACGTGATAATCTATATGAAACGGCCACCAGCCCTGCAGAGCGAGCTCGTCTTCTTGCTGGAACGAAATGGGAATCCGGCGCATGGCTACAGGCACTCCCTTCCAGTAACCTCGGCACTCTGCTAACCAGCAGTACTTTTAGACTCGCGGTATCCCTGCGCTTGGGGGCGGCATGCGTGGCCCCACACCGTTGCCACTGCGGCAC
Source organism: Cydia splendana (assembly GCF_910591565.1). NCBI lineage: Eukaryota > Metazoa > Arthropoda > Insecta > Lepidoptera > Tortricidae > Cydia > Cydia splendana. The sequence continues at coordinate 1,232,351 of NC_085983.1, read as the reverse complement.
TGACGTGTCGAAGTTTGGAACCCACGGCCTCTCTTGCACCAAGAGCGCCGGCCGCATGGCACGCCACGCCAGTCTTAATGACATACTGCGCCGGGCCCTCGTCACCGCCGGAGCGCCGTCGGTTCTAGAACCGACGGGTCTAGCGCGTGACGATGGGAAGAGGCCAGATGGCATGACACTGGTGCCCTGGAAGCTCGGTCGACCCCTTGTCTGGGACGCCACGTGCGTGGACACGCTCGCGCCGTCCCATCTTCCAGGGACCTCTTCCAGGGCTGGCGCCGCTGCCGATGCGGCCGAGAGTCTCAAGCGGCGCAAATATGCAGCCCTAGATACCGGCTGCATGTTTGAGCCGTTCGGGGTGGAGACGCTAGGGCCGTGTGTATAAAGAGTTAGCCAAGCGCCTAATAGACACAACAGGTGACCGGAAGGCTGGAGCTTACCTCGCCCAACGCATTGGCGTTGCCGTACAGCGCGGTAACGCCGCCAGCCTTCTGGGCACCCTACCGGAGGGCACGGACCTGGGGCCAATTTTTTATTTGTAGGTTTTTTACTTTTTAGGTAGTTTTAGTTAATTAGTTTAATTTTTTTGTCTTTCTTATTTTGCTTATATTTATATTTAAGTTTAGTTTTTAATTAGTTTTATGTTTAGATTATGTAGTATATTTTTAACGTTTGCCGAATAAACTTTCCACAATTTACTTTCCTAAACTCATATTACATTTTTTCCTTCTTTTGACCTCAGAAATGCGTGGTTAAAATTATTCGGTTTCCTCATGTTACACCGTGTATATGGCGTAAAACACTTATTATTACTACATTTACTACCACGATTACACTTGAAAGAGTTGAAAGAAAAAGAGAGAGCAAAATATCGTAAACAGCTTAAAAACTTACAAATCATTCAAGTTTAACTTTTTGTGATTAAAAAGTTAAACTTGTATGATTTCTCCGAGTCGAATGGATTTATCCGAGTTTCAAGTTAAGCGACGCACATATTCGTGACATCAATGCTAAATGGATTTCACAACTTGACATTGGCTAACGTTCCAAAAGCCATAATAGACAAAAAAAAAAGAAGCTAAATGGAGGCTCACCGGGCTATGCCAAACTCGGTGGTTGTTGTAGGCGGACTCCACGCCGAACCCTTTCCCGCAGTCCTCGCACTTGAACGGCGAGTCCAGGTAGTTCCGGGACTTCTTCCGTGTTGCGATCTCTTCCAGCTGCTCTTCCTACACATGAATATCAAATAGAGTTATGCACTGTTTTCATTATCATACCCCGGTTCAAAAATTATAAACCGGCCAAGTGCGAGTCGCACTCGCTCACGAAGGGTTCCGTACCATTACGCAAAACGGCATATGCAATGCGCAATGAGTTTTTCGGAACTTATGTACACAATATCATTTGATTACCAGTCGCTTTTCGTTGAAGGAAAACATTGTGAAGAAAACTAGACAGTAAACTAGGCCTTATTGTGATTAGTCCGGACTCCTAGTTTACCCTCTGAGTTGGAAGGTCAGATGGCAGTCGCTTTCGTAAAAGCTAGTGCCTACGCCAATTCTTGGGATTAGTTGCCAAGCGGACGCCAGGCTCCCATGAGCCATGGCAAGATAACGCGAGGAAGATGATGATTATAATAGTATTCATTTAGTCAAATATGTAATATATATTAATTTAGTATGACTTGAGTCCATGTTAAGCTGCAGCAGCCAGCAGCTTGCTAATTAAGCGTGAAATTTTAACAGTTCTTATTCTTACCTTGCTCAAAGTGACAATTTTAAGGTTATAGGTACTCTCAATTGCGGCAAAATTAAATTTAGGTTGTGGAACTAGATTTCTTATTATCTTCGGACATTCGCTACGTTTTACGTTTTGGACCGTTTTTCTATTATTTCTATTATTTTTTACGTTTCTTATTTTTTCATGACCAACTTCTTTATGAATAAGATCATCATTAATATCCGATTTTTCACCAACTTTGAATTCAATTTTATCATTTTTCACTTCAATCGTCATCATTTTCATTGTTTTTGTATTTTCTTTTCCCACTTTCATTACATTATTATCAATATTCATACTTTCATTATAGATACGTCCAATTTTGAAGACCATATTACCCTTCACTGGAGTTTTAGTTGTTTCGGTATTTTCTTTTCCCATTTTCATTAGATTTTGATTAATAATCATACTTTCATTACAGACACGTCCGATTTTTAAGACTATATTTTTGTTCACTGGAGTTTGACTTGTTTTTGTATTTTCTTTTACCAATGTTATTAGACTTTTATCAATTGTCATAGGTTGACTACAAGATAGGACCAAATTATTCTTTAATGGTGTTTCAGTCTGTGTTTCAATGTTTCTTTTAGTTTTCAAGACATTTTCATTAGACTCATTTTTCTCAATTTTTCTTTTGGTGATTACACCATCTTTTAAAACGATTTCATCCTCAAAATCATCATCACTGATCTCAATCAAATCTTCTTCAATTTCGGGTTTTATTTCAGGATAAGCTTCATCATCGTCAATGCTGTCTGCCAACACAATGTGTTCGTCTTGTTCATCGTTTAGAACTGACGATGGGGGTATTTCTATTACTTCGACTTCAGTTTTAATTAAATTGATCGACCGGTGAGGGAGTTGGTATTTGCGAATGTAGTCTGTATCCAGCTGGAAAACCAATAATTAATCTAGCATTACTACAATGACAGAGTCAAATTGTCCATAATCAAGGCAAAATCAAAAACAATAACTAAATAATAAAAGAACAAAAATGGCACGGGACAGGCCATATGGTGAGAGAAACCCTGGATAAATGGACAAAGGACCTTGTAGAGTGGTGCCCAAGATATAACAAAAGAATGAGTGGTCCACAAAAGTTTAGATGGTCGAATGATCTAAAAAAAATAGAAGGAGGTAAATGGATGCAAACAGCAAAAGAAAGAAACAAATGGAAAGCTATGGAGGAGGCCTATGTCAAATGAAATTAAAGATATGAAACGGAATTAACATATACTATGTACTACTAACTTCAATAATAAAGGCTAATTATAATTACAATGATAACACATTAACTCGGTCACGGACACATCGTATTTTCTATAGAAATTGTGCGATATATAGACAGCTCAGTTTGTGTACATTTTGATACAGGCTCCAGGACGTAATATTCTCAGCCGTGTCGTGCCATAGCATCCGTCATGGTCCTCTACTCGCGATGTACAGTTAAGCGAAGTAAGAGGGGATCGCCTAGCGTGGTACGGGCATGTGATGCGAGGGATGAAAGTCATGTGACGAGAAAGGTATTACGAATGAATGTGGAGGGAAGTAACAGAGGAGAGGAAAACTGAGGAAAAGGTGGATGGACTGTGTAAGAGATGATATGAAACGAACGCGAGTGAATGATGAGATGACGGGCGAGAGAGAGGTATGGAAGAAAAAGACCCACGCTGACCCCAAATGGACGGGATAAGGGCAAGCGAAAGATGACGATAAAAATGTTGTTTTGACATTAGAGAGCTTTGTGGTCTAATGGGCACATGACGCTTGACTTCCTTATAATTCTATGAAAACAAGTTGTCTTCTTTTCAAAGTAAAATTCATAGGCTATGGACGTGGTGCCACATCAACATCACACAAATAAATGCCCTTACTGGGATTCGAACCCAGGACCATCGGCTTCACAGGCAAAGTCACTAACCACTAAGCCAGACCAGAAAATATGTCAGGCCAGGAATATTAGGCCAGGTATATGATCATTTACATTCATTGGTTTCCACTAATGAATGTAAATGATCATATATGACTATATGCTATAAATTATTGTTACATATTTGTTGTCTTATTTTTCACACACATCAAGATCACATGCTTTCTTTCTAATGATAAAACAAAAACTGGACAAGTGCGGGACGGACTCGCTCACCGAGGGTTCCGTACTTTTTAGTATATGATGTTATAGCGGCAACAGAAATACATTATCTGTGAAAATTTCAACTGTCTAGCTATCACGGTTCATGAAATACAGACAGACGGACAGTGGAGTCTTAGTAATAGGGTCTCGTTTTTACCCTTTGGGTACGGAACCCTATAAAACTAACATACAGGTCGCCCAAAAAAGGTTATGTAGTACAAATGGAATTAATTAATTAAAATAGTCACCGCCCCCTTGAGCAGCGCAGGTCTTAGTCGCTTCTGCGTGCGGAGACACATGTCCCTGAAGGACGAGCATTTGAGGAGCAGCGTGTGGCAGTACGCGCACAGGTACTGCGGCAGCCTGTCCCGGGGCACCTACAATCACACATATATTGATTAAACACTCAGTGGCTCAACTATTTTTTGTCGTGAAATAAAACTATTGAAACAGATTATATCGTGTATATTGAATTCATACTACGAACCATCATAAATTATAATTTATGATGGTTCATTATTTTGTAAGTGGGTAGTTTTTGCACAGTGTAGGTTTTCCTCAGTCACCCATTGACCACGAACGCTGTAAAGGGTTCGAAACGTCGGGATGTAGTATGTATTCAATATACGCGATATAATCCGTTTCAATAGTTTTATTTCATGAGTTACTATCGCGGTAACCGAAGACAATATTATATTTTTTGTCGGTTTTCTGTCCAGTCTTTACTGGTTTTAATAACTTTAAAGCCATGATGGATTGCCGGGCGTTGACAACAGAATGGTTAAACGCGTCTCATGATTTAGTTAATACTTACAGGAGTCCCAGAGATGCGAGTAAAGGTATCCGCGAGTTTATACTCATGAATATTGTACAATCTACAGTCCATCATTAAACAAACGCGGCAGCATAGCAACTCGTGCTGGAGTAACGAGATTTCTTGTGTTCTATTCATGGTCGAATACTTGTTTCAAAGCCTGAATGATATTGTTGATTTGCTTTTGGTAATAATATTGAAAAACAATGTGAAAGACAATGTAACCTAACTACTAATATTGACAATGACTGTCGAGTGTCAAAATCAGTGATGCGTCAATGACTTCCATAGATGGTAGGATCCTATAGACGTGCTAGATACGCTTGCGCCCGTGAGGGACAGAACCAAGACAGAACGGACAGAACATACGCATCACATACGCAATGCGACAAAAACACATTCCTTCTCCTGAGATACGTTCGGAAAGCGCCTTTTACTGTCTGTAAAGCGGTATCCAGACGGGAAATCGGTCGATTTGATCAGAAATAAAATTGGCGTCAATCAATCTCCAATTTAATCACCAATTTTAGATTTATGATGATGTTAGAGCCCTCTAAATTGAAAATATTCTTGTGTCTGCACCTCATTTTTTCGGTAATATCGGTCACTATCGGCGGTTGAATTCGGCGAGTCAAATTTGCGTTTACGTCCGCACGTCCTGATTGGATCGGGCAATTTAATCAGCTTGGCGAAAAATTAACAATTCTGGATACGCCGAAAATACACAAACAACTTAAGGCCCCGTTCGCACGACAGCTTTTTCAACGCGCGTTAAAAAAGCGTTTGAATGACACAAATGGATAACCATTTATGTATTCACACGACAGCGGTGGCGCTTTTTATCCAGTGTTGTTGGATTTTAGACTTTAAGCTTTGGTCGATAAGTCGAATTTAGAGTGCGAACAGATTCAAGCGCTTTTTTAACGCGCGTTGAAAACGCTGTCGTGCGAATGGGGGCTAAAGTGGTATCCAGACAAGAGTGACAAGACCGATCTAATCAGTCGATTTGATCAGAAATGAAATTGGCATCAATCTCCAATTTTAGATTTATGGTGATATTAGAGCCCTCTAAATTGAAAAAAATGCCCCAGAACGAAAATACTGGCCTCACAAATTGGTATTCTTGCGTCCACACCTCATTTTATCGGTAATATCGGCATATATCGGTCATTAAATATTAAAAAAAACTTCAGACTTAAAAACAGCTCTTAGTGCTTATCACGCATTTACACAGACATGGCTCCAATACGGGATTGTATTATGGGGTAACAGCACAAATAGTGTAGATTTGTTCATACTGCAAAAAAGGTGTATTAGAATATTAAGTAACATAAAAAATCAAGAAAGTTGCAGACCTTACTTTAAAAAATTAAATATTTTAACTTTACCATCCCTTTACATCTTAGAAACATGCAAATTTGTACGAAAACATCCTGACCTATATATGAAAACTAAGGACCGTCATACTAGTAACTTGAACTTAAGAAATCAAATAAGATTGCCCTTCCTGCCAGTAATTTACAAATGAGTAATAAAAGCCCCTATAGCATATCTATAAGAATTTTTAACAGTCTTCCTAAAGAAATAGCGGAAGAAATTAAAATATGACAAATTTGTAGGTTGCTTGAAGACTTATTTAATAAGTAATTGTTTTTATTCTATAGAAGAATATTTGGATGATAATAAATACCATAAATAGGCATATATTATACTATAAAAAAAAATATTGTGACTACTATTTGTTTGTGTATTCTGTAATTTGTATGTTATAATTGTTTTATGTGTTAGTGTTAGATCAAATTGCCATACCCTTACAGGGTCTCATATTGTGAAACATTATTAGTTAAGAACATCTGTGTAAACACCAATATGAAAGCAATAAACATATATTATATATTATTATTATTATTGTGTATCCGTTACAAACTCTCGGGTTTTTAATTCAATTCAATTCAATTCAATTCTTTATTGATAAAAATATAATTTTACATGTCAGGTACATATATGCTTAATGCTAAGTCTTATAATTAATTAATTATTAGATTTATTTACATAGTTGGACAGGCAAGGCTGAGCCCGCGAACTAGTAGTTGTTTATTAGATAAATTGATGTGTAAGTACCTATATTATAGTATTATCTACTTGGTACAGTGTTAGGTCTCGAAAAAGGCATCGATTGAGTAGTATGCATCAGACGCCAGTTTAGATTTAAGTTTTTTATTGAAACATAGGTCGCTGGTGGTTTGTTTCAACTCCAGCTGGATTTTATTATATACTTTAGGTCCTACCGTATGTATACACTTTCTAGACTTGGCAAGTCGCGTCTTAGGTGGATTAAGTTCAATAGGCCTCCTGGAACTCGCACCTCGGGCGTTGCCACGAGTCGGAAACAGTGTTATGTTGCGTCTTACGTATTTTGCCACTTCGAAAATGTATAGACACGGCAGGGTAAGAATTCCTGTTTGTTTGAATAGTTCCTGGGCTGGGTGGTCCCATGGGACGCCAGATATGCACCGAATTGCTCGTTTTTGGAGTTTGAATGGCCTTAGTCGGTCTGCAGCATCGCCCCATAGGTCGACTCCGTATGCTAGTATTGAATGAAAGTAGCCGTAATAAGCTTTCTTAATATTATTAATGTTTAGACTGGGGCGGAGTCTGCCCAGGGCGAAGCAAGCGGATGACAGGCGGTCACATAGCTGATCAATATGCGGACTCCACGTTAGTCCGGAGTCGATTATCAGGCCTAGGTATCGCACTTGGTCAACCTGAGGGACGTATTGGCCGTTGCAACTTATATTTAAATCGTGCGCTCTGTTACCTCGCAAGCAGAAGCGGAGTATGTTAGTTTTTTCAACGTTTAATATCATTCCGTTGGCCGAGAACCACCTTGCTACTTCATCCATTACTTTGGCCAATTTAGTTTTGAGTAGAATTTGATTTTCAGCTGCTACGATTACACAACAGTCATCGGCGAACATCACAATTTCCGCATCGTCGGTGGCGGTTGTAAAATCGTTCATTAATATTGAAAAAAGGTTATTACCGATCACAGATCCCTGCGGAACAGCAGCGTCCCCCAATTCCAGGAGACCAGATCGTACTCCGCGTACGGAAGTTAGTTGTTTCGGTCGGGCCCTTTAGGAAGGAGGCTATCGTTTTTAGGAAGCTGCCGGTGATTCCATAGTGATCTAGTTTGGATAAAATGAGAGGGTGACTAACCAGCTCAAAGGCGCGCGACAAGTCGCAGAATATGGCTGCCACCTGTAGCCCGGCATCGAGGTGGCCGGTCACCCTGGTCACTACGTCGCGTGCCGCGTCGATGGTTGATCTCCCGGGTTGGTAAGCATACTGCTGAGTGTTTAATAAATTATTAGAGTAAAAATGAGACATTAATTTTTCACTTAGTACTCGTTCGAAGACCTTCGAAAATAGTGGTATTAGCGAAATGGGTCGAATGGGTTAAGCCCGGTCATTTATAAGGCGTGCGTGGGGATATAGATCCAACACGTAGAGGCCGTTTGGAGAGCTTTGATGTCATGTAGAACGCCTGCTGGAACCCATTCACGGGTACATAAATAGATACCCGTAAACCGGTTTCAGCAGGCATTGGGAGCTATTATAGAAAAATGGAAAGAGTCCTGGTCTATGATTTAAATTTGGGTGGAAAATAAATCTGGGCTATTGCTAAGAGTTCCGGACACCTGCCATAACATTGTGTTATACAGTGTTATCGAGGCAGGCGGTGACTCGCCACTCGTTAGATGGGCACCTGATGCGCCATCGTGAAGACGGCCAGGCGCAACACCGGCATGAGCGGCTCAGGGGTGTTATTATTATTATGTCTTTCCCATCACGGATCAATGGTGTTCCGGACCTTTGGGAGGCGTGCGCGGAGCCGAAGCCAACACGTAGAGGCCCTTTTGACACTTTAATGAAATGTAAGGGGTACACCGAGCGGATGCTGCCCTTACCCGTGTCATGGGACGCATGCAGAGGCAGCACCCGCCAGGGTGTAAGGGCTATTGAGAGATGATGGAATCTAAAATGAACTAGGTTATTGGGTGAAAGCGATGGACTAAGTACTGAGCTATGGGGTAAAAAACCGGACGCCTGCCTAATAAAACGGTATGCAATTTTATTTAAGGCAGACGGTGACTCGCCCTCACAAGATGGGCCCCCACAAAAAGCGACATCTAGGATGGCTCAAGGGCAACACCGGTGTGAGCGGCTCAGGGGTGTTGAGAGGTGTGCGCTGCTTGCTACCCAGTGGCTGTTAACAGCCACTGTGCCAACTCGCGTCTTATGCATATTTCACTTCCACCCCTGGAGCTTATAGCTCTAACGACTCCACTCTGGCCGGCCGGCTAAGGCAAGCCAGAGGCATTATTATTATTATTATTATCGGCGGTTGAATTCGACGAGCCAAATTGATATTTGCGTCCAAACCTCCTAATTCGATCGGGCAATTGAATCTGATTGGCGACAAAATTGACTAATCTGGATATGCCTTAAAATTCCATGAGCACAGAACAAGTATAGATATACTTACCGTACAGAAAAGAAACGTCCTATAAAAACCGAAGTTAGGCAGCGATTGAGACGAATCATGCTGTCCCTTTCTTATGTATGGTACTGTAAAGGTTGCAAGCCTTTACATATCTCGCCTCCTCGGGTGAAAGAGGCAGCTATCTTTCACAAAACTACGCCCTATCCTACTCTATCCTAACTACCGGTTGGCCCTGCCTAGATCCAGCCCCTACAATTTTTTCCACACCCCTTCGCTAATGTCGGCCTTATACAAGGTAGCCAAAATCTACGTCACGACCTTCTACGTAGGTCATGCCTATGGCTGAGATCCTCGCAAATAGGTCAGATGTGGACTTGGTTTGGAAAAAGGATAAAAAACCAAACCCACGACCAGAATTATACCCCCTTTTTTTCATTCGAACTTCCTCACAGCTAATTGTCATTGGCCAATTTGGCCATTACTAGATGACACCTGTATTTCTGACAGCTGTTAGCAAATTCGCCTAAAGCCTCCTCCACACTCGTGCGCGAATCGCGGCGCGAAGCCGCGAACGCGAGTGTGGAGTCGATTTTCGCAGACAGCGAAATCGACTCCACACTCGCGTTCGCGGCTTCGCCCGCGATTCGCGCGCATAGTCTGGAGGGGGCTTAACTAGCCGAGATAACGAATTCTAAGTCAATTTGTATTTTCAAAAAGAAACTCAAATGCCACATTTTAAAAGGCCCCATGTAAGATGAGACCTCGTTTCCTAGATATTCATAAATATATATATATATATATATAAATATATATATATATATATATATATATATATATATATATATATATATATATATATATGTATATTTATATATAAAAAAAACTAAAATCTCTAAATGCAATAAAAAAAAATCAAGCAAAAATATATATTTAAATATTAATAACAATATTAAAATCACATACCTAATCAAGTAAAATTACAACAATAATATTTATCGTATATACCTAATTACCATTAATAATATAACCTACTACTTAAAATACTAACAATAACTATTAAAATATGATTAATAACGTATAAGCCATTTTAAACTATATAATTTACAAGTATCATAACAATGCACTTATCCCTAGTATGCGTCCCGCCTTATAATAGTTGCTACAACCGGTTCAATGCATGCTCGCCGCGCGGTATCGGCTACGCTGTCGCTAACCAACATGTTACGAGTGCTCAACTTAAAATTGTTATGCTCGTTTATGGATTACCTGTAATTTATGTTATTACTAAAACTTTGTTTGTTTCTCGTATAAGTGATTTATAATCTTAGAGAAATAAATATATTTGAACTGATATTACGGTTATAAAGCCCGCTACACACTCGTGCGCGAATCGCGGCGCGAAGCCGCGAACGCGAGTGTAGGGGGATGGTAGGGGGGGCTTAAGATCATTGTGGAACTTTGCTTAATATAGATGGTCAAGGAAATCTTGTCAGTAGAAAAAGGCGCGAACGTCAAATATTCTATGAGACGATATCCTTTCGCGCCTACAGTTTTCAAATTTGCCGCCTTGACTGACTGACAAGATCTGCTTGACCAAGTATAATTGAAATAGACGTCATTACTTTTATTTATTGATTTATTAAATGCAAAGTGTTTATTATTATGACTTGTGGGTAGTGCGGGGCTTGAGGAGCGGCGCTAGGAGCGTGTGTAGCGGCGCCTCGACCAGCACGATGGCCGCCACCGACACCGCTACTGCCGCCACCGCGTCGCCGAAGAATCTCCACAGCTAAATATATAATTTGATATTAGTTTTTGCGCCCTTGTACGCTTACGTGCGAATTTACGAGTGCGACAGAGAGGCAACACGTCGAAAGTGGTTCGCGGTAGATTCTATTTATTTATTTAAACTTTATTGCACAAAACATAAAAATAATGTACAAATGGCGAACTTAATGCCTAATGGCATTATCTACCAGTCAACCATCGGGCCAAACAGAGACATGTAAAATGGTGCAAGGAGAACAGAGGCATTTATTAGAACAATGGAAAACAACTGAACAACTAATAATTCTGATAAACTACCATATAGAATACACAAATAAAAATACTAGAATATATATATAATTAATATACTACTACATATTTCATACAAACTCATAATATATAATGATGGACACTACTCGAACTCTTGTTTCAGCAGATACTTGAGAATCGCTATTCATAAATTACGTCATTTCAAATTAGGGGGGGGGGGGGGTCTGGACATCGGATGACGGTAGCATGAAGTAGGAGGAAATGGGGCCATTTGAAGCATGATTTTTGGATGATTATAGGGGGGGGGGGGTCAAAAATCGATAACGTAATTTATGGACAGCCCCGAAGCCGCGAATGCGAGCGTCAAGTCGAGTTCGCAGATCTACAATTCTCCAATACTCCTCCTTCAATAGCTCAAAAGCCTCCTCCACACTCGTGCGCGAAGCCGCGAACGCGAGTGTGTAGTCGATTTTCGCAGACAGCGAAATCGACTCCACACTCGCATTCGCGGCTTCGCCCGCGATTCACGCGCATAGTCTGGAGGGGGCTAAAGGTTAACTGGAACAGATCCCTTAAAGGGATAAGTTCGACATAGTACTAATGACGAATGTTATTTTTCCTGTTTTGTTTTGATTATTGTACGATAATAGTTATTTACGATACAAGTGCGGAAAAGTGGAAATTCGAAACGAGTGGCGATAAATTAAAACACGTTCGAAGGGAGTGTTTTAAATCGACACGAGTTGCGAATTACCTATTCGCACGTGTATCGTACAAGGTTTTACAGTACATATGGTCCTATTTTCCCGCACTAGTGCGTAAAATAGCACTATTCGTGCGTATGTCAAAAGTTTAAAAGGCCATATGTACTGTAAAACGTTGTACGATACACGTGCGAATAGGTAACTCGCAACTCGTATCGATTTAAAACACTCCCTTCGGTCGTGTTTTAAAATTATCGCCACTCGTTTCGAATTTCCTCTTTTCCGCACTTGTATCGTAAATAACTATTACTACTACTAATACTATTTTCACAAACTTATAGCCGTAACAGACTACCGCACCGCAACACGACCCTGGTGTAGTGCGGCGCGTGTATCGATGGTGTGTTAGGCGGTCGTCGTACGTGCGTTAAGTAGCTAACACACTATCGCACCGCACCAAGGTCATTGTCAAAGTCATTGGGACGCACCCATAAGTAAGAGGGAGAAAGCGATATCTCTTTCTCGCTCTTACTTATGGGTGCGTCCCACAATGACCTTGGTGCGGTGCGATAGTGTGTTAGCTACTTTAAGGACGCAGCTATAAGTAGAGCGAGAAAGAGATATTTTGCCCGTACCAAAGTCGCGGTGCGGTGCGGTAGTCTGTTACGGCTTTAGCGGTTTGGTCCGTTCAGGGTGCCTAGCAAGCAAGCAAGCAGGGTGCTAGCAAGTTGACAATCGTACATCGGAAAACGCCAAAATGGGAATATAGGGATGAAGCGCTGGTGGCCTAGCGGTATAGTCAGACCGTAAAAAGTCTGCAGCGATTTTAATAACCCACGCAGTGCAAGTGCCATTTTAAACGTCAAACTTCTATGAAATTATGACGTATATCAATTCCGCTGCAGACTTTGTTTGGTGCGACTATAAGAGCGTGCAACTTTCAATCCGGAGGTCGCGGGTTGAAACCCCGGCTCGTACCAATGAGTTTTTTGGAACTTATGTACGAAATATCATTTGATATCAATCAGTTGCTTTCCGGTGAAGGAAAAAATCGTGAGGAAACCGGACTAATCCCAATAAGGCCTAGTTTACCCTGTGGGTTGGATGGAAGGTCAGATGGCAGTCGCTTTCGTAAAAGCTAGTGCTTACGTCAGTTCTTGGGATTAATTGTTATGCCTCCTCTACACTATGGGCCAGCGCCGGCCACTCCAAGTGACGCATTTATGCGTTAGAGGGAGCAAGTGATATTGCTATCTCATTCTACCGCATGGCTGCGTCTCTTGGAGTGGCCAGCGCTGGCCCATCGGACCCCTGGCTCCCATGAGCCGTGGCAGTGCCGGGATAACGAGAGGAAGCAGACCAACCAGTGTGCGTATGTTGAAGTAGTTGACGCCGCCCGTGGCGTCAGGCTCCTTTTGTAAGATGTTGCTGAACAAGTACATGGCGTAGGAGACGCGCGCCACGAACCGCCACAGCCGCAGCGAGAGGAACCAGTCCACGGGACCTACGGGAAACAAATCACTTCACTACATGACTACACTTTAAGGCTTCACATAGGCGCGTTTTCCTGGCGGGGCGTCAGCGGGGCGCGCCGCATTTACATATAAAACGCTCACGCCCCGTCCGGAAAACGCGCCTATGTGACGGAACCTTTATAAAACAAAGTCCCCCGCCGCGTCTGTCTATCTGTATATCGCGATAAACTTGAAAACTACTGAACGGATTTTCATGGGGTTTTACCCAACAATTGAGGGATGCTTGAGGGAGGTTTAGGTGTATAATTGTTAGGCCCCATTCGCACGGCAGCTTTTTCAACGCGCGTTAAAAAAGCGTTTGAATGACACAACTGGATAACCATGTATGTACCACACGACAGCGGTGGCGCTTTTTATCAAGCGTTGTTGGATTTTCGACTTTAAGCCTTGGTCGTTAAATTGAATGTAGAGTGCGGACAATTCAAGCGCTTTTTTAACGCGCGTTGAAAAAGCTCTCGTGCGAATGGGGGCTTAAGGTTTTGTGTAACCCGTGCGAAGCCGGGGCGGGTCGCTAGTATCTCATAATACAAGCTCGATCGATGGGTACGCTGACAGGTGCCATTTCAGTACAATTTTATAACGTGATGAAAATCAATATCTGAGAACCACATTGGCCCAACAATATGAATCTGTAGTTCAAATCGTAAAAAAATGCCGCCATATAGGAACCGCGCGCGTTCATGGGCCTGCCATCTTGCGGCCTGAATCGGAAACATAAGCAATGTTCATTGCCAAAGCAAGTGCTGCCATCTAACGTCTCGCATCTTGTACGTTTTCTTGTGCATAGTAGGTTCTGCCATCATGTGGGCTACATTGGAAGCATAAACTTCACATTTATGCCTATAGTTCATGCACGCTCGATGGTGCTGAAAATCGACATGAGAATCCGCGTGCCTCCCGAATCAAATACCAATATTAAAAACGACCGCCATCTTGAATTTGTTAATGTCGATACCTCCATAACCCTGAGTGCATGCGAAGATGAGCCAGCCAAGCGCCAGCGCCCAGCAGGTCCGGGCCAGGGCCAGCTTGAGGTTCAGAGCCGGCAGGTGGTCGTCGAAGAACGCGCGGGTAGCCGGGTGCTCAGCCAGCATCACCAGCAAGGACAACACTAAGGCCAAGCCGTGGCAGAGCCAGATGCTCCACTGAAAATTACGTTTGTATTTTATAATTGACCAGTTTACACTTACAATTGTGTCACAAAACTGTGTTCACGTCTTTCCTGTAGATATACCCAAAAGTCATTGAGGTTAATTTTCTTATTTGACCCATATGCACATGAAAAGGTAATACTCCTTTTATTTAGCAATACGTGCCTATATGTCAAAAATTTAAAGGGCCATATGTACCTACCATAGGTACTACAAACGTTTTACAGTACCTACTATGTAATGTACTGTAACATGTTGTACAATACACGTGCGAAAAGGTAATTCGCAACTCGTGTCGATTGCGAATTTCCTAATTTTCGCACGGGTATCGTAATGTATTATTAAAAGGATTACCTTTGATAAACGAAGTTTTTCGTTCTTGAGGACGTACAGACCGTACCCGAACAGCATTCCGATAAAGAAGGGGGGGGAGCGCACTATAGGGTTATAGTAATACCACGTCCAGTAGAAGGCAGCAGACGAGCTGTAAATAACAGGGGGTTCATTTTACTCATTCCCCTGGCTATACCAGTGGGGAGACTTCGAGTAAACACGGCTCCGTTCGGCTCAGCATTGCTCCGAGCAATTAAGCCTCCATTCCCACGGGAGATTTTGAGGTGAATATCTCCGTCGCGCTGACGGGGGCGGCGCCGCGTAACGAAGGACTATCCCTGTGTGTGTGGTGCGCGCACACAGACGCACACGTCATTTGCCTTCACGGGCCTCGCGAAGCGGTCGGCCCGTTATATAGGTAGATTTGCTACACCTAGTTCTTTTCTTATATTACAAACTTATTCTTCGGTGGTAACTCGGATCGTTAGCTCGCTACCGCCACTAATAAGCGTTTACTTATTCCCTGTTATTGTGATTTAACTTCTTGACTTTAGGTACCTAACTGAATTCAATATCCGTCTACAACCTGCAATCCAATTAAAATCTTAATAACTGTTTTATTAGTGGTCCGATTTTTAGGGTTGTGTAGTCACCAAAGAAACCCTTATTGTTTCGCCATGTTCGTCTGTCTGTCTGTCTGTCTGTCCGAGGCTTTGCTTCGTGATCGTAAGTGCTAAAAAGCTGCAAGTTTGCAACTTATTGGCATGGATACATGAATCACGCATTGCGACAGAACGGTAAAATAAAACTATTAAAAAAGAATTGCAGACCTGAGACCTCCCATACAATATTCGATACCTTTGGGTTCAATAAATAAATAAATATATTAGGGGACATCTTACACAGATCAAACCTAGCCCCAAACTAAGCAAAGCTTGTACTATGGGTACTAGGCGACGATATACATACTTGTATAGATAAATACATACTTATATACATAGAAAACAACCATGACTCAGGAACAAATATTAGTGTTCATCACACAAATAAATGCCCTTACTGGGATTCGAACCCAGGACCATCGGCTTAGCAGACAGGGTCACTATCCACTAGACCAGACCGGTCGTCACAAATTGGCGTGAAGGACAAAATGCTATTTTTCAGGAGACAGATTATTTAAAATATTGGTTTATTTTTGTTGTTTATGGAGCTATATTTTTGATGTGTATTCAAAAAGTACTCAAAATGTTAGTCTCTTTAACCTGAATTAGCAATCATATGTATAAATTAAAAACGAAAGAAGTTAATGCCCTATAGAATTGGTCAAAACACTATGAATGTCCTTTACACCCATGCTGCGTTTTTTGATAATTTAATGTATCTTGTTTAGTAGGGGGTCGTAAGTGACATTCTCAGACTATTTTATTCCAAATTCGGGGTGTATTACTTACCAGCCACAGTACCTGCACATGTTAACTGTTTTCAGCATAGTTTACTATTACGAAGCTTAAAAATGTATCAAACGGTAGTTAATGATGCTAGGTATAACCCGATTAGGTACAGTTGTACAGTTGTTATTAATATTTTTCTGATAATATAGTAATAATAAAGAAAGCACAATATTTTGAACAATTATTTACTAAAAAATAATTACTTGCTCACAAAGTAGCTAATATTCGGGAATGAAGGTAAACTAAATGTCCCAGTGCTTAACACTAGCCGCCTTCAATCATAACATGACAGCCTTTAATCATAACAAGGGAAGTATTAGATCAGCTAACGATGATAAGAATTACCATATCAAGCATTTGGACGTTTCCTTAGTGAATAAAAGACTATAATTCTATAGTTTAAATTTTTCAAGATGTCTTATTTCAAAATACGAAACAATAAGATATTAAATCGATTTTTTTTATTCCTATTTAAGTAGTAATTTCTGTGTTATTTAATCCCTGTTAACTGTAGCTGCAATAATTTCTAATTTCAAACACTTAAAAATATCTTCTTTTAGAACTAAATACATATTATGAAACAAGTAAGTAAACGAATTAATTATAACCGATTCGGTCATTAAGTATTATTACCACTTCGCCCAGATACGTTCCAAACTTTGTGAGTGTGTTTGAAACGAAGCATTGTTCTTTATTTCAACTAGCTATTGTAGCCGAGCTCAACCAATGACACAAATAATTAAATTACGCACAAAAAACAACTTCCACCGCTCAGGAACGGATAATAAACAGTCAGGAGCGAGGCAATGGGCAATCACTGATACAACTGTCTCGTTCTCCTAATCAACAAGAAATGCCAGTCGGAAAGGTTCAGAGTGTATTATGCACAATTGCACAGGCTAGTATGTATTGTCGCAAGACTATAAGAGATTCCGAACGATTTTTTGTTAATCTACACTGCTACGTCCATGTTATTTGTTTTCAATTTAGAGTTTAAACGACACAAAAATTAGAAAAGTCCTTTACAATTTGTTCGCCTCGTATACTTAAGGTAAAATCCTTTTTAGAACGGGTCGTAAAGGGCAAGTAAAATAATTTCAATAGTCAAATATGTCCTTTACGACCATCTTGGCCATACGATATGGAAAATTATCATGACAAATGAAGGGCTAAAGGACGACAAAGGACATGTTAGTATTGTTAGTCCTTTACAACATAATTTATATTTAGCGGTAACCTTTACGATACTATCTTTGAACTTCTATTTTATAACTGGTCATTTACGCCCCTTGAGCTAAACTGTTTTTGCAAGCTCATAGTATAAAAATTAGGTCGTAAAGGCAACTTTTTATGAGATATTGAAATTTTAACTATACAGAACGAAAGCGCTTGGAATTCTGAACAAAACTGTATATTTATTTATTTAATCGTATGGCATGCATGATTAGGCAATCAGAGTACAGCTTTGAGGTTGTTAAGCCAGGTATGAAAACTGTATATAAAACTCATTTTCGCTAAAATGTCCTTTACGCCAATTGAACCCAAAGGTATATATATATATATTTTTATTTGCTTAGTCCCAATAGTGTGGGGTACTCTTGGATAGGTGTATCAAAACGAATAAAGGTCTCCTTAAAACATTTTTTGATAAATTTATATATTTTCGGAAATAATCGCTCCGAAAGAAAAAAAATATCCCACCACCCTCTAACTTTTGAACCATTGTCCAAAAAAAATGAAAAAAATCGTGTAACAAAAGCTTAATAACTACTTTCAATGAAAACTATATAGCGAACATGACCGGACTCCAGTCGGTTTTGAGTTATTGCAAAAAATCTTCTGTTCTTAGTAAAAATCTAAAAATACGTAGAAAGCTCTGTACTCCCTTGTAAACGTATATGATACTAACTTATCGCCCCCGTTTGGCCTATTTTGACAGAACCGTAACTACGAAACTCTACACTGAGCATGGCCCGACATGCTCTCGGCCGATTTTTATTTTTGAGTCAGATTTTGATACATTTAGGTACCTATGTTTGAGGAGCTCCTGATTCTGGTCGGAATAAATACGAAACCCCAATTTGGGACAACAGTATAGTCTACAAGTTCAAAGGTGTAATACCTCATTGGATTCAGAATGATGTTTAGAAATATGTATTCAAAGCGTTTATTACCACAGATATAAAATCAAAAATTATTATAAAATAAAAGTGCGTCTACTCAGCTTTGTATGAACCAAGAAATAATAGTGTAAAGGACGACTCACATTAGACCGGGCCGGAGCTTCCGGCGCATCGTTTTCTATGGAAAGCATCACGTGGTCGCCTGTCATGTCATAGAAAAGTAAGCTCCGGAAGCTCCGGCCCGGACACGGCCCGGTCTAACATGAGTCATCCTTTAAACGGTTTTCCCTGAGGCAAAAGTGCAATAGGTATTACTTACTTCACTAACTTCGCCTACTAAGAGGCAAATCGCGACTTTGTTATGGTTTATCGATAACTTCTCACATCACTAGATTATCGACATTACATGTCGACTATTGCCCATCACTTTTCTGACTGTGTACGTATTTAGAAACTTGACTCCGCCCCTAAAATTAGTGCGATAGGGACAACTGCAGCTGAGGCGAAAAATCCTGCGTAAAAATGTCAAAAATCGAGGTTTCGTACTCCACTGTTTCCTCCTCCAAAACTTAACCAATCGTAACCAAATTTGGAAATCTAAATTATTATGAAATTATCTGTGTCGGATCGTTTTGCTTTTTTGGCTAATTGATATCAGTTTTGAATACTACGCCTCTCATTGCGGCATAGTCAATTAGGCCATTTTGGCCATTTTTGAAGGGCTCTAGCGCCTTAAAAAACAAAAATATCAAAAAAAGCAAACGGTCCGACACAGATATTGAGAATATTAATCTGTATTGAAAAAATCATTGCTCTACCTTCAAAAATCACGGAGGAAAACGGGGAGTACGTTTGTATGGAGGAATGACCACTCCTGTTGGCTCTTAACGCGCGTTGAAAAAGCTCTCGTTTGAATGGGGGCTAAGGGTTGACACAACTTGACGTTCCTTTGCGTGCACGACTACAGATAATTACATGAAATTTTGACAACCCGAGAAAGTCGAAAGGGATAGTGCCATAAGTTAGGAAGGTATATCATGAAGAGAGAGACCTATGCTCAGCAATGGGCGATAATAGGGAGTGCAATCTCGGTATTCTGAGATCTCGAAATACCGAGATCTCGTCCATTTTTTGCAAGATTGATCTTGCACGCTAAATCGTGCAAGATCTCGCAAGATTTGCAAGATTGCGTAAGGTAAGTACCCCTATTAACGAGCCCATTAAAATCGGCACTGATTACCGCGGTATGTACAAAAAGGCGTTTTATAAGAAAGTCTATTAACATTTTTAAAATTGAAGTACACACAAACAAAGCCTTCTCTATTGACTGTCGAATAAGTATAGCACTAGTAAAGAAACACAAAGTAAACAATTCGAAAAGCGTAAACTAACTCATCGGGGGCGCAGGATTTGAATGCTCCATACTAACGCGCAACACCTCAAGTAAGCAAACGCGTATTTTTTTTTGTGATTTTCATAGTAATGATGAATATTATAGAAAGACTAAAATTTTATATCAATTCTTAATTATGATATTTATGGTTCCCAAATACTCAATTTGTAAATATTTGCTTGCCAATAGTAAAAAACAGGAAATCAAAAACCTCGGTGTTGGGTTCAATTTTTTGGTGTGGTTCCTAATTTCGAGGTATACCTCGGTAATAGCGGAAACGGTATTTTAAGTTCGAAGGGTTATATATTCATATGTAAATACATATTTCCTTAACTCTTGATGTTATTGAAATATTTAACCGTCTATAAAGCTAAAGAGCTATTAACGTGGTATGAAATCTATTCAAGAACTCTTAATTTTGACTACAGTTTTAAGCACTTAACTGGAGGTTTCCTTAGAAACCATTATATGAGAATCTTGTTTAAATGTTGATATAAAAACAAAAGCATGGCTGTCAAGTCTGTTTTATAAAATGTTTCGTAATATTTAGTATCTTCCATTTTGATTGTATTCAAAATATACGCGATTTTTATATATTTTCATTACTCGTAAATGAGTTTTACAATAATGTGAATTAAACCGTTTAGCGATGGGTACAAAAGACATCACTCGGTAATAAGATGTATGGGCACCCAATACCGAACCACCTACAACTTTGGTAGGAAATAAATAGGTTCCTAATATAATTATTATAAAACCTATTGTATTATTTTAATTAGTACATATAATACACCAACATACAATCGTAATCCAACGCGGCAACGCAGCGAGCGTGATGGGCACCTTTGCGTCGGGGGCAGCCCGGGACGGATTTCAGTAGGTTGTTTATTATATAATATACCTACATATTTAGTTTATATTTATATGTAAGTTTAGTTTTTAATTAATTTAAAATTATGTCTGGATTATGTGTTATTAATAAAAGATGCAGTACATCCAATATAAATTTCTTTTAATATTTGATTTCACATATCTTGTATCATTGGATCAATTTGATGTTGATGGGCATTTATTTGTGTGAGGAACACAGATATTTGTTCCTAAGTCATGGGTGTTTTCTACGTAGGTCATACAAGTATGCCCAGCACCAACGTATATAGGCTGAATTATTATTTTTATTTTATAAATTTGTATTTATCTATATAAGTATGTATATCGTCGCCTAATATCCATAGTAGAAGCTTTGCATAGATTGGGGCTATGTCGATCTGTGTAAGATGTCCCATTATATTTATTTATTTTATGTTGTTTTATGTAGATACTTGTATACAGCATGTATGTTTGATACGACCACATAATATATTAATTATCTAAGTGTAGTTAGTAGGTGTAAGTAGACTCAAAGGAATTCACTTTCATAATTATGTTTTACTAAAAATCCTCTTATTTTTCCTTATAGAAAAACCTAAAATAAATATTAATTGAATCTTATGATTGGAAATCTGATTAAATATAATACCTACTATTTATTTAATTACTATTGTCAAATAAATATAAGTAGGTATATAAAGAAGGAACTAAAAATGCGATGGGTTTATCTACCCTCGTAAAAAGGAACCCATATCCGCGGTATTTGGGTAGCAATGATCAATTACCACGGTAATAGGCGATTTCGACGTTTCAGGTTTAATAATTATTTTTTTCTATATAACTGGCCAAAACAAGTCCAAAAACGAATGAAATATAAATTTCGATGTACAAACTATCATAAAAAAATAGGTCTTTGTTCATACAGAGCCTGATTATGCTTCATTTTTGGCTGTCTTTGTAAAAGTTGCTTAACCCCCTCGTTAATAGGGGTACTTACCTTATCTATGCATTCCAGTAGCTTACACTCGTCCAAATCTAAATGTTTTCTTAAATTTTACTGTTACGCACCATCTGCACGTTTGTATTTTTGACATTACCGTCGTATTGTTATGCAATACGCCGTAGCCAACATTTTTTTTAATATGTAATTTATTTTATTTGCTAGAATCATGGTTACATAGATGTTAGATAGAAATATAAGTCCAGCACAATTCTGCCGACTTACGGCGTGCAAATTTTACTATACATACTTAATTACTAACATGCATTTACTCTACATATATTTACATTTCACAGATTAATTATTGCTTAATAACAATGTCAATATTTATAAATAGTTCATTACCAAAATGAGAATAATTACATTAACGGATGTCCTACAGAATACTTGCATTAATTAAATTATAATTAGATAAACCATTTTACATAGAATTACATTTGCAGCCCTTTATTGCGCATAATTATTAAATCTACAGTTGGTTTCTTTTAAGAATTCCTTGACTGAGTAAAAGCACTGCTCTTTCAACCATAAATTAAGTTTTTTGCAAAAATTGTTATAATCCATGTCCGTTATTTGTTTTGGTATAGAGTTATAGATTAAACAGGCCATGTAGTAGCAGTTTTTGCGGTACAGTTTTAGTCTTGGGGCGGGCATGGTTAAATTAACTTGAGTTTCAGCTCTCCGGTTGAAATTGTCGTTCGGCTTAAATAGTGACATATTTGCCTTTACTAGTTTAGCTGTTTCAAAGATATACATGCCCGGTAGCGTCATAAATTTATTTTTAATGAAAATTGGATAACATGACTCCATTGTGCCTAGACCCCAAATTGCTTTCAAGCATTTTTTTTGTGCGACAAATGCTCTATTTGCTTCAGAGCAATTCCCCCACAATACGATCCCATAACGTAATTGGGAGCACACATAGGCATGATATACTGAAATAGCTGTTTCTACTGAACTGGTTTTTTTAACAGTTTTCAATGCGTAAATGAATTTGTTTAATTTCTTGCATAGCATATCAATGTGATTATTCCATGTCAGATGATCATCTATATGAATACCTAGAAACACAGTGCTGTCAACTTGTTCAATTTTCTGGTTTTCATACACTATATTCAATTCTGGAGTTCTGTTTCGATTTGCGGAAAAATAAACTAATTTGGTTTTCCCTAAATTAATTTCAAGATTATTATTTGATAACCATGCTATGACACTCCTCAGGGCTGTATTGATGTTGGACTCAAAGGAATTAAGGTTGTTGCCTTGAAACATTATTGTTGCATCATCCGCAAAAAGTATACAGTTTTGTTCTGTCGCTCGTGGGAGGTCATTGACATATATAAGAAAAAGCAATGGTGCCAGGATACTTCCTTGGGGTACCCCTCTAATTACTACCTTAGCATTTGAGTCATAATCTCTTACAGTACTTGACAGTTTGTCTAACTTAGTTACTCGTGTTATTTGTTTTCTATTTAATAAATAAGATTTTAGCCAGTCATATGCTGGTCCTCGTATACCATAGGTCTGCAGCTTTCCGAGTAGAATGGTGTGATCTACAAAGTCGAAGGCTTTGCTTAAATCTAAGAACAATCCCGATGTCAACTTCTTGTCGTTTAAATTATCTAAAATATGTTTTAATAAAACAAATCCAGCTAACGTTGTTGATTTATTGCGTCTAAAGCCAAACTGTTCTGGGATTAATACGTGGTGTCTATCAAAAAAATCTAACATTCTATTATACATAATCCTTTCAAAAATCTTTGATAATGTTGGTATCAGGGCTATTGGTCTATAGTTATTTTTATCGTCTTTCAAACCTTTTTTATATAACGGTTTTATGATTGACATTTTAAGTTGTTCTGGAAAGTCACCATTTTCAAAAGATAGGTTTATAATATATGATAATGGAATAGCGATATGTATAGCGACAGATTTTAAGCAATCAATTGTTAGACCATCGTAACCAGAAGACTTTTTGTTTTTTAATGACATAATAATTCTGTGTACCTCCTGTGGAGTTGTTGGTCGTAGAAATATACTATTGGGTACACTTGCCAATTTATTAAAAGTGCTATTTTTATTATTGGTTCCACTGGTTTGTGTACTGCCGATAAAGAAATTATTGAATATGTTAGCTATGTGTTTACCGTCTTGTACATACTTATCATCTTCATCTTTGATGTCTGCAATGTGATTAGCGCTTTTTATATTTACCCCAATTTTTCGTTTAACTATGTTCCACGAGGCCTTAGCTTTATTTTCTGATCTTTGAATGAAGCGTCGGTTACAAAGTTTCTGTAGATTATACATACACCGACGTAAAATTTTTGAATAATTTTTTACTCTATCTTTATTTTCTTGGGTTTTATTTAAGAAGTAGTAATGTCTTAGATCTCTTTTTGTTTTGCAACTCTTTTTTACACCGTTTGTGATCCATTTTGGATTATTATTTCTAAAACTAATTTTGGATCGTATTAATGGGAAACTAAGGTTAAAAAACAACGTCATCGTGTCATGAAAGCTGTTAAACGCATCTTGTAATTCTTTGTGATCATACACCTCCGAAAATGATAAGCTTTTTATGCTATTTATGAACTTAGTTTTATTTTCAGGCCAAAATGCGCGCTTGTATACAAATACGTGCCTAGAGTCGGAATTACAAGAGTTCTCTGCCTCTATCTCTATTGATTGCGCCGTGTCGTGGTCTGATAGGTGGAGTCGATGAATTTGACCTGACACGTGTTTCATATTGCTTATTATATTGTCTATACATGTTTTTTTCCTTGTAGCTTGCTTTATGTGATGTTTGAGACCGAAACTACTTAGGAGTTGACATAATTGATTTTTCCGCGCAGTTGGTTTTAAAAAATCGACGTTAAAGTCACCACATATTACTATGTTTTTGGCCTTTGTTTCTATGCTTAATAATAACGCCTCGAGGTTATTTAAAAATAGAGCTAAATCAGAATCGGGAGTTCTATACACACATATAACAATGGTTTTGCACTTCTTAATTTCCACTGCACATACCTCAAAATGTTTGACTTTGCCAAATGTTTCCTTTATATAGTCTAACTCGGTACACTCTAAATAATTTTTACATAAAATAGATGTTCCACCTCTCTTTTGTTCTCTTGAAAAATATGACACTAGTTTATATTGGTCTAAATTAAAGTTTGATTCATCTCCCTTTTTTAAGAAAGTCTCCGTTAAACAAATTAAATCGATTACTACATTTTGTTTCGCTAAATCTAACAAAGTGACCTCTAATTCCTCTACTTTACTCAAAGCTCCAGCTATATTTTGATGCAATATCCTGATTTTATTGTTGCGAGGGGGGACGAAAAAACTTTTCTTCGTTCAATAGTTGAATCCTAGGATCAGGTATAGGCATGTTCAACGGCGCCGTTAGCTTCACGGTTTTCCCATTCGCGCTATCTTCTATCGTGTTCACGTACTCGCACGCGGGCTGATTTCTTACATATTTGTTTAGTCTATTACGGCGCTGAAGCATTTGTAGTTGGTATAGAGGTGTGTAGAGTGAGCAAGCAATGTGATAATATATTTGGCTCGCTACCTTTTCCAGAACCCTCCGTTTATTTTGATCGTAGTAATTCTCTTCGTAGTCTATAAACACACAATGTTTAAATTGTTTCGCGATGTGTTTTATCATATAGTTTAATGGATGTTCACTCAGGTGTTTAGTGTTATTTACTCGTGAAATGAGAATGTTTGTTCGGGTGTATTGCTGAAGTGAGTAATAAAGGTTTCCAAAAAACTCGTTAGGGTTCACGTCATTTGCTCCGCCAAGAATGATTAGGAAGTCATCCTTACTTAATTCTGCTCCA
Source organism: Cydia splendana (assembly GCF_910591565.1). Taxonomy (NCBI): domain Eukaryota; kingdom Metazoa; phylum Arthropoda; class Insecta; order Lepidoptera; family Tortricidae; genus Cydia; species Cydia splendana. The sequence continues at coordinate 1,206,672 of NC_085983.1, read as the reverse complement.
GTCCTATTCAGTGTGCTCATCAGAGTTTTTGTGTTTGCTCCAGGATAAGTATAACATAATATGTCGAAATAGGTTCCGTACAAAGTCTTCAGTATCAATCCGAGATTTTTCCCTTGCTGGTCGCATATTACGATTATTTTCCTTTTACGCAAACCATTTTCCGTCCGGAGTTGATAATCGTCCTCAAATTGTTTATCGTGTATTTTATTATTGTTACTCGTAGATGGTCTTTGAAATCTGTATGGCGGGGGTAATAAATTCGCCTGTCGATGTGGTGGGGGGGCTAACCCTGGTGGCTGTGGCTGGTGGTGGGGCGCATGCGACGACGGGGGCTTGTGCGACGCGGCCGATGTCTCTATAACATTGTCGTTTGTGGCATCAATGGTCTCATGGTGATATGTTATCTGTTTTGTTGTTGCCGTTGATGGTTGCGATGGTGTTGTATTTGCCTTGGATTCGTGGTCGTTTTCGGGCGTAGTTTTCCCAGATGATATCGGACTACTGGTTGGCTCATCAGGACCCCTTGAAAAATCAATCGTGCGATTTACGGACCTGCGTTTACTCTTAGCCGAGCGGCGTTTTGTTTTTGATTGCTGTGATGACGCACTTGTTGATCTACAAATGTTGGTTAATAATTTTACTTTTGAATCGCAGTCATTGACACGTTTAGTCAAGGTATAATTTTCCGATAGTAGCCGCTCTATCTCCATTTCCGCGGAGTTTAGTTTCACAGTTAGTATGTTTATTTTTTCTTTAAGTTCGTTTATCACATAGTTATTATTTAGTCGTAGTTCTTTAAAGCTTCTGTTTAGCTCATACTTAGCCAAGGTAGACTCTAAACAGTCGTCGTCTTCGGTCAGCTCCTCGGATGACTCTTCAGTTGATATATTCAATGTCACTTTGCGCTTTCGCTTTGTTACATTGTCACGCGAGCAGTGCGCTTGAGCCGCGCCGCTTCTGTGCCGCGTAAGTGGTGTGTTACACGAGTCTAGCTTTACTCTACAGGAGAGGCATTTGTAACTGGCTTTACTTTCGGCTGTCATGAGATCAAATAGTTTTTGTGATCTATTGGTACATTTTAAATGATAGTGATTTTCACATATTGTACAGACTAAATAATCTCGATCTGTGATTTCCTCTTTACATTGTATGCATATTAGCGCCATCTCTGAGATAATTTGGATATTGATTGACTATACTAGGGCGCGTCTCAGATTGCGTTACCAGTTCGATACTCCCTTACTCCAGTACTGTCCGTTGTAGTTCAGCTATTACGCGGTAGATGGCGCTGATATCTAACACGCCAGATCTGTTGCGCTTCGTGCAGTCTCGGATGTACTCGCTCGCTTATCGTGTATTGCGTTCAAAGTTCACTAGTGTTTTGAATTGTCAAACGGTCTTCAATCTTCGTTTATATGGTTTAATGTTATATTTACACAAGACACACACAAATTTTTCCGTGATAATTTTAAACGATCAAACACTTAATTTAATACTGTTATTAAAACGTATTCCCGTTAGAGTATAGCATTGTTGATTCACTTGATATTAGTCCGAATATTTACACTCCTATTTACAAGTTCCACTGTTATAAAACATGCCACTAACATTGTCACATGATTATTAAAGTCGTGTTTACACAATGAACTATTATTTACGCACATACGAGAGCTTTTATATTTTTACTTAAACAAAATATTATAATAAATATTTATGTTTTTTTTACCTTTTTTTACCTTAGGTTTTTTGTTTTGTCTAATATCTTTTGTCGGGTCCTTATTGGCGTGAGAATGCGATGCCATCTGCTTGACCGTTATGGACCACGGAGTGCGAGCTATCGCTTCCAGATTTATTTGCAATCAGTTACTCCACGACTTTCTAGTTGAGCTTGAGTTGAGGAATTCGCGCGTGGACCTTAATTATTTGTTTACTTACGCGAATTTTTACGAATTTTAGATTGATTTTATTAGTAAAAATACAGTTTACAGCCAATAATTGATTTAAAGTAGTGTATTGGTGAAATTGTTTACGCGAAGTTTTTGAAGTAGAGGCAGAACGAGCCTTTTCTGCTACAGGGTAATCAGGGTATCTGGTACGAAACATCCGAAGTCAGTTGGCTGATGCTATGCTGTGTATATATATATTATTATATTATTATGCTGTGTTTTCTCAGAAGCTATTTTCAAAATGACCTATAATTTTCTTTAAAAAAAAAATGATCCGTAAATGTTATACACATATTATTTCATATTTTCGTCCCTAGAATAGTACTATACTCATTTTCAATAGAATACTAAAAATTATTCGTATATTTGGGTCAAAATGTCTACAGGAAAGACGCGAACACAGTTTTGTTTTTGACCCATTTGCGAGATCTCGTAAAATACCGAGATCTTGCGAGATTGGACATCTTAAATCTTGCAAATACCGAGATTGATGATTATGCTGCAAGATTGCACTCCCTAGCTGTAAATGATTCGTCTGTGAATCGCTGTCAAACTTCGGTTTTGTAGGGAGTGTCCTTTCTGTACGGTAGTAGGTACTACTTATCGCAAACGAAGAGATAATTTGTTTTGATAAGTACAAGATTTGTTTCAACTATATTATTAATTATATTTTCATTTTATATTAAGAAACAGATACAAAATATATAAATCATAGATCTAGCCCTAAATTAGCCTGTGGCATTGTTCCCAGGACGCCGGCCGCGTTCCCCCTCTGCACAGTGAGGCTGAGTTTTTGAGCAAGAAAAGGGGCAGCTCGTAGGTCGCCAGACACCCAGACTAGTTTGGTAGAAATTTCTTTTACTAGTTTTTTGGTGTCTGACGACCAGGGACCGAGAGTTTCAATTGCAAGTGCCGCAAATACATAATTCGGTTTCAAGAATGCGTATTTGCGACACTTGGTAATTTGGGCGTCGTCTGCTGCCGTCCCCGGCCTCCTGGCAGAGCCCAGGACGTGGGATGGGGCCAGCGTATCAACACATGTTACATCCCACGCCAGGGGCCGTCCCAGGAACCAGGGTACGAGCGAGCAGCCGTCGGGCCTTTTGCCATCCGCCGCAGATAAACCGACTGGCTCCAGGGTTGCTGGTATGGAGGCGGTACCGAGTGCTCTGCGGATTATGTCGTTTAGAGCCGTGTGTCTATAAAATCGGCCGGCGCTTGATTGGCAGTGGAGTCCGTGGTGCCCATAAGCGTCAACATGGTTTCCACAGCGGGAGCAAGCGTGTGGCTCGCAGGCTTTCAAACCTAGCCTGAGGCATACGGCTACGCGCAGTGACGCCGGGTCTAAAAGGGAACCAATGTTCCGCGAAGGCAGGGCGCGTAGCCAATGCCCTGACTCGGGTTCCGATACTGCCAGCAGTCTAGCACGGTCGCGGGGATTCGAGTTATTGTCCAAAAGGGATTTGTGGGTTGTTTTTATTTTTATCAGGTCCCAGGCTGCTTGGCTGGCTTTTTCGGTAGGTGGGCTCTCGCCGGGATTTCCAGCACTCCAAGTTGACTCTGCATCTGCCAAGCTCGCCACTACCACACCCGTGGGATTGGTGACATTAAGAATGCCACGGATGAGATGAGCGACGCTGTGGACAGACGAGAGAAAAGCGGGGAGAGCCAGATCGCCGGTAGAGCGGATACCCAGGCCACCATAATTAATAGGCAAAGTAGCCTGGGACCAGCTTTGAGGGCTGAAAGAGACATTTAGAATTTTACAAACCGAATTTTTTAATATATTGTCAATGGATGACGTGAGATTCGAGAATTTCCAAACGGGGCTGCAACGTAAAACGTATAAGAATTTTGGAGAAAATAAACACAGTCGTAAGATGTAAATAGCCATATGGGCGTTAATTTTGTATAATAAATCTGAACAGTTGTGAAAGTTACCTAATTTTGAATTTATTGCTAAAGGGATGGCGTCTTCGAAAATAGGGGCACCGAGTAATACGAGGGAATCTCGTGTAACAAAGGTGAAATTGGGGGCGACAGAGTTGAGACTTAGAGTCAAAGCAGCCCGGGCACTAGCTGAAAGCTTGTCTGAGATAAAAACCTCACACTTGTTGAAGTTAAGTGTGAGGCCAATCTCAGCGAACTGCCTTGAGATTATATTTAGGTCGTTTAATACAGAAGAAGCCGTCCCTGCAAGTGTCCCGTCATCCAAATACCATACATTTAGTTTTGATTTTAGCTGAGTGATGATTGGGTGAATTGCGAGGCTAAAGATGACGGGCCCGAGCGGATCTCCCTGCTGGCACCCGACACATGAGGCAATTTCTTTTTCCCCAAACATTAATTTAGACGGATTACCGTAGCATTGTTTTAGGTATTCAAAAATTTCCGGAATTTCCTTTTGAATTTCGTCTAAAAGAGTGCTTCGGTCGATAGAATTAAATGCGTTTCTAACATCAACTTTTACCATAATTTCGAAATTTGAGTTTTCCAGGAATGTTCGTGTGGCGTGCACTGCGGCCTCACAACCGCCTCTGACGCCAAAACCAAGTTGTTTGGGCTTGAATTTGTCTGTAAGGCGGTCGTGAAACTCGCGGCAACACAATTTGGAGGCTAGTCGCCGTAGTGTGCTTCCCACCGCTATCGGACGAATGCCACCGTCTTTTTTTTTTAAGGCTATCAGGTTAGCTCCGTATAAAATGGGAGTGATGTCGCTACAGATTTTACCTGAAAGCATTAAATTTAGTAACGCGGTCAGCTCTTTGAGGAGGGTTTCTCCGGCATCTCCCATTAGCGGGCTAGTCAGGTCCTTGAGGTGCTGCGGGGTTATGCCGTCAAGGCCACCGGCCGAACCATTGGGAAAAGAGCTGATCGCATGTAAAGTTGCACGTTCCGTAACTTGCAGTGGTTGCGGAGAGATTTGAGGCTGCACGGGAAGTTGTACTGGTGTAGTTGAAATCGGATGCTTTTCTTTAAGAGAGGAGAACACTTCGTCGGAACGTGCGGCCAAGGTGTCACTAGAAAATAGAAGTTTTGTGGCGCCTCTTATGTTACCGTCAGAAACCTTATTTTCTATTGTCTTAATTTTATAGTTTATGTGAGTATTGCAAATATTTAAGATTGAAGATTGTGCGGGATCTACGGGAAAGTCAGGGTGGAGTATATTTTCTTTGATAATAGCTGATAAAGTGCGATTGGATTGGTCTTTAGGGATATGAATATTTTTGTAAGTAAATGTAAGTAAGGCTTCCCATGCGGGTACATTATTATTAGACACAACCTTGGCCACGCATTCCGAGAGGCTCCGCGCTACAGCAACCCTAGCGCCTTTAGGTATACGTTTAGCTATTTTAGTTTGAGCTTTTAGTACTGCTAGCCGAGAACATAAATCTGCAGAGGGAGCCGCAGTGTTGGGAACAGTGGCCCCAGAACTGTCGACATGAGAGGAGTCGGTCGGGGGTAGGTCTATCCGAGGAACATGTTTCTTGGATAGATGGATCTTGAGTCCGTGGGCACCCTTGTAGGGTTTTTGGTCTTGACATATAGGGCATTCCGTGAGCTGGGTGGAGGCAGAATACATTACCACAAGACGATAAACATCACAAAATTATAAGCACGTAAGTAGAAAATATAAGTAAATGACATTTTGACACCGATATGTCGGCTGAATTAATATTATCCTTTGTTTATAGGTATCAGTCACTGAGATGTCACTTTTCAGGAATAATTTTCTGGCGAACCGATTTGGTGTTATTACTTGTAGCAGAAAGACACCAAAAACATGGCAAGACTTCTTTCACTCGCTGTTTTTCCGGTGCAGATGGTATTTACAACAGTACAATTCGTAATAAATTTGAATTCATAATATTATATTTTGCTTGTACCTACAGTTGACAGGACGTTTTTTTTTTTTTTTTATTATTATTACTACTAGTACTACTTATTATTTATTCCCAAGAGATTCCGCTTAGATGTTTTGGTTAGATGGAACTTGGCACGAGTACACAGTCACCAAAAATTGGATTACCCTTGAATTGCCGACAGACATTTCATCGAATGTTATTTCGAAGACAACGTTTCAAGTATTTTCATTTCATCGACAAGTTATTGCGTCGAAGAATCGATACTAGTAAATTTAAATCGGGGACTTTTAATTGGTACTTGAGTTATTTTGCATATAGTTTATATCGTGGTATTTCTTTACGGGTTTTCTTATTTCATGTTGGATTGTATTTAATAAAATTTATGACGCGTAAAATTATTTCAATTTGTCATATTTCGTTATCGAAACTAAGAGCAGTCACGTCAGTCAGCTCACTCTGCGCGTAGGTATGTGGGTAGTTTAAGATATAAAATTGTTTTTCTGGACATACATAATTTTGACAAAGAAGCAATTTTTAGTTTGCGCTCTTATTTTGAAGATATAATTTTAAAAGGCTGCCATTTTCATTTTGGGTAAATTATAAATAGTTTGGTAACAATAATTTAAGCCGTTCATTTATGTGCAGGGTCGCAGATCTAACCTAACCTAAACCTACTTTGAAAGCCGTTCGTTTCTGTGTGGGGTCGCAGTTCTAACCTAACCTAAACCTACTTTGAAAGCCGTTCGTTTCTGGGTGGGGTCGCAGTTCTAACCTAACCTAAACCTACTTTGAAAGCCGTTCGTTTCTGTGTGGGGTCGCAGTTCTAACCTAACCTAAACCTACTTTGAAAGCCGTTCGTTTCTGTGTGGGGTCGCAGTTCTAACCTAACCTAAACCTACTTTGATAGCGGTTCGTTTCTGTGTGGGGTCGCAGTTCTAACCTAACCTAAACCTACTTTGAAAGCCGTTCGTTTCTGTGTGGGGTCGCAGTTCTAACATAACCTAAACCTACTTTGAAAGCCGTTCGTTTGTGTGGGGTCGCAATTCTAACCTAACCTAAACCTACTTTGATAGGCGTTCGTTTCTGTGTGGGGTCGCAGTTCTAACCTAACCTAAACCTACTTTGAAAGCCGTTCGTTTCTGTGCGGGGTCGCAGTTCTAACCTAACCTAAACCTACTTTGATAGCCGTTCGTTTCTGTGTGGGGTCGCAGTTCTAACCTAACCTAAACCTACTTTGAAAGCCGTTCGTTTCTGTGTGGGGTCCCAGTTCTAACCTAACCTAAACCTACTTTGAAAGCCGTTCGTTTCTGTGTGGGGTCGCAGTTCTAACCTAACCTAAACCTACTTTGAAAGCCGTTCGTTTCCGTGTGGGGTCGCAGTTCCAACCTAACCTAAACCTACTTTGAAAGCCGTTCGTTTCTGTGTGGAGTCGCAGTTCTAACTTAACCTAAACCTACTATGAAAGCCGTTCGTTTCTGTGTGGGGTCGCAGTTCTAACCTAACCTAAACCTACTTTGATAGCCGTTCGTTTCTGTGTGGGGTCGCAGTTCTAACCTAACCTAAACCTACTTTGAAAGCCGTTCGTTTCTGTGTGGGGTCCCAGTTCTAACCTAACCTAAACCTACTTTGAAAGCCGTTCGTTTCTGTGTGGGGTCGCAGTTCTAACCTAACCTAAACCTACTTTGAAAGCCGTTCGTTTCTGTGTGGGGTCGCAGTTCCAACTTAACCTAAACCTACTTTGAAAGCCGTTCGTTTCTGTGTGGAGTCGCAGTTCTAACTTAACCTAAACCTACTTTGAAAGCCGTTCGTTTCTGTGTGGGGTCGCAGTTCTAACCTAACCTAAACCTACTTTGATAGCCGTTCGTTTCTGTGTGGGGTCGCAGTTCTAACCTAACCTAAACCTACTTTGAAAGCCGTTCGTTTCTGTGTGGGGTCGCAGTTCTAACCTAACCTAAACCGACTTTGATAGCCGTTCGTTTCGGTGTGGGGTCGCAGTTCTAACCTAACCTAAATCTAAAATTCTTACAACAGAAAAATGTATAAATGTGGAGTACGACATATAAAAATGTATTAAAGTAATACGTCGAACAAATGAAAATGTTTAGTAGTTGTGCCAATTAAAATAATTTGAAACGAATTAGCGATCAAGTAATATTCGTAGAATAGTATTTTTACGTAGTAAGAAAAATTGAAATAAATAGTATATGAAACAAAATAACGCCAAACAATATTACTAGTACTAACGTTTCGATGAATCGTTGTCGATGAAATAATATTCGATGAAAAGTTTGTCGGCAAAACAAGGGTACACCCCAAAAATTAGATGGTAATAAAGCGGAATTTGCAAATAAGTACGGCCAGGGGATTGAGATTTTTGTAGAATGACCCAGGGGAAAAACAAGATCCTTAAGAGGAAAGGGGACGGCAGCTTCTCCGTACAAACGTAGTCCTCATTTTCCTCTGGACATTATACATGGTGTTTTTTTATTGAATTGCTTTAACTTCAGGGTATGGCTGGGGTAAGATTTTTTTCATATTTATCGAAATTTAGAAAAAAGTCAAACGAATAAATAGTGTCAATATCCAAGCAGGAAAATGGGGGGAGGGGTTTGCCAAATGTGACCAAATGTGACAAGGAGGACGGGAGGGGTAAAAAAACTTAGAAATTCGTGTGACGTAATTAATGGATGATCCCAAAGTTTGCCGAAGTTGGCCTAGGCTATGAGTTCGTGAAATAAGTTTTGATTACACCTTCTCATTAACTGTGTTCTATGCAAATAAATTCTTTGAATCTTTACCCCCAGTTGCGCGGTGAATCCTGCGTTACGTCAGGAAAGTTGAAATAGAAACAGAAGGCGAGCGTTGCAGCCGCGGCGCCCAGCGCGGCGGCGCCGAGCGCGGGCCACGTGCGCCCGCGCGCCCGCGCCGCGCCCGCCCCGCACAGCAGCAGCGCCGACACCACGTGCAGCTGCATATCCACCGACAGGTACCAGCTGTGACCCAAGCACTGCCGACAACACTCATTACATCATTATCAGTGATCACGCGGCGTACTGGATACAACATCGCGATAGATCAAATTATTTTTTTAGTCAAATAAAAGAACGTCAAAAATAATGAGGCCACCTACTAACTTTTGAATAGCGAGCGTGCATAAATATATTAAGGGCTGTGCACACCGGCTTGCGTGTGCGTGACGTGCACGTGCGCGTGCGCTAAAATGTTAGAGCCGCACACGCACACGTCACGCAAGCGGTGTGCCGTCTCTCATAAGGATTTGTATACTGCAACGCCGCATGCGCACGCGCACGTACACGTCACGCACACGCAGCCGGCGTGCACAGGCCTTAAATGCCTATAATATCAATACATTCCACGCAAAATATTAAAATTATTTTTTTAAATTTTGAATATGTAAATGATTGGCTGTTTTTTTATCCAAAAAACTTCTACTTTTTAATGCTTTCATGATATTCACTTAGGTTAAGTTGAGAGTTTAGGTTAGGTTAAATTTTAAATTTGAATAACTTGGCAGAGTAGTATATTATAATGTAGATACAGCTACCATTTCTCTCGGATTGACAATGTTCTGCACGTGTAGCAGAGCGCTCCACCAGTACTCGCGGCAATGAACGACCTGCAAACAACATTCCTTTAATATTTAAATATCATATATATAAAATTGAAAAACCAGAACGGGATAAAAAACGAGGGAAGAAGCGAGATGGCGCCTTACAAATTTCTAAAAAAGTTTTTGACACGTTTCTCGAATACGACACACGTATGATAAGAAAAACCTGTTCAAAACAATTATCTACATATCGACTACCGTAGGCTCAAAGGGCTTAACGGACAAAACGCGATTTTTCAGGAGAGCCAAAAAACAGTTTTGTTTTGAGAAAAAAAATCGTAACTTTATTGTTTGTTTGAATAAACTGATGCTTGTAGGTGGCTTATTCTTAAGTTTTTGAGCTCTTTTAAACTGATTGCTTGAGCATATAATACGATGCTTAGTTACGAAAATAGCATGTCCGTTACGCCAAAAAACACGACTGTTTTTAAGAAGGGCGTCTCTTACGCCTCTTTTTTATGGTTTATCTTATTCGAAAAAGGGCGTAATGTACAAAAAAATGTAACTGTTTTAGTACCATTTGGCGTAAATCCAACAATTTTGTTGCAATATGGCAACTTGCATTTAAGGGACACTATACTTCTAAGTACTATAATTTACAATTATTTTTTCAAAAAATTATAGAGATTTATTCACTGTTAAGTTTTTTCCCCATTTTTGTTATTTTGGATATATAAACTTGGAAAAGGTCGTTTTTTTAGCCACAAAACCGATATTTTTTTTTTATATGTTTATATTATTTGAACAAAATCACTGATCTCTTACCATCTGTATCTATTTATGTATATATCAAAACAATTTATAGCAATTAGTTTTACTATAGAAAGTATGTATGCGTTAATTCTGTTTGTAATTTTAATTTGTTAATAATTTTTACGTTAACACACTATAAAACTATTAGGTACAACAGTAGTTTTGACATTTTGTACGTCTGTTCAGTAAAACTTGATGACTATGCGATTATTTGAGCATTTCTTAAATAGTTTGCATATTTCGATCACATCTTAGATTTCTATAAAAATTGGTATGCTGGTAAAAAAGAATGTTTCATACAAACTTTCTGGAAAATTTTGGGAAATATGGTGGAAATTGTTCAGCTTCATGTACTTTACCAACATACCAATTTTTATAGAAATCTAATTTATGTATTTATGAATTTTATGTGATCGAAATGTACAAACTTTTTGAGAAATGCTCATTTATGACATAACATCAGAGTAGGTAGCAAATAAGGCATAATTATGGCCAGGTCTGCAGGTACTTCTATGGATTTAAATCCAAACGTTATAGATTACTTTCATAAGGTTAATCCTATAAGTGGCCGGTTAGCAATCGTTACTTAAATTACAATTTAAATGAAAATGCCCAAATAAGGGTTTAATTGAAACAAGAAAGTATTAGTATTACGTTTAATCATAGTTGCAAACGGCGCAGTCACATACAAAACTAAAAGTTATCAGTCTAACGTTAATTAATCGCCATAATTATCATTTGAATATAGTCATGTATTATTATTTTCTTAAATCTGATGAAAAAAGTACCCACTAGTTCAGTTTAAACTCAAATTTTAGTAACCTTATAAATAAAGCATTAATGAGCACATAAGCAGGCAATGCAAGTACCTACTTAATAAAAAAATTGACAAGGAGAGTACTAGGTCATCGCACCTAAAAACAAAAAAGCAACAATTATAAATTCGAAATTGTACATAGTATGTTGACGTATCTCTTACATTGAATTCTCTAACATTCGTATAAATATCCACAAGTTGTGGGCGTAACGTACATATAGCACTCAAAATCCACTGCAAATAGGCGTAACGGACAAAAAATTTGCACAGATTTAATAAAATTTCCGATGCAAAAGGGCGTATCGTACAAAAAGTTGGGAGTTACGCCAAAATGTCACACAACATTTTTTTGAATTGGCAGATACGGCAAAATGCGTTGGAAAATTGTGTTCAAGCATTGATTTTTCATAGGGCTTAACGGACATTTTTTTCAAGTTATCGAGACGTTACTACCATTCGATAGAGAAAAAAAAACTGAGTATAACTGCATTCATAACTCATTTTCGCCATTTTGTCCCTTACGCCCTTTGAGCATACGGTAGTCGATATGGGAATAGAACTAGAGCATAAAAACTATCGCTTCCGATGCGTATTGAATTTATAATAAGGAAAAGAAATTTTCATAACAATCTTCATTTTACGACATCGGCCATTTCTCGGCATCTCTCGGTTGCTTTCGTTTGGCGGTGCTACAGATTAGACCAAATAATCCGTAAGTTAAAGTAAACTAAATTATGTTTGTCATGTTGGTATACAGGTATTTCTGAGTTTTTTTACACGAAGTAAAATAAAAAGTGCTGCCAACCTCAACCTTAGTCTATAGAGCCCATACGAGTGATTTATGTCATATATGACTTATCATTCTTATCAATCAAAGTAATTACTATATTATTATTATCAATTTGTATTTTGTTGTTTTAAATTTATTTTTGAGTTATATTATTCAGATTGACTTTCACGGCTTCGGCATACATTGCCATTCGTCCGGGGAACGGGCTAATAAGAATGCTGAGATGGGCCAAAAATACAAAGTTGATAGTAAGTTATGTAGGTAGATTAAAGTGCATGTTCAGATGTTATTGAGCGACCTGATAAAAATAAGTAAATGTACAGTCAGCAGTCGGCCAAATATCGTAATATAATTTTGTTGCCATAGAAATAAGGATGTGGTCCGATATAGTGGCAAAATATTGAGAGACAAAAGCGGCTAAACTCAGTGGTGGCTCGGACACTTAGAGAGAATGGGAGAGGATCGTGCCGTGAAGAGAGCGCAGGTACTTGGGACAACAAAATGGGAGACGCCCGAGTGGACGTCCTAGGTACCGCTGAAACGACGTAGTTGCTCAAGACCTGCTCAACCTCGGCCATGGCGACTGGCGAGAGCTATCGCAAGACCGAGAGGACTAGACTACCTATGTTTGTATGAAAAGGCGATTTAAGGGCCGTGGTCGCCCATATTCGTCTTAAGGCGAAAATTAATCTAATGAACGTTTTTGCAACTAGGCTTATAAGAACAAATAATAATTTTATCTTGAAACAAGTTTTAAATAAATACGTGTAGATGAAAAAATACAATCTTGCCTTTTATCAAATCACATCATTATTTGACAAATTTGCGAATTGAGTTATCCAAATAACGGCTACAAATAAGAAATCCCTATCACAGTTTTAAACCATGGCAGGGTTGAATACATAATAATGTCGGTATTTAACTAAACATAAGACGAACTCTTTATTTCATTTACGCGAGCGGAGCTGCGGGCCCGTCTAGTATATTTATAAATAGATAGGACGATATTATGGGACGAAGATAAATTTGCAGTATCTTTCTTTAAACACGTCGAAAATACAAAAGATAAATAGGACATTAAAAGCTGTATAACGCGCAAAGCGGTATACATTTCAGCTACCTACTCGTGGTAAACTTATATCGGCGAAATATCAAAAATACTTCAAATTTTCTCTTAAAATAAAAGGCCCCAGGATTGATATCGTTAAGGCCCCGGTACACAGTGGTCAAGGATGGTCCATGATAAGCCATCGCCATTGTGTACAGGGGGCAATGGTATACATAGGCGGACGACTGGCCATCAGTTGTCTATCGTGGTGCGCAATTGGGAAGTTGTCGGTTTTTTGACACTTCAAAAGATTCGTATGGGAATCGTGGCGTAGCGTGGCCTGTAGAGTTCATACAGTCGCCCAATGCAATGGCTTGGTATGGCCCACCGTTAGCCACTGTGTACTGGCGGCCTTTCAGACCTGTTCAGCGCGGTCCACCGCCGTGGGCCCGTCGGTGACGCGCGGCTCGACGGCGCGCAACAGCACGGCCGCCGCCAGCAGCGGGAACAACCGCACGTAGCGGTTCAGGTAGAACCGGGGCAGGTTACTCAGCGACACTGAAACGGGTCACGTCGTTAGCATTAAAGAGAGACCCCCACGTCTTTTGAGTGTCAGCGTCTAGACAAGTAAATGGTGTCGCTGCGCAGTTGCGCCAACGTCGCCTCGAGCAGCAGCCATAAAGTTGAATAGACGCCGACGCTCGGGAGAAGCTTGTGGGATTTTCCTAAGAGCGCTTTTATATCCTCCGATCTGAGTTGATCTGAACCTTTTGACGCCTATCGTGCGCGGCGCGTCATCGCTAACCTTCACGGAATGCACGTTTGGCTGTAGCCGCGCGCGTCAGTTGACGTCTTTGGTGGTCAAGGGTGTATATGTTCACTCACGTGACTCTGTTTTGCCGGCGCTGGTGTAGACCAGTAGCAGTCCGCTCAGCACAAAGAACGAGTCTACGGCGAGGTGGCCCGCGGCCACAACAAAATACGTCTGCCCACTTACCTGTCAAACAAGATAAAGGTAATTTTTTACTAATACGGGAATTATTCGCCTATAATGAAGTTTTAAACTTATACCATTTAATTTATACGCCTTTATACTAGTGACATATCTAGCAAGATTTAAAGTGGAGTGTTTTAACAAAATTACTAGTGCATTCTCTGCTATTTAATTCTTCAAATGTTTCAAAAATAGCAAAACAACAAGACTTATTGGCATAAAGGATTCGCATCCAGGCCATAATTGTAAAAAAAGTGACATAGCAGCGACCTACTGATGACTTGCGACCTTGCGACATGCCTGTGTTAACGCTCTACTAAGAGACGTATCGGGGACCAGCGACCTAATAGTAGTGGCGGCACTATTAGGTTATATATTAGCGACTGGTGACATATATACTAGCGACTGGCATGACTGACGACATGCTAGCAACTGGAATTGGCGACATACAAATGACAAATCTCAGCTTGAATTTACCAGGGTATCAGAGTTGGAGAAAAAGTTGCTTGTATTGTGGCATGTAGTGACGCACGATTCAAAAAGAAAGGTCATTTTAAGTCTTTTCGATAATTTTTCGTTAACATAACTTTCGTGCTTTCAACAAATTAAAAGTGGAAAAAGTCACTGTCTTGGGTGGGACTTGAACTTACGACCGCTGGATCGCTAGCCCAGAGCTCTGCCATCTGAGCTACCAAGACCTTACCCAATACAGCGATTATTTCCACCATATACATATATGAGCCTTAGTGACGCCCTAGCGACATCTATCGTAAGAATGTTAGGTACACTTTTTAAATTCTTCTTAAGGCCTTGGTAGCTCAGATGGCAGGGAACTGGGCTAGCGATCCAGTGGTCGTGGGTTCAGGTCCCACCCAAAACAGTGAATTTTTCCATTTTTGATTTGTTTCTAAGCTTAATAGCATCATTCACAGACGTTTCTGCTTGTTACAAAATTAATTTAACATAGCTAACTTTCTCGAAGTACGACGCAGGAGTATAAAATGAATTTTATGACTGACTTAGGGCCAGTTGCACCAACCACAATTAACAGACTGATCAACGTCAATCAGCAGAGAACTATGACACTTTCCATACAATACAATTTAACGAACGCTAAAACGGTGACACACGGTTTGGTGCAACCGCCGACCCTTAGAAATACAAAATACTTAAGTGACGGCAAAGGACATACACTTTCGCTTGTTTCCTCTTCGTTAACAGAATGTTGTCGAAGCATGAGCGAGGAGTGTAGTATGATGATCCAGAGCACGGAGAGAGCGCGGAAGCCGTGCAGGCACGGCAGGCCGCCGGGCGCGGCCGTCAGCAGCCGCGTGTTGCGGTGCAGCGAGAACGCGCATAACCACTCCTGCTGCTCTGGCTCTGCCAACATAGTCATATTTTCATACCTCTAAACCTAAAGCGGTTAAAGAACAGGCTGGTGACTTGCATAGTGTTCCTCAATCACGAATTTTGATGATAGACACAGGGACTTACTATTTGCAGAGGAGAGAGAGTAGAGGCCGAGGCCAACTAGGCCTAAGTGCAAAACCGGCACGGTAATTGGACAGTCAATGGCCATGCAGAGTTGGACAGTCCACATGCTCGTCGTCATACGTGAGTGTCTTTACATAACCTATATTTTCGTTTGTAATTTGTTCACTTCTATGTTTATTATTATCACAGATCATCATCATAAGGCCGATCAGCCGGCCTAGCCAAGGTTACAATCGCTGTCGCTTCGACAACGAAAAGCATTATATCTCTCTATCACTCTTTCTTATTAGTGTGACAGTGACAGTTGCGTTTCGATCGGTACAGAGAGTACAGAGCGTAAGCGATTGGCATCTTGGCTACGCGGCCAGGATTGATAGGGTTGGAAACGAACACATCCGTTGTAGTCTGATGGAGACGCCTGACATCAACCTCAGCATCTGCATTTCTGCCACATCTGCCATAACTGACTACCGGCCTTATGATGATGATCTGTGATAATAATAAACATAGAAGTGAACAAATTACAAACGAAAATATAGGTTATGTAAAGACACTCACGTATGACGACGAGCATGTGGACTGTCCCAACTCTGCATGGCCACCCATACAACCATTTCCAGTCGCCGTTACGACGCGGTGTTGACACATCTTGTGTCGACACCGTCTGTTTCGGTCACAATTCCAGTCGCAGAGTCGTCGCCGTGTCGACACAGTTACCAGAAATGGGGAAGGGTCGACACATGACACAAAGTGACATAAAGTGTGGTCGCCGTGTGCACACATTGTTTCGGGTTTGCGACTACTTTATGCCAAAATCATTCGTTCATTCGTTCATTTTGTTCCTGTCAAATGGAAACTGTCAGATGGAAAAATACTTAAATAAAAATAAGTGACATTAATACGCCATCTCTAAAACGGATTACAAGACGTAATTATATATTGTTTGCATTTATATTACAATATGACTTAAATTATTATGGGGAATTAAACTGCTCGAGTGATTTGATAAACTAAGTGTAATATAATCAACGCGCCACCACATTGTTTTAGTTTAGCCGGAAATGAAATTGTTTACTTCTCAGTGCCTGTGTTCATAACTATATTATTTGAAGCATTTTTAGTACTTCGATGCGTATACTATACTTAAATAACAGAAATAACGCTTTACATACTACGAAACTTGTTAATTATGATGTATAAATATGGTTTAAGGCTGAGAAATATTGCAGTCACAAAGTAGTTGCAATGTTTCGACTTTGTGTCGACTCTGTGTTGACACATGACACGCGCTGTCAAAAGTAATAACAAAGTTACTGGTATGTTACTGGATTTGCAAAATGGCTCCTTGTGTTGATTGACATTTAG
Source organism: Cydia splendana (assembly GCF_910591565.1). NCBI lineage: Eukaryota > Metazoa > Arthropoda > Insecta > Lepidoptera > Tortricidae > Cydia > Cydia splendana. Next base: position 1,189,968 of record NC_085983.1, on the reverse strand, counting down.
TTACCACTTTGTGATTCTGCGACTGGAATGGTTATATGGGCATTGACTGTCCATTAAGTCCATTTACCGTGCCGGTTTTGCACTTAGGCCTAGTTGGCCTCGGCCTCTCTCTCCTCCTATCAATCCTGATAGGGTTCGAAACGAACACATCCGTTGTAGTCACGGAGCGCCCTATGCTGATACGATGATGCTTACAAAAATACTTAATAATTGTTTCGCAAGGCACGTTGTACATTCTCACCTTTTTTCAGTATAAAGATATGATGCAGTTCATATGTTGTACTGACGACTATCAGTAGTCCAAGCAGTAACAAAATACATCTGAAAAAAACTAAATAATTAGAAAAATTATCAGAGATCGCTTTTTAGCGATAAGACCGCCTGTTGTTTAACCTCTTCTTTTCTGTATTCTTTATATTGTTTTCTGTAATGACGTGTGCAATAAAAAGTATTTACCAATTAGTATGGTGTTGTATAATTAAAAATTACTGATTTATTTATGAACCTCGCCGAAATGGTATAAGTACATGTATAGAGCAGGCCCAAGAGTGGTCGGACAGCGAGGAATTTGGTATATTCCTTGTGCTCTGCCTCTGACATGTTGATGTCGGAGAAGACTGTCGGATCACGCGGCCGGAGGGTTAATATCATAGGTACTTGAATCTGAAAGTTTATTACGTTCTGATATTTCGTGTTTGAATGTTATGTTATGAGAATGTTATTGTACCTACGTAAAAATTGGTAATATATGTATACTATAGTATGTTCTCACAAAGCGACGTAGTCGATGGCGGCGTAGGGCTTGTCGGCGGGCAGGCGGCAGAACTGCAGCGAGTAGTTGAAGCGTGCCGGCAGCAGAGCGTGCGCAGGGCACGCCCGCGGCACGCACACCCCCAGCCGCAGCGACACTGCCACACGCTGCGACTTCGCTCTGCATTAAGTTCATTACGGTTCAAGTTCATCACAAATAAAATAAAATAAAGGGGTCGATTTTTGTTATTGTAGTTTTTAAGGTTCCGTACCTGAAAAGGAAAAACGGAACCCTTAAGGATGACTCACGTTAGACCGGGCCGTGTCCGGGCCGGAGCTTCCGGCGACGGGATAATTTCGGGGATAAAAACTATTCCGTATTCTTCTAAACTATCTATATGGCCATCATCAAAATCAGTTCAGCGATTACTGATACCCCATACAAATTTCTACCCCCCTTTTCAACGCCTTGAGGGATGATTTTTGTTATGAAAGTTAAATTAAGTACAATAAAAGTCAACCTACCCTGCTGCTGATTCGGTCGCATTGGACTTCGGTTCGGTCCAGTTCACGTTGCTTGACGACGACATTCTGAAGGAAGCCTCCCTACCTTCTGAAGACATTCTGAAGGTATTAGGAGCGACCTGAGCGCGGATCACACAGTATTTGCCCTGGACGATCATGCCGGGGCGTTTCTGATTAATAGCCAAGCATCGGTGGAAGTTTCCGTAATCTTCGTAATGGCCGCTGACTCCTTGTGGCACGCGGAAGCTGGAGGCGTAGACTGGAACAGGCAATTTATTTATTTACAAGAACAGTTCATACAATAGGTCCTATTACCTGCATTTTTTTTAATAACTAGCATAATATATTATTATATAATATTATATTGATTTGGTCAAGTTGTGTTCTAATGTATGGGGAAGACAAACAAATTATAGCCTGCATTCAATAATGTAGTATACCTTTGGGCAATTTGGGTATGGTTCTTTATGCACACTTAGCCCCCATTCGCACGACAGCTTTTTCAACGCGCGTTAAAAAAGCGCTTGAATCTGTCCGCACTCTAATTTCGACTTAACGTCCTTAAAGTCGAAAATCCAACAACGCTTGATAAAAAGCGCCACCGCTGTCGTGTGAATAAATACACACGTATCCATTTGTGTCATTCAAACGCTTTTTTAACGCGCGTTGAAAAAGCTGTCGTGTGAATGGGGGCTTAGTGTCCCATCCCCTCTCCCTGACGCAACCCCCCCTTTTAGCATGAAATATGTCCCGGTTGACAGTTCTTTTTATTTTTTGGGGAAAGTATACAATATAGGACAAAAGTGTCAATGAAAGAAATAATCCCTAATATTAAATTCTTAACAAATAGGTTATATTCATTTTTGACATTGGAAAATGTCTTTTCGTTCGCTCCAGTATAGGGTCCGATTTCACGAAAAAGTGCGATCCCCTTATATCTCGGAAAGTTGTGAAGATATGATATAAAAAAAGGCTCAAAAGACGCATAATCACGAGAGCTGTAAGGTGGAAAAATAATTATTCGAGAAAGTCAAAAACCAAAAAAGTTAAGGTCGAAATAGTGAAAATAAAATTCAATTTTGTCCGATTTTAGTGCTCGATAATTTGGAAACGAAGAATGATATCAAAAATTTGAGAAAAACGGCTCTGCACAATTTAGTCAGCTACAATGTGAGCCTAAAACAAAGACGATCGGGTTAAGTGTTTGCCCTGTAGCCTAACCTTAAAATAGTCAAAAAGTCGGAACGACATTTTTCACATGACATTTATGACTTCATGTTTCGCAGAGTTCGTTATCGGTGTTTGTTGTGAATTTATCGGGATTATGACGGCAGAATAACACTTGCACTGCGTGGGCTATCAAAATCGCTGCAGATTTTGCTTGGTCTAACTCTATCTATCCTGTTTGAGACGGGCGTAGATAACGTGTTCACTATTCGACAATCTATGCATTCTTGTGGTGGTGGAAATAGAAATAGAGATAGAGGGAGAGGTAGAGGTAGAGGTAGAGGTAGAGGTAGAGGTAGAAATAGAAATAGAAATAATTTTATTCGTGAGCACAAACACAAAATAAAAACTTATACAGAGAAACATAAAAAAGAGAAAGTGCCACGAAATGGTCTCACCTCAGCATGTTGCTGGCGGCTGCTAGCAGATAGCTGATGCTGAACCCTGGCAGTTTTGGCTGTTTTGGTCATCGGACTCGTCTCGATGAGCACTTAGGATCGAGAGTAGTACCCAAGATAGAGCTGATGCTGAACCCTGGCTGTACCTAAAGGAACTCAGGTTTGTTGCAACATAGGCACACGCTGTTTTGGTCATCCGACTCGTCTTGATGAGCACTTAGGAGAGTAGTACCCAAGATAGAGCTGATGCTGAACCCTGGTTGTACCTAGCGGAACTCAGATTTGGTGCAACATAGGCACGCGCTGTTTTGGACATCCGATTCGTCATGATGATCACATGGTAGAGCATTACCCAAGATAGCCGATGCTGAACCCTGGTAGTACCGTAAAACGGGGTGAAAAGACACGATTTTCAACTTCAAGGACGAATTTCGCCAATAATCCAAATGATAAAAGTAATTTTGATATCATTTTTTGAGTCTTGGTTAGTTCTTCAATTTTGCATTTGTGAAATAAATTTTAACCAACCCAATTCAGAGAAAATCAAAGAAAACTACTTACCTGTTTTCTCCATATCCTTAAAACGGGGTCGATAGACACAAGAAAGGGGTGAATAGAAATATTAAGTTTTAGTTGTCATAGGCATCGAATTTGGTCATTATTATGTGGATACTCTATTGGCAAGTGGTTAATATATCTGTTAAACAGCTATTTGACACAAAATTATTTTTTCGTGTCTTTTAACCCCCTAGGCGTGCCTTTACACCCCTTTGTTGTATCTAATCACCCCCTATGGCGTAACTGTTCACCCCATATGCGTGTCCACTGACCCCTTTATCACGTAAATTTGCTTGTTATTGGTTTTTTGCAAAAAAATGCTTTATTATAGAGAAAATTAGTGATATTATTTATTATTTAGGTACTACTGATACTATATTACCAGGTTAGCTAACTTTTACTTAGTTAATGTCAAAACATTTACCGCTAGAACAAAGTTCAGACAGGCTTAATTTCTTACCTCGGCGAGATCTTACTTTAGAGACAAAAAATCTAACTTTTAGGCAGTTTGTTTAAGTTCTTTTGGTATCAATGTAGAGAATAAATAGTCTACTATATACGCATTCCCAAAAATCTAATTTTAGAGATGTACCTACGTTTTTAAATATAACAACTTGAAAGACAAAGTTAAAAATGTCTCTATTCACCCCGCGATTTCTGTTGACCCCGTTTTACGGTACCTATTGGAACTCAGGTTTGGTGCAACATAGACAAACGCTGTTATGGTCATCTCTCGTCGCGTCAAACTGCTGTCAAGAAAATTTCATATCTTGCAGCAAATGGGCCGCTGCCGTTCAAGACTCGAGTGACGATAACGGCGATGTGGCTACCACTTCTCGAGTTGACTACGGATTTGCCGTGTAATAATTTTCTTGTACTTTGAACATTAATATATCCTGCTTATTAATCGAAAAATGAAATATGTACCTAATATACTTATGCGCCACGGCGACAATTATTCAAACTTCGATACGCGTGTGGAAATTTTGAAATTTGTTTGTTCACATGCGTTATGTCCAGGATACTTGTGTTAATCTAAGAATAAAATAATTATCATTCAACGTTGTAGTTTTATTTTGTAACTTTTTCCTTATCCAGACTTTCTCGTCGCTCAGCGACAATATTTTTTCGAATTCCGTAGATTCATTTCCAATGTGCTCGATAGTCGTGTGAGGCACAAAATCTGTGAATTTTTTTATATGACGCAACATTCATTGAATGCTGGCTATAATTTTGTTTTTCAAAAGACACAATTTGACCGAATCATGTGGCCACTTGGCCAGCATGTGGCGTCCTCTTTGTCACTGTCGAGGTCGTGAGTCGTGACGCAATGTTCTAACAGATAACGAACAGAGAACGTTAACTATATGACCTAGAACGCAATTAGTTAGAAACCTACATCGCGATTACGGAGTTCCAAATGTCAGTTGCTATATATATTACTTCCGACCAACTCTCAGTGGACTTCGGTCCCCAGGAATAACACCTCGAGAGAGTACTCTCTATTACTCCCTCTCTTCTACCTTCTCCTATTATATGTTGAGGATGGTAGCTTGCGGTGGTTGTTGAAAGTCCGGAGAGTCTCGGTAAAAATGTTTATTATTCTACAATGTTACATAAGTTAACTATAAAATGTTAATGTTAAATAAATGTTAATAAAATAGTTATTTGTTTTGAATGCACCCGGTCGCTAAGAATCCGAAAAGTACACTGATTTGTACAGCCGGCCGCATCGCCAAACTAAACTGGGTCGCGGGCGCCTGTCACGTGTTCGATGCATGTGCACTGAACATCCTACAAGCACATTTATATTTAGTGTTTCAGTCAGTAGCAAAGTTTGTGTTGCCCTCGTACCTTGAAACCCTCGCAATGTTTTTTAGGGTTCCGTACCCAAAGGGTAAAAACAGGACCCTATTACTACGACTCCACTGTCCGTCTGTCTGTCACCAGAATACAGCCTCGTGAACCGTGATAGCTAGACAGTTGAAATTTTCACAGATGATGTAGGTAGAGTCAGTCCATGAAAAGTCTGCAGCGGATTTGATAGCCCACGCAGTGCACGTGTTATTTAAACGTCAAACTTCTATGAAATTATGACGTATAAGTGACAGTTGCACTGCGTGGGCTATCAAATCCGCTGCAGACTTTTCTTGGTCCGACTCTATGTCTGTTTTAGCTATAACAACAAATACTAAAAACAGAATAAAATAAAAAATTTAGTGGGGCGCTCATACATAACAAACGTGTTTTTTTGCCGTTTTTTGCGTAATGGTACGGAACCCTTCGTGCGCGAGTCCGACTCGCACCTGGCCGGTTTTTGAATCTTTCGCTTGTTAGGGTATCAATGTGGGGTTAAACAGCAACTACTTAACCCTCTAACCTTGTAAACCAGGTGCATAGTGAGTGGCTTTGTAAGCTGTCGTAGATCTGCTCGCGAAGCCTCATAGCTCCACCATTTTAAAAAGTTCCCAAAAACTGAGTCAATCAATTTTAATCATAGAACCTACTCACAAAATTTCACTAGAATCGGTTGAGAAATTGCGACTTGTAGAGGAGAACATCCTGGCATACGTAAGTAAGCATTTTTGCCCAAGCTGTAACGGAGACCTTCACTAACGCTCGGTCAATAAGTAATACGTAGGTACTTACATTGATTTTTGTCCATAACTTCTAATTGGGAGTCACACAGCTCCGGATCCAAAACCCTCCTATACAATTCCTCGTCGTAAATGGTGGCATTTGTGCCGCCGTGCAAGCACAAGGTGCCCAGTATTGCAATAACAATCCTCATGGTGGCTTCTATTATATTTTTATTTTAATAACAAAACTTCAGTGAGACACAGACATATTAAATATATTAAAACGGATCACTCACGTATTTTATGTCGAAGATAGCTCGAAATTTGTCAGTAAATAAGAACAAAGAAAACTATACTAAAGGTTCCGTCACACAGGCGCGTTTTCAGGGCGGGGCGTGAGCGCTGCGTGAGCGTTTTATACGTAAAAGCGGCGCCCCGCTCACGCGCCGCCCGCAAAACGCGCCTGTGTGACGGAGCCTTTACTCATCCTTTTCTTTTGGGTGCTAGTACAAAGATAGTAAGATTCTCTCTGTCTATGTTTGAAATGAGACAATCCCTTGACAAAAACTATAGCTCCATAACGATTTGGAGCGCCCGCTGCTATGATATTTATTCTAATAATATAAAAATACAATATAAATTACTAGCGACCCGCCCCGGCTTAGCACGGGTAAACCTTAATAAATTATACACCTAAACCTTCCTCAAGAATCACTCTATTGATAAGTGAAAACTGCATAAAAATCCGTTTAGCAGATTTTAAGTTTATCGCGAACATACAGACATACAGACCGACAGACTTTGTTGTATTAGGGGTAGGGGTAGTGATTCTAAACGAATCTACACGAATTTATATTATGATCGTCAATATTAAGTAGGTATGTACAAGTATGTACATTTACATTACATTATTTAAGTTTATTTATTAAATTAATAAAAAAAAGACATCATAAAGACACACAGTTTAGAGTTTTAGACGACAACGGTTTCACTCACTTGAATTTTTAGTCGTTATTGGTGACATGTTTCGGGCCCGTCGGGGGTCCTTCCTCAGGCTCGAGTGCTCGCGGCGGCTGCACTTCGTGCACACAAGTGAGTGAAACCGTTCTCATTTCAACAGTTACAATTTATATTAAGATACAATTTATAAAATGTCGTTTAGGTAATCTTCGATTTGAAATACGTGAGAGTCTGTTATATAGGTATAATATATTAATTTACTTTTAACAAAAGACCAACAGCTTTAACCAACAGTACCTAACTTATAACTATTAGGAAACAATAAATTGTGAAGCAGTCTTGTCGCGAGAGACTAAACTAAAAGAATGCTTGCTCTGGCACCACGACATATGTATAATTGTATACAATAGGGTATTATCCTGTATTTAACATAAATTATTTTACACCATGCATGAAATAAAGCACCAGATAATTATTACAAAAACACAAATAGAAGTTATTTTTAAACACAAGTTCTATTTAATAAATCGGGTAGAAATATAAAAAGTAGGTGAGTTGACCGTGACGTCACGATGTAACGTTTCATATAAATTCCATATTAGCAAATCGTTTTGACAGCTCTAAAAAAGTAACTGATTTGACTAGTAGGAAAATACCGTATTCATATTATTTGTATTTATCATACATTGACAGTGTTATAATTATGTATGCAGTATCCAAGATGGTACTATTGTTAGAGGCTAGTAAATCAAAGAGACTAACAACGGTTTCCTAGCAGTCGGTAGTGCGACGAGGTCCCGGGTTCGAATCTCAGTAAAGGAATTTACTTAATTGTATACTAACAACATTCGAACAGTAACGTAATTCAGTAATGTAATTGTAATGTTGTTATTGTTTATTTAATTGTATAGATGTTATCTATGTATTTATTTATATTTATTTAAGTATGTAAGTAAGTAAGTAAATAAATATCCTTTATTGCACCATAAAGTTAAAAACAATAATACAAAAAGCGAAATACAACCTTAAGACTAGTACGGCTACCACCAGTTTTGACATTGACATAACGCTCACGTTTACGTAACTTACTTTCTATGCATCTCGCTCGTACTCGCATATGCGAGCAATAGTGGAAGTGAGATGTACAGAAAGTAAATTACGTAGACGTGAGCGTTATGTCAATGTTAAAACTGATGGTAGAGGCTTAGGTAACAACAGGCGGTTTTATCGCTAAAACCGATCTCTTCCAAACAACCTTTATTTTAAGAATATTCTTATTTCCTGGCGCCATCTAGTTTTAAGATCTTTTAAACCTTTAATAAGGGCTCAAAATACTTTATTTATTCTTTAAATCAACTTCTGTGACTCTAAATGCGGTCAGCCAAGTTCAAGTTTACGTTTGAAATTATAAGTGGCATACTGACAGAAAAAACCCGCTTGACCTTCCGAATTCTTCCTTCTAAACGTCTTACCTACCAAAAAAATCAACTTTCCCTCCGAATGCTACCGACCAAACCGGATGGTAATTAATTACCCCCCAAAATTTGGTAGGATCACGAAAATTTCCTTCCAAGTTAGAAGGAAATTTTAGAAGGTAACATTTTAGGAGGTAAGTTTCAGAAGGAACTTGTTTTTACCGTCCATACCAATCCTTCTACTTTAGTGGGTTTTCGAAACGGCAGATAATGCCGGAAGGAAACTTAAAAAATTAGAAGGAATTTTCAGATACCTTCTAGCTTTTACTCACTAATTTGGTAGAATTTTTCTAACGGAAGGTAATTGAGGGAAAACCTTCCGAATATTTCCTTCTAAGTGCCTAACCTACCAAAAAAACTCATTTTTCCCTCCTATTACTACCGATCAAACCGAGAGGTATTGATTACCTTCCAAAATTCGGTAGGAAACTAGGAAAATGAAATATTCCTTCCAATATAAAAGCGATTTTAGTCGGTAACATTTTAGGAGGTAGAGCTTCAGGAGGAATTTGTTGTTACCGTCCATACCAATCCTTCTACTTTAAAAAGTGGGTTTTTGAAATGGCAGGTAATGCCGGAAGGAAACTTAAAAAATTAGACGGAATTTTCAGATACCTTCTAGCTTTTACTCACTAATTTGGTAGAGTTTTTCTAACGGAAGGTAATTGAGGGAAAACCTTCCGAATATTTCCTTCTAAGTGCCTAACCTACCAAAAAAACTCATATTTCCCTCCTATTACTACCGATCAAACCGAGAGGTATTGATTACCTTCCAAAATTCGGTAGGAAACTAGGAACATGAAATATTCCTTCCAATATAAAAGCGATTTTAGTCGGTAACATTTTAGGAGGTAGAGCTTCAGGAGGAATTTGTTGTTACCGTCCATACCAATCCTTCTACTTTAGTGGGTTTTTGAAACGGTAGGTAAATGCCGGAAGGAAACTTAAAAAATTAGACGGAATTTTCAGATACCTTCTAGCATTTACCCACTAATTTGGTAGAATCTTTCTAACGGAAGGTCATTGAGGAAAAACCTTCCGAATATTTCCAGTGCGTAACCTACCAAAAAAAACTCATTTTCCCTCCTATTACTACCGATCAAACCGAGAGGTATTGATTACCTTCCAAAATTCGGTAGAAACATGAAATTCTCCTTCCAATATAAAAGCGATTTTAGTCGGGAAATTAATTACAGATTCACTAGTTATGAAATAGTAAAATTATGTGACGTTCCGCGGCAAAAGGTACCTTATGGCGGCTGGCGCTTAGTCGCACAGCGCCGCAATAATATTGGAACGACGTTAATAATGGCGTCTAATTCATTTACCGAATCGCGCCGATAGATAAGATGTTGATGACATTTTATATTACTGAGAGAAAAGACCGCCTGAATTCAGAAGGAATTTCCTTCCTTTTTGACTCAGTGGGTAATCTACCTTCTTGAAAGGAAGGAAATGGTTGTGAAATCTTACCTTCCTGATTTTACCGTCTACTTTTCCGAGATGGAAGGTAATTTTTGGAAGGTAATCATAATCTTCTTTTACCCACTGAGTCAAAAAGGAAGGTAATTTGTTGGAAGGTAATTCTAATGGACGGTAAAATCAGGAAGGTAACTACCTTCTAAATTTACCCACTGAGTCAAAAAGGTAGGTAATTTATTGGAGGGTAATTTCTAATAGACGGTAAAATCAGGAAGGTAAGATTTCACAACCATTTCCTTCCTTTCTAGAAGGTAGATTACCCACTGAGTCAAAAAGGAAGGAAATTCCTTCTGAATTCAGGCGGTCTTTTCTCTCAGTAATATAAAATGTCATCAACATCTTATCTATCGGCGCGATCCGGTAAATGAATTAGACGCCATTATGAACGTCGTTCCAATATTATTGCGGCGCTGTGCGACTAAGCGCCAGCCGCCATAAGGTACCTTTTGCCGCGGAACGTCACATAATTTTACTATTTCATATCTAGTGAATCTCTAATTCATTTCCCGAATCGCGGCGCCAGCCACCATAAGGTACCTTTTGCTGTGGATCGTCACATATCTTTACTATTTCATATCTAGTGAATCTCTAATTCATTTCCCGTATCGAGCCGTAAGTATATCTTAATTGTTATTATTTTGATTATTTCATTTTTATGACATGTTTCCCTTAAATCAATTATATTTTAGTAATATCTTAGATTAAGCAAGTTTGTATTTTAATTTAATTTTTTTTTTGTTTCACAGCCTTATGAGTTATGAGCTTATGTTGCTTGAATAAAAATATTAATAATAATAATTTTGACTTAATCGTCAAAAGATAATAATAAACATGTATGCCCGTTGTCAGTCTTCGTTATTTACTAGACTCTGTTTATACCTACATATTACGAAATTACGTACCTACAGAAAAACAATAGGTAAGTACTAATAATACCATTGCCTGTTTTCCGGTGAATATTAACGTCACATACACGTCATGAAATATTGAAATACAATTGAACCGTTAATTGGGTCCTTGAAACAAAAATGAGCGTGAAGAATCTGTGACCATGTGTAAATATGTATAGCAGTTACCTTGCATAGCGACCTTGTTAGAAGCGAAGAGATAACTTCCCACAGAAAATTTCAATTTCGAGCCTTTTTTACTGACAATTCGTAGCTGGAAGGTAGCATCCTATAGAAGTGGTATACGCGTGCCTGAGTGACAAAACATACGCAATGCGACAATATTAAAAACACGTTTAACACATTCACTGCCCCCAACGCACATGTGCGTTCAGCGTCATATAAGTTTGTTCCTAGGCCACGCCCCCTGGCAATGAATGCGTTAAACATTCCTGACAACATACCAAAAACAGTCTACGTAATTCGGTCGGGTTATTTGTTGCCCACCATAAACCATACAAAATTTTTGGTGGGGAACAAACAAAACGTGAGACTGTGACAAGGACAATAATACCGCTTTCCCTGCTACTCCTACTGAAAGTTCTATAAGTGTATCTCGTTCGGTCATTTGGCCCCTTCCCCGTTTCCTCTCTATATTATTGTACCTCTCCTCTATGCCTAGGTTATGATCCCGGCACTTCTTAAGCCCCCTCCAGACTATGCGCGTGAATCGCGGGCGAAGCCGCGAACGCGAATGTGGAGTCCATTTCGCTGTCTGCGAGAATCGAAGCCATACTCGCGTTCGCGGCTTCGCGCCGCGATTCGCGCACGAGTGTGGAGGGGGCTTTAGTAGTTTGTGTTTTGAGTTAAACGATCTATCTATAAAAAAGTCGAAGTCTATATGCCTAAAATGCTTAATTTGACAAAAATCCAATTAATAATTTAATAAAAGAGTTTGTTTTTATTCACTTTGCTGTTGGCGTAAGAAATCTATGCTTCGATTCAACTATCGAATAAGCGATCTCAGATTAAAATTAAGTATCAGCTACGCAGACGACATGGCGCTGCCGAGTCCGTTGGGGGTTGGGGGCCTTCGAGAACTCGTCATAACTCTCTGCGAGAAATTTGCCAATAGTCATGGCCTAAAATCATTGATATAGAATAAGAACTGGATACCCAATCAGCCGCAAAAAATGGCCCCGCAAAAGTAACGTTAAAACAGATCACGCGTTACTTTTTCGTTTAGTCTTGTATGGACCGCTCAAATGTGAAGTTGTCAACAATGTCGTAAAAATATGCAAAAATAACAATGATAAAACAAGGAAAAAGCATGGAATGTATTTCTTTCGGTTAGTGCTTTGGATAGCATTACATAATTTATGTAATCTGGTGGTAATTTCATGGTTTTGAATAAATTATTTTGTTAGTACCAAAGAAGGGATGTGTAGGAACAAAAATCTAATGAGTCGATGTGAGGTTAATACTTTTTTATTTTTATATGGAATTCGTAACATATAATATTATGTTTAAATTCAAGATTTCCAAGAAAACCTATGCGACGTGCAGAGTGGACTGCTATTATAGCAAGAGATAGGGGTGATGCAGTTTTAAACAAGGCAAAACGGCACTTGTGTGTTCAGCCCATTTCCTTGTTTCCGACATATACACGACCAATAAGGTCATCGACTAACTGTAAATGCTAAACCTGTCTGAACACAGTGACAACCACAGGATTTTTTGATAAAGACCATAACCAATCAGTACCAGTAGCGACCTAAATGTCCCCGTGCACTATATTGCAAAGAACTAAAGCGCGAAGATTATTATGTAGATCTAAAATACACAGTTATTTAATAAGTTGAATTTATTTCAAGGAAAATAGTATTTAAAGACGAATGCTTACTTATTAAAAATAAATTTGTTTTATGATAACTTACAAGGGTTGTTACCATGAATTAATTTTATTTGAACTCCCGATCAAATTAAATTTGTTTCATTTATTACTTTGATTTTTCTGTACAGTAATACCTATTAAAATGTACCAAAGGGACTCTATTCGTTCATTATTCTCGTTTGACGTTGTTTGACGTAAATACAATGGTGACGTTACGTTTAGTGCCATCGGACTTAAAAGTTTTAACAGTGTTGGTACTAATGTTTACAAATTTGACACTTAATACTTACGACAGTAAGTTCTTTTCCGTACAAAATATTTATCTTGACTCAAAATTTACGTAAGCGTTTTTATCATCAATGCAAATTTTCCGCTAATGTCATTCTGACCCACATTTTGTTGACGTTTTTGTTCCGCTCTGTGTGTCTATTTCTAATATTAAGTCAGTGCCTAAAATATAATGCAACAAAAAGTGAGATTATGATTTTCAAAGCGGGGTCCAATTGTCCGTCTGGCGTTCCTCTCGTGTGTCTCAACGGAGCACCCTTGAAGCGCGTCCACGAGTTTAAATACTTGGGTCACGTGTCACGTGCTGACCGATGATTTGAGTGACGCTACGACTCTGATATTGAAAGGGAACGGAGAGCGTTGTCAGTTCCTAGTGTAGTAAATAAAGGTAGTGGACCCCGCAGTAATTCCTCAGCCAGGAAAAACTTTACAGTATGATAAAGTATCAATAAATAAAAAGTATTGTATAAATTTCCAAAGAATAATAATAAAAGAATTAAAGTAAATACCTAAAGTCTCAAATCGTTAATATCTTTTTACGGAAAAATGCTCCGTTCAAACTTTCTTCACCAGACATATTCATGTAACGTATCGCAACAATATATGAAATATCGAAAAAAATATCCCAGCAGAAATACCAGTATTAATAAAATATAATTTTTTGGCGTGTCTTGGACCGGAAAATTGCTGTCTAATTTTTTCACGGGAATGCCATTTTATTGCCGTTTTATACCTACAAAATGAAAATCTAAAAACTTTCCACACACAGTTTTAATAGTTCTATAATACATACATTTGGGTACGCATTTTTTTTGGATTTTTTTACTCACTTCGCCAAATTATATTCTAAGATCATATAAGAAGAAAAAAATGACAGAGCAATTTTCCGATGAAAATGAGCGTCAATAAAAGGAATTATCATAAAAAAATATTCTCATGTTTGACAAAACTTTTAGATTTTTTTCTAGTATCACATACTGATACAAATAACTTATTTTGTAAAATAATTTTGGACTGAGGAATTACTCGGTTCAATATAAAATCAGATTTGTGTTTTTACCTAACTTAGGTGTTTTTTTTTTTTGGATATTTATATGTTAGTCTCGGCTCATACTATACAATAACCAAGCTAAATTTCATCGACTAAGAAATTAATGCATGGGACTCCATACAACAACTTGCTTCATTTACTACACTATCGTGCCAATATGATAGCCCGCAGGTTTGCCAGTTGCTCGAAAAACGTGAAAGTCACACAGTTCCGTGCATGTTGCACCACTTTCTACACGTGCAGCCTGTGTGCACTGCAGAAAAACATGTATTTACTATAGATATGTGTCCAAAGAAACAGCAACAGTTGTAACTATTTTAATTCTGTGAGTTTTAACCTCATTCTAGAATAAAACCGAATTCATCCCAACGGCCAACGTCACCCGCTCGCAGTGCCTCTGGCCGCCGGCATCTTGGACGTCATTTCATACGTTCGAATCCAGGCCACGCGTGTACCTGGCTTAATAGATATTCTTTAAAATATACCACGTCAGCTCGAATAACCTTATGAAGAGCGTTTCTTTAATTTTTAGTCATTTTTGTATATTGTGACCTTTTTTGCCACAGTTTTGTTATTTCTAGTCAGGATCGCGAGCCCTTTTCATCCTTATAGAAGAAAAAAAGGAAATGGTAACACAATAGGAAAAAAACTCTGGGACATTTTTTTATCCCATTAGGATCTAAAGAGCTCGTGATTCTGAGTAGAAGTAAGGACTGTTCAGTTTACGAAGCGGACACTCTTACACCACTTTTAATCGGCGAATTTAAAATCAATTAACGTACAGCTCATAACAATATAATTAACAATCGCTTATTTATCAATTGCTACATATTTGTTCCCATAATAGTCAAATATTTTTCCCGAAGGACCGAACAAATTTGGATCATAGCAAGTTAGTTCTGCAATTAGGATGCACAGGCTAGGATTCACTGCGAAAAATCGTACATATGTACAAATTTTCCAAGTTAAACGTGAATAAAATAATTAAAACATTTGGAGAGCATCATATGCTTGAACATTTTACAAAATCCCGGCACAGAAGCGGCCCGGCCAATTATATATAATATATTTATTTATCTATGTTAATGAGAACCAACAGCTTTAAAACTTACAATAGACAATGAGATTGAAACTGAAAGCCAACTACAGGAACTCATAGTTACAAATATTCTAAATAAAACAAATACTACAGTCCGTTTTTTTAGCATTAGAAAGAACTTCGCAGAAGTAAGCTTGTGGTTCCAAATCCGGCACTTTTAGCGGTAATGATTTGAAGTAAATTATGTTCAGCGGTGAGGTGGATATGGATAGTGCTGGTTCCGTTGAGGCCAAGATAAGTAAAGCCGTCTTGTATAGTCACAATAATTGTATTCAATATAAAAGCACAAGTTACATATTTAGGTAGTAGTAATGATGTGAAGTATAGTTGAATCATCGAGAGCGTGGAATTGCATATGTAGTAGTATTGTTTGTTTACAGGCATTCTATATTTGAATTTTCTATTTTCTTGTACTATCAGCATACAACCACTACAAATGCAATTCCATCTTCTCGATAATTCAACTATATAAATTATTCTCGTTCCCATGGTAATATAATTCAAGTGTAGAACGATACCATAGATAAATATAAAAAGGAGTTACTCTTCTGTTGGACTTGCCAACAAATTATATGTATTGACCATGCTACATTAGATAATTAAATAATTATTAACAATTAAAGAGCCTGATAAAAACTGCACGCTTGCTTCTGTGGAGTTCTTTCTAATGCTAATAAAAACGAACTATATCACTTGTGCGCACAAAAAGAGAGAAAAAAGCGTAAATGAAATTGGAAACCTTAGAATAGATCCTAAGCTTCGGACCACTTCGTTCATTACATTAGCGCCACGAGTAACTGAGGTGTCCGCGTTCAAAAAATGAAAACAAAATAAAGTAAAATTTATCAGATTGAAATGCAGTTAAAGAATATTTAATGTAAAGGCGCCAACACACTAAGTTGATAAATTCAATGCATTTAATCGCCGATTGAAAACAAAATGTAAGAATGATACAAAAAGTGTACATGTAATACATTAATTAGGAACAAGACGAGTGTCACAGTTACACTTGAAAGGTTTTTCACCAGAGTGAGTCAACAGAAAAGTCCGCCAAATTTCCTTCTACACTTGTATCTACAGTGGCTACATTACACATGAAAGGCTTCTCTTCAGGTGAGTCCGTAGTTCTGATTTTCTTTTACACATGTAGGCACAGTCTTTACACCTGAAAGGCTTCTCGTCTGTGTGAGTTATCAGGTGAGTCTGTAAATCTCTTTTTCTTGTACACTTGTAGCCAGTGACTACAACTGAAAGGCTTCTCGTCTGTGTGAGTCATCAGGTGAATTTCTAAATCTGCTTTACTTCTACACTTGTAGCTACAGTGAATACAACTGAAAGGCTTCTCGTCTGTGTGAGTCATCAGGCCCCTATTTCACCAACGTGACAGGTGCGAAAATTCGACTCGATTGTTGCTGACGTCACAGGCATCCATGGGATACAGTTATCGCTTACCATCGGGCGGGACGTATTCCTGTTTGTCACCATCATTGTATTATTTAAAAAAACTTATATTTCTCTTGCGATGTTTATGATGATAATGATGACAATTGTCACAAGATTTCAAAGAACTTTCGGTAACTCTTGACAGCAAATGAGTTCTGTGTCGGAGTTTCGTGACAATTGTCGTATTTCTTGTGACAATTGTCATTAGCTTCGCAAAATAAGTACTTATTAACTGGCGATATAGTGGAGTTTTTATTTTAATTAACATGTTGGTGGCAAACGACCACACCGCCCGTCTGATGGTAAGCGGTTACCGTAGCCTATGGAGGCCTGTCACGTTGGCGAAATAGGGGCCAGGTGTTTCCGTAACTGAGCTTTTGTGACTTGTGGTCACTGTGTACACCTGAAAAGCCTCTCGTCCGTGTGTCATCACATGAGCCTGTAAATCTGCTAATCTAAACTTTTGGTCACAGTGACTACAACGGAAAGGCTTCTCGTCTGTGTGAGTCATCAGGTGTTTCCGTAACTGTGCTTTTCTTCTACACTTGTAGCCACAGTGACTACAACTGAAAGGCTTCTCGTCTGTGTGAGTCATCAGGTGACGCTGTAAACC
Source organism: Cydia splendana (assembly GCF_910591565.1). Lineage (NCBI taxonomy): Eukaryota > Metazoa > Arthropoda > Insecta > Lepidoptera > Tortricidae > Cydia > Cydia splendana. The sequence continues at coordinate 1,172,739 of NC_085983.1, read as the reverse complement.
TGTTTTTCTTCTACACTTGTAGCTACAGTGACTACAACTGAAAGGCTTCTCGTCTGTGTGAGTCATCAGGTGAATTTCTAAATCTGCTTTACTTCTACACTTGTAGCTACAGTGAATACAACTGAAAGGCTTCTCGTCTGTGTGAGTCATCAGGCCCCTATTTCACCAACGTGACAGGTGCGACAATTCGACTCGATTGTTGCTGACGTCACAGGCATCCATGGGATACGGTTATCGCTTACCATCGGGCGGGACGTATTCCTGTTTGTCACCATTATTGTATTATTTAAAAAAACTTATATTTCTCTTGCGATGTTTATGATGATAATGATGACAATTGTCACAAGATTTCAAAGAACTTTCGGTAACTCTTGACAGCAAATGAGTTCTGTGTCGGAGTTTCGTGACAATTGTCGTATTTCTTGTGACAATTGTCGTTAGCTTCGCAAAATAAGTACTTATTAACTGGCGATATAGTGGAGTTTTTATTTTAATTAACATGTTGGTGGCAAACGACCACACCGCCCGTCTGATGGTAAGCGGTTACCGTAGCCTATGGAGGCCTGTCACGTTGGCGAAATAGGGGCCAGGTGTTTCCGTAACTGAGCTTTTGTGACTTGTGGTCACTGTGTACACCTGAAAAGCCTCTCGTCCGTGTGTCATCACATGAGCCTGTAAATCTGCTAATCTAAACTGTTGGTCACAGTGACTACAACGGAAAGGCTTCTCGTCTGTGTGAGTCATCAGGTGTTTCCGTAACTGTACTTTTCTTCTACACTTGTAGCCACAGTGACTACAACTGAAAGGCTTCTCGTCTGTGTGAGTCATCAGGTGACGCTGTAAATCTGTTTTTCTTCTACACTTGTAGCTACAGTGACTACAACTGAAAGGCTTCTCGTCTGTGTGAGTCATCAGGTGAGTCTGTAAATCTCCTTTTCTTCTACACTTGTAGCTACAGTGACTACAACTGAAAGGCTTCTCGTCTGTGTGAGTCATCAGGTGTTGCTGTAAATCTGCTTTACATCTACACTTGTAGCTACAGTGACTACAACTGAAAGGCTTCTCGTCTGTGTGAGTCATCAGGTGTTTCCGTAACTGTTCTTTTCTTCTACACTTGTAGCTACAGTGAATACAACTGAAAGGCTTCTCGTCTGTGTGAGTCATCAGATGAGACCGTAACTGTGCTTTTCTTTTACACTTGTAGCTACAGTGACTACAACTGAAAGGCTTCTCGTCTGTGTGAGTCATCAGGTGAGTCTGTAACTCTCCTTTTCTTCTACACTTGTAGCTACAGTGACTACAACTGAAAGGCTTCTCGTCTGTGTGAGTCATCAGGTGTTGCTGTAAATCTGCTTTACATCTACACTTGTAGCTACAGTGAATACAACTGAAAGGCTTCTCGTCTGTGTGAGTCATCAGGCCCCTATTTCACCAACGTGACAGGTGCGACAATTCGACTCGATTGTTGCTGACGTCACAGGCATCCATGGGATACGGTTATCGCTTACCATCGGGCGGGACGTATTCCTGTTTGTCACCATCATTGTATTATTTAAAAAACTTATATTTCTCTTGCGATGTTTATGATGATAATGATGACAATTGTCACAAGATTTCAAAGAACTTTCGGTAACTCTTGACAGCAAATGAGTTCTGTGTCGGAGTTGTCGGAGTTTCGTGACAATTGTCGTATTTCTTGTGACAATTGTCGTATTTCTTGTGACAATTGTCATTAGCTTCGCAAAATAAGTACTTATTAACTGGCGATATAGTGGAGTTTTATTTTAATTAACATGTTGGTGGCAAACGACCACACCGCCCGTCTGATGGTAAGCGGTTACCGTAGCCTATGGAGGCCTGTCACGTTGGCGAAATAGGGGCCAGGTGTTTCCGTAACTGAGCTTTTGTGACTTGTGGTCACTGTGTACACCTGAAAAGCCTCTCGTCCGTGTGTCATCACATGAGCCTGTAAATCTGCTAATCTAAACTGTTGGTCACAGTGACTACAACGGAAAGGCTTCTCGTCTGTGTGAGTCATCAGGTGTTTCCGTAACTGTACTTTTCTTCTACACTTGTAGCCACAGTGACTACAACTGAAAGGCTTCTCGTCTGTGTGAGTCATCAGGTGACGCTGTAAATCTGTTTTTCTTCTACACTTGTAGCTACAGTGACTACAACTGAAAGGCTTCTCGTCTGTGTGAGTCATCAGGTGAGTCTGTAAATCTCTTTTACTTCTACACCTGTAGCTACAGTGACTACAACTGAAAGGCTTCTCGTCTGTGTGAGTCATCAGATGAGACCGTAACTGTGCTTTTCTTTTACACTTGTAGCTACAGTGACTACAACTGAAAGGCTTCTCGTCTGTGTGAGTCATCAGGTGAGTCTGTAACTCTCCTTTTCTTCTACACTTGTAGCTACAGTGACTACAACTGAAAGGCTTCTCGTCTGTGTGAGTCATCAGGTGTTGCTGTAAATATGCTTTACATCTACACTTGTAGCTACAGTGACTACAACTGAAAGGCTTCTCGTCTGTGTGAGTCATCAGGTGTTTCCGTAACTGTTCTTTTCTTCTACACTTGTAGCCACAGTGCCTACAACTGAAAGGCTTCTCGCCTGTGTGAGTCATCAGGTGACGCTGTAAATCTGCTTTACTTCTACACTTGTAGCTACAGTGACTACAACTGAAAGGCTTCTCGTCTGTGTGAGTCATCAGGTGACGCTGTAAATCTTCTTTACTTCTACACCTGTAGCTATAGTGACTACAACTGAAAGGCTTTTCCTCTGTGTGAGTCATCAGGTGAATCTGTAACTCTCCTTTTCTTCTACACTTGTAGGCACAGTGAGTACACCCAAAAGGTTTCTTGTCTGTGTGAGTCATCAGGTGTTTCCGTAAGTGTTCTTTTCTTTTACACTTGTAGGCACAGTATGTACACCTGAAAGGCTTCTCGTCTGTGTGAGTAATCAGGTGACTCCGTAGATTTGATTTTCTACTACTCTCGTAGCCACAGTATGTACACCTGAAGGGCTTTTCGCCTGTGTGTATAATCATGTGAGCCTTTTTATACAGTTTTTTGTCACCGTGTAGCATTTGATGTCGTTCTAAACCATAATCCCCTATGGTTAAATTATGTAAAGGCGAGTGAGTGTGTACGTGCTTCTTCAAAACCGACTTGCTCCTGAACAGTTTGCCGCAATGGTGACATTGATAGATGGTGGTGGTGACATGGGGTGTGGGTGCGGGCTCGGTGGCGTGCAGCTTGTATGTGCGGCGCCCGACCCGGCAGGCGCGCCGCTCCGCGTCCACCAGCAGGCGCTCCAGCCTGACAGAGCACGAGCGGCGCCGACCCGACACCACAGCAGAGGAGACAAGAGTGGGCGCTGTAAGACAACAAAATAATACTCAAATATCCAAAATACCAACCTGATAAATATGTAACAGTGGCAGGGCGTTACATAAGTTTCTTTAATTTAACTAAGAATTATCTTTCATACTTCATTCTCGACAATAGATGCTGGTGATACATAACGATTGAGATGTTTCAAAACGAGCAAGAGTTTTAAAGCATGGGGGTAAACTAGCTACCAAGTGAAACACACAACATTGACCACACCAACGCGAAGAAAACTCTAACTATAAAACATCACAAACCGAATCCAAATTAATCATTAAATATCATTACTTTAAACTTTAACGATACGGAACTTTCAATAGCCAATGCTTAAACTAATATCAAAAATAAAAATCCAATAAATAAATATGTACTTAGAGATGTATAAGGTCTCCAAGTGTCCAAAACTAAAATCAAATTAAACAATATAATCAAGCGAGAACATCATTGTCTCATGTGTCAATTCTACTGGACACTAGCATATTTAATTCACAATGTAAAAAAAAAACAATATTTATTTAACTCTTACTATACTAATGAAATGAAGGAAGGAAAGGAATTAAAGTATTTGATAAACGTCTAAGGCATTTACGATTCGCGGACGATATAGCTATATTCTCAGAAAATACCAACACTCTACAAATAATGCTAAACGAGCTAAATGAGGAAAGCTGTAAAGTCGGTTTGGAAATGAATCATACAAAAACCAAAATTATGACTAACAGAGCCCCTACAAAAATACGCATACAAGGCAAAGAACTCGAATTTGTAGACCACTACATATACTTGGGCAAGAGAATATCCTTTGACACTGACAGCAACAGCCAGGAGATAGACCGCAGAATCCATATCAGCTGGAGGAAGTATTGGAGTTTTAAAGAGCTTCTAAAAGGAAACTACAGTCTCAAACATAAGAAAACAGTAATGGACACATGCATCTTACCATGCCTTACATACGGTTCTCAAAATTGGGTGCACACAAACAAGAACAAATTAAAGATAAGAACATGCCAGAGAGCAATGGAAAGGAGCATTCTCAGCATAAAACTAAAGGACAAGGTTAACAGCAAGAACATCCGATCCAAAACAAACATCATAGATGCACTCGAGTTTGTGCTGAAACAGAAATGGAGATGGGCCGGCCACATAGGAAGATTGACAGATCACAGATGGACCAACAAAGTCACAAAGTGGCCAGGACCCCATGGCAAAAGGAAGGCGGGAAGACCCATAACAAGATGGTCCAGGGATATCATAGCCACAGCTGGAGAAAATTGGCTAATCAAGGCTAAAGACAGAGAAAGGTGGAAAGATATGGAGGAGGCCTATACCCGACAGGGGTCTTTAATATAGTAAAATTAACAACAATATATTAGAGAACTTCTATTATGAAAAACTATTTAAGGAAAAATAAAGGCTTAAATAAATAATAAATAAATACTAATGAAATCAAGCTACCGGCTTAAAGGCATCTCTATCGTTTATAAAATCATTTACAGTGTAGTACGCCTTACTTAACAAGGAGCGCTTAATGTGCGACTTAAATTTGTGAAGTGGTAAATTCACTACATCAGTGGAGACTTTGTTATAAAAACAAATACTAAAAAGTACGGAATCCTCGGTGGGCGAGTCCGACTCGCACTTGTCCGGTTTTTTTGTTACTATAAATAGTAGATAGCTTAATTATACATAAAAGTTAAAACACAACACACCTTCAGTAGACAAAATGCTGAACAGATACCACTAAACTCAAAAAAACGATTTTTTAGGGAATTTCGCTAACATTTGAATAGCTGTATTTTAGAAATTATTTGGTCTATGGTAAACAAATTACTTTCATTTTATTGCAAATTTAGTCTTCTTTAAAGTGTCCATAGTGACATTTGCCGAAAAAATAGGTCCTTGGTGGTAAAAATTGGCAGAAACTGAAAAAAGTCCGAAAATTTTGTGGTTTTTAAAAAAATTGGCCATGACCCGGACGGTTTCCGAGGTCGAAAACTTGGATTTGCCATAACCACTTCATCACATAGAACATATCATATAATCAGAACTACCCGATTTGATGCAAGGCAACCCCCCTTTTAGAGTACGATTTCAATGGACTATGGTGTCCACGGCCTATCTTGTGCGAGAAGTGTCGGCCGTCTTTCACGACACGCGAGTCTAAACGACATCCTCCGCCGAGCTCTTGTCACGGCTGGGGTGCCGGCGGTTCTAGAACCGTCTGGTTTGGCCCGCTATGATGGGAAAAGACCGGACGGCATGACCCTCGTTCCCTGGAAGATGGGACGGCCTTTAGTTTGGGATGCCACATGCGTGGACACCCTTGCGCCGTCCCATCTTTCAGGAATATCTAACAGAGCTGGTGCGGCCGCCAACGCGGCTGAACACCTCAAGCGGCGCAAATATGCAGCCATTGATTCTGGCTGCATGTTTGAGCCGTTTGGGGTGGAAGCCCTTGGGCCGTGGGGTCCTGGCGCCCACGGCATATTCGCCGAGCTGGCGAAGCGCCTTGTGGAGGCGACGGGTGACAAGAGGGCTGGCTCTGGCTCCTACCTTGCGCAACGCATTAGTATTGCCGTCCAGCGCGGCAATGCCGCCAGCCTTCTTGGCACCCTGCCCCAAGGCACAGAACTGGAGCCAGTTTTTTTATTTATAGGTTATTTTAGTTTACGTTGTAGTTGTAGCTTTATGTAGTTATTAATTTTAGTTTATAATTTCTTTTTTGTTGTTTATATTACATGTATTTCATTTCACTTACCTAATAAATAAAATCCCTTATTGAGCGTATTTACTTTAGAATGTAGACGTCATGTCCCATTTGGAGGAAAAAATATTCACTACACTGGCAACATTTAGAAGAAATGGCGGCTGACGAAAATTTGGATTTTTGTATTTACGATTATGTAAAAATATCACCTTAAACTAGGTACTTACGCGTGAAATGTAATATCGGGCGGTATGTTTTTATTATATGATGTGTCGTGACACCCATTCACTGTACAAACAACCATCTTTCCTGTAGTTTTTGATTATTAAACGGGAGGTGTACACACACTGATTTGACTTTGAGTACTGCGAGGGCCGTTCGAATACGACGATACGAGTGCGACACGTCGCACTTGAAATGGCTTCACTGGGGGTGTACGGACTAGGTATCTATGCCTTATAAATCTATGAGCCAATGTGAGTAAAGCAATTGAAAATTAGCATCTATGTGGCAAGCCATACTAGAGGATAAAATTAAACTTTGCTATATACATATATATATATGTCTTTTAAGAATAAATAATAAATATTTTGTTTTTGGCTACAACTATGAATTTGTACCATCTAAACATATTCCTATACATCAACATCACAACTAAACGGCAAAATTTTAATTAACTCAGCTGAAGATTAATTACAAATTTCATTGAAGAAAAATAGAAAACATATTTACAGAATTTACTCTCTATTTAGACTCTGTGTTGGTGTGTGTGTGTGTTATGGTAGTTTGAATGTGTGTGTCGGGAGGAGCTTTGCGCAGTAGTTCCGACAGTAGTTAAACAACAATCAACACACCTCTCACCACCGGGGCGACTGTGGGGCGGTGCGGGCGCTCCGGCCCCAGCACGAGCTCGTCCTTGACCACGTGCTCGTCGTACAGGCCGGCCAGCATGGCTGCCTCACTCACGCCGCACCCGTCTGTGCTGTCCTCACACTCCTCCTTCACACGCGCCTCCTCATCCATAAATTCGGCTTCCTCCTTACTAAGGGCTGAAACAAAGGGTTGTAATTACCATTCGAGTTGTAAGTCAGACAAATAGATAAAGATAAGATAAAAGATTTTTATTCGTGACGATCACAAAACATGTACGAACATGTACAGACAACAACAGCAAGAACAGAAGAGAACAATAAGTGTGCATCACGAAATGGACCCAACTCAGCATAATGCTAGCTATAAAGCCAGCGCTGGTCTTCCGTAGGGCCCATTCGGTGATGCCACGACAGATAACACAAAAAGATACATATTAAAACATTGCAAAAGATACACAGAAGAAATAATTAAGAAAACAGAAAATACAAAATACAAGAAAACTAATTAAGAAAAGAAACAAAACAAAATGAAAAGAAAAGCATAAACATAGACAAAAATTTATAGTAGACGTAAAATTATGAACGCGACCATACCATGCGTCAACGCTTGCCTGCAGCTGCTAGCGCCAGCGGCGACTTGCGTAACTAAAACTATCTACAAGCGTGGCATGGCATGGTCGCACCATGGGAAAAGATAAACTATAAGAAGATGGACAACACAATATTAAGTAGGCGTAACTTAAAATTATAAAGAAGTGAAAAAAAAAGAAGCGATATGGCAAAGCAAAAGGGACAATAAACGAACGGTAAGTCTATATAAATACGAGAGACAAAACAAGTTATATGCAACTAGTGTCATGACTCAAAGTTTCCTGTGTTTTTTGGTGTAAATACATAAACTGTTTAAGTTTGCATCTAAAAGTGTTAACATTTTGCAGGTTCCTTATTGGCGGAGGAATATTATTCCAAATCTTTGCTGCCGCATATCGGAAACTACCACGGAACGCTGACGTAGCATGTCGAGGTGGAAGTAGATGTATCGCACACTGCCGGCGTTCACGTGTCCTATTGATCGTCAGCTTATCGTAAAGATATCGTGGGGCACTGAACTTCAAGACACCAAAAAGAAGACAAGCTAAATGGAGTTTGCGTCGATGCTGCATTTTTAGCATATTGTGTTTGTTGAGGAATGGAGTGACATGTGCCCTTGAAGGAATGCTGAAACAAAAACGTGCGCAGGCATTTTGGACGCGTTGAATAAGCTTCTTTGTCTTGGCAAGAAGTCGGGGACCATATACACTGTCAACATAATTTAATTTAGAAAGAACAAGAGACTCTACTAACCTTATACGCACATTTTCATTTATATATGGCCTTATCTTATAAAGAATTTTAAGTTTATAAAAACAGCTTCTGATAACATTAACATTGTGGCGCTCAAACCGAAGGCAACTATCCATGAGGAGCCCGAGATTACGAGCCTCCTGAACTTGCTCAATGGATTGCCCCATCAATAACACATTGGCCGTGGGGGTAAACCTCGCTAGTTGTTGTTTGCTGCCAAAGACTAAATATTTGGTCTTGCTAGGGTTGAGCATTAGGCAGTTATTTTTGGCCCAGCATGCAATTTTGCTAAGATCGTGGTTAAGTTTTTCAATTGCACTATCTGCTTCATCTGGCTTACAAGAAATGTACACTTGAATATCATCTGCATAAATGTGGTACTTACAGTGTGTGATCTGCGTCCCTATATCAGCAGAGTATAGAATAAATAAGATTGGACCGATAACCGATCCCTGCGGAACGCCTCTCTTAAGGCTAGCCTGAACCGAGGTCTTTATGGTGCCGTTGCTCTGAGTTAGTTTAACACATTGAGAGCGATTATTAAGATAGCTGTCAAACCACTTTACAGCATTATTATCGAATCCATAGTAAGTAAGCTTAGATAAGAGCAGATTAATATTTAAACAGTCAAAAGCCCGGGAAAAATCTAGCAGTACTAACAGTGTGCACATCCCTTTATCCTGGGAACACAAGATATTGTCAGTGACATCCAGCAGGGCAGTCGCTGTGCCTCGCCCCTTTCTGAAACCCGACTGAACATCTGGTAAGATATTGTTGGTCTCTAAGTAGTCAGTTAGTTGTTTACTTACAATTTTTTCTATTATTTTAGAGAGACATGGCAGAATACTAATGGGCCTCAAATCTTTTAGTTCAGATGGGTTTGATATTTTAGGAAGTGGGCGAACAATTGCTAATTTCCAGATGTCAGGGAATGTACATGTCAAAAAAGAGATATTTATTATTTTGGTAATTATGTCTGCAGTATGAGGAAAAGTCAATTATAGCATGTTTAAATTAATGCCATCACAGCCCTCGGCATTAGACTTAAGGCTCTTAACAATTTTAATTATTTGATCAGAGCTTGATGGGTGCAAATGAAAGACAGAGTCATTAAATCTATGATATTCAAAATAAGTGAGGTCAGATATTCTAATGTCTGGAGTGCCCGGTAGGGTCAGAAAATGTGTGTTAATTACTTCTGGGTCACTGAATGAGTTGGGCAGTTCTGTATTTTTCTTGGGCAATAAAGTAGATTTTAAATTTTTCCATAGCGATTTTGGTTCGTTTATTTTATTATTTATATTAAGTGACGCTGATTTCTCACAGTACAGAGCCTTATTTACTATGGATTTCATGTCCTTATAATATTGTCGTTTTCCCTCAGACCGGTTCTTATGGAAGTCAGCCGCAGCCTTATCACGCAGCCGCATCATATCCTTGATTGTGTCTGTAATCCAGGGGTGAGAACCTCCCTTGAGTGTGATTGTTTTTAGAGGCGCATGAAGGTCGAATAAGAAAAGTAAGTTCTTATTGAATACTCTAACCATGTCATTGACATTTCCGGAATTCAACAGAGGGTCCAAAGTCACACACTGCAAGTCCCTATCAAAGTATTCAAGTTGTATGTTTTTGAGAGGCCTGTAGGTTATGTGATATGGTTTAGGCTTTTCTAGTTTGATATTAAATTCACAGACTATGAGGCAGTGTCCGTAGAGTGTGCCTACATGTTCAATGAATATATTTTTTGGCTTCATATCCGTGCAAACCACATCAAGCAGAGTCTGGCTTTTTTCTGTAAAGTGCGTAGGTTGCGAAACTAGTTGTGTAAGTTGAAAACATGTCAAAAAATTATTAAATTTAACTATTCTTGAGTCTGCATTTGTTAACAAATTTATATTGAAATCTCCTAATACTATTAAATTATCATAATTCGGAATTGAACTAATTGTGTCAGAAATTGCGTCAAAAAATAAATCCACGTCCATCCAAGGTGGCCGATAAGCTGTACCAATAACTAGCTTTCTCCCATTCACCGTCATAGTAAGCCACATTTGCTCAACTAATCTATGCAGAGGATCGACGGGGTGGGGGAATGTACGGGCATTAAGATTGCGTTTAATATAAAACCCAACGCCTCCCCCTCGCGAACGAGTATCCTGAGGCCTGGGTATGTGTCGCAACTTGTACCCTGGGATCACCGGGGCCCGCCCGTCGCCCTCTGCAGTCAGCCAAGTTTCGTTAAGTGCAAGCACGTCAACATCTTGCCGAGTAGTAGCCGCTATGAGATTGTCCTGATTTGTGCCTAGGGAACCTGCATTATACAAACCTATTTTAAGCTGCTTATTGAATATTATAACTGGTTTGGTTTGAGTCATGAACATAGTATGTAGTGATAGGTAAGAAAATGTAACGAGTAAAAATAATTATTGCATATATGGTGTAAAACAATTGGTACGATGTGTATAAATAAAATACATACATTCTATAAATAGATACATTTATAAAGTTTGATTTGCCATATCCTATCAAAGAGCTTGTAATAATAACTAACCTAACACAAAACATATTAATTAAATTATATCTATAGTCCCATTTAGTCAAACAGAACTTCTCCCAAAAACCCGTTCAATATCAGCGTCCGACCTGATGCTGACCGTCTGTTTGCCGTCGCTTAGCCGAGCATACACGCGGCCCCTCTTCGTCCACGCGAACCTCCACTGCTGACTCCTACACTCCTCACGGACTCGGTGGAACAGCAGGCGGTTAGTGCGGGTGAGCCGCTCATTGAAGTACACTCGGCGCGGCGAAATATATGGATGAATCAACATAGATTGTTTACAATGCTGCCTACATGTGTGTTCATTGAGACAACCAGGCCAACACTTCAATGTATAAATGAATAAGTAGTAATGCAGCTGATTCGACTGAATTCCAATAGTCCACAGGTTTTGTATAAGAATGTACATTTTCTCCTCTGGTACCTGTTTTTTTATATGTTTAATAGATGAAATCAGTTAAGTTGAAGTTATAATACAGGTTGAATGAACACCTAAGACTTCCTCAAGAGTCACTTTATTGATAGGTGAAAACCGCATGAAAATCCGTTCAGTAGTTTTAGAGTTTATCGCGAATATACAAACAAGAAGACAGACGCGGCGGGGACTTTGTTTTATAAGGTGTAGTGATGAGCTTACGACCGGTCCGTCTCCGCCTCCTGCTTCACGCGCGCCGGCGACATGCTGCCGGCGTCAGCACTCGTCTCCATCTCTCGCAATGGCCGCGTCACAACTGCCACTCAAAAGTTATACTATTGTCGGAGTGTCTCACTCAACAGTAATTATATGCATGATACTTATGATATAAGTAATTGAAACAAAAAAATGTATAATAAAATAAATGACCATGCTAAGCATTACGCATTATCAACAATACTAAGGATACTCACAATAGCATGAGTATTATCACACCACCAATACCGTCTTTACCATAAGGGCACACGGGGCCCTGAAGGACACACAGTAACAGTATATTTGATTATACCCATAATAAATAGAAGATTATAGTAGAAAAATGATAGTTTTCTTAATTCGCTTCCTTTACTTTCCAAAAGGGCCCCAAATTCTTATTTGCCCAAGGGACCCAGCATAGTTTAAAACGGCCTTTTTTTTTGTATTTGTATAGCCTCTTCTTCCGAACTGTTTGCTTTAAGATGGCCTTGCCACAGACAAATTAAATACTACATGTCTACACGGATCCCTTACCTCGATTGTTCCTTTTAGCTTTCCCAACTTTAGTGTTCCTAAGTTCTTCTACGCCAGGTTCCGGAACTTGTCTTTGGCTGTCTACGTCTGTGCTCTCTGGGACAATCTCGCATGACTGCTTGGCTTCAATATCTGTGTTGAAAGCTGAAATCACCCGCAGATTAAAACAATTACTTACTCATAAATAAATAAATATTAGGACATCTCACACAGAGCAACCTAGCCCCAAAACAAGCATCTGTGTTCATCACAAAAATAAATGCTTTTACAGGGATTCAAACCCAGGGGCTTCAGCTTCTTAGGCAGCATGGTCATTATCCACTAGGCCAGACTATAGTTGTGTCGATCTCGAGAATGTTCTCATTCTCGAGAACAGCACAACTATAGGCCAGGTTAGTCCTCAAAGTTATAGTTAGATCTAGATATGGGCCGAATATTCGGTATTCGGCATATTTTTCAATGTTAGCAAACTAATTCTTTTTTTGGGCATTACCTGACGCGGGTACACTTTGCGGTCAGGCATGATACAGTCCCGTGTCTTTTCATAAACATTCCCGGCCGTTCCAGAGGGAAGGTTTTTTTTTTTAAATCAGTTTTTTTTTAAGGGGTTTTGTCACGCACTGACAATATCACCCCCGTAATGAGATCTAATAGTAATAATGATATAGTAGTGAAGTATTACCTACACCACTACATCACATTTAAGTATAGTTTGCACATCAACCTGGCCTCGTCTGATAGTGGCGATGCCAGGACGATGTTGCAACTACCTATGTTGGTAGATTTAATAAATGTCATGTCATTCCTCAGTGCCTCATTACGGACACATTCCATCAACACATGGTGAACATCTTCTATTTTATCGCACTCTTGGCAATTTGGTGATGCGCTAGTTTCATCAGGTGCTTGAATTTGTTTGACGGAATGTGCCCGGAACGAAGTCTGAGGAGTTTTACTACCTGTTTCCTGCTAAGCTTTTTGTCAAACCAGGGGACCTGAGGGGGCTGACATTGAACTGTTCGGGATCTTTCTCTTTTACTCCAATGTAGGCGTAATTAGACTGACAGAGAAAAATGCCCGCAATTTGCGAACTTCGATTTTCGCGGTTATAGCCTTATAGCCCAGGTGACGATATAATACACACACACTTACACACACATACATACACATAGAAAACACCCATGACTAAGGAACAAATATCTGTGTTTGGTTCAGATCATACCGAACCCAATATTCAGTTGGGCTAAAACCGCATGTGTTTGTTAACCTTCCCTCTGGAAAGGCCAGGAATGTTTAAGAAATGAAACGGGACCGTCTCATGCCTGACCGCGAAGTGCATTCGCGTCAGCTAGCAGACGCCCAAAAAAATTAAAATGTAAATATAAATAAATAAAATGTTCGGCAGTTCGAACCAAACTATTCGGCCGAATACGAACATTGAACCGAATATTCGTATTCGTCAAAGTCCATATTCGGTCCATCCCTCATTTCTCATAGTTGACTGAAGCGTTAGCGAATAATCCGTGTTGATTATAGTTAGATCCCACAACCGACCTGTTGGTGCGTGGCGCACGCGCCGCTTCACTAGCACGGGGCCGAGCACGAGCTCATCTTTAACGGCGTGTTCGGAGTACAGCCCCGTCGCCGCGCTCCCGCCGGCCGACTCGTCTTTTACACTCACATCTGAGCACGATGGCTCAGCTTGTATGTATACACATTCGCGTTTGGACTCGTCCTTTACATACACATCATCCAGCGGCTCAATCTTCACAGACACTTCCACGGACGTGGGCTCATATGTTATACACGCTTCCTCACAGCGCTGAACCCTTACGCAAACATTCTTTGTGCCCTGTAACGCTGAAGACTCCATCGAAATAGGATATTTTTTCGAATCCATACAGAATATACCAAAACAGGAATTAAAGCTATACTACAAAGAACACTGGCTGGAACACTACGTTTTAGAATACTAGGAGATTATTTGAGAATACTATTCTTGTTGAAATAAACTCAATTTGTTCAATTTTCCGCAGAAAAGAAAATCACTGTAAACATAGAGAATACAACCATATAATATAACCCAAAAATCCCAAAATGACAGCAGCAAGCAGTGATTGTGTCAGTTGAGTTTTTTTTAATAGCATCGCGCTCCTGCCGCATTCAGCCAGACGAGTAAAGGAGATGCGGAATTAATAGCCGTAGCACACTACCGCACCGCACCAAGGTACATTGTGGGACGCACCCATAAGTAAGAGGGAGAAAGCGACATCTCTTTCTCCCTCTTACTTATGGGTGCGTCCCACAATGACCTTGGTGCGGTGCGATAGTGTGTTAGCTACTTAAAGGATTACAATACAACTTTTAGAGGATATATATATAACCAACGGAGACGCCATGTCTACCGGGTGTCCCTAGCCATTGGACAAAGCCGAAATGTACATATGCATTAAGGTATTTAGAACCAGTATACAAAGTATCATAACAATCGGTGTAGCGGTTACGAAGAAATTAACAAATTACGATTTTTTTACTTTGGAGCAACCTGTATGTGTTAGTAGCTCCTGAGGCAATAAATAGTATGAAACCTTCTTCGACCGTTTTGATTATCTTTTTTATTTATGACATTAATGAGATTCTTTTGGACGTTCTGGTTCGAGCGCCATCTTGATGGCACGCGTCGAGATCACTTATTTTGTTTTTTGCTCATTAATATTGTTTAAAGTGTAATATCGATAGCCTATTATACAGTAAACTAATGTGGTAGTGTGCAGTGAATGGAGAATTAATCTTGAAGCACGTTTAACCATCATTTTGGAGTCAACGGCCGGTTGTCCAAGTGTTCCTTGTAAAGTTCGCTATCGCTTTACAAGAGCTAAATCACCAATGAGAATGGATGTTTAATGGATATGACCAAGACTACTGAAGACATTACTATTGGAATCGACTTGATATGAATAGTATTTACTGAAGACGTTTACCGGATTGAACTTACTGAAAAGACAAAAAATCTACTTATGACTAGGCAGTATGGCTTAGAGCTTTAGCCTGTCCTGATGGACGAAAAAAAAAAAAAGAGATTCTGACTTTTGACAAATGTCATCATTGCCGCACATTTTCAAACAAATTGTCAATAGCACTGCCAATGATTAATACAGTATGTTTCTTTTTGATGTCGATTATTGGAAATAACTTTTGTTTGAAAATTTAATTCTTTATCTTTTGTCCTAATTAAAAAACTATTACCATTAGAGCATTTCTGAGAAGTAACCCCACGTGGGATTTCAGGGTTTGTCCAATGGCTAAGGTCACCCTGTATAATTCTCGGTACAAAATAGTCTGCCGTTTTTTGCGGGGGAGGGGCACATCAAATGTATAGGTACGTCATGTCAGATAAACGTCAGTCCATACATGTGATTGACCATTGGCCGCCTATTTTCGACAGAGGGGAACGCCTGTTAATGACCACTCCGGCGTAAAATAAATGATTGAAATATATATGCAGAAGAATCATTAATTGTCAGAGATGTGACAGCCGTGTCCAGCCAGACGAGTCAATTTTTCGCCAATCTGATTAAATTGTCCGATCGAATCAGGACGTGAGGACGCAAACTCCAATTTGGCTCGCTGATTATGACCGATATTACCGATAAAATGGAGTGCGGACGCAAGAATAGGTACCAATTTGTGACGCCAGTATTTTTATTTTGGGGCATTTTTTTCAATTAAAGGGCGCTAATATCTCCATAAATCTAAGATTGGTGACTAAATTGGAAATTGACGCCAATTACATTTCTGATCAAATCGGTCGATTTGATCACCCCGTCTGGAATCCACGCGTAAGATACGATACAAGATACGTATCTTGTATATCCATCTTATACAAGATACTTTAAAAAAAAATATCTTGTAACTTGTATTTAGATACTTTCCGTTGGTATCTTAGGATTTTATATATACTTTTTTTACTAAGATACTTTTTATATTCTAATAAATTTCGCAGTTTTATTTTCAAAACGCACGCAGCGTGTTGTAATTAAACGCGGCTTATACGGGTATATATAGCGGGTCAAGCAGATCTTGACAGTAGAAAAAGGCGGCAAATTTGAAAAATGTAGGTGCGAAGGGATATCGTCCCATAGAAAATTTTAATTTGAATACATATGTCGGAGCCTGACACCTGAAAGACGTATTGCAGCGTTATAGTTCATTATTTTAGACGCCTGTATAAAATTGATTAGCAATGTTGAGCTACGTATTATTTGCTTGTAACGAAATAAATAAAGTTGCGTAGAGAGTAACGCCGTCTATTGGCGCATTGTTGAAATAAAGTTGCGTAGAGAGTAACGCCATCTATTGGCGGGTTGTTGAACTAAAATGACAGGTAGAAGGCTTTGGAACGTCAAGAGGTTTCTCTTGGGTGAACGTAGGCACGAGTTGGCATTTTTTTGTTATGTTGGTAGACTGGTCGAGCAGGTTTGCCAACTTGACTGAGGCGGGAGCGGAGAGGCTCCGCCGCTGGTAGTTCCTCTTGATCGGGCCGCGCTAGAGATAGGACGTACTCGTTAGCCAACCTCGTGCCTAACTCGCCACGTTCCTGAAGGCTTATACGAGTACCTGAAGGATTATTCTGATAGCTTATAGAATCCAACGTTCTTTAACCATTTAGCTAAGTGTCTTATTTCAAGTGTTATTTTGATTTCTTATGTTTCATTAGAAGCTTAGCTTAAGCTTTTTGTGAAATAAAGAAAGGATGTGTTATGTGTTGTTTTGAAAAGATTTGTCCCTCGTGAGTTTGTTGCCGGTCCCGTATAGGGCTAAATCTTTTCAGGTCAGAGGTGTAGGGTTGGAGCCGGCCTAGTTTGACTTGAATAAAGATTTAAACGATTTTTATGTGATCTTTTTAGTTTCTTATCGATCCCTTGAGTTAAAAATAGCAATTAGTTATTTTAAACATTTAGTACTGAAATATAGTAGGCGCTAGTATGGTTAACGAGTCCGAAGGTTTATTTCGTGCACTCGTAGCAATGGTAGCATACTGGTTTAGCTGTGAAGTAATACATCTAGGTACTACACCCACGCGCCCACCGCCTTTATGACCCTCGGTCTCCGACATATATATAACTAAACGGGTATATTTACCTCATTACCTAAAATATAAAAACTCAGCTCCTGTTTCGTCTTAATACTTGGGTCACGTGCTGACCGTCACCGATGATTTAAGTGACGTGACGACTCTGATATTGAAAGGGAACGGAGAGCGTCGTCAGTTCGTGCCAATATGATAGCCCGCAGGTTTGCCAGCTGCTCGATAAACGTGAAAGTCACACTGTTCCGTGCATGTTGCACGACTTTCTACACGTGCAGCTTGTGTGCACTGCAGAAAAACATGTATTTACTATAGATATGTGTCCAAAGAAACAGTAACAGTTGTAACCAAGTAACAGTTGTAACCAAGTAAGACCAAGTGCGGGTAGTTCGAAAAACTCGCGCGGCTAGATGTTGATGTCAACTTGAGCCAGTCTTCTCCGAGACCACGGGGACAACGCCGTCCTCGAAACGTCGGAGGTAAATCTTAAAAACTTAAATACGCGATTAAGTCCCGTTGTGTAATTTAATAATGTTAATAGATATTCTTTAAAATATAACACGTCAGCAAGAATAACATCTTTTGAAGAGCGTTTCGTTTATTTTTTGCCATTTTTAGGGTTCCGTACCCCAAGGGTAAAACGGGACCCTATTACTAAGACTTCGCTGTCCGTCCGTCCGTCCGTCTGTCTGTCACCAGGCTGTATCTCATGAACCGTGATAACAGTTGAAATTTTCACAGATGATGTATTTCTGTTGCCGCTATAACAACAAATACTAAAAAGTACGGAACCCTCGGTGGGCGAGTCCGACTCGCACTTGTCCGGTTTTTATACATATATTGTGACCTTTTTTGCCACAGTTTTGTTATTTCTAGTCAGGATTGAGAGCCCTTTTCATCCTTATAGAAGAAAAAAAGTGTCCTAGTGGTCCTAATATTTCCATACATTTATCAAACTTTCCTTTTTGTTGCCGCTATACAAAGTATAGCGTATATTTTGGTGAGTGCTTAAATGACCTTTACTACATACTACATTCCTTTATATATTTATTTATCTACGTTAAGGAGAACCAACAGCTTTAAACTTACAATAGACAAAAAGTTTGAAACTGAAAGCCAATTACAGGAACTCATAGTTAGTTACAAAGTATTCTTAATTAAACAAATACTAGCACTAATGCGCACAAAAAGAGAGAAAAAAGCGTAAATGAAATTGGAAACCTTAGAATAGATCCTAAGTTTCGGACCACTTCGTTCATTAGCACGTAGAATAACTGAGGTGTTAGAGTTCAAAAGATGAAAACAGAGTAAAGTAAAATTTATCAGATTGAAATGCAGTTAAAGAATATTAAATGTAAAGGCGACACACTAAGTTGATAAATTCAATGCATTTAATCGCCGAATGAAAACAAAATGTAAGAATGATACAAAAAGTGTACATGTAGTAATACATTAATAGGAACACGACGAATTTACGACGGCTCCTGTGGTCACAGTACTTGCACTTGAAAGGTTTTTCACCAGTGTGAGTCAACAGGTGAGTCCGTAAGCCAAATTTCCTTCTACACTTGTAGCTACAGTGGCTACACTACACATGAAAGGCTTCTCTTCAGGTGAGTCCGTAATTCTGATTTTCTTTTACACATGTAGGCACAGTGTTTACACCTGAAAGGTTTCTCGTCTGTGTGAGTTATCAGGTGAGTCTGAAAATCTTTTTATCTTGTACACTTGTAGCCAGTGACTACAACTGAAAGGCTTCTCGTCTGTGCGAGCCATCAGGTGAGTTTGTAAATCTGCATTACTTCTACACTTGTAGCCACAGTGCCTACACCTGAAAGGCTTCTTGTCTGTGTGTGTCATCAGGTGACTCTGTAACTCTCTTTTTCTTTTACCCTTGTAGCTACAGTGACTACAACTGAAAGGCTTCTCGTCTGTGTGAGTCATCAGGTGTTTCCGTAAATCTGCGTTACTTCTACACTTGTAGGTACAGTGACTACAACTGAAAGGCTTCTCGTCTGTGTGAGTCATCAGGTGTTTCCGTAAATCTGCGTTACTTCTACACTTGTAGGTACAGTGACTACAACTGAAAGGCTTCTCGTCTGTGTGAGTCATCAGGTGACACTGTAACTGTGCTTTTCTTCTACACTTGTAGCTACAGTGACTACAACTGAAAGGCTTCTCGTCTGTGTGAGTCATCAGGTGTTTCCGTAAATCTGCGTTACTTCTACACTTGTAGGTACAGTGACTACAACTGAAAGGCTTCTCGTCTGTGTGAGTCATCAGGTGACACTGTAACTGTGCTTTTCTTCTACACTTGTAGCTACAGTGACTACAACTGAAAGACTTCTCGTCTGTGTGAGTCATCAGGTGACGCTGTAAAACTTCTTTACTTCTACACTCGTAACTACAAAGACTACAACCGAAAGGCTTCTCGTCTGTGTGAGTCATCAGGTGTTGCTGTAACTGTGCTTTTCTTTTATACTTGTAGCTACAGTGACTGCAACTGAAAGGCTTCTCGTCTGTGTGAATCATCAGGTGTTGCTGTAAATATGCTTTACTTCTACACTTGTAGCTACAGTGACTACAACTGAAAGGCTTCTCGTCTGTGTGAGTCATCAGGTGTTTCCGTAACTGTTCATTTTTTCTACACTTGTAGCCACAGTGACTACAACTGAAAGGCTTCTCGTCTGTGTGAGTCATCAGATGTTTCCGTAACTGTACTTTTCTTTTACACTTGTAGCTACAGTGACTGCAACTGAAAGGCTTCTCGTCTGTGTGAATCATCAGGTGTTGCTGTAAATATGCTTTACTTCTACACTTGTAGCCACAGTGACTACAACTGAAAGGCTTCTCGTCTGTGTGAGTCATCAGGTGAAGCTGTAATTGTGCTTTTCTTTTATACTTGTAGGCACAGTATGTACACCTGAAAGGCTTCTCGTCTGTGTGAGTCAGCAGATGACTCCGTAAATTTGATTTTCTACTACTCTCGTAGCCACAGTATTTACACCTGAAAGGCTTTTCGCCTGTGTGTATAATTATGTGATCCTTTTTATACAGTTTTTTGTAACCGTGTAGCATTTGATGTGGTTCTAAACCATAATCCCCTACGGTTGAATTATGTAAAGGCGAGTGAGTGTGTACATGCTTCTTCAAAACCGACTTGCTCCTGAACCGTTTGCCGCAATGGTGACATTGATAGATGGTGGTTGTGACATGGGGTGTGGGTGCGAGCTCGGTGGCGTGCAGCTTGTATGTGCGGCGCCCGACCCGGCAGGTGCGCCGCTCCGCGTCCACCAGCAGGCGCTCCAGCCTGACCGAGCACGAGCGGCGCCGACCCGACACCACAGCAGAGGAGACAAGAGTGGGCGCTGTAAGACGACAAAATAATACTCAAATATCCGAAATACCAACCTGACAAATATGTAACAGTGGCAGGGCGTTACATAAGTTTCTTTAATTTAACTAATAATTATCTTTCAAACTTCATTCTTGACAATAGATGAGCTGGTGATCCATAACTATTGAGATGCTTCAAAACGTGTAAGAGTTTTAAAGCATGGGAGTAAACTAGCTACGAACTCATGTTACGACATCAAGAAACCAAATCTTAAGTCAACACTATAAGTCTTATGAAAAAACTCTAAAAAGAATTATCATAAAATCTAAAAAACTACAATACATTACGAAGATGAACAAGGCATCAAATAAAGTAAAATGCATGTGGCAAATAATTAATCAGAACAACAATAAGAAAATCAGCAGTAACAAGCAAAATATACAAATTACTATCAATGACAAATTAACATCTGATCCTAAGTTGTTTGCCATCGCATTTAATAACTGGTTTGTCAATGCTGGGCGGGCACGGTCGGACGCGGTGCCGCCCACGCGCGGCCGGCCTGTGCTGCAGCCCACCGAAAACACTGTTTCTGCGACCTGTGGAACTGCATGAAATCTACTCTCTTGTACGCGGCTTAAAAAGCAAAACGAGCTATGGAATAGACGAGCTACCGTCCACCCTTATAAAAACTTGTGCGGACGTATTAGCTCCGCCGCTCACTTTTATCATCAATCAGTCCTTTTCTGATG
Source organism: Cydia splendana (assembly GCF_910591565.1). Lineage (NCBI taxonomy): Eukaryota > Metazoa > Arthropoda > Insecta > Lepidoptera > Tortricidae > Cydia > Cydia splendana. Next base: position 1,151,485 of record NC_085983.1, on the reverse strand, counting down.
GTATATTTCCCGATAAGTTAAAACAAGCCGTCATAAAACCTGTATATAAAAAGAATACGCGAACTGACCCGAATAACTATCGTCCGATTGCACTGCTGCCTGCAGTTTCTAAAGTATTTGAGAAAGCCATGTGCAAACGGCTCTACTCTTATTGTGAGAAATACAATATCCTTGGCAATGCACAAAATGGTTTTCGGAAGAAGCGGTCAACGACTTTAGCGGCTTACGGCTTACAAATATGTCAACGACATTTTGAACATATTAGACAATAACATGAATCTAGGATATACCTGGATCTGGCATGAGTGGTGGGGGTAACTGACAGAACGGGATAGTCTTATGTATCTTTCAGTAGGAGTAGCAGAGAAAGCGGTATTATTGCTTGTCCTTGTCACAGTCTCACTTTTTGTTTGTTCCCCACCTTTTTATTAGTATGGAGAATGGTGGGCAACAAATGAATTCGACCAATCACAGTGTCGCATTTGCGTATGTTTTGTCCCTCACGGAGGCACGCGTATACCACTTCTATGCGATCCTACCTTCTACGTACAAAAAAGAATACGCGATAGGTGTGTTGTTCGATATGAAGAATGCCTACGAAAAAGTAAAATTTAGTATATTACTCGATAAATTATACGGAATTGGAGTGCGAGGAGTTACTCATAAGTGGTTCACATCATATTTAAGCAACCGAAAGCAGTACCTTGATATCGAACGCACAAATAACCAATCAAGAGAAATTAGTACCATCAGGTCGGATGTCCAGCCAGCCAGTGCTCTCGGACTCATACGAGGCACTAACCCGGCCCCAGGGAGGACAGAGCCCCTTCTCTGCTCTCCACTGGGGTAAATCCTGTCCGGCGCGTCCCAGTCGCGGGGGTGGGCACGTCTCACTTCAGTAGGCTGAAGGGAGGAGGTGGCGAAGTTCGGACAGGGACCCAGGTCCGCGGGGTATAGCGCGGAACCCATGCCCAGGGTTACGGGTGAAGTCCTCAACGGCTGAGACGGCGGAGGTGGAAACCACTGGTACGGCAGAGCAGGCGGAAGAGGCAAATCCCAACGGCAAGCTGCCCTCACATATTGAGGCCACAGGTTCCGGTGGAACTACACTACTAGGTAGGGTGGTGTAGTAGGCCTGGCGGCGGAGGAGACTTCGGTCCAACGGCGGCATCCACACCTCTCCAGGAGAGTTACTACCTTGACGTCAGGCGGCAGCCGGTCGTAAAAATCTCTCGCCAAAACCCATATTAACCATGTCATACAAGTGAAAAACAAGGATGAGGAATGATAGGGCGTCCCCCTTAAGCGACGGCACAAATGGAGATACGAATAATACTAGGGCGTTCCCCACAAGCGACGGAAAGAAGAATCAGAGCACGGCTCCAGTAATCCAGATGCGAGTAGCCACCTGGAATATTGGATCCATGACAGGACGAAGCGCAGAACTAAGTGCCATACTTGAAAGAAGAAATATAGACATATGTTGCTTACAAGAGACTAAATGGAGAGGCGCTAAATCACGACAGATAGGGAAGGGTTTTAAGCTTATTTATAATGGAACTACAAATACTAGAAACGGCGTAGGTGTCATACTATGTAAGAATTTAAGTGATAAAATCGTACAAATAAACAGGATTAGCGACCGAATCATATCGGTTAAAATTGCATTAGATTAGATAACCAACCATGCCTGAATGTAGTGTCGGTCTACGCTCCACAAACAAACTGCCCGGAAGCTGATAAGGATGAGTTCTGTGAAGGACTGGATTCTTTGGTAAGACATATCCCAAGCAAGGAACAGAAACTTATTTGTGGTGACTTGAATGGGCACGTGGGCCGTAAGATAGATGGATATGACGGATTTCATGGTGGTTTTGGCTATGGAAGCCGAAATGCTAGCAGAGATAGGATCCTAAACTTTGCTGTTTCACAAAATTTGGCTATCGTAAACACTTTTTATCAGAAAAAAGATGAGCACTTAATTACCTTCAAAAGCGGAGCATCAAATACTTAAATAGATTACTTCCTGGTCGATAATAGAAATTTAAGGCTAGTAAAAGACTGTAAAGTAATTCCAGGGGAACCGCTGACGTCACAGCACAGATTATTGGTCCTTGCGATTAAACTAAAAAGACCAATAAAATTTAAAATCAATAGAATAGAAAAAATAAAATGGCACACACTTAAAGGGGTTAAAGGTGAAATCTTAAAAGAAAAATTAGTTGATCATTAATTGAAAACCAGGGTGACTCTCCAAATCAACAATGGATAAACTTTGAGAAAACCTGCACTGCAACCGCCAAACAGATACTGGGCCTTAGCAAAGGTGCTTTACACAACTCTAAAGACACCAAGTGGTGGAATGACCAAGCTAAAAGCAGCGTAACGGAAAAGAAACGACTTTTCAAAGAATGGCAAACATCTGGCCCCGATGAAGATAAAGAAAAATACAAAATTGCTAAAAAAGAAGCCAGGAGAACGGTTGCAATACAGAAGGACGAGTCCGACAAAGATCTCTACAAGCGGCTTGAACAAGTAAATGATTACGAAATTTTCAAAATTGCTAAACTTAGATCTAGAAGCACACAAGATTTTAGCAGTACGAAATATATTAAAAACAAAGAAGGTGTTCTTCTTACAGTTCTTACATCGGATGCAGACATTAATAGGAGATGGTTCAAATACTATAACGGACTGTTAAATGAGGAGTTTCCCAGACAACGAGAGAGACAAGAACCTGCAGTTCAAGGCCCAATTGAGGCAGTAATTAGAGAAGAGGTTAGAAGAGCTATCTCCAAAATGAAAAATTGCAAAGCTACGGGTCCAGATGAAATACCAGCAGAGGTTTGGAAACTACTGAAAGAAGACGGTGTCGCATGGCTTACTTACCTTTTTAACAACATCGTGATGGATGGCAAAATGCCAGAATCATGGAGGAAAAGTTCACTTGTACCCTTCTATAAAAACAAAGGGGATGTACGCTCATGCGAGAACTTCAGAGGAATCAAGCTCACCTCGCATACCCTAAAAATCTGGGAAAGGGTCATAAATCAGCGCCTTCTTGCCCTTCTTAAACTAGTTAACATTACAGAAAACCAATTCGGCTTCACCCCTGGGAAGGGAACTATGGATGCAATTCATGCAGTAAGAACGGTAATGGAAAAAGCAAGGGATAAGAAACAGACGCTATGGATGGTCTTTATTGATTTAGAAAAGGCGTTTGACAGAGTACCTAGAGCCCTTATATGGCAAGCCTTAAGAGCGCACAATGTCCCCGAACAGTATGTGAAAATCATCATGGACATGTACAGCAATGTTCATACAGTCGTCAGAAGCCCTGCTGGTCTGTCTGAAAGCTTCGATGTTAAAGTGGGTGTACATCAAGGCAGCGGTCTAAGGCCATTGCTGTTCAATATCGCTATGAACTATTTAACGAAAAAAAAAAAAAGCCTACACCCTGGAACTTACTGTATGCTGATGATGTTGTGTTAATATCGGACAGTAAACATAGCATTCAACAAAATTTAGAACAATGGAGGGAAGCCCTGGAAAATAATGGATTAAGAATAAGTAGGACAAAAACAGAATACATGGTCTGCCACTTCAACCGCGTACATCCGGCGGATACTGATATCACATTAGACAATATCAAGCTGCCCCAAGTTAACAAATTTAAGTATCTTGGACCTGTGATATCAGACGATGGCACGATAGATGCGGATGCTACGCACAGAGTCACAGCAGGGTGGAACAAATGGCGCCAACTTACTGGAGTTATGTGTGATACAAAGATGCCAGTAAGAACCAAAGGCAAAGTGTATAAGACTGCAATAAGACCGACAATACTATATGGCACTGAAGCATGGGCTGCGAAAAACACACACACACAGAAGCTCCACACCGTCGAAATGCGAATGCTGAGATGGTCGAGTGGTGTCACGTTAAAAGACAAAGTTCGCAATGAGTACATTTGAGGTAGTCTGAAGGTGGCCCCGATTGCTGATAAACTTGCAGAGACCAGACTCAGGTGGTATGGCCATGTGATGCGTAGACCAGACGATTATGTCGTGAAAAAGTGCCTTTCCATCGCAACAGACAAAAGGGGAAGAGGTAGGCCGCTAGCTACATGGCTAACGACTGTCCAAAGGGACATGAAAACTCACTCATTGGAATCTAATGACGTGTATGACCGCAATAAATGGCGTGACATGGTTAGGAAAGCCGACCCCGTGTAGCGGGACAAAGGCGAGGACAAAGAAGAAGAAGAAGAGGTCGGATGTCCAGCCCGTGTCTGACTCCATTCCGCAGGGAAGCGTGATTGGCTGCCTGCTGTTCATTATTTACATAAACGACCTTCCAAAATCTCTAAATGAAAAATGCGTAATGTTTGCGGATGATTTCTCATTGTTACTATCATGCACTTGCAATACAAATCTCAATGACAAACTATCGGAAGTTGTAACAAGCATCGTAAACTGGACAAATGACCACAATCTAGAAATCAATTTTTCAAAAACAAAAATTATGCAATTCAGTCCCCACCAAAAACAAGAGTTAGACATACATTTTGAATTCCAACAAAACAAAATAAAATGCGTGCCCTCCTTCCCACTTCTCGGTATAACGATAGACTCTCACTTGAATTGGAAAGACCACATAGAAAAAATTAAATCCAAACTTAGCCAATTTATTTACGCCTTGCGACAATTAAAAATGACCACAGACTTGCAAACAGCCCTAACAGCTTACTATGCTTTTGCCCAGGCATGGTTTCGCTATGCCATCATTTTATGGGGAAACAGTACAAACGCAGACGACTTACTAATATTGCAAAAGAAATGCATTCGCATTTTAGCGAATATTACACTACCTAATGTGCTAATAGTAGTAAGCCACATTTTAGAAATCTTGGAATTCTGACGGTACCTTGCATATATATATATTTTCGAATTGTGTAAATTTATAAAAGAGCACCCTGATTTCTATTCTAAATTCGGAGATATACCCCGGCGATTCGAAACCCGTTTCAAAAATAATTTGATCCAAACCACATCTAAATTAGCCATTCATAAAAACGGTCCCTACACAATGTCAATTAAAATTTATTATAAACTACCTAATTACATAAAAAATGAGCTAAATGATAATAAATTCCTGAAAAGTTTAAAGGCATTAGTCGTAGACAAAGCATTCTACTCTGTAAGTGAATATCTAGACTCCGGAGGAAATGTTTAATATTAACGACCTTCCAAAATCTCTAAATGAAAAATGCGTAATGTTTGCGGATGATTTCTCATTGTTACTATCATGCACTTGCAATACAAATCTCAATGACAAACTATCGGAAGTTGTAACAAGCATCGTAAACTGGACAAATGACCACAATCTAGAAATCAATTTTTCAAAAACAAAAATTATGCAATTCAGGCCCCACCAAAAACAAGAGTTAGACATACATTTTGAATTCCAACATAACAAAATAGAATGCGTGCCCTCCTTCCCACTTCTCGGTATAACGATAGACTCTCACTTGAATTGGAAAGACCACATAGAAAAAATTAAATCCAAACTTAGCGAATTTATTTACGCCTTGCGACAATTAAAAATGACCACAGACTTCCAAACAGCCCTAACAGCTTACTATGCTTTTGCCCAGGCATGGTTTCGCTATGCCATCATTTTATGGGGAAACAGTACAAACGCAGACGACTTACTAATATTGCAAAAGAAATGCATTCGCATTTTAGCGAATATTACACTACCTAATGTGCTAATAGTAGTAAGCCACATTTTAGAAATCTTGGAATTCTGACGGTACCTTGCATATATATATTTTCGAATTGTGTAAATTTATAAAAGAGCACCCTGATTTCTATTCTAAATTCGGAGATATACCCCGGCGATTCGAAACCCGTTTCAAAAATAATTTGATCCAAACCACATCTAAATTAGCCATTCATAAAAACGGTCCCTACCCAATGTCAATTAAAATTTATTATAAACTACCTAATTACATAAAAAATTAGCTAAATGATAATAAATTCCTGAAAAGTTTAAAGGCATTCCTCGTAGACAAAGCATTCTACTCTGTAAGTGAATATCTAGACTCCGGAGGAAATGTTTAATATTTATTCGTGTCGACCTCTCTGCCGCCCTTATCTACGGCCGGTCATTACATACTGTATATTTAATAGTGTTACTAGGTTAAGTAGTTGATTAGTTTGTAATTTTATTGCCGTGCCCTTACAGGGTTGTGTTGAAACATATACAATAATCATAAGATATTTTTGTACACACAAAGCAATGATTAAATGAATGAAGTGAAACACACAATATTTACCACACCAACGCAGAGAAAACTCTAGCTATAAAACATCACAAACCGAACTATCAATATGTACCATCTAAACATATTCTTATACATCATCATCACAACTAAACGGAAAATTTTAATTAATTCAGCTGAAGATTAATTACAAATTTGATTGTAGAAAAATAGAAAACATATTTATAGAATTTACTCTCTATATAGACTCTGTGTTGGTGTGTGTGAGTGTGTTATGGTAGTTTGAATGTGTGTGTTGGGAGGAGCTTTGCGGAGTAGTTCCAACAGTAGTTAAACAACAATCAACACACCTCTCACCACCGGGGCGACTGTGGGGCGGTGCGGGCGCTCCGGCCCCAGCACGAGCTCGTCCTTGACCACGTGCTCGGCGTACAGGCCGGCCAGCATGGCTGCCTCGCTCACGCTGCACCCGTCTGTGCTGTCCTCACACTCCTCCTTCACACGCGCCTCCTCATCCATAAATTCGGCTTCCTCCTTAATAAGGGCTGAAACAAAGGGTTGTAATTACCATTAGAGTTGTAAGTCAGACAAATATATGGATGAATCAACATAGATTGTTTACAATGCTGCCTACATGTGTGTTTATTGGGACAACCAGGCCAACACTTCAATGTATATATAAATGAATAAATAGTAATGCAGCTGACTAAATTCCATTAGTCCACAGGTTTTGTATAAGAATGTACATTTTCTCCTCTGGTACCTGTTTTTGAGAATGTTTTATATATTTAATAGATGAAATCAGTTAAGTTGAAGTTATAATACAGATTGAATGAACGAATTGAATTTATCTCTGTATAGATTCTATTAGCGACCCATCCCGGCTTCGCACGGGTTAACAAATTATACACCGAAATCTTTTTCAAGAATCACTTTATTGATAGGTGAAAACCGCATGAAAATCCGTTCAGTAGTTTTAGAGTTTATCGCGAATATACAAACAAGAAGACAGACGCGGTGGGGGACTTTGTTTTATAAGGTGTAGTGATGAGCTTACGCATTTCCGACCGGTCCGTCTCTGCCTCCTGCTTCACGCGCGCCGGCGACATGCTGCCGGCGTCAGCACTCGTCTCCATCTCTCGCAATGGCCGCGTCACAACTGCCACTCAAAAGTTATACTATTGTCGGAGTGTCTCACTCAACAGTAATTATATGCATGGTACTTATGATATATGTAATTGAAACAAAAAAATGTATAATAAAATAAATGACCATGCTAAGCATTACGCATTATCAACAATACTAAGGATACTCACAATAGCATGAGTATTATCACACCACCAATACCGTCTTTACCATAAGGGCACACGGGGCCCTGAAGGACACACAGTAACAGTATATTTGATTATACCCATAAAAAATAGAAGATTATAGTAGAAAAATGATAGTTTTCTTAATTCGCTTCCTTTACTTTCCAAAAGGGCCCCTAATTCTTATTTGCCCAAGGGACCTAGCATAGTTTAAAACGGCCTTTTTTTTTGTATTTGTATAGCGTCTTCTTCCGAACTGTTTGCTTTAAGATGGCCTTGCCACAGACAAATTAAATACTACATGTCTACACGGATCCCTTACCTCGATTGTTCCTTTTAGCTTTCCCAACTTTGGTGTTCCTAAGTTCTTCTACGCCAGGTTCCGGAACTTGTCTTTGGCTGTCTCCGTCTGTGCTCTCTGGGACAATCTCGCATGACTGCTTGGCTTCAATATCTGTGTTGAAAGCTGAAATCACCCGCAGATTAAAACAATTACTTACTCATAAATAAATAAATATTAGGATATCTCACACAGATCAACCTAGCCCCAAAACAAGCATCTGTGTTCATCACAAAAATAAATGCTTTTACAGGGATTCAAACCCAGGGCATTCAGCTTCTTAGGCAGCATGGTCATTATCCACTAGGCCAGACTATAGTTGTGTCGATCTCGAGAATGTTCTCTGTTTTTATGGAGAATGTTCTCATTAGAGCAGCACAGCTATAGGCCAGGTTAGTCCTCAAAGTTATAGTTAGATCTAGATATGGGCCGAATATTCGGTATTTGGCATATTTTTCAATGTTAGCAAACTAATTCTTTTTTTGGGCATGACCTGACGCGGGTACACTTTGCGGTCAGGCATGATACGGTCCCGTGTCTTTTCATAAACATTCCCGGCCGTTCCAGAGGGAAGGTTTTTTTTTTTAAATCTGTTTTTTTTTTTAAGGGGTTTTGTCACGCACTGACAATATCACCCCCGTAATGAGATATAATAGTAATAATGATATAGTAGTGAAGTATTACCTACACCACTACATCACATTTAAGTATAGTTTGCACATCAACCTGGCCTCGTCTGATAGTGGAGATGCCAGGACGATGTTGCAACTACCTATGTTGGTAGATTTAATAAATGTCATGTTATTCCTCAGTGCCTCATTACGGACACATTCCATCAATACGTGGTGAACATCTTCTATTTTATCGCACTCTTGGCAATTTGGTGATGCGCTAGTTTCATCAGGTGCTTGAATTTGTTTGACGGAATGTGCCCGGAACGAAGTCTGAGGAGTGATACTACCTGTTTCCTGCTAAGCTTTTTGTCAAACCAGGGGACCTGAGGGGGCTGACATTGAACTGTTCGGGATCTTTCTCTTTTACTCCAATGTAGGCGTAATTAGACTGACAGAGAAAAATGCCCGCAATTTGCGAACTTCGATGTTCGCGGTTATAGCCTTATAGCCCAGGTGACGATATAATACACACACACTTACACACACATACATACACATAGAAAACACCCATGACTAAGGAACAAATATCTGTGTTTGGTTCAGATCATACCGAACCGAATATTCAGTTGGGCTAAAACCGCATGTGTTTGTTAACCTTCCCTCTGGAAAGGCCAGGAATGTTTAAGAAATGAAACGGGACCATCTCATGCCTGACCGCGAAGTGCATTCGCGTCAGCTAGCAGACGCTCAAAAAAATTAAAATGTAAATATAAATAAATAAAATGTTCGGCAGTTCGAACCGAACTATTCGGCCGAATACGAACATTGAACCGAATATTCGTATTCGTCAAAGTCCATATTCGGTCCATCCCTCATTTCTCATAGTTGACTGAAGCGTTAGCGAAAGTCTCCGTGTTGATTATAGTTAGATCCCACAACCGACCTGTTGGTGCGTGGCGCACGCGCCGCTCCACTAGCACGGGGCCGAGCACGAGCTCATCTTTAACGGCGTGTTCGGAGTACAGCCCCGTCGCCGCGCTCACGCCGGCCGACTCGTCTTTTACACTCACATCTGAGCACGATGGCTCAGCTTGTATGTATACACATTCGCGTTTGGACTCGTCCTTTACATACACATCATCCAGCGGCTCAATCTTCACAGACACTTCCACGGACGTGGGCTCATATGTTATACACGCTTCCTCACAGCGCTGAACCCTTACGCAAACATTCTTTGTGCCCTGTAACGCTGAATACTCCATCGAAATAGGATATTTTTTCGAATCCATACAGAATATACCAAAACAGGAATTAAAGCTATACTACAAAGAACACTGGCTGGAACACTACGTTTTAGAATACTAGGAGATTATTTGAGAATACTATTCTTGTTGAAATAAACTCAATTTGTTCAATTTTCCGCAGAAAAGAAAATCACTGTAAACAAAGAGAATACAACCATATAATATAACCCAAAAATCCCAAAATGACAGCAGCAAGCAGTGATTGTGTCAGTTGAGTTTTTTTTAATAGCATCGCGCTCCTGCCGCATTCAGCCAGACGAGTAAAGCAGATGCGGAATTAATAGCCCTAACACACTACCGCACCGCACCAAGGTACATTGTGGGACGCACCCATAAGTAAGAGGGAGAAAGCGACATCTCTTTCTCCCTCTTACTTATGGGTGCGTCCCACAATGACCTTGGTGCGGTGCGATAGTGTGTTAGCTACTTAAAGGATTACAATACAACTTAGAGGATATATATAACCAACGGAGACGCCATGTCTACCGGGTGTCCCTAGCCATTGGACAAAGCCGAAATGTACATATGCATTAAGGTATTTAGAACCAGTATACAAAGTATCATAACAATCGGTGTAGCGGTTACGAAGAAATTAACAAATTACGATTTTTTTACTTTGGAGCAACCTGTATGTGTTAGTAGCTCCTGAGGCAATAAATAGTATGAAACCTTCTTCGACCGTTTTGATTATCTTTTTTATTTATGACATTAATGAGATTCTTTTGGACGTTCTGGTTCGAGCGCCATCTTGATGGCACGCGTCGAGATCACTTACTTTGTTTTTTGCTCATTAATATTGTTTAAAGTGTAATATCGATAGCCTATTATACAGTAAACTAATGTGGTAGTGTGCAGTGAATGGAGAATTAATCTTGAAGCACGTTTAACCATCATTTTGGAGTCAACGGCCGGTTGTCCAAGTGTTCCTTGTAAAGTTCGCTATCGCTTTACAATAGCTAAATCACCAATGAGAATGGATGTTTAATGGATATGACCAAGACTACTGAAGACATTACTATCGGAATCGACTTGATATGAATAGTATTTACTGAAGACGTTTACCGGATTGAACTTACTGAAAAGACAAAAAATCTACTTATGACTAGGCAGTATGGCTTAGAGCTTTAGCCTGTCCTGATGGACGAAAAAAAAAAAAAGAGATTCTGACTTTTGACAAATGTCATCATTGCCGCACATTTTCAAACAAATTGTCAATAGCACTGCCAATGATTAATACAGTATGTTTCTTTTTGATGTCGATTATTGGAAATAACTTTTGTTTGAAAATTTAATTCTTTATCTTTTGTCCTAATTAAAAAACTATTACCATTAGAGCATTTCTGAGAAGTAACCCCACGTGGGATTTCAGGGTTTGTCCAATGGCTAAGGTCACCCTGTATAATTCTCGGTACAAAATAGTCTGCCGTTTTTTGCGGGGAAGGGGCACATCAAATGTATAGGTACGTCATGTCAGATAAACGTCATTCCATACATGTGGTTGACCATTGGCCGCCTATTTTCGACAGAGGGGAACGCCTGTTAATGACCACTCCGTTTGGTTATATTCTCTAAGCGTAAAATAAATGATTGAAATATATATGCAGAAGAATCATTAATTGTCAGAGATGTGACAGCCGTGTCCAGCCAGACGAGTCAATTTTTCGCCAATCTGATTAAATTGTCCGATCGAATCAGGACGTGCGGACGCAAACTCCAATTTGGCTCGCTGATTATGACCGATATTACCGATAAAATGGAGTGCGGACGCAAGAATAGGTACCAATTTGTGACGCCAGTATTTTTATTTTGGGGCATTTTTTTCAATTAAAGGGCGCTAATATCTCCATAAATCTAAGATTGGTGACTAAATTGGAAATTGACGCCAATTACATTTCTGTTCAAATCGGTCGATTTGATCACCCCGTCTAGAATCCACTCGTAAGATACGATACAAGATACGTATCTTGTATATCCATCTTATACAAGATACTTTAAAAAAAAAAATCTTGTAACTTGTATTTAGATACTTTCCGTTGGTATCTTAGTATTTTATATATACTTTTTATATTCGAATAAATTTCGCAGTTTTATTTTCAAAACGCACGCAGCGTGTTGTAATTAAACGCGGCTTAGCCCCCATTCGCACGACAGCTTTTTCAACGCGCGTTAAAAAAGCGCTTGAATCTGTCCGCACTCTAATTTCGACTTAACGTCCAAGGCTTAAAGTCGAAAATCCAACAACGCTTGATAAAAAGCGCCACCGCTGTCGTGTGAATAAATACACACGTATCCATTTGTGTCATTCAAACGCTTTTTTAACGCGCGTTGAAAAAGCCGTCGTGTGAATGGGGGCTTATACGGGTATATATAGCGGGTCAAGCAGATCTTGACAGTAGAAAAAGGCGGCAAATTTGAAAAATGTAGGTGCGAAGGGATATCGTCCCATAGAAAATTTGAATTTGAATACATATGTCGGAGCCTGACACCAGAAAGACGTATTGCAGCGTTATAGTTCATTATTTTAGACGCCTGTATAAAATTGATTAGCAATGTTGAGCTACGTATTATTTGCTTGTAACGAAATAAATAAAGTTGCGTAGAGAGTAACGCCGTCTATTGGCGCATTGTTGAAATAAAGTTGCGTAGAGAGTAACGCCATCTATTGGCGGGTTGTTGAATTAAAATGACAGGTAGAAGGCTTTGGAACGTCAAGAGGTTTCTCTTGGGTGAACGTAGGCACGAGTTGGCATTTTTTTGTTATGTTGGTAGACTGGTCGAGCAGGTTTGCCAACTTGACTGAGGCGGGAGCGGAGAGGCTCCGCCGCTGGTAGTTCCTCTTGATCGGGCCGCGCTAGAGATAGGACGTACTCGTTAGCCAACCTCGTGCCTAACTCGCCACGTTCCTGAAGGCTTATACCTGAAGGATTATTCTGATAGCTTATAGAATCCAACGTTCTTTAACCATTTAGCTAAGTGTCTTATTTCAAGTGTTATTTTGATTTCTTATGTTTCATTAGAAGCTTACTTTTGTGAAATAAAGAAAGGATGTGTTATGTGTTGTTTTGAAAAGATTTGTCCCTCGTGTGTTTGTTGCCGGTCCCGTATAGGGCTAAATCTTCTCAGGTCAGAGGTGTAGGGTTGGAGCCGGCCTAGTTTGACTTGAATAAAGATTAAAACGATTATTATGTGATCTTTTTAGTTTCATATCGATCCCTTGAGTTAAAAATAGCAATTAGTTATTTTAAACATTTAGTACTGAAATATAGTAGGCGCTAGTATGGTTAACGAGTCCGAAGGTTTATTTCGTGCACTGGTAGCAATGGTAGCATACTGGTTTAACTGTGAAGTAATACATCTAGGTACTACCCCCACGCGCCCACCGCCTTTATGACCATCGGTTTCCGACATATATATATATATATATATATATGTGTCGGACCCTGACACCAGAAAGACGTGTTGCAGCGTTATAGTTCATTATTTTAGACGCCTGTATAAAATCGATTAGCAATGTTATTAAAGCCTGACAACAGTTTATTTAACCCTGAGATAGTGTCGCTGCAAACAGCTTACGTATGGCAATAATGTGCGTACGTCATGTATAGTCGGGGTAGTGGGCATTGGCTTCATGTTGATACTCGTATAATGTCAAAACATTGCTTACAGAGAATTCGGTTCTTTCAATATACCTATTCGTCAAAATCTGATTCTAAATATTCAATATTTATATATTCTTCGTTTTCTGACTCTGACGAAGTCTGATTTTCATCAGATGTTGTGTCGCTTTCAGGACCACCAACCTCGATTATAAAACGTTCAGTCTCCAATTCGATTATAGGATTTTTATCGTCGATCTACATAAACCATAAATGAAATATTAAAGTTTAAACCAAACAACTAACCAGTTCAATAAAACCGCACTATAAAATGTCAATACCGGTCATGTCAACAACCAACTTTAAAACATTGTTTATTGGAATGCTATGTAATCCTTCGTCTTTTTTAAGCTGTAAGTATTTGATTGCATTTACTACAATTTTTTTCGCATCTTTGGTAATTTTTTTTGGCTTTTTTGTAATAAAACCGTTTATATTTGAATATATTCGTAGATATTTTCCATTTGTTTACATCGGTGACATTCGATGACATCCAACGTTCGTTGTCAAAGAGTACTTGTTGCCAGTAAAAGAAATTAGTACCATTGAAAATCCGCAAAATGGCGAGGGTCAAATAAACTGTTGTCAGGCTTTATTTGGTTGTAACAAAATAAATAAAGTTGTGTAGAGAGTAACTCCGTCTATTGGCGCATTGTTGAAATAAAGTTGCGTAGAGAGTAACGCCATCTATTGGCGTGTTGTTGAACTGAGATGACAGTGAGAAGGCTTTGGAACGTCGAGAGGTTTCTCTCGAGTGAGCGTAGGTACGAGTTGGCATTTTTGTCGGTATGTTGGTAGACTGGTCGAGCAGGTTTGCCAACTTGACTTTGAGGCGGGAGCAGAGAGGCTCCGCCGCTGGTAGTTCTTCTTGATCGGACCGCGCTAGAGATCGGACGTACTCGTTAGCCAACCTCGTGCCTAAGAGCTCGTTCCCACTATGTCGGATGTCGTGGCGATTTTTAATCGTGTGTCGTTGCCGCTGTTCTCACTATGTCGGATGTCGGATCCGGATTTCAATCGGGTGTCGGCGGTACTGTTCCCACTAGTCGTCTGTCGTGCACGATCGCAGCTGGCGCGTATTTTTCGAGTGGGTAGCGAGGCTTAGTACAAGATGAACGTCGACGAAATGTTTGTGGTTTTGTATTATTTGCGAAAGAAACGATTAGAGGCAGTTAAAAAAAGGAGATATTGGGTACACCCAATTCTCAGGGAAAGATTTACCTTAGGAATATTTCAGAATTTGATAGTTGAATTAATCAACTTCAAATGCTTATTTTTATATTCTTCTATAGTCTTGTCCCAAATAACCTCTTTCCTGAACAAGTGCGATCAAATCTTCAGAATTTATATTAAGTACAGCCATTATTACAATTTTGCAGCATAAAAACACAATACTCTCCTTCCGCGCCAAAATATGTTTGCGCAATGCGAGCGATCGCAACGACGCGGCAGCGACGCGCGGGTGTGTGAGGGGGTGCCGCGCGGGCGGCGCGGGCGAAATCGTTCCGACATCCGACAAAATGTGAACAGCGCTATATTCACTCGTACGCGAGCGAGACACGACACGATTTTTTTCCGGGCTGGGAGGGCTGGCAAAACGCACGACATTTTATGTCGTATCCGACACAAAATCGTTGTCGGACGAGTGTGAACAGCTTCATATAAAATGTTCTGCCAGTGGAACGTACGATTAAAAATCGCCACGACATCCGACATAGTGGGAACGAGCTCTAACTCGCTACGTTCCTGAAGGTTTTTATACCTGAAGGATTATTCTCATAGCTTATATAATCCCGCGTTCTTTAACCATTTAGCTAAGTGTTTTATTTCAAGTGTTATTTTGATTTCTTATGTTTCATTAGAAGCTTACTTTTGTGAAATAAAGAAATGATGTGTTATGTGTTGTTTTAACTTGTTTTGAAAAGATTTGTCCCTCTGAGTTTGTTGCCGGTCCCATATAGGGCTAAATCTTCTCAGGTCAGATATGTAGGGTTGAAGCCGGCCTAGTTTGACTTGAATAAAGATTTAAACGGTTTCTTTTTACTTTCATATCGCTCCCTTGAGTTAAAAATAGCAATTAGTTCTTTTAAACATTAAGTACTGAAGTATAGTAGGCACTAGTATGGTTAACGAGTCCTAATGTTTATTTCATGCACTGGTAGCAATGGTAGCATACTGGTTTAGCTGTGAAGTAATACATTATCGTACTACCCCCACGCGCCCACCGCCTTTGAGACCATCGTAATTCGACATATATAACTAAACGGGTATATTTACCTCATTACCTAAAATATAAAAACACAGCTCCTGTTTCGTCTTAATACTTGGGTCACGTGCTGACCGTCACCGATGATTTAAGTGACGTGACGACTCTGATATTGAAAGGGAACGGAGAGCGTCGTCAGTTCGTGCCAATATGATAGCCCGCAGGTTTGCCAGCTGCTCGATAAACGTGAAAGTCACACTGCCTGTTCCGTGCATGTTGCACGACTTTCTACACGTGCAGCCTGTGTGCACTGCAGAAAAACATGTATTTACTATAGATATGTGTCCAAAGAAACAGTAACAGTTGTAACCAAGTAACAGTTGTAACCAAGTAAGACCAAGTGCGGGTAGTTCGAAAAACTCGCGCGGCTAGATGTTGATGTCAACTTGAGCCAGTCTTCTCCGAGACCTCGGGGACAACGCCGTCCTCGAAACGTCGGAGGTAAATCTTAAAAACTTAAATACGCGATTAAGAGCCAACAGGAGTGGTCATTCCTCCATACAAACGTAGTCCTCGTTTTCCTCCGTGGTTTTTGAAGCTAGAGCAATGATTTTTTCAACACAGATTAATATTGTCAATATCTGTGTCGGACCGTTTTGCTTTTTTTGATATTTTTGTTTTTTAAGGCGCTAGAGCCCTTCAAAAACGGCCAAAATGGCCTAATAGACTATGCCGCAATGAGAGGCGTGGTATTCAAAACTGATATCAATTAGCCAAAAAAGCAAAACGGTCCGACACAGATAATTTCATAATCATTTAGATTTCCAAATTTGGTTACGATTGGTTAAGTTTTGGGGGAGGAAAAAGAGGACTACGAAACCTCGATTTTTGTCATTTTTACGCAGGATTTTTCGCCTCAGCTGCAGTTGTCCCTATCGCACTAATTTTAGGGGCGGAGTCAAGTTTCTAAATACGTACACAGCCAGAAAAGTGATGGGCAATAGTCGACATTTAATGTCGATAATCTAGTGATGTAAGAAGTTATCGATAAACCGTCTTGTGTGAAAATATCTAGATCCTAAGATACAAGGGGTTTTGGGTTGAGAGTAGGGAACACATTTTTGTAGTTATGATATACAATCTATTATGAACTTTTTGATTCTAATATTTCAAATTAGAAATCAAAATCAAAAATATTTTATTGCATGGTTAAAATGGGTTAACAAAATTTTTAGGTACCTACAGGCACGCTTCGTAATTGTCGAGCAATTTAAGGTCCTAGCTGAATTGGTTGTTCCATACTTACTCGTGCTCTATGGAATGTCCAATTTAGCTAGAACCCTAAATGGCTCAACAATCACGGAGCGTGACAGTACAAATGATTCATGTTCTGTATATCCTGCCCTACAATGGCTAACGCCATTGTAGGGCAGGATATTTGGTTGTCATGTCTATACTTCGTTTTTAAGCATTATTGAAAAAAAAAAAGTAAATACTAATATTAACCATTAAGTACATAACTATTACAAAAAAAGCTAATAAATAATTATACGATTGCATGCTTAAAAAAGACACGTCACCTTCACTCTAATGCTAAACAAACGAAGAATAAGAACTAACAGCGATAAGACCGCCTGTTGCTACCTTTATCTACATTGTAAATCGGTTTTAGGGTTCCGTACCCAAAGGGTAAAACACGGGACCCTATTACTAAGATTCCGCTGTCCGTCCGTCCGTCTGTATCTCTGTATCTCACGAACCGTGATAGCTAGACAGTTGAAATTTTCACAGATGATTTATTTCTGTTGCCGCTATAACAACAAATACTAAAAACAGGATAAAATAAAAATTTTAGTGGGGCCTCCCATACAACAAACGTGATTTTTGACCGTAGTTAAGCAACGTCGGGCGGGGTCAGTACTTGGATGGGTGACCGTTTTTATAAATAATGGTACGGAACCCTTCGTGTGCGAGTCCGACTAGCACTTCGCCGGTTTTTTT
This sequence comes from Cydia splendana, assembly GCF_910591565.1. Lineage (NCBI taxonomy): Eukaryota > Metazoa > Arthropoda > Insecta > Lepidoptera > Tortricidae > Cydia > Cydia splendana. The sequence continues at coordinate 1,133,768 of NC_085983.1, read as the reverse complement.
TTAATTTGTTTTTATGTTTGTGGTGTAATAAAGAATATTTTAGAGTCAGACCAAGAAAAGTCTACAGCAATTTTGATAGCACACGCAGTGCAAGTGTTATTTATATGTCATAATTTCATAGAAGCGACGTTTGAAATAATACTTGCACTGCGTGTTCTATCAAAATCGCTATAGATTTTTCTTGGCCTAACTCTACTTTAAATTACAAAGTAAGGCCTAAATTATAAAATAAGGCCCATCAATGTTTTTTTTTTGTGTTTATTAAACTTGATATTTTGTCTATAGTATTAGCGGACATGGCCTCAAAATTTAAACCCGCTTAAGAATCGGGCCTTATTTCGTGCATTATATACAATACTACCCATTTTTGTGTAGTCATTATTTATACTATAGAAGCATTGTTTGAGTAGCCAATTATTTAAACAGTATTTTTTTAAAGGGCAACGGTGGCAATATTTTAAGGTCTGGATAATAAGATACAGATCTTAATAAGGATATCAATGTAAGTGTATGTTACCATGACTACCAAACAAACAAATGTGATAGAATTTGCCAGCTGGCATTGTAACATTCAGACAGTTACCTATGTACCTAATCTGAAATATGAATAAATTAGTAATATTTTAAACAGGAAAGTAAACCGAATTTTGGCCTTTTGCTGGACACAATCACAATAGTAATTTGTTTTACAAGAGGGCAAAGTTTATCGCCACCGGTTGATGCATTTGCAGCACCAATGGTAGAAAATGCAAGCTCATCATCAACTGCATAATCGACGTTTGATATGACTATTGAATCCGAGCTTTTTGATCATGAATCATGATAAAACAAAATTTTAGAAGGTCGCAGAATAGTGGATTTAAAATATTTATTTTCTGTGATCTCAAATATCAGGCACGATCATACAAATTGTACATTTGCTGATCTTGCCTTTGTCATTGAAAGACGTAAGGGTTTACACAGAGAATATATATTTAAGTGTAATATGTGCAAAAAAAAGGAAACGATACACTCTGAAGACCCAAAAAGAAAATGTTAGTAAATACTGCTCCTCCCCATGGTTACTTGGTTCCTTATTCAACCTACCTGAAATTAAACGAGTAGGTTAGTAAATTATATCATTTTACATTATAAAGTTAAATGTTTAGGTATCTCAATCACTTACTCACTGGTGGACATAGACGCAAAATTTTTGCCCATCTACTTATACTATCTTATAAAAAATGAAATTTTGAAAGTTAGCACGCATAAAGTTCGTTTTTTTTGCATTAAGGTAACAGATTTTGACATGTCTTATTAAAAATTACCATTGAAAAATAAGTCATAGCAAATATGTTAGAATTATAAATCATATTAATCATATTAATGAGCAAGAGCACCCTAAACCGGCGAGCGTGTATGAGGAATGTTATGAATGTGAAGGAAGCGAAAGTGGTATGTCAGGATCGTAGCAAGTGGAAATCCGTGGTCTCTGCCTACCCCTCCGGGAAATAGGCGTGATTGTATGTATGTATGTATGTATGTATGTATTAATCATATACTTTTTTATATTCTTTTGCTTTCATAAGTAATATAAACTAATTTTTGAAAGCGTTTTTCAATAATTATTAATAAAAAGACACGTCTTGATTGTTTACCTTCTTTCTAATGCTAAAAAATAACGAACTATAATAACCGGGCCTTATTTGGTACAGAACCTTGATTTGATAGGTACATCGGATATTCTGGGCCCCTGAGTTTGTTACGTAAAGGACAAAATGGTGACATGTGGTTAGAGCTGATACTGTTAAACTAGTGGTTCTGTGCGCTAAGTATAAAAAATAAGCTTCAGCGAACTCATTAAGCCTAGAAAAAACCCTACACCCTACTGCCACTTAAGTCAGTCTTGAGTCTTTGAATCAATTTCCGTAGTAGTACTACTACTACTAAGGTACTAGGAGGTAATAAGGCCTACCTGAAAAATAATGTTCTTACAACAGTGTAACCGTGTTAGTTATTTGAGTAACATATATGTAAAGTGATACAATTAAAAGCTAACAGCAAACCAATACATAAATTATATCTTATGTACTTCTTATGAATTACACTCTTATAAAGGTTTCGGCTAATTACGCTTAATTACTTGAATAAAGGTAGATGAATTGCGTGCGGTCCAATAGGTAACCACAACTCACGGAGTCCAAAACAATAAGCTGATCAGCAAAGTCAAGTAAACAAAGGCAAGTCACAGTAGTAGAAAGATTATCGAGTTCCGTAAACGTAAGCCGGGTCAAAAAATTCAATCGCAACACAGTAAGTAATAAGTGAACGCCTCGTGGCAGTAACGCACGAAAAATAACATTGCAAATTGTCGGCAATGAGGCGCGCGCGGGTGCAAGCGTACGCATCTGGGTGCGTGCATTACACACACAAATACAGTCTCTCACGCCCCGTCAGAGCGACGGGTATATTCAGCTTGAAATCTCAAAATTGACTTTTAGCTCAGCTCCCGTTTCGTCTTAAGTCCCGTTGTGTAATTTAATAATGTTAATAGATATTCTTTAAAATATAACACGTCAGCTCGAATAACATCTTTTGAAGAGCGTTTCGTGTATTTTTTGCCATTTTTAGGGTTCCGTACCCAAAGGGTAAAACGGGACCCTATTACTAAGACTTCGCTGTCCGTCCGTCCGTCCGTCTGTCTGTCACCAGGCTGTATCTCACGAACCGTGATAGCTAGACAGTTGAAATTTTCACAGATGATGTATTTCTGTTGCCGCTATAACAACAAATACTAAAAAGTACGGAACCCTCGGTGGGCGAGTCCGACTCGCACTTGTCCGGTTTTTATACATATATTGTGACCTTTTTTGCCACAGTTTTGTTATTTCTAGTCAGGATTGAGAGCCCTTTTCATCCTTATAGAAGAAAAAAAGTGTCCTAGTGGTCCTAATATTTCCATACATTTATCAAACTTTCCTTTTTGTTGCCGCTATACAAAGTATAGCGTATATTTTGGTGAGTGCTTAAATGACCTTTACTACATACTACATTCCTTTATATATTTATTTATCTACGTTAAGGAGAACCAACAGCTTTAAACTTACAATAGACAAAAAGTTTGAAACTGAAAGCCAACTACAGGAACTCATAGTTAGTTACAAAGTATTCTTAATTAAACAAATACTAGCACTAATGCGCACAAAAAGAGAGAAAAAAGCGTAAATGAAATTGGAAACCTTAGAATAGATCCTAAGTTTCGGACCACTCCGTTCATTAGCACGTAAAATAACTGAGGGTTAGAGTTCAAAAGATGAAAACAGAGTAAAGTAAAATTTATCAGATAGAAATGCAGTTAAAGAATATTAAATGTAAAGGCGACACTAAGTTGATAAATTCAATGCATTTAATCGCCGAATGAAAACAAAATGTAAGGATCATACAAAAAGTGTACATGTAGAACATTAATAGGAACACGACGAATTTACGACGGCTCCTGTGGTCACAGTACTTGCACTTGAAAGGTTTTTCACCAGTGTGAGTCAACAGGTGAGTCCGTAAGCCAAATTTCCTTCTACACTTGTAGCTACAGTGGCTACACTACACATGAAAGGCTTCTCTTAAGGTGAGTCCGTAATTCTGATTTTCTTTTACACATTGTAGGCACAGTGTTTACACCTGAAAGGCTTCTCGTCTGTGCGAGCCATCAGGTGAGTTTGTAAATCTGCTTTACTTCTACACTTGTAGCTACAGTGACTACAACTGAAAAGCTTCTCATCTGTGTGACTCATCAAGTGTTTCCGTAACTGTGTTTTTCTTCTACACTTGTAGCCACAGTGACTACAACTGAAAGGCTTCTCATCTGTGTGAGTCATCAGGTGTTTCCGTAAGTGTGTTTTTCTTCTACACTTGTAGCCACAGTGACTACAACTGAAAGGCTTCTCGTCTGTGTGAGTCATCAGGTGACGCTGTAAATCTGCTTTACTTCTACACTTGTAGCTACAGTGACTACAACTGAAAGGCTTCTCGTCTGTGTGAGTCATCAGGTGACGCTGTAAATCTACTTTACTTCTACACTTGTAGCTACAGTCACTACAACTGAAAGGCTTCTCATCTGTGTGAGTCATCAGGTGTTTCCGTAACTGTGCTTTTCTTCTACATTTGTAGCCACAGTGACTACAACTGAAAGGCTTCTCGTCTGTGTGAGTCATCAGGTGTTGCTGTAAATCTGCTTTACTTCTACACTTGTAGCTACAGTGACTACAACTGAAAGGCTTCTCGTCTGTGTGAGTCATCAGGTGTTTATGTAAATGTGCTTTTCTTCTACACTTGTAGTCACAGTGACTACAATTGAAAGGCTTCTCGTCTGAATGAGTCATCAGGTGTATCCGTAAGTGTGCTTTTGTCCTCGACTTGTGGTCACAGTGTGTACACCTGAAAGGCTTCTCGTCTGTGTGAGTCATCAGGTGACTCTGTAAGTCGCTTTTTCTTTTACACTTGTAGCTACAGTGACTACAACTGAAAGGCTTGTCATCTGTGTGAGTGATCAGGTGAGTCCTTAAATTAGATTTTCTACTACTCTCATAGCCACAGTATTTACACCTGAAAGGCTTTTCGCCTGTGTGTATAATCATGTGAGCCTTTTCATACAGTTTTTTGTCACCATGTAGCATTTGATGTCGTTCTAAACCATAATCCCCTACGGTCGAATTATGTAAAGGTGAGTAATTGTGTACGTGCTTTTTCAAAACCGACTTGCTCCTGAACCGTTTGCCGCAATGGTGACATTGATAGATGGTGGTGGTGACATGGGGTGTGGGTGCGGGCTCGGTGGCGTGCAGCTTGTATGTGCGGCGCCCGACCCGGCAGGTGCGCCGCTCCGCGTCCACCAGCAGGCGCTCCAGCCTGACCGAGCACGAGCGGCGCCGACCCGACACCACAGCAGAGGAGACAAGAGTGGGCGCTGTAAGACGACAAAATAATACTCAAATATCCAAAATACCAACCTGATAAATATGTAACAGTGGCAGGGCGTTACATAAGTTTCTTTAATTTAACTAATAATTATCTTCCATACTTCATTCTTGACAATAGATGAGTGTCTGGTGATCCATAACGATTCAGATGCTTCAAAACGTGCAAGAGTTTTAAAGCATGGGGGTAATCTAGCTACCAAGTGAAACACACAATATTTACCACACCAACGCGAAGAAAACTCTAGCTATAAAACATCACAAACCGAATCCAAATTAATCATTAAATACGAGTATCATTACTTTAAACTTTAACGGTAGGGTGAACTTTCAATAGCCAATGTGAGTAAAGCAATTGAAAATTAGCATCTATGTGGCAAGCCATTCTAGAGGAAAAATTAAACTTTGCTATAATATGTCTTTTGAGAATAAAGAATAAATTACATTTTGTTTTTGGCTAGAACTATCAATATGTACCATCTAAACATATTCCTATACATCAACATCACAACTAAAACGAAAATTTTAATTAATTCAGCTGAAGATAGAAGCAAAATAGAAAACATATTTACAGAATTTACTCTCTATTTAGACTCTGTATTGGTGTGTGTGTGTTATGGTAGTTTGAATGTGGGTGTCGGGAAGAGCTTCGCGAAGTAGTTCCCACAGTAGTTAAACAACAATCAACACACCTCTCACCACCGGGGCGACTGTGGGGCGGTGCGGGCGCTCCGGCCCCAGCACGAGCTCGTCCTTGACCACGTGCTCGTCGTACAGGCCGGCCAGCACGGCTGCCTCGCTCACGCCGCACCCGTCTGTGCTGTCCTCACACTCCTCCTTCACACGCGCCTCTTCATCCATAAATCCAGCTTCCTCCTTAATAAGGGCTGAAACAAAGGGTTGTAATTACCATGAGAGTTGTAAGTCAGACAAACATATGGATGAATCAACATAGATTGTTTACAATGCTGCCTTCATGTGTGTTCGTTCATTGAGACAACCAGGCCAACACTTCAATGTATAACATAGTCACCAAAGGCGTTGCGTGCAAGAATACATGTGACATATATGACATTTCTATAAAATTAATAAAGATAAGCCTACCGATAATTTTATCACAATTAGTTTATATATTTAATTATTTAATAAAAACTGGAACATATCCTAGTATTTTGAAAAGTGTAAAAGATAGTGCCTATCTACAAAGGCAAAGGGAATAAAGATGACCTTCAAAGTTATAGGCCGATAAGCATTAGCCCTGCAATCGCAAAACTTTTTGAATACGGCTTAGCAAACCGATTAAGAACGTTTCTAGAAAAATTCAGCTTGTTAAGTGACAGACAATACGCGTATAGAAAAAATAAATCATGTTTAGACGTTATTCGTCAAGCCCTAAAAAATATACTGTTGGCTAAGGAAAACCAATGTCACGTCGCAAATGACACGGGCATTCGACCTCTGTAATCACAATGTACTAGAAAAAAAACTCGAACATATTGGTATTCGTGGCCCTAGCCTTAAGTTAATGCCGGACTTCCTGCGTCAGCGGCACCAATGCGTTGCTATAAATAATGGCCGTACTAAATCTGATGGCGGGAATATCGATATCGGCGTTCCCCAGGGTTCGTCCTTAGCAAATTTGTGCTTTCTGATCCAGGTTAACGATTTACCTAAAATCGTAAATGGTGAAATGTATATTTTTGCTGACGATGCCTGTGACATTATAAACGATAAATTCGATATTGCTCTTATACAAGAACCATACATTTACAAAGGCGAGATAAGAGGCTTAAACGGTACTGGCGGGACATTGTTATATGTTTGTCCTGAGAGTACTATGAGGACATGTATCTATGTTAAAAATGGCATTGACGCTCTGCTTCTACATGCTTTCTGTTCCAGGGATCTGACTACGGTCAAGATCCAAAACAAGGGGGGGGGGGGGGGGGGTAAGGCACTAATCATCTCATCAGCCTACCTTCCCTACGAGGCAGCGGATCCAATCACTGGGCAACTGAGGGATCTCGCTGCTTACGGCAGCCAGGCGAACACCGACCTGATCATCGGCTGCGATGCAAATGCTCACCACGTCATCTGGGGGAGCTCGGATGTCAACAGAAGAGGAGAGAAGGTACTGGATTTTCTGGTAAGCTCTTCTTTACAACTATTAAATAAAGGCAATGAACCGACATTCGTCAATGCAAGGCGGGGGGAGGTTATTGATATAACGCTAGCGTCCAACAACGCGAGTAATAAGATTAGCTCATGGCATGTCTCTGGGGAGATTTCTTTATCGGACCACAGATATATATGCTTCAGGTATAAGACTAAAATCCAATTAGAAACTATACGCAAACGGAATCCCAGGAACACCAACTGGTTAGCGTTCAAAAGTGACCTGGAGGTGGAACTGGGAGACCCTAAAGGCAAGTTAAACTCTATTATTGACATAGAACTTGAAACAGACAGAATAGCACAAGCTGTCTATACAGCTTGGACAAACAACTGCCCGGAAAAGAAAATCCTGGCGAAGAAGGTGCCCTGGTGGAACCCGGAGATTGCAAAACTCCGGAAGGAAATCAGGGCTGTCTTCAATGATGCTAAAAGGACCAATGACTTCGAGCATTACGCGCGAAAACTCACGGAATACAGCAAAGCTGCGAGGAAAGCAAAAAGGAAAGCATGGATGAACCATTGCGATCAAATCAGGTCCATACCGGAAGGCATGAGACTTACAAAGGCACTAGCTGCAACGAAGTCAGTTCCACTCACTTCCATTAGAAGAAGTGACGGAAGAATGACTGAAACGGGGCTAGAAACCCTCAAAGTTATGTGTGACACACACTTCCCAGGCTCGATAATACATCAGAGCGTAACGGACGATGTAGCAACCGGTGCAATGGAACAATCCATCAGCACGACCAGGTACAACTGGGACACGTCTAAAAAGGTAGTAGATCACGATAAGATACAATGGGCACTATCCACATTTCAACCATACAAAGCCCCGGGGCCAGATGGAATCTACCCCATACTACTACAAGAGGGCGCCAATGTACTAATACCGCACTTAGGTAGACTGTACAGAGCGTGCATAGCCTTCGGACACGTACCGCGTGTGTGGAGGATGGTAAAACGTACTTGCCTAAACCAGGCAAAGCAGATTACACAGAAGCCAAATCATACAGGCCGATAAGTCTGTCGTCGTTTTTCCTCAAAACACTGGAGAAACTGGTAGACAGACACATAAGGGATGGTCCTCTTAAGAGGCATCCGCTGCACCAATTGCAGTGTGCGTATCAGCCGGGTAAATCGACTGAAACGGCACTACACCTGGTGACAATCAGAGCGGAACAGGCGATAGAGAACAAAGAACTATGTCTGGCCACTTTTATAGACGTGGAGGGGGCATTTGACCGCACCACGTATCAGGCAATCAATATTGCAGCATCTAAACATGGCATAGAACCAACAATCTGTAGATGGATTATGGGAGATGAAATATTAGCTACGGCTACGAAGGGTTGTCCACAGGGTGGGGTTCTCTCACCAACTCTCTGGAGTCTGGTAGTTAACTCACTGTTGGAAGAACTAAACAAAGGCCCAATACATACGGTAGGGTACGCAGATGATTTAGTGATTCTTGTAAACGGGAAATTCCCGGGAACAGTATCGGAAATCATGAATAAAGCACTGAAGCAAGTGGAAAGATGGTGCAACTGTCATCAACTCTCCATAAACCCAGGCAAAACAGTAGTAATACCGTTTACCAGGAAAAAGACCCTTAATGGCATGAAGCAGCTGAATCTTTATGGAAGGGTACTGGAAATGTCCAATGAAGTGAAATATCTAGGCGTTACACTAGATAAAGAGCTGAACTGGAGAAAGCATGTCGAACTAACAACCACCAAGGCACTTAGAGTGTTTGGAATGTGTAGATCGGCTTATGGCAAAACGTAGGGTCTAAACCCAAAGGTACTAAGATGGATCTATACCATGATGGTAAGACCTATCATCTTGTACGGATGCCTGGCATGGTGGCCAAGGACACTAAAGAGCACATGCAGAGATGCCCTTATGAAAATACAAAGAACGGCATGCATGGCTATTACTGGCGCGTTTAGAACGACGCCAACAGCGGCGATGGAGGTACTGCTAGACCTCTCGCCGCTACACCTAGTGATACAATCTGAGGCGCGGAAATCGCTACACAGGTTGACCCTAACAGGCCTCTGGAGCGATAGCAAGCCAAAGACCAAACACACAAACATGGAATGCGACAATTTCATGAAAAGGATTACGAACATGGGCTGCGATAAGATGCAACCCAAGTTTGTGTTCCATAAGAATTTTAACGTTAAAATTCCAACAAGGGCTGAGTGGACCGAAGGTCTTGAAGCACCAATCTCTGATGAAAACGACATTATATGGTACACAGATGGGTCTAAGACAGAATCTGGTACGGGGGCAGGCATTTATGCAAATGACTTTAGTAGTAGTATAAGCATGGGCAATTACGCCACTGTCTTCCAAGCCGAGACATTCGCTATAATTGCCTGTGTGCATGAGAATATAGTTAGGCGAACCCAAGGGAAGAATATCTATATACTCAGCGACAGTCAGGCCGCTCTCAAAGCGCTCGAAGCTCCCAGAGTGGACTCTAGACTGGTATATAATGGCGTCCAAGCTCTGAACCAGCTTGGAAGGCAAAACAGGGTGCAACTGGTATGGATCCCAGGGCACGAGGGATTCATAGGCAATGAAAATGCAGATGAACTCGCCAGAGCCGGATCTGTAAGTAACCTTATAGGTCCGGAACCATTCGTGGGGCTCTCACAGGGAACCATCACAACGGCTATTAAAGACCATACCAAGACCAAACACCAGGAAGAATGGGATAGTCTGACGGGTCTAAAGCATGCAAAGCTCTTTATGCAAGGAATAGACTCCGGCTGGAGCAAAAAGCTTTGGAAACTTAGCAAAAGACAACTCCAAATCATAACGGGGGTGTTTACTGGCCATTACGGGGTCAAAGGATTTCTGGCCAAGATGGGACACTCTGACAACACCGATTGTCGTATGTGTGGCGAAGAGGAAGAGACAGTAAGACATTTAATGTGTGAATGTCACGCCCTCGCCAGACAAAGAATGAAGGACTTTGGAGCAGGATACCTGGAACCAAAGGACTTTAAAACGCTACCCATGAGCTCCATCATCCGACACATGGATATGGTGGGAAAAGCTCTTGAGTAGTTGACGGATCTCTTCTAGGGGGTAACTGCACAAAAGATCCCTATGGGTCGAAGTGTATCCGCAAGGGCCCCCGAAAACAATAAGATAAGATAAGATAAGACATTATAAACGCCAACACAATTCAATTCAACTCATTATGTAGGCTACAAGGTTGGTTTTCTGCTAATGGTTTAGTTTTAAACCTACATAAAACCCAAGTGATGCACATAAGCCTAGGGGGTAGGCCCCCGCGCCCACTAAGTGTCAACGTGGACGGAGCCGTCCTTCCTCAGGTAAATAGCACCAAGTTTCTAGGCGTGACGTTGGACGCGGCCTTGAAGTGGAACGTGCATATAGATGTTGTGTGTGGCAAGTTGTCTGGTGCATGTTTCGCATTGAGCAGATTGGCCCGAATCTTGCCCCACCAGCAGCTAAGGACTAGCTACTTCTCGCTGTTCCATTCGGTGATGTGCTACGGTCTAGAGTTCTGGGGCACAGCTGCGGAATGGCAACGTGTATTCATTTTACAAAAACGTGCAGTACAAATTATATCATATGCTCCACACGGACTAGGCAACTCTTCATAAATTGCAACATAATGACACTCACGTCACAATACCTAATTTACATAATTAAATATATTAGAAGTAACATACACCAATTTCCAATAAAAATATTTAAAAGTGCACGTATTACACAAAAATACGTTGGACTCGACATGTTGTAGACTTGTTAAATCCAACAAAACGGTATCTGTTGCGGGGCCAGGTATCTATAATAAACTACCCAACACCATTAAAAATATTGAAAATGACCTGACATTCTACTCCGAATTAAAAAAATGGCTGACTAGAAGAATATAATAATTATGATTTAATCGTAACTTAATTTAATATTTTATTTATTTGAATTGTATTGAAAATTTTTATATTGTTTTATTTTATTTTAATGAATTGTAATTTAATTGAAATTTACCTAATTCATGAATAACCCTTTTGACATGTAAAGTTTGTAATTTTATGAATAAATGAATATGAATATGAATATAAATGAATAAGTAGTAATGCAGCACACTAATTTCCAATAGTCCACAGGTTTTGTATAAGAATGTACATTTTCTCCTCTGGTGCCTGTTTTTGAGAATGTTTTATATATTTAATAGATGAAATCAGTTAAGTTGAAGTTATAATACAGATTGAATGAACGAATTGAATGTATCTCGGTATATATTCTATTAGCTCGGCTTCGCACGGGTTAACAAATTCCTTCTTCTTCCTGGCGTTATCCCGGCATTTTGCCACGGCTCATGGGACCCTGGGGTCCGCTTGACAACTAATCCCATGATTTGACGTAGGCACTAGTTTTTACGAAAGCGACTGCCATCTGACCTTCCAACCCAGAGGGGAAACTAGACCTTATTGGGATTAGTCCGGTTTCCTTACGATGTTTTCCTTCACCGAAAAGCGACTGGCAAATATCAAATGATATTTCGTACATAAGTTCCGAAAAACTCATTGGTACGAGACGGGGTTTGAACCCGCAACCTCCGGATTGAAAGTCGCACGGGTTAACAAATTATAGACCGAAATCTTCCTCAAGGATCACTTTATTGATAGGTGAAAACCGCATGAAAATCCGTTCAGTAGTTTTAGAGTTTATCGCGAATATACAAACAAGAAGACAGACGCGGCGGGGGACTTTGTTTTATAAGGTGTAGTGATGAGCTTACGCATTTCCGACCGGTCCGTCTCTGCCTCCTGCCTCACGCGCGCCGGCGACATGCTGCCGGCGTCAGCACTCGTCTCCATCTCTCGCAATGGCCGCGTCACAACTGCCACTCAAAAGTTATACTATTGTCCGAGTGTCTTACTCAACAGTAATATACATGATACTTATGATATTATTGAAACAAAAAAATTAAAGTAAAATAAATGACCCTGCTAAGCATTATGCATTATCAACAATACTAACGATACTCACAATAGCATGAGTAATATGAGTATTATCACACCACCAATACCGTCTTTACCATAAGGGCACACGGGGCCCCGAAGGACACACAGTAACAGTATATTTGATTATACTCATAATAAATAGAACATCATCGAAAAATGTTAGTTTACTTAATTTGCTTCCTTTACTTTCTAACAGGGCCCCAAATTCTTATTTGCCCAAGGGACCCAGCATAGTTTAAGACGGCCTTGCCACAGACAATGTCTTACCTTGTTTGTTCCTTTTAGCTTTCCCAACTTTGGTGTTCCTAAGTTCCTCTACGCCAGGTTCCGGAACTTGTCTTTGGCTGTCTCCGTCTGTGCTCTCTGGGACAAGCTCACGTGACTGCTTGACTTCAATATCTGTGTTGAAAGCTGAAATCGTCTGCAGATTAAAATAATTACGTAGGGGCTGTCCAAAAATTACGTCATCGATTTTCGATCCCCTCCCCCAAAAAAAATCATCCAAAAATCATGCTTTGAATGACCCCGTTTCCTCCTACACGATGCTAACATCATCCGATGTCCAGACCCCCCCTCCCTAATTTGAAATGACGTAATTAATGAATAGCCCCTTACTCATAAATAAATATAAATTAAATAAATATTAGGGAACATCTCACACAGAACAACCTAGCCCCAAAACAAGCAAAGCTTGAACTAAGGGTACTAGGTGACAATATATACATACTTATACACATAGGAAACACCCATAACTCAAGAACAAATGTGTTCATCACAAAAATAAATGCTCTTACAGGGATTCAAACCCAGGGCCTTCAGCTTCTTATGCAGCATGGTCATAACCCACTAGGCCAGACTATAGTTGTGTTGATCTGGAGAATGTTCTCCGTTTTTTATGGAGAATGTTCTCATTCTCGATAACAGCACAACTATACGCCAGGCCAGTCGTCAAAGTTATAGTTACATCTAGATATGGGATGAATATTCGGTTTTCGGCATATTTTACAATGTTAGTATTCGGCCGAATAGGTTCGAACTGCCCTATATTTACCGAAGAGAAAAATTATTTTTTTGGGCATGAGCTGACACGGGTGCACTTTGCGGTCAGGCGTGAGACGGTCCCGTGTCTTTTCATAAACATTCCTGGCCGTTCCAGAAGGAAAGTTAAAAAACACGTGCGGAGTGCAGATCGCGAACCTGTATGAACTTATTTCAGGCAGTTTTAGCCTAACCGAATATTCGGTTCGGTATGATCTGAACCAAATATTCGTATTCGGCAAAGTCCATATTCGGCGCATCCCTCATTTCTCATAGTTGACCGAAGCGTTAGCGAAGGTCTCCGTGTTGATTATAGTTAGATCGACCGACCTGTTGGTGCGTGGCGCACGCGCCGCTCCATTAGCACGGGGCCGAGCACGAGCTCATCTTTAACGGCGTATTCGGAGTACAGCCCCGTCGCCGCGCTCACGCCGGCCGACTCGTCTTTTACACTCACATCTGAGTACGATGGCTCAGCTTTTATGTATACACATTCGCGTTTGGACTCGTCCTTTACATACACATCATCCAGCGGCTCAATCTTCACAGATACTTCCGTAGACGTGGGCTCATATGTTATACACGCTTCCTCACAGCGCTGAACCTTTACGCAAACATTCTCTGTGCCCTGTAACGCTGAAGACTCCATCGAAATAGGATATTGTTTCAAATCCATACAGAATATACTAAAACAGGAATTAAAGCTACACTACAAAGAACACTGGCTGGAACACAACGTTTTATAATACTAGGAGATTATTTGAGAATACTATTCTTGTTAAAATAAACTCAATTTGTTCAATTTTCCGCAGAAAATCACTGCAATCAAAGAGAATACAACCATATAATATTATAACCCAAAATGACTCGGAGTTATTAACAACATTGGTTATATCCAGGCTGACGCAACTAGGAACAAAATAAGGTTTTGTATGGACTATAGTGACCTAGCCATAGCCAAAAAAACAAAATAAAACGTCAGTGCTATTCATCTGTCATGTCAACTGTCAGCCACATTGCTTTGTTGCTTGTCATGGCGGTTCGTAGGTTTTACTTACGTATTTCTTGCAATTTCTTTTTTAAAAGCCTTCGTTATTTTCCAAAACAGTCAAACGTGATAAGAACATACAGTCAGTCAATAGATTTTGTTTAAATGCCACCGAAAACTAAGTTGTTTCAGTGCGAAATATGTGGAAATTGATACACTCGCGAAAATCGCAAAAAAGGAAGTTTATGGCGAAATTTCCATTAGATGAAGACCGGTAAGTATTGCTTTAGATACTTTTAGCATTATTTTGGTGTAGCAGGCTATAAACACATCGAAAATTAGATATTTCATATCCACTTTCATTGTGAACTAGGGATGTACTACAAGTATCGATACGAAGTATCGATATCGACTGCAGTCTAATTTTTTATCAATGTAAATAGTAAATAAAATAAAATGAGTGAATTTCCTGGTAACTTGCATACAACATGACTATAATTATTTCTCCGAATATTTTTAGTGGAACATTATCTCATTACAGCTTGGCAAAAAGAGTAGAAATTAAAAAGTGGCAACACTGTAGTGTCGTCCCTTTCAAACCAATGCATGTAAGAAAACGGGACGACACTACAGTGTTGCCACTTTTTAATTTCTACTCTTTTTTGCCAAGCTGTATCTGTGTATTAATGGAATGGACATTATATTATATATTTTAGGAATCTAGGAATAGGGGATATTACTGCAATGTTCTGCCGCCAGAGAGCAGCACTACCGACTCTAGAAAATTCATAGACTAACTTATACATACTCTGCCTTAAACTGTTTTTTGACAAGTTTTCACAGACTATAAATTATGACATTGATGCATCAAGGCGGTTTGTTAACAAGGGCCTACCGGTAAACGCAAAAATCAAAATTTAGTTATCTGCCTCTTTATCGCTCGAATATGCAAGAGTGATAGAGAGGTTAGACAACGAAATTTCGATTTTCTTGTTTCGCGGTAGACCCCCAGATTGTGACAGATAGTGGTAGTGGCGCTACCTATGCAGAGTTTTGCGTAATATTCCCTATTATTTAAGATTTTAACCTAAAATATAAGAAAATGTATTTGTGTCTGTTTTAATTATTAAATGTTTTCAGATGCAGGCAGTGGGTCAAATAAGTTGTAATGGAAGACTTAATTTTATTATTCAAGAATATAATATATAAAAAAAAATCGTTTAATCAGGTGAACACACATTTTCCTCTGTTACCTGTGGACCGTCGAACCGTCGGGATGTATTTTAAATTAATTATATTAAATTATTAAAACATTTTACATATTTTTATTTTAACAAATAAAAGTCGTGTTCACATTTAAGTCCAACCATGTATTAGTCCACTCAAAGAACACTATATATAACATACGACTTAAATGTGGACTCGATTCTAACCTGATTTCGAGTACGAAATTTGTTGACAGGGGCCCATGTTTCAACCCTCCCCAATTTATCGATATCGATAAAATTCGCAAGCGTGTAGCATACTACACTATTTAAGTATGTTATGTTGGTACTATTGTTCTTTGGTAGTTCTTTGTCGTACATGTTGGTAATGATTGGATAACCAAACATACACAGACCAATCAAGTCGCTAGTATGGAAGTCCCGTCTCTTAAAACGTAGTGATTATATTCTCTTTGGTTATATCCTCTAACAAGGGCCCAACGTTTTCTGTTCTCTTTCACGGCGCAGCAACTAGTATAATTTCTCTCTCCTCGCTGTTTTAAAAATGCCGTTTGTCAAAAAAGGACAACCATACTGCTGACAAGGTGGACTTCAAATCAAGTGTTGCCTTTCTTGATGCGCCCAGGCTGTGTATGTGTGCGTAAAAGCGTATATGTGTGCTCTTTTAGGGATGTAAAAAGTCGATTTTAATCATGTTATATATCGATAAACACTACACAGCGGAACGAAATAGCGATTAATTGAAGCTTCAATATCTTCGTTAAACATAAATATAATTGAAATACTAATGGATAATGAATATATTATAATATAATAATATAATTCAATTATTGCGGAACACCTATTTTAGGAGGTATTTATGTATTTTATTTAAATATCTGAACTTTCTCTTGGTTCGCTGCTGGGGCGTGACTATAAAATTGTGATCTGATAACCACAATAAAGAATAAAAGCGTTTTTGGTCATTTTAGGTATCGTCAAGCCTTTCAAGTAAAATTAAAATTGCAAGAAATGTCGATAATTTATCGATATGACTTTATCGACATGGCTACAGCAAGGTGGGCCTCATTGTTAATCGTACACTAAACAAAAGTGGCAACAGTGACAGCTCGCTGAGACACCGTCTCTATACAGGGTGAAATTTAAATCACTGGCCATATTCATTCCAGGCACTAGGTTACACTTAAGGAATCTATTTAGCGAAAAAAAAGAGTACATTTTTTTTTAATTTTCATTTTTCAATTTTTAAATACTTTCCACGAGTCGTGGTCACCCTATTACCACAAATGTAAACAAACCTAATAGTAGGTTTTAACAACAGCATCAGCAAAACCCTTATCTGACCTTCACTAAACCTTATAATCGTTGCAATAGGGTCCACCTAGTTAGTGTTGGCGATGGTAGGCAGGTTTATCAATTTCGAGGGTAGTCTAAACCATTCCGCGCTAGCGGTAAACATAACGGTTAGCATAAATGATTAGTCACTCGTCACTCGCCAACCTTAAAATAATAATCGCGCGCGTACTAAGGTTTAAAAAAATGTTTTCGAACCGGGAATATTAGGAAATGGTACGGTGTTATTTATTAAGTGGTGAGTGTTTACGTGGTGCACAAAGATTATACGAAATGGAATCAGTTCCACGCCTTCGCAGACAAGGATTGAATCCAAGAGTACCATCTCGTGGGACTTTCGTTAATTGCGTCGACTTTTAATCAAATGTAAGTACATAAGATGATTCAATTTTTTAAATACGCCTGAATGCAAAGATTCCTGACCTAGTTTTTACTCATTGTTTTTAAGCCACGGACGTTTTGTTAATAATCATTAGTCAGAAATAATATTTTAGATTAAAAATGGGTTGCCTTTGCATTTTGATGGCTCTAAGCCCGTTAAAGTATGAAGGAAAAATTAGCAACTTATGTAGGTAAGCGTCTTATCTCGCTGCAATAGGGTTCATAATTGGTGACGCGATTGCAAACAGCGGGAGGGGCGGGGTGTCAATGACCTTAACTGATAAGAGAGAAGCGGGTGTAGTGGGTAGTTGTCGGTTCACCATAACGTACGAGGTTTTTAGGACAACTTGATGATGAGTTATTTCGAAAAAAATGTACTGAGCGGTATTAAAAGAAAAAACACGTGTTTAATATTTTTTCGAGTTCTTTCGGGTGTTTCAATTTGGCCAGTGAATTAAATTTCACCCTGTATATTATAAGTCTATGTCCTCTAAGCAAAATGACAGCAGCAGGGATTGTGTCAGTTGACTTTTTTTTTTTCATAGCATCGCGCTCCTGGCGCATTCAGCCAGACGAGTAATGCCGGCTACATACGTAATAGTTGAGTGTGCTCAGAGCATAAAAAGGTCAACCACGGCGTTGCATGAACAAGAGATTTCCTTTGGCAGGATTGGTCCTTAGGACCCAAGGATGGATTTAAGAAGTGGAGCCACCCAGATTTTTGATGCAGGTGGGGGGTGGGGGGGTTTTTAAGCGTCTGCGACGTCTAAAGCCCCTAAAATAGTCTGGAGGGGGCTTAAGGTTAATAATTCTTTAAGTTTAGGTTATAAGTCAAGTTTAGTATCATTTTCAACTACTTAAATCAAATACATAGATTTCATCGAAATTTTCATTTTTAAGGTATTTTTTTTTTGAATAAAAACTATCCGATTTTCTTCCCCGGGACTCAAACTATCTCTATACCAAATTTTATCTAAATCGGTTCAGCGGTTATTGAATCCCCATACAAATTTCCTCCTCCCTTTTCACACCCTTAAGGGATGATTTATGAGATTAAAAGTATGCTATGTTATTCCCTGGGACTCAAACTATCGCTGTACCAAATTTTAACTAAATTGGTTCAGCAGTTTAAGCGTAAGAGGAATTAAAAAAAAAGTATTTTTTTCATATTTTATGTGTTTTTACTTTGGAATGGTGTCATTATGATATCAGAAATGAATTCGGCACCCCCGATATATACGAAAACGATAACAAACTTGGCCTAGTAGCTTAAATGATACAGATATCAAGATCAAGTTGAGAGCCCCTCAAAAAAAAAATATATATGTCGGACCCTGACACCAGAAAGACGTATTGCAGCGTTATAGTTCATTATTTTAGACGCCTGTATAAAATCGATTAGCAATGTTGAGCTACGTATTATTTGGTTGTAAAGCCTCCTCCACACTCGTGCGCGAATCGCGGCGCGAAGCCGCGAACGCGAGTGTGGAGTCGATTTTCGCAGACAGCGAAGTCGACTCCACACTCGCGTTCGCGGTTTCGCCCGCGATTCACGCGCATAGTCTGGAGGGTGCTTAACAAAATAAATAAAGTTGTGTAGAGACTCCGTCTATTGGCGCATTGTTAAAATAAAGTTGCGTAGAGAGTAACGCCATCTATTGGCGTGTTGTTGAACTGAAATGACAGGTAGAAGGCTTTGGAACGTCGAGAGGTTTCTCTCGAGTGAGCGTAGGCACGAGTTGGCGTTTTTGTCGGTATGTTGGTAGACTGGTCGAGCAGGTTTGCCAACTTGACTGAGGCGGGAGCGGAGAGGCTCCGCCGCTGGTACTTCTTCTTGATCGGACCGCGCTAGAGATCGGACGTACTCGTTAGCCAACCTCGTGCCTAACTCGCTACGTTCCTGAAGGTTTATACCTGAAGGATTATTCTGATAGCTTATAGAATCCCGCGTTCTTTAACCAATTAGCTAAGTGTTTTATTTCAAGTGTTATTTTGATTTCTTATGTTTCATTAGAAGCTTACTTTTGTGAAATAAAGAAATGACGTGTTATGTGTTGTTTTAACTTGTTTTGAAAAGATTTATCCGTCTGAGTTTGTTGCCGGTCCCATATAGGGCTAAATCTTCTCATGTCAGATATGTAGGGTTGAAGCCGGCCTAGTTTGACTTGAATAAAGATTTAAACGGTTTCTTTTTACTTTCATATCGCTCCCTTGAGTTAAAAATAGCAATTAGTTCTTTTGGGTCACGTGCTGACCGTCACCGATGATTTAAGTGACGTGACGACTCTGATATTGAAAGGGAACGGAGAGCGTTGTCAGTTCGTGCCAATATGATAGCCCGCAGGTTTGCCAGCTGCTCGATAAACGTGAAAGTCACACAGTTCCGTGCATGTTGCACAACTTTCTACACGTGCAGCCTGTGTGCACTGCAGAAAAACATGTATTTACTATAGATATGTGTCCAAATACCTGGCTTAATAAATCTAATAATTATATATATATATATATATATATATATATATTACCTTTAAACGAGCAAATCTTGTTTATTTATTTATTTATATGTATATATCTAATGGGGATTTCGGAAACAGCTCTAACGATTTTGATGAAATTTGGTATATGGGTGTTTTCCATACATTATCAAACTTTCCTTTTTGTAACCGCTATACAAATAATATGGGGAAACACAATAGGACAGAAACTCCATTAGGATCGAAAGAGCTCGTGATTATAGATCCTAAGTTTCGGACCACTTCGTTCATTAGCGCCTAGAGTAACTGAGGTGTCAGAGTTCAAAAGATGAAAACAAAATAAAGTAAAATTTATCAGATTGAAATGCACTTAAAGAATATTTAATGTAAAGGCGCCAACACACTAAGTTGATAAATTCAATGCATTTAATCGCCGAATGAAAACAAAACGTAAGAATGATACAAAATGTGTACATGTAGTAATACATTAATAGGAACACGACGAATAGAATTTACGACGGCTCCTGTGGTCACAGTACTTGCACTTGAAAGGTTTTTCACCAGAGTGAGTCAACAGGTGAGTCCGTAAACCAAATTTCCTTCTACACTTGTAGCTACAGCGGCTACACTACACATGAAAGGCTTCTCATCAGGTGAGTCCGTAATTCTGATTTTCTTTTACACATGTAGGCACAGTGTTTACACCTGAAAGGCTTCTCGTCTGTATGAGTCATCAGGTGACGCTGTAAATCTGCTTTTCTTTTACACTTGTAGCTACAGTGACTACAACTGAAAGGCTTCTCGTCTGTGTGAGTCATCAGGTGTTGCTGTAACTGTGCTTTTCTTCTACACTTGTAGCCACAGTGACTACACCTGAAAGGCTTCTTGTCTGTGTGAGTCATCAGGTGACTCTGTAACTCTCTTTTTCTTTTACCCTTGTAGCTACAGTGACTACAACTGAAAGGCTTCTCGTCTGTGTGAGTCATCAGGTGACGCTGTAAATCTGCTTTACTTCTACACTTGTAGGTACAGTGACTGCAACTGAAAGGCTTCTCGTCTGTGTGAGTCATCAGGTGTTGCTGTAACTGTGCTTTTCTTCTACACTTGTAGCCACAGTGACTACAACTGAAAGGCTTCTCGTCTGTGTGAGTCATCAGGTGACGCTGTAAAACTTCTTTTCTTCCACACTTGTAGCTACAGTGACTACAACTGAAAGGCTTCTCGTCTGTGTGAGTCATCAGGTGACGCTGTAAATCTGCTTTACTTCTACACTTGTAGGTACAGTGACTACAACTGAAAGGCTTCTCGTCTGTGTGAGTCATCAGGTGTTGCTGTAACTGTGATTTTCTTCCACACTTAAAGCTACAGTGACTACAACTGAATGGCTTCTCGTCTGTGTGAGTCATTAGGTGACACTGTAAATCTGCTTTTCTTTTACATTTGTAGGCACAGTGACTACAACTGAAAGGCTTCTCGTCTGTGTGAGTCATCAGGTGTTTCCGTAACTGTGTTTTTCTTTTACACTTGTAGACACAGTGTGTACAATTGAAAGGCTTGTCGTCTGTGTGAGTCATCAGGTGAACCTGTAATTGTGCTTTTCTTCTACACTTGTAGGCACAGTGTGTACACCTGAAAGGCTTCTCGTCTGTGTGAGTCATCAGGTGAGTCTGTAAGTCGCTTTTTCTTTTACACTTGTAGCTACAGTGACTACAACTGAAAGGCTTGTCACCTGTATGAGTGATCAGGTGAGTCCGTAAATTAGATTTTCTACTACTCTCGTAGCCACAGTATTTACACCTGAAAGATTTTTCGCCTGTGTGTATAATCATGTGAGCCTTTTCATACAGTTTTTTGTCACCATGTAGCATTTGATGTCGTTCTAAACCATAATCCTCTACGGTCGAATTATGTAAAGGTGAGTGATTGTGTACATGCTTCTTCAGAACCGACTTGTTCCTGAAGCGTTTGCCGCAATGGTGACATTGATAGATGGTGGTGGTGACATGGGGTGTGGGTGCGGGCTCGGTGGCGTGCAGCTTGTATGTGCGGCGCCCGACCCGGCAGGTGCGCCGCTCCGCGTCCACCAGCAGGCGCTCCAGCCTGACCGAGCACGAGCGGCGCCGACCCGACACCACAGCAGAGGA
Source organism: Cydia splendana (assembly GCF_910591565.1). Classification (NCBI taxonomy): domain Eukaryota; kingdom Metazoa; phylum Arthropoda; class Insecta; order Lepidoptera; family Tortricidae; genus Cydia; species Cydia splendana. The sequence continues at coordinate 1,112,025 of NC_085983.1, read as the reverse complement.
GACAAGAGTGGGCGCTGTAAGACGACAAAATAATACTCAAATATCCAAAATACCAACTGTTAAATACGTAACAGTGGCAGGGCGTTACATAAGTTTCTTTAATTTAATTAATAATTATCTTTCATACTTCTGTGTACCATAACGATTCAGATGCTTTAAAACGTGCAAGAGTTTTAAAGCATGGGGGTAATCTAGCTACCAAGTGAAACACAATATTTACCACACCAACGCGAAGAAAACTCTAGCTATAAAACATCACAAACCGAATCCAAATTAATCATTAAATATCATTACTTTAAACTTTAACGGTAGGATGAACTTTCAATAGCCAATGTGAGTAAAGCAATTGAAAATTAGCATCTATGTGGCAAGCCATTCTAGAGGATGAAATTAAACTTTGCTATAATATGTCTTTTAAGAATAAATAATAAATTACATTTTGTTTTTGGCTAGAACTATCAATATGTACCATCTAAACATATTCCTATACATCAACATCACAACTAAAACGAAAATTTTAATTAATTCAGCTGAAGATAGAAGCAAAATAGAAAACATATTTACAGAATTTACTCTCTATTTAGACTCTGTATTGGTGTGTGTGTGTGTTATGGTAGTTTGAATGTGTGTGTCGGGAGGAGCTTTGCGGAGTAGTTCCCACAGTAGTTAAACAACAATCAACACACCTCTCACCACCGGGGCGACTGTGGGGCGGTGCGGACGCTCCGGCCCCAGCACGAGCTCGTCCTTGACCACGTGCTCGTCGTACAGGCCGGCCAGCATGGCTGCCTCGCTCGCGCCGCACTCGTCTGTGCTGTCCTCACACTCCTCCTTCACAAACGCCTCCTCATCCAAAAATCCGGCTTCCACCTTAATAAGGGCTGAAACAAAGTGTTGTAATTACCATTAGAGTTGTAAGTCAGACAAATATATGGATGAACTAACATGGATTGTTTACAATGCTGCCTACATGTGTGTTCATTGAGACAACCAGGCCAACACTTCAATGTATAAATGAATAAATAGTAATACAGCTGACTAAATTCCAATAGTCCACAGGTTTTGTATAAAAATGTACTTTTTCTCCTCTGGTACCGGTTTTTGAGAATGTTTTATATGTTTAATAGATTTAATAGATGAAATCAGTTAAATTGAAGTTATAATACAGATTTAATGAATGAATTGAATTTATCTCGGTATATCGGGGGCCACGGGAGTGCCCCCGCCAAGTCGAGCGCGAAGGAACCATCCTTTACTGGAACCATTTTCAGGCCCCTATTTGAGAACCTCTGGATAAGACCAGAACGCAGAAATTTTCGTCATCCAGTAAGCTATAGTCACATACTTAAAATCCAAAATTTTAAGTCTGTAGGTCTTTTTTCCGAAGTTAAGCGAAAGCAAAGTTTCGCATTTATGACACTCACTCACTCATGATCATCAGAATAGAACTAGTACTTCCTATAAACTCAGAGAGCTGAAATTTGATACAGAGTTAGGGTTTAATGGCCACATAAAGGGAAAACTATAAAAACTAGGATAATCGAAGATCTGGAGTACCTGGTGACCCTGATTAGAAAACACAAGAGCCCAACCAAACTATTAGAGATCGACATACCGTCTTTACAAAACATATCCAACTTGGTGGGCCGCTTCATTTGATGTAAAAAGTCGAAGGTCTGATGAAGTATCTGATGAAGAACCCTCAGCTGGTCTCAGCTGTATTAGAGATATGGTAATGCCCCCTTCTACTATTGGTACATAAAAAAATCGACTGTCATTGCAAAAATCCAGCGTAGTGGGACACATCTTCTAATTTAATCTAGCCTATAGCGTCCCACTGCTGGGCGAATGCCTCCCCTTCTGCTATAAATAAAATTAAAGGAAAACTGGATAAGACTAGACTGGCTTTTATACTTATACTTACAAGTTTACAAGAAGAAATAGTCGAACGATTAACTTTATTCTACTCGAACATTACACAAATTAAATAAACAAATTACACTAAAATATTAATTTCGCTCAAAATTTGGTCAAAATATAATGCATTAGACTAAGAGAAGGTGCCCACAATATGCCCATATTTCTACAAAAAGAAGTGAAATCCCACCAAAAACATTATGTAAAAAACTAGTCAAGTCTCGATGGAGCTGCTTGTTTATCTCTAAAAAGTAATGAAATCTAAAAAAAATCGTGCCAAGTGTAAGGTTCCTTACTGCGATTTCTTTATTATTATAGTTAATGTTGTGTGACTTGGCCGTTGAAGGGTACACAAGGGTACAAAAACGGGTGCTCCATGACACCAATGCACCAATCTGTCGCCAGAACCGCTACCCATTGACGATGGCGTTCAAATCGACCATCGATCTAACATAAAATAGACGTACAGACGGACTTCTATCAATGATTAAAAGTCCGTCTGTACTGGAAATAATTTTTTATACTGTTTGTTGCAGGCTCGCCTATACATAAGTACGAGTATTATTGAAATACGCAGCTTTATCAAGCCTACAATTGACTGGTTATTGAATCAACGTTTTCCAAGTGGCAATTTTCCATCGTCAATGGGTAGCGTTTCTTCCGACAAATTGGTGTCATAGAGCACCTGGTTTTGTACCCTTGTGTATCCTTCAACGGCCAAGTCACACAACATTATCTATAATAATAAAGAAATCGCAGTAAGGAACCTTACACTTGGCACGACTTTGTCTAGATTTCATTACTTTTTAGAGATAAACAAGCAGCTCCATCGAGACTTGGCTAGTTTTTAGGGTTCCGTACCCAAAGGGTAAAACGGGACCCTATTACTAAGACTCCGCGGTCCGTCCGTCCGTCCGTCTGTCTGTCACCAGGCTGTATCTCACGAACCGTGATAGCTAGACAGTTGAAATTTTCACAGATGATGTATTTCTGTTGCCGCTATAACAACAAATACTAAACACAGAATAAAATAAAGATTTAAGTGGGGCTCCCATACAACAAACGTGATTTTTGACCGAAGTTAAGCAACGTCGGGCGGGGTCAGTACTTTTTTTTTTTTAAGTTTATTTATTCACTTTAAATTTTAATACAATTTTTACATGCATGCCACTATTGGAAACCTCTAGGGTTTATGTAATTGTTGGCGAGATCGCGCGGTCCAATCCGCGTTTGCTTAATACTATTATTAATTAATACTTAATACTATTCTTATTTATTACATGCTTAGTTGTGTTTCGGTAAACTTAAATTAATCTATGAATATCAAAATCTCTGCTTCTATTTTATACATTAGTCTAGACTTAGGTAGTATTTTTTTAGGATTGGCATACATTTGCCGTGATTTTCAACAATGTTAATGAGATCATACTGTAAATTCTTAGGTAAGGTGTTTAATATATATGGGAGTAGAAATTCAATTACTCTTTTACCGTATACATTGTTACTTTTTGGTGTTGTATATGAGGGTAGATAGTCTAAGGTACGTAAATTACTGGGGCGATTTTTTTTATCTAATGATGGTATGATTTCACACTCTTCTGTTACTAAGGACAAACAAAACCTATCAAAGACGTTAATAACTTTGCAATGTTTAAATAGGCCCTTTTTATCATTTTTATACTTTTCTCTAATTTTATTCGGTACAATTGTTTTCAGAAGTGCCGTTTGTAGGTTATAGATTTGTTCCAAGTAGGTTTTGTATGTCCGCCCATAGCTTGTGATACCATAACATATAATTGAGTCGGCGAGTGATAGGTAAAGCATACGTAGTGTATTGTATGGGAGTTTGTATTTGAGTGTACAAGTAAATTGCACATGCATCATATTGTTCATTTGCCCCATCAGCATTTAGTTTTATATAAAAGTTTCGTAATTAGTCAATAAGTACCTATTCATTCAAAACATATTCACGTTCGCTATTCTATAAGTGTGCACACCTATCAAGTTATAATAAATCAAGTTTATCTCAAGAAATCGTCTTTCGTGTTCCAAATTACTATCAAGATATTCATCAAGTAAATGTTAGAGTTAGCAAGTACTCTAACATTAATGGTCCTTCGAAATCCATCTTCTGTGCTCCTTTCGTTTGAGGTCAGTTCGACTCAGTTGGCTTCCCACAAGCGGGTTCCACCGACTGGGTTGAGAAGGCAGAACTAGCGGAGCGCGAAGAATATTGAACCAGCAAGTGAGCAAGCAGTCATCGAGGTATCAAGTAAGACAACAAGGTCAACTAAGCAACAAGGCAGTTAAACATACGCGAACAATCAAGAAAGCAAGAAAAGTGAACACGACTCATCAAGAGAGGTGATCAAGCAAGTCTACCACCATTCATTATCAAGTTCTTTTTTTATTCATATTACTAATTATCAAGAAATTGTAATATGGAGGATCTGTATCAAAATCAGGTTCAACTGCAAGCTGCAATCAAGCAAGTGAAAATCAACTTTAAAAAAGATAGCCAAGATCGTAAGACGGAAGATTACATTAAGAGGAAGCTATATTCTCTCGACTTACACTGGGAGGAGTTCAACAGCAATGACGAAAAGCTACGTGAGTTTGACAATCCTAATCACATCTACTTCTGCAACAAGCTTTATGATGATACATATGATAACTACATACAAACAAGAGAATTAATTCAAAAGTCAATCCCTTCAACGTCCACGCCCACGGAAATAGCCAAGCCCAACCCTCTCAACATTAAACCGACCCCAAGACAGCAATCTGGAGCAACCAACCCGACATTGCAAGCACCCGGAAGCGAGACAATTCAGCCCGAACCCACATTTACCTCGCAAGGGAATAACAGCAAGCTAGATGAAATGTTACGCAAGCAAAGTAGCAATTTCAAGGCGTTAGCTCGAACGCTGGCTAATATCAAGCTAGACAGCGTCGCAGAGAAATGGGAGCTTGAAGATATCATAAAATCTCTGGACTCTCGCTGGGCTGCCATCGATTCGCTGCACTGGGAAATAGATAGTGAACTCGGGGGAACGGATGAAGACTACGAAAATACCTTTACCAAATACGAAAACGAGCATGCAGCAATGAAGAAGCAAATTAACAGCAAGTTGTGGTCAACATCGCACAGAGAAAAGTCTACCCCACGCCTAGACATCCCCGTATTTCACGGTCACTATCAACAATGGGTTTCGTTTAAAGATTTATTCACCGAAGCTATCCACAGTAACCCATGTTTATCTAACGCTCAAAAGATGCAATTTCTGAAGAGCAAAATCAAGGGCGAACCAGAAAGACTCATACAGCACTTACCCATCAGTTCAGAAAATTATACTACATGTTGGGAAATACTAAACCATCGATATAACAACAAGAAACTAATATTTACGACTCACATAAACAACGTCATAAGCCTTCCAGTGATGCAACAAGCTACGTCAAGCCACGTTAAACGACTCCATGACGTCACAATAGAAAGTTTAAACGGTATAAAAAACTTAGGAGTCAACATTGACACCTGGGATCCAATTTTAGTCCATTTATTACAACAGAAATTGGACACCGAAACTCACAACGAATATATGACGGCTCTAAAACAGCCCAGGGAGTTACCATCATTAAAGGAATTTTTGTCATTTTTGGAGGGCAAATTTACAGCTATGGAGTCGTCACGGCGCAAGCAAGAAGCCGCTGTAAATCGAACAAGTTTGAATTCACCATCTACATCAAGTAATCAATACAAATCAAGCCGTTTCAATCAGTATTTTACAAGCAACAAGACTCCCGCCAGTAAGGCAGGCTTCGAATGCCGCCGCAAGTGCCCAGTTTGCCAGCAAGATCATGGAATATATTTTTGTACTGAGTTTAAAAACATGGCTCCAGGACTTAAACGAAAAACAATTACAAAACTTAATCTATGTAGTAATTGTTTATACAATCATAACGGCAAACCGTGCCATTCTACTAAACGGTGTCAAGAATGCAACGGGTATCATAATACACTTTTGCACGAGACATTTCACAATCAAAATGCAGCGTCGCTAAATACGGTCGGAAATCAAAGTCGACAACAAGGATTTGGGACTCACGTGGCACAACAACGTGAAGATGACTATGAAGACCCAAATATCCTTTTAGCCACAGCTATGATCAAGATCCTGGGAAATGATGGAGTACCCCGTACGATGCGCGCCTTAATAGATCCGGGGGCCCAGATGTGTTTGATTTCTGAAAACACCGCTCAACAACTAGGGTTGCCACGACAGCAAGGAAAGGGTGTGATCACAGGAGGGGGCCTTACGGATAGCACATGTAAAGGCATGCTGTATGTGACCTGTTTATCATCAGATGAAAAATATTCCTTCAACACTGAGGCCTTTATTATGAAGGATGTAACAAGAAAATTACCCAATTTCACCTTTCCCAAACCAAGATGGGATATTTTGGATACGTTACCTCTGGCGGACTCCAATTATAATATCAACAACACAATCGATATATTATTGGGTGCTGAAATTTACGCAACTATTTTAAAGCATGGAATGTACAAGCATGAAAATTCATCCCTTGTCGTACAAGAGACTCACTTAGGATGGATTGTTTGCGGGAGAGTACCGCAAAGATTCCAATGCAATTTGGTGTTAAATAACATCGAAGACATCCAGAAATTCTGGGAAATCGAAGATATACCAACACAAACACTCGACACCGACGAAGAAGATGAGTGTGTCAAATACTACAAGGAAACAACGACAAGGTTGGCAGACGGAAGATATCAAGTACGGATTCCTCTGAAAAAAGATGGTCTACAAAAACTAGGCCACTCAAAAAGTAAAGCTGTGGCGCAATTCCGGCAATTGGAATATAAATTCAACAACAATAAACATATTGCGCAACAGTACAAGTCATTTATACACGAATACCTATCTATGGGTCATATGACAATATCGCCGACTAAACAATGGAATAAGGCACGTGAGGCACGTGAGACGAGTGAGTGCTTCTTACCACATCATTGCGTTTTAAGAGAATCAAGCACTTCAGCTCTTCGTGTCGTATTCAATGGATCAGCGAAGACATCTACAGGAATCAGCCTCAATGATATCATGCACAAAGGGCCTAACCTCCAAAAGGACCTTTTATCGCTAATCTTGAAGTGGAGACAGCACCGTGTAGCTTACATCGCCGACGTCGAGAAAATGTTTCGGCAGATATGGGTACATCAAGAAGATCAAAGTCTGCAGAAGATTATCTGGAGAGATTCGCCACAGGAAAGGTTACAAGAATACCAACTAACAACAGTTTCCTATGGTCAAAAAGCTGCACCATTCCTCGCAATGATGACCTTAAAGCAGTTAGCCCATGACGAAAGGTCAAACTACCCTGAAGCAGCTCAAGCACTCGAAGAATGTTTCTACATGGATGACCTTCTCCACGGTTCCCACTCCGTTTCAGCAGCCAAGCAATTACAGCAAGAATTGCAAAAGCTACTACAGTCCGGAGGCTTTTATTTAAGAAAATGGATGTCAAATCAACAAGAACTGGCCAGAACTGACAATCAAGATACTTCTGATGAAAATAACTACAACTTTAAAGAAATGGAATCAAGAAAAACATTGGGACTCCAATGGGACCCTTCTCAAGATATATTTCATTTTGAATCAAAAATGGAAATAGTTTCGGACGTCCCGCAACACACTACCAAACGTCAACTATTGTCCGAAATCTCCAAATTGTTCGACCCCTTGGGTTGGCTCACCCCCATATCCACTAACTTGAAGCTGCTTTTTCAACTTTTGTGGAAAACCCCTCTGAAATGGGATGACAAGATACCAGCTGATATGCATAAGGAATGGTCAATTATGAAACAAGATATAAACAATAATATAGACACATTTAAAATACAACGATGGATCGGCACCGGCGTTGTCAGCGATATCGAGTTACATGCATTCAGCGACGCGACGCCGCGAGCTTACGCGTGCGTTATCTATTGCAAAATAAATATAGAAGGCCAACCGAAAATCGTATTACTAGCCGGAAAATCAAGATTGGTGCCGAATAGTAAAACTATCTCGCTACCAAGAGCAGAATTGTGTGGAGCCCATCTTCTTGCAAAACTGACGATCAAGGTAAAACAATGTTTAAACAACCATAATATCAAGATCTATGGTTGGGTGGATTCGACAGCCGTCTTAGGGTGGCTGCAAGGTGATCCTAACCGCTGGAATACATTCGTCGCCAACAGGGTGCGACAAATCACAGAAGTCATCCCTCCCGAGTGCTGGCGCTACGTTAAATCGGCAGAGAATCCATCAGATTGTGCAAGCAGAGGCCTTACCGCGTCACAATTGAAACAACATACTTTATGGTGGCAAGGCCCCACCTGGCTACCGACGTTTCAAGCGGGAAGTGAAGATAAAACCATTCATTACACTACGAACGAAGACAAAAAAAATATACAAGCTAACGTCGCCGTAAATCCTGAACCAGAAGACAACATCATCGACCAGTTAATCGACAAATATAGTTCGTTATCAAAATTAGTGCACGTGCTAGCCTGGGTCCGAAGATTCATCACGAAGAAACAAGACAGAAAAACTGACAATTATCTTCATTTATCGGAAATAAGAGAATCGAAGGCCTTAATTATCAAGCGGGTCCAAAAAACAGAATTTCAAGAAGAATATCAAGATTTGAAGAAGGGTCGACCTATTTCGACTAAAAGCAACATATTAGATTTGTGCCCATTCGTAGATGAAGAGGGCATCCTACGAGTCAAGGGGAGATTGAGAAACGCGTACATTGCGTATGACATGAAACACCCAATCATTTTACCACACAAGCATAGCTTGACTAGCCTTATCATTGATAATGCACATAAAATGGCTCTTCATGGCGGTACGCGACTAACCCTAAATTTCATAAGAAACAAATATTGGATCGTCGGAGGCAACAGCGTCACTAAGCAATTTATTCGGCGCTGCGTGACCTGCAAAAAACAAAAAGAAAATATGAAAAATCAAATCATGGGCGACTTACCTGCATCAAGAAGCAATCCATCTCGTCCTTTTGAACACACTGGCGTAGACTTCACAGGCCACGTATTCCTCAAGGCCAACAAGGGCCGTGGTATCAAGACTACTAAAGGATACGTTTGCGTGTTTGTCTGCATGGCCACTAAAGCCGTGCATCTCGACCTGGTATCGGACATGAAGGCATCAGCTTTCTTAGCGGCGTTGCGCAGAATGGCGGCTCGAAGAGGTACTCCCTTACACATGTACAGCGATAATGGAAGAAACTTCCTTAAAGCAAGCAAGACACTCCAGGAAGAATACCTCGAAATCCAGAACATCGTGAATCCAGAGTGTCTAGGTGCGATATCCGACATGGGAATCTCCTGGCACTTCAATGCACCGGCATGGCCAACAGCCGGAGGCTTGTGGGAAAGCTGCGTCAAAGCGTTCAAATATCATCTAAAACGGGTCATCGGAGATCAAAAACTTACTTATGAAGAATTCAGCAGTTTATTAGCACAAATCGAAGGCTGTATGAACTCGAGACCACTGTGCGCTATATCAGAAGATCCTGATGACATCAACTATTTGACTCCTTCTCACTTTCTAAGCAGCGGACCAACTCTAACATTGATAGAGACAGAAAGAGACTTGCGAACAAGATGGCAACTCACTCAGAAAATATTTCAAGACTTATGGAAAAGATGGCGTTCTGAGTACCTAGCACTATTAAACTCTAGAAGTAAATGGAAAAAGTCTCTAGCCAACATCAGCCTTAATGACGTCGTGCTCATTCATGATGATAACCTGCCGCCGGGAAAATGGGCAATGGGCAGAGTTATAGAGCTACATCCGGGACAAGACGGATATGTAAGGGTTGTGACCCTTAAAACGAAAAACGGCACATTAAAGCGTCCAGTCCTCAAGCTCTCTATTTTATTGGAACACCCCGAAGCAGAACTACCTAAGATGCATCAAGAACTCGATAAGCAAAACTCAACAAGGAGTCCTCAAAAACCAAAGGCAAACAAGGCCAGGTTTTCACTGTCATCAATGTTCGCAGCACTGTTATTATTTTTATCATGCCTCTCAACCGGTCAGTGCGATGTCAACATAATACCATTCCGCGAAACACAAGGGCTATACTTCGATAAATTAGCAGACATGATGCTAATTCGAGATGAATGGAAGCTAGTCGTATATTATAACATGGAGCCTTATTGGGACGCAACGAACGCATTACAAAAATACACCCGATTCTTAAAAGATACCTGCGAAACTATCAAGACACAAGTCCATTGTGACATAATATCGTTACAACTACGTCATGGATTCTCCGAACTCGAGTACTATAATCAGATATTACTCAGTCAGCATTCGAGCACGCGACAAACCTCACTACGAGTACTACGAACCCGACGCGGCCTTGTCGACGGTGTCGGTTACGTCGCTAATAGTCTATTCGGCGTATTGGACGAAAGGTTCGCCGAACAATACAAAAGAGATATTACACTTATACGAGACAACGCAAAACATATGGCCTCCCTTTGGAAAAATCAAACATCCATAGTTGAAGCGGAATATAATTTATTGAAACGTACCGAAGACACTATGAATCAGCAACATAAAATGATACATCAACATATGAACTATTTGGATGAAGCTTTCAAGAAGTTGCAACAAAAAGTAGAAACTAACAACATTATAAACGACTTCAACTTAGGAGCCACTATAGCAAGTAATATGCTCCACAACCTAAAAGGAATGCAAGACATGTTATTAGACACCATCACCGATATTTATCAAGGACGTTTTAACTTACACATGCTGACTCCAGAACAACTTATTAATGAGTTAAGCACCATAGCAAGCACCCTACCAAGAGATGTTTCCCTGCCAATCGACAACTTACACACCGATCTCCGCAAGATATACAACTTACTGAAAGTAAAGACAAGGATGATGGAAGACGTCCTTATTTTCGAAATAAGGCTGCCTCTCGTCAGCAGAGATGTTTATGAACTTCTAAAGGTCATTCCGATACCCAAAAAAGCTGGAAATAGGACAACCGCTGTAATACCTGTATCAGATTATGTCTCCATAAACATGAAAAAAGATATGTATATTCCTATCTCAGAAAATGATATTAGAGCATGTACAATATCATCAGACTCTTATTTTTGCTACATCAAGAAACCAGTCTATCAACTGAAAGGCGACAACAGTTTTTGTGAATCAGACAAATCGGGATGTAAGATTGTCACAACAACATGCGTAAATGACTGGATAGAGAGCAATGCACTAAATACCTATATCTACTTTTGTTGTGAGCAGTGTCAAGTTCGAACACTGTGCGCGGATCAAGTAACCGCGCACCAGCTGACGAATGCCGGGCTTATAAATGTAGGTCATGGCTGCATTATTAAGACCGATAATTTCTCGGTATTCCCGCATAAACCACACTGGTCCGAAATCAAAATGAAACCAGATTTATACAACCCAGTTATGGCACCGATAAATCACGTCATCAACATCACCATACCTCACCTACAGCGCAAGAACGAATCTGAAGATCTACAAAGAGAAGCTAACAATCTCGGAGAAAAGATCAAGCAGTTGAAGAACACCGAAGTTAACTCCGAGAGCATATCATATCACGATATTCATCACTACGCTATGATATACGTGATCCTCGGATTAATCGGAACTACGGCATTGATTATCATAATACGACGAGTTCAATGGAGAGTGCCGTCAACGCCGTCCCGAGCCAGCGTCGAGGAGCCACCCGCCGTCACGCCGACCCCGCCCCGGGCGTCTCCGCGCTCCGCCGTAGTCAGCGAGACTCGCCAACACAGCGACGAAGATCACAGCGAGACGACAAATCTTTCGCGCGTAGATAAAGCGACATCCCCTTCGTTTAAAGTAGTTACTTTTAATTAGATTTAATGTATGATCAAGTTTTCACACAGCATCTTTCTCTCATCTCAACCGCCCCCCGGAATATGTACAAGTAAATTGCACATGCATCATATTGTTCATTTGCCCCATCAGCATTTAGTTTTATATAAAAGTTTCGTAATTAGTCAATAAGTACCTATTCATTCAAAACATATTCACGTTCGCTATTCTATAAGTGTGCACACCTATCAAGTTATAATAAATCAAGTTTATCTCAAGAAATCGTCTTTCGTGTTCCAAATTACTATCAAGATATTCATCAAGTAAATGTTAGAGTTAGCAAGTACTCTAACATTGAGCAATGTCAAGTTAGCCATGACGGATCTAAGTTTTGAACATATGCGATCTATGTGCGGTCCCCAATTGAAGTTATTGGTTACTTGGATGGGTGACCGTTTTTTTTTGCATTATGGTACGGAACCCTTCGTGCGCGAGTCCGACTCGCACTTGCCCGGTTTTTTTACATAATGTTTTTGGTGGGATATTCTATTACCGACCCACCCCGGCTTCGCACGGGTTAACAAATTATACACCGAAATCTTCCTCAAGAATCACTTTATTGATAGGTGAAAACCGCATGAAAATCCGTTCAGTAGTTTTAGAGTTTATCGCGAATATACAAACAAGAAGACATACGGGTTATTCCCACTAGTTACCACCAAGTTTTTGCCAGTGGTAACTACTGGGATTTTTTTTCCCACCTTTTACCACTGGTAACTACTGGGAATTTTTATTAATAAAAAATAATAATTCCCAGTAGTTACCAGTGGTAAAAGGTGGGAAAAAAATTCCCAGTAGTTGCCACCAAAACTTTGTTAGTGTTAAATACTAATAAAAACAGTAGGTATGAATAGTATAAATAGAGTTATTTTGAATTACCTAATAAAATCACTTGAAAAATCATCTAAATGGATTATTAAATTTATCCTTAAGTACATATATCATAGTTTTTGTACTAGTACCGGTTAAACTGTTTCAATATTTTTGGTCACTTTTAAGGGAGTTTACTAAAACACTAATCGACTTATAATTATTTATTAAATTACTCTATATATTTATACTACACTATTTATAGTGTTTTTATTAGTATTTAACTCTACGAAACGACATCATATGGTACACAGATGGGTCTAAGACAGAATCTGGTACGGGGGCAGGCATTTATGCAAATGACTTTAGTAGTAGTATAAGCATGGGCAATTACGCCACTGTCTTCCAAGCCGAGACATTCGCTATAATTGCCTGTGTGCATGAGAATATAGTTAGGCGAACCCAAGGGAAGAATATCTATATACTCAGCGACAGTCAGGCCGCTCTCGGAGCGCTCGAAGCTCCCAGAGTGGACTCTAGACTGGTATATAATGGCGTCCAAGCCCTGAACCAGCTTGGAAGGCAAAACAGGGTGCAACTGGTATGGATCCCAGGGCACGAGGGATTCATAGGCAATGAAAATGCAGATGAACTCGCCAGAGCCGGATCTGTAAGTAACCTTATAGGTCCGGAACCATTCGTGGGGCTCTCACAGGGAACCATCACAACGGCTATTAAAGACCATACCAAGACCAAACACCAGGAAGAATGGGATAGTCTGACGGGTCTAAAGCATGCAAAGCTCTTTATGCAAGGAATAGACTCCGGCTGGAGCAAAAAGCTTTGGAAACTTAGCAAAAGACAACTCCAAATCATAACGGGGGTGTTTACTGGCCATTACGGGGTCAAAGGATTTCTGGCCAAGATGGGACACTCTGACAACACCGATTGTCGTATGTGTGGCGAAGAGGAAGAGACAGTAAGACACTTAATGTGTGAATGTCACGCCCTCGCCAGACAAGGAATGAAGGACTTTGGAGCAGGATACCTGGAACCAAAGGACTTTAAAACGCTACCCATGAGCTCCATCATCCGACACATGGATATGGTGGGAAAAGCTCTTGGGTAGTTGACGGATCTCTTCTAGGGGGTAACTGCACAAAAGATCCCTATGGGTCGAAGTGTATCCGCAAGGGCCCCCGAAAACAATAAGATAAGATAAGATAAGTATTTAACTCTAACAAAATTTTGGTGGTAACTACTGGGAATAAAAATTCCCAGTAGTTACCACTAAACCGAGTTGGTGGTAAAAGGTGGGAAAAAAATTCCCAGTAGTTACCACTGGTAACAACTTGGTGGTAACTAGTGGGAATACCACAGACAGACGCGGCGGGGGACTTTGTTTTATAAGGTGTAGTGATGAGCTTACGCATTTCCGACCGGTCCGTCTCTGCCTCCTGCTTCACGCGCGCCGGCGACATGCTGCCGGCGTCAGCACTCGTCTCCATCTCTCGCAATGGCCGCGTCACAACTGCCACTCAAAAGTTATACTATTGTCCGAGTGTCTTACTCAACAGTATTTATATGTATGATACTTATGATATTATTGACACAAAAAAATTAAAGTAAAATAAATGACTATGCTAAGCATTATGCATTATCAAGAATACTTACGATAGAATAGAATAGAATGTATTTATTCGTAAGCACAAACAATCGGTACAATACATTAGATAAAACAAAAAAAACACAAAATAAGATTAAAGTGCCACGAAATGGCCCCATCTCAGCATGTTGCTGGAGGCTTTTAGTGCTGATCTTCCGATGAGTCACACAATACTCACAATAGCATGAGTATTATCACACCACCAATACCTTCTTTACCATAAGGGCATACGGGGTCCCAAAGGACACACAGTAACAGTATATTTGATTAAACTCATAATAAATAGAAGATCATAGTAGAAAAATGTTAGTTTACTTAATTTGCTTCCTTTACTTTGCAAAAGGGCCCCAAATTTTTATTTGCCCAAGGGAACCAGCATAGTTTAAGATGGCCTTGCCACAGACAAATTAAATACTACATGTCTACACAAATCCCTTACCTCGTTTGTTCCTTTTATCTTTCCCAACTCTGGTGTTACTAAGTTCCTCTACGCCAGGTTCCGGAACTTGTCTTTGGTTGTCTCCGTCTGTGCTCTCTGGGACAAGCTCACGTGACTGCTTGACTTTAATATCTGTGTTGAAAGCTGAAATCACCCGCAGATTAAAACAAATATCTGTGTTTGGTTCATATCATACCGAACCGAATATTCAGTTGGGCTAAAACCACATGTGTTTTTTAACCTTCCCTCTGGAACAGCCAGGAATGTTTAAGAAAAGAAACCACGAAGCGCATCCGCGTCAGCTAGCAGACGCCCATAAAAAGAATTTGTTTATTCGGTAAATATTCGGCAGTTCGAACCGAACTATTCGGCCGAATACGAACATTGAACCGAATATTCGTATTCGGCAAAGTCCATATACGGCCCATCCCTCATCTCATAGTTGACCGAAGCATTAGCGAAGCAATCCCACAACCGACCTGTTGGTGCGTGGCGCACGCGCCGCTCCACTAGCACGGGGCCGAGCACGAGCTCATCTTTAACGGCGTGTTCGGAGTACAGCCCCATCACCGCGCTCACGCCGGCCGTCTCATCTTTTACACTCACATCTGAGTACGATGGCTCAGCTTGTATGTATACACATTCGCGTTTGGACTCGTCCTTTACATACACAGCATCCAGCGGCTCAATCTTCATAGACACTTCCGCGGACGTGGGCTCATATGTTGTACACGCTTCCTCACAGCGCTGAACCTTTACGCAAACATTCTCTGCGCCCTGTAACGCTGAAGACTCCATCGAAATAGGATATTGTTTCAAATCCATATAGAATATACTAAAACAGGAATTAAAGCTACACTACAAAGAACCCTGGCTGGAACACTACGTTTTATAATACTAGGAGATTATTTGAGAATACTATTTTTGTTAAAATAAACTCAATTTGTACAATTTTCCGCAGAAAATCACTGCAAACAAAGAGAATACAACCATAATAAAATAACCCAAAATCACAAAATGACAGTTGAATGACAGCATTTTTTTCGTCCATCTGGACAGACTAAAGCTTTAAGCCATACTGCCTTAAATGACAGCAAGCAGTGATTGTGTTGTGTCAGTTGAGTTTTTTTTTAATAGCATCGCGCTTTTGTCGCATTCGGCCAGACGAGTAAAGCAGGAAGCCGGAATTTAAGGATTACATTACAACGTGTAAGACGGAATTTTGGAAAAGGATCAGGATAAGGTAAATTATAAGCAGTTAAAGTTTAATGTCATGACGTAAAATAAATAAATAATAATAAATAAATATTATAGGACATTCTTACACAGATTGACCAAGTCCCCCAGTAAGCTCAAGAAGGCTTGTGTTGAGGGTACTCAGACAACGATATATATAATAAGAAAACAACCACGACTCAGGAACAAATATCTGTGTCATCACACAAATAAATGCCCTTACTGAGATTCGAACCCAGGACCATCGGCTTCACAGGCAGGGTCACTACCCACTAGGCCAGACCGGTCGTCCATAAATACAATGATTTAAATATATATGCAGAAGAATCATTAATATTTATTGTATGGAGTGTTGTTAGAGATGTGACAGACGTGTCCAGCCAGACGAGTCAATTTTTTACCAATCTGATTAAATTGTCCGATCGAATAAGGCCGTGCGGACGAAAACGCTAATTTGGCTCGCCGATTATGACCGATATTACCGATAAAATGGAGTGTGGACGCAAGAATAGGTACCAATTTTTTGATACCGGTATTTTTATTTTGGGGTATTTTTTCAATTTACAGGGCGCTAATATCATCATAAATAATTGGTAATTAAATTGGAAATTGATGCCTATTTCATTTCTGATCAAATCGGTCGATTTGATCACGCCGTCTGGAATCCACTCCTAAGATACGATACATGATACGTATCTTGTATATCCATCTTAGATAGGTATAATATACTTTTAAGAAATTTATCTTGTAACTTGTATTTAGATACGTTCCGTTGGTATCTTAGTATTTTGTAAATACTTTTTTACCAAGATACTTTTTATAATTAATTTCGCAGTTTTTTTTTTCAAAACGAACGCAGCGTGTTTTTTAATTAATTATAAAAAGTATCTTGGTAAAAAAGTATTTACAAATCGTTGCCGATTATCGTAACGATTTGTCATACACACGGTAGATAAAACTGCGCAGTTCGGACTGCACAGTTTAATCTGCTACACACGTAACTAAAAATCGTAGCGAGTAAACTGTGCAGTCCGAACTGCGCAGTTTTATCTACCGTGTGTATGACAAATCGTGTGTGCTACACACGTAACTAAAAATCGTAGCGATTAAACTGTGCAGTCCGAACTGCGCAGTTTTATCTACCGTGTGTATGACAAATCGTTACGATAATCGGCAACTCTAAGTGTGTAGCCGGGGTTCTTTTCTTTCAATTTTGAGTATCATAAAAAATGGTCAAGCAAATCTTGTAAGTAGAAAAAGGCGGCAAATTTAAAAAATGTACGCGCGAAGGCTTATCGTCCAATAGTAAATATAAATTTCGCGCCTTATTCTACTGACAAGATTTGCTTGACCAACTATACTAGACCAACTAGACTAGGTGAGCGAGTCGAGTAGATACGAACTTTAGACTTTATTTCCAAGAGTCTAAATGACTAAAATGCTTAATTTGACAAACATCCAATTTATAATTTAATAAACGAGTTTGTTTTTATTCACTTTGCTGTTGGCGTATGAAATCTATGCTTCGATTCAACTATCGAATAATCGATCTCAGATTAAAAGGGGTCATCCATTAATTACGTCACACGAATTTCTAGGGTTTTTTACCCCTCCTCCCCTCCTTGTCACACTTGGTCACATTTGGCAAACCCCTCCCCCCTGGTGTGACGTCACATTTCTTCAACGAAATCGGCAAATATTTATTTAATATTTTATCAAAATATTTTTGACAAAAGAAATATTAGTAATTTTATAACCCAAAACTAATTAAGAAATACAATTAAACGAATAAAAACGATTATCGCTTCAAAACCTTGTTATTGAAATGATCATTAGCGTATAAAATAATTTAAATACATTTTCGGTTACTGATGAAGTTAAAGTGACGTCACAAAGTTTATGACTCCCCCCTCCCCCTTGTCACAACATGTCACATTTTCTTGACCCCCTCCCTCCCCCTAAACGTGTGATGTAATTAATGGATGACCCCAAATTAACAGCTGAGTATGTTGGGGGTTGGGGGCCTTCGAGAACTCCAAAGAGTGAGAACTCATAACTCTCTATGAGCAATTTGCCAATAGTCATGGCCTAAAATATAATGCAACAAAAAGTGAGATTATGATTTTCAAAGGGTTCCCCTATCTTTGGCATAATTTTTTTTGTAATAATTATATTGTGCATAATACCTTTAGGCATAACATACTGTTAGCATAAACTCACTTGGTACTGGATTGTTGCGCATACATACTCTACGCATAATTTTTATTGATCGAAGTATCTTTTGGCATAAATTTAATGTCCGAATCGAGACCTGGTATCTGTTTTATTTCGCATAATTTTATTTGTAATAATTTGTTTTTGCATTATTCGCCATTAAGCATAAAGTACTACAAGCATAAAATCTTATGGCATAGAAATGATTTGCATACTTGCAAGAATCATATATGTTGTAGGCCGAATATTTTTTGGCGGAAATTAATGCGCCAATTTTTTCCCAATTCGCAACTACATATTATTTTCTCATAATTTCATTTCTGGCAACAGTTTGTTTTCGTGGGGTCGCAGTTCTAACCTAACCTAACCCACTTTTCTGGCAACAGTTTGTTTTCGTGGGGTCGCAGTTCTAACCTAACCTAACCCACTTTTCAGGCAACAGTTTGTTTTCGTGGGGTCGCAGTTCTAACCTAACCTAACCCACTTTTCAGGCAACAGTTTGTTTTCGTGGGGTCGCAGTTCTAACCTAACCTAACCCACTTTTCAGGCAACAGTTCGTTTTCGTGGGGTTCCAGTTCTAACTTAACCTAACCCACTTTTCAGACAACAGTTTGTTTTCGTGGGGTCGCAGTTCTAACCTAACCTAACCCACTTTTCAAGCAACAGTTCGTTTTCTTGGGGATCGCAGTTCTAACCTAACCTAATCCACTTTTCAGACAACAGTTCGTTTTCTTGGGGGACGCAGTTTTAACTTAACCTAACCCACTTTTCTGGCAACAGTTTGTTTTCGTGGGGTCGTAGTTCTAACCTAACCTAACCCACTTTTCAGGCAACAGTTCCTTTTCGTGGGGTTCCAGTTCTAACCTAACCTAACCCACTTTTCAGGCAACAGTTCGTTTTCGTGGGGTTCCAGTTCTAACCTAACCTAACCCACTTTTCAGGCAACAGTTTGTTTTCGTGGGGTCGCAGTTCTAACCTAACCTAACCCACTTTTCTGGCAACAGTTCGTTTTCTTGGGGGTCGCAGTTCTAACCTAACCTAACCCACTTTTCAGACAACAGTTCGTTTTCTTGGGGGACGCAGTTTTAACCTAACCTAACCCACTTTTCTGGCAACAGTTTGTTTTCGTTTGTTTTGTGAGCTAAAAATATGTATACATCCAAAATGCCAATAATATGTTCCCAACCAAAGTTACAATACAATAATAATGTTTTTTTTTACGAATTATAAAGGCAGAGCTTTTAGTTACGGCTCTGCGTTAATGAGTCAGTCAGCTACATATTTAGGTGTTAAATATAAATTAGACTTGGATTTTATACAATCTGACGCTTTCTTTAATTTTAACATTCGTCGAAAAACATTCTGCCAAATGTAGCTTATGACAGATGGGTTTTAGGTCATACAAGTTATACCAAATAGAAAGAATCTAAATACGTTTTCTTCGATGTAAATATTCGCCTAAATCCTATTATGCTAAACAGATTATGAAAATCACATTTCGGACATTTAAACAAATGCAAAATAAAATTATTCGTATCAAAATTCGGCCATGATAGTAGTAGTCTATTTAAGATTCGGACTTGGAAACATTCGGGCTATTGCATATTATACAAACTGAAGCTTTCTGCAAATTTAACATTCGTAGAAAAATATTTCTGCCAAATAGGTTATGCCAGATGCGTTTCGGGTCACGAAAGTTATGCCAAATAGACGGAACCCTTTTCAAAGCGGGGTCCAATTGTCCGTCTGGCGTTCCTATTGTGTGTCACAACGGAGCACTCTTGAAGCGTGTCCACTAGTTTAAATACTTGGGTCATTACTATTATTTCTTCTGTGCCGAGGATGTGACGTGACGACTCTAATATTGAAAGGGAACAGAGAGCGTTGTCAGTTCGAGCCAATATGATAGCCCGCAGGTTTGCCAGCTGCTCGGTAAACGTGAAAGTCACACTGTTCCGTGCATGTTGCACAACTTTCTACACGTGCAGCCTGTGTGCACTGCAGAAGAACATGTATTCACTATATATATGTGTCCAAATAAACAGCAACAGTTGTAACTATTATAAGTCTGTGAGTTTTAACCTCATTCTAGAATAATCCCAACGTCACCCGCTCGCAGTGCCTCTTGCCGCCGCCATCATGGACGTCATTTCATACGTTCGAACCTGCCACGCGTGTACCTGGCTTAATAGATATTCTTTAAAATATACCACGTCAGCTCGAATAACATCCTTTGAAGAGCGTTTCTTTTATTTTTTGCCATTTTTATATATTGTGACTAGGGATGTACCGACTAGTCGCCGACTAGTCGGGAAAGCCGACTATCCGGCCACATTTGTAGTCGGCGATTAGTCGGCGACTAGTCGGCAAAAATGGCCGATTAGTCGGCACTTTATTAGTGCAATAAAAACAAAAAAAAATTAAATCAACAGTCAATATTTACCATATGTTTTATGTCTATTTTACTAAAATACCTATTCAGAGTGCATACGAAAACTTTTGTTCATACGTATAATTGAATGAATGAATGAAATGAATGAAAACATTTATTTTCAGGCAACTATTGGCCCATAGATAAATACCTTAAAACTAGCATACATATTATTACAAAATATATCTTAAAACTAAAAACACAATTATGGCTGCGATGCAGTTCGCAACCCCACAGTCTCAGGGAGCCGGCCGCGGAACCGCGGAAATAATTGACCGTTTGATCGTTATCGTATGTTGGTGGGATGGTGTTTTCCTCTACAGGTCGACCTCAACTGATTCTCGTGTAATTTCATGGGCAAGTTCGATAGTTAAATAATTTTATTATTATTCAGTACTAGCTTTTGCCCGCGACTTTGTCTGCGTGGAATTAGTGACAGCAGCTAAAGTAGGTATAGCGCCTGGATAATGCTAATAGTAATAATTCAATTCGCGCATTGCTTACTTCAATTATTAGGCAATTCATTAACTCTTTCAATTCCATCTCCCTTTGCACTCTCTACAGGGATGATTTCCGACATAAAAATTATCCTATGTCCTTCCCCGGGACTCAAACTATCTCTATAGCAAATTTCAACTAAATTGGTTCAGCGGCTTAAGCGTGAAGAAGTAACAGACAGACCGACACACTTTCGCCTGTATATTATATAGTATGGATTTGTTGTTTTTTTTTAATGGTGGAGCCATGGCGAACTATTAATGTTATTGCAAAATTTAGAGAAAAGTCTGTCTAAAGACAGGGCACGTTGATTGTAAAGACGCTGACCACAGGGGATAGATCCTTAACTGGCGACTACGTACGGGAAATAGAGCCTTGGAAATACCTCCTACAAGCTGTACGGACGGTCTGTTCAGGATCGCAAAATAAAAGAAAGACAGAAATTGAACGAGGATTCTTGTGATAGGTCTTTGAAGCTGTAGAGAATACCTTTTAGCCAAGCTAATATGATGAATAGCGCGACCAAAGGAGTAAAACTATTGTTTTTCACCTGAACTTATACGAAACTAATGATCTGGCCGACTAGCCGACTAGTCGGCCGACTAATCGGCCATTCGAGCGCCGATTAGTCGGCTAGTCGGCTAGTCGGCCAAATCAATAGTCGGTACATCACTAATTGTGACCTTTTTTCCCACTGGCACAGAATAATTAATAGTATAAAAAGGAAACAAGAAAGGAAACTTCCTACAAAAACGAAGTTTGACAGCGGTTCAGGGTCGAATCATGCTGTCCCTTTCTAATATATGGCACTATCCCTTTCGGCTATTTAGGGTTGTCAAAAATCAAGTGATTATCTTATCTGTGGTCGTGCACGCAAAAGGAAGTCAAGTGGTGCCAACCCTAATAATTGCTCGGAGCAATGCTGAGCCGAGCGGAGCCGAGTTTGACCGAAGTCATGAGTTTCGCACCCCTGCCACTGGTTTGTTATTTCTAGTCAGGATCGCGAGCCCTTTTCATTATTATAGGGAAAAAAAGTGTCCTAAAATTTCCATACATTTATCAATCTTTCCTTTTTGTTACCGCAAACAATGTCACAATATATAAAAATGGCAAAAAAATCAAAAAAGATAAGAAGGGCTCTTAAATAGGATGACTTTAGTTGATAGTACAGTTTTTCTTGGTATAACTTTAGATTATAAACTCCAGTGGGGTCCCCATATTGCTACTCTTTCGAATAGACTGAGCTCTGCAGCTTTTGCAGTGAGCAAAATCCGTCAGTTAACTGATGTGAAAACAGCCGATTAGTATATTTTAGTTACTTCCATAGCATTATGGCATATGGTATTTTACTGTGGGGCGGTCAAAGAGTAGTATAATATATAGGGGCGGTGCTTCGAGCAATATACAAAATTAACCAAAGAGACTCACTTAGAGATAAATTTAAGGAAATTGACATAATGACAGTGCACTGTCAATACATTTATCAGAATATTGTGTATGTACATAAAAATATTGTAAATTTTAGGGAAAATTGTGAAATTCATAATATTAATACTAGAAATAAACATAAGCTCGCAGTGCCCTTCACTCGGCTCCATAAAATTAAAAAATCATGGGTAATTGTGTAAGATTTTATAATAAACTTCCAAACCATATTACTGAATTATCTATTAATAAATTTAAGAATTATGTAAAGCGTAAACTTATTTCTAAAGCTTATTATACCACACACGACTACATGAATGATAATACAACGTGGGATTAATTGTTATTCGAAATGATTATTTATTTATTAGGTATATTTGATTATTGATGAGGAAATGGATATTCCGATGTAATACTATCTACTTCTTTTGTTACTTATGCTTTATTTTTGACATTTAGATTTTATTCTAGAAATTCTAGACTAGTATTTTTTCATACAATCTTTTTAATGTTTGACGATCCTTTGGTGAAATTCCTAGTGTTAAATTTGATATATTGTATAATAATCCAATTTTATTATGGAATAATATTAACATCAATAAATTGCTCTGATAATTAGATTAAGATTAATTACGATTCATAAGAGCTTGTTGCTAGGCCTACATGAATAAAGTATATTTTGATTGATTGATTACGGTAATTTCAGGATGGATGCCCCAGTGGGATAGATGCCTCGATATTAATTTCTTCTAGTAGCAGGACCGTGCGACATAGATAAGAACAGGCGGATCAATATTCGAACTTCTTTATGCTAAGCGTCCTTTCTTTATATCAGAGTGTATATTTTGGTGAGTGCTTAAATGAGCTTTACTACATACTAGATTACTTTATATATTTATTTATCTATTAAGGAGAACCAACAGCTTTAAACTTACATAGACAACAAGATTGAAACTGTAATCCAACTACAGGAACTCATAGTTAGTTCCAAAGTCTCCTTAATTAAACGAAAACTAGCACTTATGCGCACACACACATGCGCACAAAAAGAGAGAAAAAAGCGTAAATGAAATTGGAAACCTTAAAATAGATCCTAAGTTTCGGACAACTCCGTTCATTAGCTCCTGAAACTGCGGCAACTGCAACCTTAACTCTAGTAACTGAGGTGTCAGAGTTCAAAAGATGAAAACAGAGTAAAGTGAAATTTAGCAGATTGAAATGCAGTTAAAGAATATTAAATGTAAAGGCACCAACAAACTAAGTTGATAAATTCAATGCATTTAATCGCCGAATGAAAACAAAATGTAAGGATCATACAAAAAGTGTACATGTAGTAATACATTAATAGGAACAAGATGAATAGAATTTACGACGGCTCCTGGGGTCACAGTACTTGCACTTGAAAGGTTTTTCACCAGTGTGAGTCAACAGGTGAGTCTGTAAGCCAAATTTCCTTCTACACTTGTAGCTACAGTGGCTACACTACACATGAAAGGCTTCTCTTAAGGTGAGTCCGTAATTTTGATTTTCTTTTACACATGTAGGCACAGTGTTTACACCTGAAAGGCTTCTCGTCTGTGTGAGTCATCAGGTGAGTCTGAAAATCTCTTTTTCTTGTACACTTGTAGCCAGTGATTACAACTGAAAGGCTTCTCGTCTGTGCGAGCCATCAGGTGAGTTTGTAAATCTACTTTACTTCTACACTTGTAGCCACAGTGACTACAACTGAAAGGCTTCTCGTCTGTGTGAGTCATCATGTGTCTCTGTAAATAGCTTTTTCTTTTACCCTTGTAGCTACAGTGACAACAACTGAAAGGCTTCTTGTCTGTGTGAGTCAAGAGGTGACTCTGTAACTCTCTTTTTCTTTTACCCTTGTAGCTACAGCGACTACAACTGAAATGCTTCTCGTCTGTGTGAGTCATCAGGTGACTCTGTAACTCTCCTTTTCTTCTACACTTGTAGCTACAGTGACTACAACTGAAAGGCTTCTCATCTGTGTGAGTCTTCAGGTGAAACTGTAAATCTGTTTTTTGTCTACACTTGTGATCACAGTGACTACAACTGAAAGGCTTCTCGTCTGTGTGAGTCATCAGGTGAAACTGTAATTGTGCTTTTCTTTTACACTTGTAGGTACAGTAACTACACCTGAAAGGCTTCTCACCTGTGTGAGTCATCAGGTGACTCTGTAACTGTGCTTTTCTTTTACACTTGTAGCTACAGTGACTACAACTCAAAGGCTTCTTGTCTGTGTGAGTGATCAGGTGAGCCTGTAAATCTGCTTTTCTTATACACTTGTAAGCACAGTGGCTACATCTGAAAGGCTTCTCTTCTGTGTGAGTCATCAGGTGATTCCGTAACTGTGCTTTTCTTTTACACTTGTAGGCACAGTATGTACACCTGAAAGGCTTCTCGTCTGTGTGAGTCATCCGTAATCTGTGTATAATCATGTGAGCCTTTTTATATAGTTTTTTGTCACCGTGTAGCATTTGATGTGGTTCTAAACCATAATCCCCTACGGTCGAATTATGTAAAGGCGAGTGAGTGTGTACGTGCTTCTTCAAAACCGACTTGCTCCTGAACCGTTTGCCGCAATGGTGACATTGATAGATGGTGGTGGTGACATGGGGTGTGGGTGCGGGCTCGGTGGCGTGCAGCTTGTATGTGCGGCGCCCGACCCGGCAGGTGCGCCGCTCCGCGTCCACCAGCAGGCGCTCCAGCCTGACCGAGCACGAGCGGCGCCGACCCGACACCACAGCAGAGGAGACAAGAGTGGGCGCTGTAAGACGACAAAACAATACTCAAATATCCAAAATACCAACCTGATAAATATGTAACAGTGGCAGGGCGTTACATAAGTTTCTTTAATTTAATTAATAATTATCTTTCATACTTCTGCTGGTGGACCATAACGATTCAGATGCTTCAAAATGTGCAAGAGTTTTAAAGCATGGGGGTAAACTAGATACCAAGTGAAACACATAATATTTACCACAGCAACGCGAAGAAAATTCTAGCTATATACAAATACAAAATAGTTTATTTGGTTTATTACATGATACATAACACATAAAAGGCTGGGATCTCCCATTAAGTACAAAGATACTTGTGTCGGGAGACACCGCTCTTCCATTTGCAAATAGGGTATAAACCAACAAACTGAAATTAATATAAATTATATACAATTGTATATAATGCAATTCATATTTACAATATTAGATCTATTATAAAAAACTAGCTATAAAACATCACAAACCAAATCCAAATTAATCATTAATTATCATTACTTTTAACTTTAACGGTAGGGTGAACTTTCAATAGCCAATGTGAGTAAAGCAATTGAAAATTAGCATCTACATGGCAAGCCACTCCAGAGGATAAAATTAAACTTTGCTATGAATCCAACTCGGTTGGGCAGCGTTCGGGAAACTACGTAATGTCTTTTCGGGTTCTCTTATTTATCGCCGAAAATGGTATGGCCGATTATCACTTCCCAACTCACGTTTAGCGGAATTTTATTTCGCCGAATTTTCATTTCCCAACTTATCAAATGGTTTTTTTTAATTTGCCAACCGCACAGTTACCAACTAAACGTTTGGTCTGTGTTTTATAATGTCAATTTTCAAAATGCCAACTTTCATGTCGTAGAACGTTTTAGTTGGCATAATAATAATATACACTTAGTTGTTTATTGTTTACCAATTGTTTCATTTGGTCAGACTGTACCAAAGGGGGGCTGGTTCAAGCACCTTGAAATTTTTTTTGAGAAAATTAAAAAAACATAGGGGTTTCAAAACACTTAGAATAATTTACAAGATTTTGATGAAATAATCACCTTTTTCTTAATAAACTTTTCTCTAAAATTTAAAATGGCTGAGATATTTGACCCGAAAGACTTGGTCAAATTTACGATGGATGTTGTGTCATTATAACGTCTATTTTTTATTGTGTAATCGTAGACAATATGCTAAAATAAGGATGTTTTGTAGGAATAACTTTTCTCTAAAATCAAAAATGGCCGAGATATTTGACACGAAAATTGGGATATCTGACCCAAAGTTGCTGTGTAATTACGTGTTTTGGGTTGTTGAAAAAAAAATAACCTCGAAGACTAAGGCGGGAGCTTAGCTCCCGCCTTAGTCTTCGAGGTTATTTTTAGTCTTCTAACCTAACCATATCCAAGTCGGCTCTGCCCAGGAAACGAGACCGGTTTCCGCGGTGCGGTTTACGATTACAATGCCTCGAACTCGAGCGTAAATAATATATTATGTGGTTTACTAATGTGTTGCAGAAAGATTTTTGACATATTTTTGTATTGCATAATGTTACTTGGCAGAAATGTCGTTTGGCAGAATTACCTTTCCCATATATTATTTAGCATACAATCATTTCGCAGAGTTTTAAAATCCAGAACCATATTTTGGCATACTGTTGATGATCATAATAGTCTTTTAAACGAGTATTAATTTCGCAGATAAATGTATTGCATAGTATTTAACCTAACCTAACCCACTTTTCTGGTGGCCGTTCGTTTTGTGAGGTCGCAGTTCTAACCTAACCTAACCCACTTTTCTGGTGACCGTTCGTTTTGTATGAGGTCGCAGTTCTAACCTAACCTAACCCACTTTTCTGGGAGCCGTTCGTTTTATGCAGGAGGCCGCAGTTCCAACCTAACATAATCTTCTTATCTGGCACAGGTTCAATTTTGTTTGGGGGTCACAGTTCTTACTTAACGTAATGCACTTTTCTGCAAGTAGAAAAACATTATGCCATAATGAAAGTATGCTGCAGGATGATTATGGTACATAAAATTATGCTAAACCAAAGTCTGCAAAAGTAATCTTCTGCTAAATAATATGCTGCAAAATGTATAGTATGCCTAGTAATAATAATGCAAAGTAATATTTATGCCTAATTATCATTCTACTAAAAGTGTTTCTGCGATACATGTTATGCGAAGTGTATTTCTGACAAACAATATTATGCCAGAAGAGGGGAACCCATATTATGTATTTTCAAATACGAGGGCTGAATGAGAACTTCGCGGAGAATTTTTTTGTTCATGATTTCGTCTCCAGCCATTTTGAACTGTTATTAAACTGTCATCCAGAACATTTACAATTGTTAAGTACTTATAGTTATTTAGGAGAAAAAAAACATTACGGCTGTTCAAAAGTTACATGTAGACTCATTCTATTAATGGAGAAATTGGAATAGCGAAAATTGAATGAAATGAAATATGAAAATTCTCAGTATGCAGATGACCTTCGCCCAGAGAAGCCAACAACGGGCTCCAGCCTAAATGAAGTGGCGGTTATATGCGATATGATAACGAAAGACCGTCGACTTTTAGGTGAGGCCAAAATATTTCTATCAGCGGATTAGGTTTGGTCAAATTTACGATGGATGTTGTGTCACTATAACATCTATTTTTTATTGTGTAATCGTAGACAATATGCTAAAATAAGCATGTTTTGTAGGAATAACTTTTCTCTAAAATCAAAAATGCCCGAGATATTTGACACGAAAGTTGGGATATTTGACCCGAAAGTTGCTGTGTAATTACGTGTTTTGGGTTGTTAAAAAAAAATAACCTCGAAGACTAAGGCGGGAGCCAAGCTCGGGAGCCTTAGTCTTCTAACCTTTTAACCATATCCAAGTCGGCTCTGCCCAGGAAGGTATTGCTCGCTCGCTTCGCTCGCTCGCTGCCACTGGCTTCAAATATTAAAATATACATTATAAAAAGTCCAACAACTCGGCCATTTTTGATTTTTTGGTATGTGTCTTTTTCTTATTTGTAACTTGCCTAATGTATGAAAAGCGAACTGTAACTTCAACGAAACGTTATTCGTCCAAGAGTTGTTCAACCAAGTGAAAGATTTGACAAATGATAAGTCTCCCAAAAGTTTCGAGGCGTTATAATAATCCGCTTTACAATAATTCTACCAATTGAAACGTCATACAAAAATTTGCTAATCGTTAGTTGTCAAAGTAAAACGTCGGCGAAATGTTGGTTGGCAAATGAAATTCCGCCAAAAATAGTTCTGCGAAAAGGCAGAACACCGTCTTTTCGTCCGGCATACCTCAGTGCCTCAAGACGAAAGTCTTTAATCAATGTGTTACCAGTGATGACTTACGGCTCCGAAACGTGGTCTTTCACTATCGGCCTCATCTCAAAACTCAAAGTCGCTCAACGAGCTATGGAGAGGGCTATGCTTGGAGTTTCTCTGCTTGATCGAATCAGAAATGAGGAGATCCGTAGACGAACTAAAGTCACCGACATAGCCCAGTAGTTAAACAACAATCAACACACCTCTCACCACCGGGGCGACTGTGGGGCGGTGCGGGCGCTCCGGCCCCAGCACGAGCTCGTCCTTGACCACGTGCTCGTCGTACAGGCCGGCCAGCATGGCTGCCTCGCTCACGCCGCACCCGTCTGTGCTGTCCTCACACTCCTCCTTCACACGCACCTCCTCATCCATAAATTCGGCTTCCTCCTTAATAAGGGCTGAAATAAAGGGTTGTCCTGTGTGAAACCTTTAGCACCACTTGCACCATTCCACTAACCAAGGGTTAACCGGTTAAACCTGGAGTTACCATGTTTACCAGTACAATTTGACACGTTAACGTATGTTAACAGTTTAACCAGTTAACCCCGGGTTAATGGGATGGTGCAAGTGGCGCTTACAGTTGTAAGTAAGACAAATATATGGATGAATCAACATAGATTAACAGTTAACAAAAGGTAATCACGGTTCATATCCCGG
Source organism: Cydia splendana (assembly GCF_910591565.1). Classification (NCBI taxonomy): domain Eukaryota; kingdom Metazoa; phylum Arthropoda; class Insecta; order Lepidoptera; family Tortricidae; genus Cydia; species Cydia splendana. Next base: position 1,082,627 of record NC_085983.1, on the reverse strand, counting down.
TCTATATAAGTCTAGTCAACATAGATTGTTTACAATGCTACCTACATGTAAGTTGATTGAGACAACCAGGCCAACACTTCATGTTTTTTTAATTATTTATGAACGACCCGCCCTGGCTTCGCACAGGTCAACAAATTCAAATTCAAATTCAAATTCAAAATTTTATTTGCTAAAAATGCACGTACATATTAGATGTTGTCATATACAATAGAATTTGGGTATCAGCGCATTTAGCCAGAAGGCATGCAAATCAGAAAATATAAGACATATTTACAAATATTTACAAAAACATATTTACAGATATACAAATAACTTAAAATTGAAATTAGAACATGTCAAACCAAAACTAAAACGAAAATACGGCTATGTCTATGATCATCTATGGTTAAGTTATTTGTGGTCAATTTAAAAGCTAGCAAGAAAAAGGTTAACGGAATACATCAAATGTCAAGAGAAATAATTTATTTTAAAAGGATGTAATTGTTAAATATGTCAAATAATTGAAATTATACAAGTCATTGCTTAATATTGAAAAATTCAGTCATTGAGTAAAAACAGTGCTCATTCAAAAACTTAACCAATAGAGTCTTAAAAACTATCTCGTCATCTATCAACCTCAGTGATTAAGGCAAACCATTATAGATTTTCGGCGCCATTGCAAAAATACTCTTCTGGAAAAGAGCCGATTTGCCAGGAACTGGGTAAAGTTTATCACAATGTCATGCACTTACAACATTTTTAAAAAGATGTAGATTTTTTTTGACGAACATTGTAGTCTCCAGAATATACAAATCGGGCACGGTTAGTAAGTGAAGTTGCTTAAAATATGGTTTGCAGCTGGCATTGTACCTCAACTTACAGATCGATCTTACGCACCGTTTTTGTGCTTTGAAAACATCGTTGGCTTGGCTAGAGTTCCCCCAGAAGATAATTCCGTATCTTAAAGCAGAAGATATGTAGCCGTGATAAGCAGACATAACAGCAGTGCGATTTACGACTTTACTTAGCATATATAAGGTATACGAATATGTCATAAGTAAATAAATAAACCTTCGTAAATTATACATAAACCTTCCTTTTGAAGAACCATTCTCTATCTATTTAAAAAAAACCGCATCAAAATCCGTTGCAATGTTTTAATGATCTAAGGATACATAGGGACAGACAGACAGCGGGAAGCGAGTTTGTTTTATATTTGTTCGACGACCGGTCTGGCCTAGTGGGTAGTGACCCTGCCTATGAAGCCGATGGTCCCGGGTTCGAATCCCGGTAAGGGCATTTATTTGTATGATGATACAGATATTTGTTCCTGAGTCATGGTTCTTTTCTATGTATTTATATATTATATATATCGTTGTCCGAGTACCCACAACACAAGCCTTCTTGAGCTTACCGTGGGGCTTAGTCGATTTGTGTAAAAATGTCCTATAATATTTATTTATTTATACTATGTAGTGATAAATGAGATCAGGTAAATTGAAGTTATAATACACGTTAGCATACTTAGGAAACAGAGCTTCTGATTTATCTCGCTTTATATTACATTCTACGAACTTACGCATTTCCGACCGGTCCGTCTCTGCCTCCTGCCTCACGCGCGCCGGCGACATGCTGTGTTGGAAAGTGCTGGCTGTCTACGCTGTCATTGATATTTGAATTTGTTCTTGTGACATGTTTTCTATTTTTGATGCTTATCTATCAATCGTGTAACACGTAAGAATGTTTTCTCTCTAAAATAAAATCTATTAATATTGCATCAATACACTTGTATTATTCTATCACTGCTTTCCACCATCAGTGGTAGCAGATCGCGGTTAGTAAAAAATAAAAGTGATAAATAATATGCAAGAATAAAAAAGTGTAAAAGTGAGAAAAGAAAAATGGGTTCGAATTTTCGTAACATCGAAACATTAACGAAATCCAATTACGACACATGGTGCCTACAAGCACAAGCAATCTTAATAAGAAGCGACTTGTGGGAATACGCGAGCGGCGAAAAAAAATTATTGGAGACCGCGACTACTAAAGAAAAAAGTGCTTTTGAAAAAGAAGATAGAAAAGCAAGGTCTGAGCTATTACTGCTAATATCTCCAGCAGAACTTAAGCAAATTAAAGGTTGCAACACGTCAAAAGAGGTATGGGACAAATTAGTATCCATCTATCAAAGCTCGGGACCAGCCAGAAAAGCTACCCTATTAAAACAATTAGTTTTGAAGAAAATGTCACCTCAAGAAGACGTAAGAGACCATCTCAACAACTTCATGGATGTCGTAGGTAAACTAGAAGACATGAAAGTCACTATCAACTCAGAGCTGTTAAGCATAATGATGTTGTATAGTCTGCCTACAAATTTCGACAGCTTTAGAACGGCGATTGAGTCGAGAGATACTTTGCCTAGCCCTGAAACTCTCAAGGTAAAAATAATCGAAGAACATGAAGCAAGGAGGCAATCTGAGCCCCAAACTTCAGAAGCATTCTACATGAAAGCAAAGAAAAAGAGTTTAATGTGCAGCAATTGTAATAAAAAAGGGCATTCAACGGAAGATTGTTGGTCGAAGAAAAAACAAAAGAAAAACGTAAACAAAAATCAACAAAAGAGCTTCAATGTATGTCTGACAACTGAAACGTCAAAATTCAAAAATGGATCGTGGTGTCTTGACAGCGGCTGTACGTCGCACATGACAGGAGAAGAAGATTTGTTGACAAACCTAATCCCTGCATCTGATAAACTACGATTGGCGTCAGAAAAGCATACTGCAAATGTAGAAGGTAAAGGAAAAGTGGTACTACATGCTGATGAGTACGAATATACTTTAAAAAATACGCTTTACGTTCCGGACTTGACAAATAATCTAATGTCAGTAAGCAAAATAACAGATAATGGCTTTAAAGTCTTATTTGAAAAGAATGAAGCTAGTGTCCTAGAAGACGAAAGTGTAATCTTAAAAGCAAAGAGAAGAGACGGGTTATACTACCTTGAACTTGAAGAGCCGACGGAGACAGCAAATTTCACGCCTGTAGTAGAAAGCGAAATTATGAAGTGGCATAAAAAATTAGGTCACGTTAATGAGAGAGACCTGAAACTAATGCAAAGAAATGAGATGATAAGAGGACTTGATTTCAAAGAAAAATCTCTTGAACCGTGTGAAACCTGCATCAAAGGTAAAATGTCAACTCTACCATTTCAAAGCTATGGTGAAATATTCTCTACTGAGCCTCTACAGATAATATACAGTGATGTATGCGGTCCTTTTGAGCATCAATCAATGGGCGGTTCGAAGTATTACGTCACGTTCATAGACGACTTCACAAGATATTGCTGTGTATACTTCATGTCACAAAAAAGTGAAGTTATCGAAAAATTCAAGGAGTATAAGAAGAACGTCGAACTATTCCATAAAACCAAGATACAGAACCTCCATACAGACAATGGTGGTGAGTACCGATCAAAAGCTTTCGACAACCTCCTCAAAGAGTACGGTATAAACAGAAGACTGACTACTCCCTACACACCTCAATCGAACGGGTGTAGCGAGAGAAAAAACAGATCTCTGATGGAAAAAACAAGATGTCTAATGCTTGACTCCAACGTCCCTCCATATTTATGGGCAGAGGCAGTGAATACTGCTAATTACCTGATAAACAGGAGCCCAGCAAGAGCTCTGAAAGGAAGCTCGCCCTACGAGAAGTGGACAGGAAGAATACCATCAGGAAATCACCTACATGTATTCGGAAACAGAGCGTTTGTTTTGAATAAAAATCGCAGAGGAAAATTGACTGCGAAAGCTATTGAAGGAGTGTTTATAGGATATGCGAGAAACGCAAAAGGTTTCAGAATATACATACCGGCGAAAAATGACATTGTTATCAGCAGAGATGTACGAATAATGGAGAAGATGCATTTCAAAATGAATACTGATGAACAATATGAAAATATTCAACGGGAACGTTCAGAATCTAAAAAAGAAGAAATTGAAATTGAATTAGAACCTTGTAAAACTAATAATTACTTGCCTTTTCAGGAACCTAATCAATTTTCTTCTGATTCAGAGTCTTCTTTCCAACCTGCTGTTGCTGATCCAGAAATTTCAGAGCCATTTGAGATACCTGAACCTGCTCCAAGTGCAAGACCACAGAGAGTAGTGAGGCCGCCAGAATGGACACGAGATTACGAGCTAAGCAGTTGTGTTACTATGTCTACGTCTGAAAATAAAACTGACTGCTCGCTACTTACTTATGAAGAAGCTGTGACAAGCACGGACAAGCGAAATTGGGAGAAGGCAATTCAATCTGAGAAGGATTCACTCGAAAAGAACAACACGTGGGTAATAGTTGACAAGTCAGAAGCCAAAGGACACAAGATTCTGTCCAACAAATGGGTATTTAGAATAAAAGATGACGGTACGTACAAGGCGAGATTAGTCGTACGTGGCTGCGAGCAGAAAGGTAACCTGGATTTTGAAGAAATTTATAGCCCAGTTGTAAGTCAATCTGCTCTAAAGACATTATTAGCCGTTGCCGCATCTAAAAATTACTACTTCATGACTTTTGATGTCAAGACCGCTTTCTTATACGGCGAACTGACAGATGAAGTTTACATGAAACTACCTGTTGGCTATGACATTGGCCGTAATGGAACGGAAAAAGTTTGTCGATTACGAAAATCACTATACGGATTAAAACAAGCTCCGTTCACATGGAATAAAACCTTTACCCGAGCGATGTTTGATTTAGGTTTCAAGACAATCAAAACCGAAAGATGCGTATTCGTAAACGAAGACAAGTCAATAATAATCGGATTGTTTGTTGACGATGGACTTGTCATAGGAAAAGACCGAAAAAAGATAGACTGCATTTTGAAAAAACTTGAAACCAAATTCGAGATGAAAAGAAATGAAAATCCAAATACTTACCTGGGTATGGAAATTCATAACTCCAAAGAAGGAATAAGGTTGACGCAGAAGACCTATATTAACGATATTTTGGAAAAATATAATATGAAAGATGCTAAATCTTGTGACACACCTGGAAGCAACGATGCCAAGTCGACACAGGAAACTCCTCAGGAGAAGGAATACCCCTATAGAGAGGCAGTGGGGAGTCTACTGTATCTATCGACCAGAACGAGACCTGACATCGCACAGGCTGTAAATTTAGTTAGCAGAAATGTTGAAAATCCGACTAAACAAGATGTCGTAAAAGTGAAGAGGATATTCAGATATCTAGTTGGAACTAAAGAGAAGGGTATACTGTTTAAAAGAAATAGCCCGTTAGAAATCATAAATGCTTACTCGGACTCTGACTATGCGGGAGATCCGAAGACGAGACGAAGCACATCTGGCTCAGTACTTATGATAGCAAATGGACCTGTTTCATGGGCATCCAAAAGACAACCCATAGTGTCCCTTTCATCTACAGAAGCTGAATTTATTGCTGCAGCAGAATGCTGTAAAGAAGCGTTATACCTAAAATCGTTCTTAAAGGAAATAACAGATATAGAAGCAAAAGTTAATCTGCATGTTGACAATCAAAGCTCAATACAGCTAGTAAAATCTGGATCCTGCAACAAAAGATCTAAGCACATAGACGTGCGATACCATTTCATACATGAACACTTTGTGCAAGGGCTGATCAATATAAACTACTGCCCAACCGAAGTACAGCTAGCGGATATAATGACAAAGCCTTTAGGTAAAGTGAAGTTCGCTGGACACTGCAAGACACTAATGTGTGGATAGTGCATACTGCAGCCACATGAGCATCCATCAGGAGAAGGTGTTGGAAAGTGCTGGCTGTCTACGCTGTCATTGATATTTGAATTTGTTCTTGTGACATGTTTTCTATTTTTGATGCTTATCTATCAATCGTGTAACACGTAAGAATGTTTTCTCTCTAAAATAAAATCTATTAATATTGCATCAATACACTTGTATTATTCTATCACTGCTTTCCACCATCATGCTGCCGGCGTCAGCACTCCTCTCCATCTCTCGCAATGGCCGCGTCACAACTGCCCCTCAAAAGTTATACGTAATTTAGTATACAATATTGTCTTACTCAACAGTAATTACCTATAAGCATGATACTTATCATATTTAGGTGTCCGTGCCTTCGCTTGAACCACATATGAGATTACACCCTTGTAACTCAGCCCTAATCTAGCGAATTCATCAACTAGTAGCGCCATCTATCGCACTACTCAAGTACTAATGTCGCCCGGTTGCCAGCGCTCGGCTGCTTGCTCTCCAGTACGCTTTTGTAACTCAGCCGAGCAACACGTGTACAAGCAAGTTTAGAAGATCGAGAAATTTCACATTCCGCTCGGTGCCCATGGCCCAGCGACGAGACGCAGTGACCTTCCTACAGGCACCGTCATAAAAAGTACGGGAACTTACGCCTCATGGCGTCGTCCCGTGAGACGAGATGGCGTCGTAGAAGATCGAGAAATTTCACATTCCGCTCGGTGCCCATGGCCCAGCGACGAGACGCAGTGACCTTCCTACAGGCACCGTCATAAAAAGTACGGGAACTTACGCCTCATGGCGTCGTCCCGTGAGACGACATGGCGTCGTCCAGTGAGACGACAGGCGTCGTCCCGTGAGACGACAGGTGTCGTCCCGTGAGACGACATGGCGTCGTCCCGTGAGACGACAGGCGTCGTCCCGTGAGACGACAGGCGTCGTCCCGTGAGACGACATGGCGTCGTCCCGTGAGACGACAGGCGTCGTCCCGTGAGACGACAGGCGTCGTCCCGTGAGACGACAGGCGTCGACCCGTGAGACGACAGGCGTCGTCCCGTGAGACGACAGGCGTCGCCCCGTGAGGCGACATGGCGTCGTCCCGTGAGACGACAAGCGTCGACCCGTGAGGCGACATGGCGTCGTCCCGTGAGACGACAACCGTCGTTCCGTGAGACGACATGGCGTCGTCCCGTGAGACGACAAGCGTCGTCCCCTGAGGCGACATGGCGTCGTCCCGTGAGACGACATGGCGTAGTCCCGTGACTCGTGAGAAGACATGGCGTCGTCTCATGAGACGGCATGGCGTCTTCCCGTGACAGTACATGGCATCGTCCTGACAGACGACATGGCAGCGTCTTGTAAGATAAAGAGCATCGTCTCGTTAGAAGACCTTGTGACATTCCGCTCGGTGTCCGTGGCCCAGCGATGAGACTAAGTGAGCTCCTATAGCTATCGTCATAAAAAGACTACGGGTGTAAATGGCACATGGCTTCGTCCCGTAGGACCGCAAGCGTCATTGCGTGTAAAACGATAAGACGTCATCCTGTGAGACGACAACGTCGCGTTAAGTCACTTTATTGTTTGATGTCTACACGGTCGGGCTCGTATTTAAGATCTGCATAGTCATGAACTAATGTGCGAACCCAGTTATTAGACGTCATCATCATTGTAGCCGGCCGAATGGTGTTTTTCAGAATTTCTATTAGCGGGTTTGGCGCGAAATTGATAACGAAATGCAGTTACAGTAACTGTCTCAACCCGCCGGGAAAAAGGAAGATTTCCGTCTTAGTCGTGCACAAATGTTGGTCTTGGTCGATAACAAACAATTGCCGGGGGGATACCAATCACCCCAAAAATATACATTCTGATGATCCTAAACTGTATGACCAATTGGCAATTAAAAATACCAGTTAAGAAGCTGTGAAAAGGGAAAAGTACACAGTGGAAAACCTTGTGTTATACTTTGCCCAACTAGATCCTATACCAAAAAGAGAGAGGGGGAGGCAAGAAAATCGACAATAGTTTTAAAGAAGGAAAGAAGATTAAAACTTTCTCTCTTCTGAATAGGATTACCAATACACGTATAATGCCAATTCATTTACGGCTCTGTCATAGGCCAACAAAAGATAGCCCTTTACTGCAGCTCTAAACCTGAAAAGAATAAAGGGTTTATGATATGAGTGGAAAATCATCGCACTTAATCCCTCTTTAGAATGATGAATGACTAGTCAGGTGGATAGTGACTCCAAATATTGACCATTAGCTACAACATAGCGGCCTGTCACAAAGAAAAATCTTTGCGCTATAGTCTAGAAATTATCTATACTTACTTTAAATCGTCTACTAAGTAGCTGTGAAACAGGGACCACTGAACTAAGAGTAACACGTAGAAAACAGAGGTTCAAATGCTGTAAGTAATAAGCTCCACTTTGGAAGATTATCTAAGCAGCGGGTTGTCAATCGACCTGCCGTTAGTATAACAATCATGCATCATAAAACGTTGACCGCAAACATGAACTAGTGGTATAACTATCGGAAACAGACGGTATTTGTAGGAGGTCCTTTCAAAGAATGACTAAAAGGACCAACTAGTACAATGTTAATTTAGTACGGCAATCCCCATTGTTACCCATGATTGATCAATAGGAGGTTAAACATCGATTTCTTTAGTGGTAAACGTTATACCTATGTATGATGAAGCGCCCCTCCAAGCTATGTAAATAAATAACGAATTAAATTAGAGGTGAAGCCGACTAAGGGAACTAAACCGTCGAACCAACAGCGACGGTCCACGGCTTTGCATCTAAACGATGATGTAATTTTTTATTAAATGAAATCACTTCAGAATCCTTGAAACCATGTGGATTGCGGGGCAAGCCATTATATGTACATATATACAAACGTACAACGTATGTAAACGTACAGCATACGTATGCGTAATATTTAGAAAATATTCAGTCAAAATAGGCAGTCACTGATAGCAGATACCTGATTCTGAAAGAACACGGGTCAGAAATACCCTTCTTTCGTTTTCCGATGAGAGGTTTCCTTTGTAGATAGAGAAGTACTCACATGATTTTGTAAAAGAATTACAAGTTACGGTGGTTTAGGCAAAATGCAACCTTTAATGAAGATATGTAATATTTTCACAGGAATACCCGAAATAGGACATCCTTCTCCTCCCAAATAAACGGAATCAGAGGCATGTGATACTACTGTTAGCACGCTCATCATCATCAAACAATCACGCAAGATCTAAGTGAAATATGATCCTTGTAGTGACTCACAACTACAAATTTGGTCGCCGGTCAAATAAAGACTGCAATATACTCTGAAAATCAACACTTACTTACTCTGCTGTTATTGCCAGATCTGAGTACTACAAGCTTAGCTGAAACGTAGTAGTCCAGGTTTTACAGCATACTATTGAAACAGGTCTCGTAGGGCATGTAATTTTATACAACATCGTTAATTCAATCAAGTAAAGTTGTTGGATAGGTGTACTGGGTGTAGTACCCTTCATTTATACCTACCGTTAGTTGTGAAGACAACTACAATTCATATATTTATATATTCATTATTATATGCTTACATCATTAATAAATACAGTAGGTATCTATGAGATGTCAGTAGACATATGTCAGCATTACATCTAGGTAATGACAAATATAATATGTCGCATAAAAGCTTAGATCAGTGGTGGGCAAAGTACGGCCCGCGGGCCATCTCCGGCCCGCCGCCGGTCCTATGAAATAATTCGTATATGGCATTGGCCCACGATTATCAATTTATCACAAATCAAAATAAATTTTGGCTACAATTCTGGCCCTCCACTTAAATTTTCTAAACTTTCTGGCCCCCTATGAAGAAAGTTTGCCCACCACTGGCTTAGATCATCAAATAATTGTTTATTTGTGGACATCATGATGCCTAATTAGCCCTAGGGTTCCCTCAAGATAATGAAAACAGTCTAAATTCAACTGATACACAACTTAATTGCACAATAAGTCAATAAACAACATACAACGTCCTTGTATTGCAAAAATTTCTAATCAAAAGTACAATTTAATAATAATAATTCGGCCTATATAGGTACGTCCCACTGCTGGGCACAGGCCTCCTCTCACTCGCGAGAGGGCTTAGGCTATAGTCCCCACGCTCGCCTAATGCGGATTAGGAAAGTGAAAATTAAACAATCAAATGAATATTTGGTAATGAATGCACACATGTTAAGGTTTGACAGGAAATGTGCCACATCATCGCCCGCGCGTGCCGTTGCTGGCGCATGACTTGAGATTAGATGACACATGAGGCTTAACCCGTGGTTTGTACCACTGCAATGATATATGCCAAGAACTTACTCGTTCTGACCATATACAAATAATAATAATGTTTTGATTTGTCTGGGTGGTACGAAAGTTTCGCAATTGGTTTTAATAGGTTATACTACAATTTAAAGTGCATATATCCACCTCAGGGCCGTCTTAAAATATGCTGGGGCCCTGGGGCACATAAGAATTTGCGGCCCTTTATGAAAGTAAAGAAAGCGAATTAAACTAACATTTTTCTAATATGATCATCTATTCACTATGGGTAATCAAATATACTGCTTTTGTCTGTCATTCGGGGCCCCCGGACGGTGGGGCCCTAGGCACGGGCCCCGTGTGCCCTTATGGTAAAGATGGTACTGGTCCACCTCCTCTACTCTTATTTAAAGAGTATTCCATCGTCAGTCAAGAGGTATTTACACTCTTATTAGAAGACCGTATGTAGGTATAGGAAAGGATTAAAAACTTACAAAGTGTGCTAAGTCTAACAATAAAGCATCGTACAATCCATTACCACCGCGCGAACCAAAAAATCTTCAGTTTGGGAATCAGCTCGCCACCAGAAAAAGTGAACATTAAACGACCTAAAACTACAAACCTAAAAATTATAGGTGAAGGCATTGAAATGATTCGCAGACTAAAAAATCTTCTAAAATATTCTACTTTGTAGTCGTCATCTTCAGTCAACACACAAATCACACAATATCATGGAGAGATGTCATCCACAACAACTGGAGTTGTCAGCATCGCTTTAAATTCACAATCATTCCATACGATTGTCACCTGCGTGTCAGTGATTCTTTTCATTTGTTACATTCGCATTCGCATGCATGACTGACAAGACAAGCATATAAATAATATAAGCCTGGTTGACCCGGCACCAGCCTAAATGGCATGTTGTCAGTTATCTGTGGGGAGTAGTCAATTTAGCAGTATAGTTACCATAGATGTAAGTAAAATGAGGTAGATATGGTTCATATGGTACGGTCGTGAGCCATTAAATATAGGTTACGGAACCTATTGAGTTAGTCGTATGGGTGACGCTAACGTGTCAAGTTGTCACAATCGTTGGATCAAAATTTTAATTTTGTCAACTATGAACGTCACACGTCTACATTAATAAAAGGTCATTGATAGTTACACTTAAAATAGGTAGGAACCTACCGTTCCATGTAAGAAATAAATAGCTACTCATGGTTTACTATGGTTGTTAGTATTTGTGGTATTTATTTATGGTTGTTATTAATATGGTTGTTCTTAAAGCACCTCACCTAAAACCAATCAGTAAGGAAGGATGTATTATCGCCTCAGTTGAAACTACTGCTAGGTAGTTGAGAGTTGTTACTAGTTAGTAACGCATACATTAAATCATGAAGTGTTGTATTATTCTTCACTTTCGTACGCTACTTTCAGGCAGAGGAGTACTCGATTCGAAATAAATTTCAATTGCTTCCACAAATAAACACATTACGTTTATAATTTTTAACACATTTTCGGAATATGTTGTCCTTATGTAATGAGCTATGAACAAATAAAGCTGGTATACCTAGTCAGTAACTATGAAGTGGATTCCAGACGTGGTGATCAAATCGACCGATTTGATCAGGAAACGAAAATACTGGCGTCACAAATTGATATTCTTGCGTCCGCACTCCATTTTATCGTTAATATCGGTCATAATCGGCGGTTGAATTCGGCGAGGAAAATTGGCGTATTGCGTCCGCACGGCCTGATTCGATCGGACAATTTAATCAGATTAGCGAAAATTGACTCGTCTGGATACGCCTTTAGTATCTAAATAATATCAATATCGTACTCTAGTGGGTACCTATACCAATATTTGGTTATTCTTCCACATTAAAATACATATTTCATTACATCTGACCTATGATGCAACTTACCAATTTACATTAAATTGTTGGAAAATACGATAAATCAGGGAGAACCTAAGCTCTTCCAATTAGTTACAAAACAGTTTTTGGATGGGGCCAGCAGTGCTATATTTGTGTTAAGCAGTATATAGATAAGTAGTATTTTGTTTTATTTTTGTAGAATACATAGTATCATTATTTCATACATCAAAACCTTTTATCACCTATATAGTGGGCTGTTGTAAGGAAAACATCAGAGGTAGTCTGGACGGAGTTAATGTAAAACTCACTTGATGAGGTTCACGTTACATGCATCAGAACTACTACTTCAGATAGTGGTTACACTTAAAATTGTACAACCTACAAGTACCTACTTATGTCTTTAATAATCATTTTAGGGAAAGTTTATCAATTAATAGACACACAGTTTTGTTTTATATAAAAAGTTAAGTAGTTAACAGTCACAATGCATAACTTATGTTGCCAATCAGTGCTAACGATTATCTCATCTATCGATAATTACAAATAAGGAAAATATAGTTCAGGTTTGACGCAAACAATTCTTTAGTAGATCAGTATGGAATAAATTTCAAGGCCATATTCTTATTATGTGATTTTCGCATAAATATAAATATTATTAGTCACAGTACGCCCGGGCCAGCGCCGGCAGAGGTTTAAACACGTCTCATATTTGGTTCAAGCGAAGGCACGGACACCTAAATAGAACCGTTTTTCCCCCGAAGGGTAAAAAACGGATATTTAGGTTCCTGCCGAAGCTTGAACCACCGCTAAGGGCCTTGCCGGCTTATATGGTACTGGAGAGCAAGCAGCCGAGCGCTGGCAACCGGGCGACATTAGTACTTGAGTAGTGCGATAGATGGCGCTACTAGTTGATGAATTCGCTAGATTAGGGCTGAGTTACAAGGGTGTAATCTCATATGTGGTTCAAGCTTCGGCAGGAACCTAAATATCCGTTTTTTACCCTTCGGGGGAAAAACGGTTCTATTATTAAATTCCCAACTTATGATATTATGAAATCAAAAAAATGAGGAGAAAAATGAATGACCACGACAACAATACAGCAGTGATTGAAGATTGACGATTGTGTGATGCAAAGAGTAAAGTAAGTAATATAGTGACTATAGCTCGGAGTAATTAACAATAGGTTATATCCTCTAAGGACTATAGTGTGATGTGTCAGTTGAGAGTTGACATTGACAGTATGTTATCACATTTTTTTTATAGCCATTTATGGCCAGTCCGGACAGGAAAGTTTTGTCGCCAATCTGATTTTATTGTATGATTCGGATCTAATCAGGTGGTGCGTCCACAAACGACCGACCGATAAAATCATGAGTCTAGTATTTTAATTGGATAAGGCATGATGGGTGGGGGAAATGGGCGAACGGTATAGTCTTATGTATCTTTCATTAGGAGTATATATCATAGACGCCAATTTAATTTCTGATCAAATCGGTCGATTTGATCATCTCGTCTGGATACTACTTTAAATTCACAAAATACTTTTTTCTTGAAATAAATCGACATGGCGCTGGGTTTGCTTTTTTTTTCCTCCATCAGGACAGGCTAAAGCTCTAAGCCATACTGCCTAGTCATAAGTAGATTTTTTGTCTTTTCAGTAAGTTCAATCCGGTAAATGCTTTCAGTAGTCTTCATTTTCAAAATACTTTAAGTAAAAGCGTCTCTTCCAGTTATTTGGTCATATCCATTAAACATCCATTCTCATTCTGTTTCATTAAAATCTTGTTCGATAGTTGAGTTTTGAGGTTCTTGTAAAGCGATAGCTGGACGTTACAAGGGCCTGCGTGAGCTACCCAGCGTTGACGCCAGAATGGTGGTTAAACGCGTTTCATGATCAATTTTTCATTATCTGCACACTTCCACATTAATTTACTGCATAATACGCTATCAATATTACACTTTAAACAACATTAATGAGCAAAAACAAAGAAATGAATCACAAAGCGATACAACCACTATGGCGGTCGATGAATAACCGGCGGCAAATCGCTGGGTTTGCGCTACTCTATCGTAAGAAAAAAAAAAGCAATTGTCAATGTCACTTGCAGTGCCGACTGCCGTGCCGATAGCCATTTGGTTCGCAAGTTTAGGTTAGACTAGCATCAAAAACAAACAAATTAAAAGCAAAAATACAAATCTAAATTGAGCACAAATTTACATTTAAATTAAATATATTCGAGTTGTATTTGGAAAAAATGAACGTAATGAGTTCGTGTCGTTGTTGTATGCGGTGTCCCGCGGACAAAGACCTCACTACACCGTACACGCATCTCGGGAACACGGAGGTATACGCCGATATGCTCAGAGAATGCTTCGATGTACATGTTAGTACGAAGGTTTTTTTTGTTTATTCATACACCTTACACGCACACACAGGGCCGTCTAAAACTATGCCGGGGCCCTTGGGCACATAAGAATTTGGAGCCCTTTTGGAAAGTAAAGAAAGCGAATTAAACTAACATTTTTCTAGTATGATCTTCTATGTATTATGAGTAATCAAATATACTGTTAGTGTCTGTCCATCGGGGCCCCCTGAGCATGGGGGCCCTGGGCACGGGCCCCTTGTGCCCTTATGGTAAAGACGGTACTGCGCACACTCATAAGCACAACACTTTTTTTACCTTTTGAACGCCACAGACGGCAATTGATGTCAACGCAAAATCGTGACAAAGACGGCATTTGACGTTGATCGGTTTTTTGATGAAAATCTACTGAAAAACACCCCACTTTTAGGTTGACATTATTAAATTACAAAACTAAATTTTACCCCCGTGGCGTCAGTGGCACGGCAAATGGATGCGCCATTTGGCGTTCAAAAGGTTAAGTTAGGTTTAGTTTACCCAATGTCCCAACTGTTACATACTCTTTTTGGTGAGTTCCAAGATTATTCATTATTATTGGGGTGTTATGGACCTTTGAGTGCCACATTGACTAAGCATTGATCTATTGTGACGGCCCTTTAAAGTTCATTAAAAAAAAATACATTAACAATACTAGGTACGCTAGGTATGCTAATAAGGGTACTAGGTCATTACTCATACTCATTACTAATGCCCGTTGCATCCAGATAATTACAGATTCTTTGGGCTGTAATGTTCTGTACTTCATAGGGTTGCAATTTGTGCTGCCCTAAGTAGGTACTTCTTTTTCCCAAGATGGTTGGAAGAGGCTCAGCCTAGTTTGGGGCTCACTGGACACTTTTTGCGCATTTAAAAAACAATAATAAGTACTGTATACTTAGTTTTGTTTTTAAAATTGGAACCCTTAATTCCACAATAAAAGTTCAAAATAGATTTAGGAATATGTACAAAAAATTTATGCAGAGACTTAGGAGGATATATATATTTCAGTTGTGGGTGAGCTCATCCATCTTCAGCGGGATCTGCTCGGGCTGCGTGAGCCGCCTGCGAGACGCCAGCAACTTCAAGCTGCAAGTGCAGCTCAGCCAAGTGGAGCTGCTTGCGCAGTTGCAGGGATACAGGCTTGAAGGTAATTTTTATAAAACCTAATCAGATATCTGAAATACTAATTTACTTTATTCTTGAGTACCATCAACTGCACATTGCCTGACTTGAGAAAACAGTGATTCTCTATCAAATAGCTGTGTATGTCGTAATCTTCTTAACGGTCACCCTATTATTAAGAATTAAATATAAATAGCGATTTGGTACCACTGTTTTTCAAGTCTAACCATGCCAAACATTCCCTGTTTGGCATGGTTAGACGGTACTAATTTACTTTAATCTTAAGTTTCAATGTTACTTTAAAGTAAATTAGTACTTAAAATTCTTAAGTATATACTAGTTTACTTTAAAATGGCATTGAAAAAGGAGTTTCATAATTGTAATCTAAATGCATACGAATATGTATTTGGGCTGCTAATGTAATAATAATGGTAAACCGATTTTTTTTCACTTGTAATGATTATGGTATTTTGGCTCATTATTAAAACCCAAATTTTATTGTGTATATTATAAGCTTACTAATCATTTTACTTATTAAATAATTATTTTACTAAAAAGTGGTGGTGGCTGAGTGGATATACGTCCAACTTTCAATCCGGAGGTCATGGGTTCAAACCTTACCAATGAGTTTTTCGGAACTTATATATGAAATATCACTTGATATTTACCACTAGCGTTTCGGTGAAGGAAAACATCATGAGGTAACCTGTATACAACTCCGAAGAAATTCAAAGGTGTATGTGAAGTCCCCAATCCGCTTTGGGCTAGCGTGGGGACTATAGCCCAAGCCCTCTCGCGCATTAAAAGAGGCCTGTGCCAAGCAGTGGGACGTATACAGGTTGAAATTATTATTTAATCATTATTATTTATATAAAGGAACGATCAACTATTTCTTGTTGTTATTCTGTCCCATCAGCCAGGAGACAATAGTAGCACAGTTTCTTAGAAGAGCTGCTGTACCATGTTCCACAAACGTGCTTAGTAGATGTCCCATTATGGAAAGGCCTTATAACTACCAAAAAATTCAAGTTTGGTTTATTTTAATACGAAATTGTAGTACTTATTTTAAGAGCGACCTAGGACCCAGGAGACCGTAACCATGGCAACTAGTGACAAGAAAAAATTATTCACCCTAAAAGAAAAGTAAATAAGGCCCATTTTATTTAAAGTTGTCCCCTAGACTTTTTTTTCAAAATTGGGATTTTTTATGTTATTTCTACTCAGAATCACGAGCTCTTTCTATCCTAATAGGAGAAAAAAAGTGGCCCAAGGTTTTTCCCCCATTCCGTTACCATTTTTTCATAGACTTTGTATGCCGGTTTTGGAATGGAAAGATCGAAAAATATATGGAAATCTTGGGACACTTTTTTTCTCCTATTAGGATCAAACGAGCTCACGATTCTGAGTAGAAATAACATAAAAAATCCCAATTTTGAAAAATAGTGTGGGGGACAACTCTAACTTTATTTATTATTTTTTATTTATTTTTATCTAAATAAAATGGCCCATAAAAGGCATTGTAGCACTTTAAATCCAATTATTCAACTAACATGGAACAAGATTGAATAAGTTGTGTTGTGTTTGTTTAGAGAAAGAACCCACATTCGAGCCGGAGGAAGACGAGCCCAGTGAGGAACTTATGGCGCGTAAGTACTGTCAATAAACTTCTGATTCTTGCGGAAGGTTTAGGTGTGTTTGTTAAGATATAGTGTAAAGCCCCGTCTCGATATCGCGCGGCAAACCATCGAACATTGGCTCGCGCGGCAGCCGCGATCAATGGATACCGGGCTGCCGCGCGAGCCAACTCGATCATTGGCGCGCGAGCCACGTGCCGTGATACGAACCATTTATTGTCGGTTTTTGGGCGTGCGGCAAAGGAGTGTTCGCGCGCAGTTGGAACGGATGTGTATATATTTCAGTTGGCTCATACATTGATAATGAAAAGTGTCGTACTTTAATTAAATTATACGGCACTAAACAGTTTCTATGGAACAGTAAATGTAGTGATTATCGCAACAGATCATTTTTCTATTTGGCTATACTTCGTTCTTAATAATGTATTTTTGTGATATATTGAAGAAGAAGAATGTGGTCGATCGTCGGATCGCTTGCCGCGCGCGGCTGCCGCACTATAGTATAAGATGTTGGCTTGAAGCGAAAATTGCTCGCGAGCCAAAATACAGATTTGCCGCGGTCGAACAATGCTCGCGCGGCCGCCGCGCGATATCGAGACGCGGCTTAACCCGTGCGAAACCGGGGCGGGGCGCTATTAGTTGTTTATAAAATGGATTGCTTGTCACAGCGGAAGAGCCCGCAATGATAGTAGAGAAGCTGGAAGAAGACATATTGCAGGATGACATACTGCGTAAGTCCACTCTTTAATCACTTTTAAGGCGAGGTAACCTCTTAGAAACGTAATTTTAATGCCATTTTATTAAGAAACGGCAAAGATTAAACACGTGAAAAAAATATATGTTGTTTTTGGGACCTTTATGTAAGTACGTCGGGTACTCGTTACATAATTGGACAAACTTCGCTCGATAGAAAAAAAATCCAAACATACAATTATTTTCTACCTTAAAACTCATTTCATTTCAATATTATACTACTTGATGTATTGAAAATCACATCAAAATAAACGTCTGTAATGATGTAATGTCCGTCGGGTTTAATATTGTTAATTTCGTAACACATATAACTTTAAACTCAAAATTTACGAATTCACGGCACCATTTACTCGCGCCCCCGCTGCCAGCTCGCCGCTCAGTCCCGAGCGGGACGCGTTGGAGGTCGGACGCTTGCCAATTTTTGAAGCGCTCCATATTACGATTGGTTGATAGTACCTACAGTTTTTCATGGTATAACTCTAGATTCTAAACTCCAGTGGGGCCCCCATATTTATGCTCTTTCGAATAGACTGAGTTCTGCAGCTTTTGCAGTGACCAAAACTCGTTAGCTAACCGATGTGAAAACAACTCGATCAGTATATTTTCATAATTGCCATAGCATTATGTCATAAGACAGAAGGAGCAACCGTTCAGATACTATTTGCCATTTTTTTTTATTGGTTTATATTACTTCAACAGAATCACTGCTGTCCTACCATCTATATCTATTTATTTATGTATATCACTACTATTTATGTATGTACTTACTAATTGTATGTTATTTTTAATATGTCTTTTTGTACAATAAAGAGTTTACTACTACTACTACTACTACTACTACTATATCAAAACAATTTATAATAATTACATTTACTATATACCTACTATGTATTTTATAACTGGTCATTTACGCCCCCTGAGCTAAGATGTTTTTCCAAAATCATAGTAAAAAGTTGGCAACATTTAAAGAGATATTGAAATTTTAACTATATAGAACGAAAGCGCTTGGAATTCTGAATAAAACTGTATATATAACTCATTTTCGCCAAAATGCCCTTAACGCCAATTGAACCCAAAAGTATCGATTTCTAAAGCTTATTATATCACACAAGACTACATGAATGATAAAACAACGTGGAATTAACTGTGATTAGAAATGATTGATTATTTATTTTACTGTGAAATACTCTAGTATTGTATACCTACATATAATTATTTGTACTTACCACCATTGTAAATTTCATTAAATACTCATCAAAATACGAATTAGCCTATAATCAATTTCAATTTTATTTATTTCGTCAATATATAAATCTTATTCAATATAAATTTCCGGAAAAAAATTCGGAACTAACAAACCAGAATACGGATGGCGACAGAATAAGGAAGTAGACGTGTTGCGCGGGAATCGTGCTGCTGGGCGCGCGGGGTGCCCCCCTGCCTATTCTATCGCTGCGTCTGCTTTACCCCCTTGAAAACGTAAAACTCGAGTATAAGAGCGCCTTAACCTTTTGGACGCCAATGACCGATATATCCGCACCGCAGGTCCAACGACGAAGACGGATTAATCGGTCACAGACCACAGAGCAACATGCAGCAGAGCAGCATACGCATAAAGTTCAATTTCAGTTTTGACACTTCGGTGACGTGGCGTCCGAGTGACAGCTTTTGTGTTTTGTGTTTTGTTTTGTGATTTCTAAATTCCAAATATGTACAGTCAAGTGTAAAAATATGGGTGCCCAAATCTTACTCAAAAATATGTCCCAAATAGCTCTTATGTAGGTGAATTAAAGACTATGGGACATATTTTTGAGTAAGTTGTATGCACCCATATGTATACACTTGACTGTACACATAGCTGGGCATTAACTCGTTAATCCGTTAATCGTTAATTAACGAAGTTAAGTTTTCGAGTAACGGATTAACTTTTAAGTTAACTTTAAAAACCTGTAACGGACTTGTTAACTTCCGTTAACTTTTCTTAAGTCCGTTAATCGTTAATACCTAAGTACCTACTCACACCAAGGCCGCGCGCTGCGTCAAATATAACACTAGTATACCTTCGAGTGCTGCTGCGGAACGCCTGTTTTCGGCGGGAAAAGATATTATTTCTCCAAAACGGGCGTCGCTATCAGACGACAATTTTAATATGCTCATGTTCATGAAGGGGAACATGCACCTTATGGCAGATGCTAGCGAATGATATTTTTATTGGCTTTGATATTATTAATTAGTAATGATTACCATGTTAATTAGTAGATTAGTCTTAATAAAAATCAAAATGTATGATTATTTCTCCTAGTTTTATTTCTTATTGCGTATATTTACGATTTCGAGTTAACGATTAACGATTAACTTTAACTTCCGTTAAAACTTTTGAAAAGTTTAGTTTTAACGTTTAACGAAGTTAACTTTTTATTTAACGGATTAACGATTAACGAAGTTAACTTTTTGATTAACGGTGCCCAGCTCTGACTGTACAATGTAGTGTACAAAAATGACAATTCGATCTATTGTAATACCCGGTCTCCCTGGTTTTCTACAAAAATATTATTTTACCACAGATTAATTAGTAAGCTTAGTTCTTAGTTCTCTAAGTTCTCTAGTAAGATGTAGACAATAGAAACACGAGATATCCCAATAAACTTGTATTAGATTTTATTCCAAATAGTTCCCTTTTTATGAAAAATAGTTATTATTTGTGTATGAAAATATTAAATGCCCTTCCGGAAAACATCAAACCCCTGCCTGTAAACCCGTTTAAAGCACAACTATATCGTTGGCTCAAAAAACAGGTGTTTTACTCTGTAAGTGAGTTGTTCGATATGTAATACCGAGTATTAAGTAGATACTAGTTTTAAGTTAACAATGTACCTAGGTACCTAATAGATGAAGACTAATAAGAGTATGAATAGCTGACCTAACCAGCATATGTTTCTGCACGGGAATATCTTTCCAACAACACCTTGTTATACCATATTTTATGCGAATAAAGAATTTTCATTTTCTATGATCTTACTAATTAAAATTACATTAATTTCCATTATTAAGTTATATTATAGGAGGAGGATATTTTTAATGCTTTCTAGAGTCCATCTCAGATTACTTTGCAACAACTTAAACAGAATGAAGTCATATTTTCATATACATTTGCGACTTATGATGACATCACCACACTTTGTCGTCTAGTACACACAACACAAGCCCTAGGGTTAATTTAAACGACTCATTACATTGCGGTATTGTATCACTCGGCTGAATTGGGTGTAACCTTAATCGCCCGCAATGCAGTTAACATCGCATAAGAGTTCACGCTTCGTCTAAATGACCCCTTATTGAGCTTGCCGGTCTGGGGCGATTTGCGTAAGGTAGTAGCATGGTATAATAATATACTCCGCCTGGTACTCCATTCCCGTCTTTTCTAGGTCACCTAACTGACACGGGCCTACGTCATCATGCGACAGCGCTATATGATAATATGCGATAGCGCTATATATAGCGGCCATGTTGTTGTGACGTAGGCCCGTGTCACTCTGGGAATGGAAGACCATGTTTTATTAGACTATGGGTAGTAGATAGTAGATATTATGTTAATAATATTATTTGACGACCGGTCTGGCCTAGTCAGTAGTGACCCCGCCTATGAAGCCGATGGTCCTGGGTTCGAATTCCTGCAAGGGCATTTATTTGTGTGAAGAGCACATATATTTGTTCCAAAGTCTTGGGTGTTCTCTATGTATTTAAATATATGTATATTATATATATCGTTGTCTGAGTACCCACAACACAAGCGTTCTTGAGCTTACTGTGGGGTGTGGGGCTTAGTCAAGTCCTATAATATTTATTTATTTATTACAGCGTCAAAAAGCAACGAGGAGTCGTCACCGATGACGTTTGCCTACTCGGTGCAGTTGGAGCGCCTACGGGAGGAGCTGCGCGCCCGCCCGCGCCGCAAGCGCGTCCCCCGCCACGCGCCGGACTACACGCGACCCTACCAGTGCCACGACTGCGGTAGTCGCTTCAGATTCAAGAAGGAAATAAGCCGGCACATACAATATAACTGCATCGAAGGCCCCTTAGCTCTCAAGAACAGAAATATAAAACGATACAGCTGCAAGCACTGCACTTACACGAGCAGAAACGAGCGCAATCTACACTTTCACGAGTTGAGGCATAGAGGAGAGAAACCGTACCGGTGCGACAGCTGCAACTACAAAACTACTCGGAAAGGGGATTTCGAGAGGCACCAGAGCATTCATACTGGCGATAGACCTTTTAAGTGTAACTTTTGCGATTACAAGTGCATTCAGAAACATACGTTGTTGATTCACATGAGGAGACATACTGGTGAGAAACCATATACGTGTAAACAATGTAACAGACAGTTCAGGCAGATACAGTGCTTACGAAAACATCAGAGAGTGCGGCACCAAAAAAAGCCCATTCAAGTCTCTCCGCGATTACGCACCTCGAGAAAGATATTAAATCTTGTTAAGTTCTAAGTCTTATTCTTTGAAATATGGCTCCGTACCTTTCATATGTTTGTGGTGGTCAAAAAGAAAACTGTTCTCGAAAATATACTAAAATACGGCAAAAATTTAAGGATCCTTTTCATACATAGACAAGAGGTAACCTACTACTGTTTCTGTTTATCCTGATGGTTAACTGGTAGAGAATGCCTTTAGGCATTAACCTTTTGGACGCCAATGACCGATATATCCGCACCGTAGGCTCAACGCCAATTACCGATTAATCGGTCACAGACCACAGAGCAACATGCAGCAGAGCAGCATACGCATAAAGTTCAATTTCAGTTTTGACACTTCGGTGACGTGGCGTCCGAGTGACAGCTTTTGTGTTTGACACGGCGTCGAAAAGGTTAAGTCCGCCATTTGTACTTTATATGTTATATTGTGCAATAAAGTTCAATAAATAAATAAAGAGGATAATTGGTAACACTGATTTTCAAAAGGTGACATTTGAGAGGCCTTTCAATCAATCAATCAATTTATTTAATTCAGACCATGTCACACATATGTATTATATTTTATTTTTCAAAGTATGGGTCATGATTAGTATACACAGCAGCGAAAAAAAACCGGACAAGTGCGAGTCGGACTCGCCCACCGAGGGTTCCGTACTTTTTAGTATTTGTTATAGCGGCAACAGAAATACATCATCTGTGAAAATTTCAACTGTCTAGCTATCACGGTTCGTGAGATACAGCCTGGTGACAGACGGACGGACGGACAGCGGAGTCTTAGTAATAGGGTCCCGTTTTACCCTTTGGGTACGGAACCCTAAAAACTTACACTCGTACAAGTACCTAAGTATTTCAGTTTAAATACATACCTAAGTGTATTTGCAGACATGCGTATAGTCTATTTCTTTTTTAACTATAATGTACTACGCCATGCTTTTTTATGCAAACAATAGTTATTTGTTTCACTCGGGGGCAAATTTGTTGTTTAACCGCTCGTGCTAATATTGATACCCGAGAAAGCGTAAGATTCCAAAATTGAACCACGAGCGTAGCGAGTGGTTCGAAAAATGGAATCTTGAGCGTTGCGAGGGTTTCTAAGCACGAGGGTGAAACAAAATTTGCCCCCGAGTGAAACACAAAATTTTTCACCACACCAATCCGAAGCGAATATTAAATGTAAAATATCAAACAAAATCAAACCAAATCAAATCCAAATGAAGGTTATTAAATATTTATCATCCAAAATCATCATTTACAAGTCAATTCTACCAGCAAACATAAGAAAACAACTCAAAATTTGCATTTGATTACTTTGCCTCACATGTGAATAAAATGCAACTTTGCTATCAGTTTTTGAAGTGCAAAGTAAGCCTTTCCGAGCTGGTGTGGTGAAAATAAACATTTCATACTATTTCCTATAGGCAGTACCTACTGTATAATAATTTGATAAACAGGACTGCCCAAAAGTTTTCGTTATTAAGTATTTAAGTGTTATGTAACTCTTTAAGGATTAAAAAATATTTTTTTAACGAGTATTTTTTTTATCTTCTGTCTTAGCTTAGTCCCATCAAAGAGAGTTAAGAATAGACGCGTATTGTAAAATTGTGTAGTCACAGTAAATTTACTGCCATCTTCGACACTAATAGGCCAAAGGTGTGGCGCCATCTTTTCGAGCGATGGCGCCACACCTTTGGCTTATATCTGTGAAATAACAAGGATCAAAATCAAATGGCGTTTTATAGTTTTAATTGTGTCGAAAGATGGCAGTAAATTTACTGCGACTACAAAATTTACTTTGAAAATACGCCGCTATAACTAAATTCTCTTTGGTCCCATCGACCTAGGCGAATTAGAGCCTATTTAGACGGTGCGAGTACTCGCATGCGAGTTTCATTACATTGCGGTTTTTGACCAACCAACCAGTCCACCAACCAACAGTCCGCAATGTAACTAAAATCGCATGCGAGTTCGCGCGCCGTCTAAATCAGCCCTTAGGGTTGACAAAAAATAAAACAGGTTTTAATGTCCTAATTAATTTATTAAATAAAAGTAATATTACATAAGACTGGCAGGCGACTCGGGTATCTTGCCGTACTTGGTCCGCTTCCGGTTCCGCTTGGGCCCGGGCTGGCCGTGGTGCACGGTGTTGATGTGTATGCGCACGCACGAGTTGGTGGTGAACACGCGCCCGCAGATCGTGCACGGCACGCTGTTGCGGAGGCCTAGGTGCACCTGGAAACATAAAGAACTTGGTACTCCAAAACCTGAACCTCCAGACTAATCCTATCATGTTCCAAAATGATAAATTGTTAAGTACATACAAGAAAAAATTACGTACTAAAATTTAAATCATTTATTTACAAACAAGATATATACAGTGGTATTACTAAAATAAATTAATAACTAGCTTAAATTTAAAATAGGCCCTTGAGGCATTGTACTCGTACCGAGGATGCTGGCGGCATGTACCATTTTGTATAATTTGGAGTTAAAACTAGGTCTAACTGGTGACCGAAGAGCTGGCGGCAACCTCGCACAACGTATCAGCATTGCGATACAGCGAGGAAATGATGCCAGCATCCTCGGTACAATGCCACATTCTAAATTGAATCAATATTACTAAGCAATTAGATTGATTTTAATTTGTTCTAAAATCGAACGATACAAAAAAAATGCAATTCTGTTCCAATTCAAAATGATTTATTTCATTGATGGTATAACACCGCACGTGCTACTTAATGCATAAAAAGAGGTTTGGTCACTTTAACCGATTATTGAATTACAACTCCTATGAAAATTGCAATAAGATTCAAAATGAACAAATGGAAAAGTAATTTGCGATTTCTCGTGTGGTCCCTCTACGGAGTCTACGGTTACTGAGTGCCGGCGAATCGAACCAGTCTAAAATGTGTCATCGAGATGCGTAACAAAGGCGCGTTATCGGAGAGCGCACCTACACTGGTTTTTAGAGCGTTGGACTAGCCCGCGCTCAGGTGCCCATTAGAATTATACGCCAATGACAGACCCTTTTTTTGCAGGCACGTGCGGTTTTACTGAACAATAGACAAAACAAGTTCGGGGCCAGCTACAAAACGAACGACTATAACTAGGACCGGGGGACACGCTAGAGGTGAATTTTATATTGATGTATAGAGACAGCACCCCTGTCAAACTCACCGCTTTGTGATGCCGCTTGAGGTTGGACTTGATGCTGAAGGCGAGCGGGCACTCCGGGCACTGATGCGGCTTCTCCCCCGTGTGCGACCGGATATGCCACTGTACACAAATAAAATGTTATCTATAGTGCAGTGAGATCAAAGTTCTTATTTTAACGCAGCCCGCTGAGCACTGAGCGGACGGCCGCGCGTGCCCCGGATTGCATATATCATTGTTATTATTAACAAAAAAAGTTGTCGAGTTCGATCAAAAATAAATTTACGCATTTAGAATTAATTTTCATGTCTACAGAGTACAGATACTGTGCAAAATAGTAAAAAAAAAACGGGCCATTAGGCAAAAAATCACGTTTGTTGTATGGAAGTCCCGCTTAAATATTTATTTTATTTTGTTTTTAGTTCTTCTTATTATAGTGGCAACAGAAATACATCATCTGTGAAAATTTCAACTGTCTAGGTTCTTGAGTGACAGCCTGGTGACAGACAGATGGACGGTGGTCTTAGTAATATGGTCCCGTTTTTACGCTTTGGGTACGGAACCCTAAAAAAATAATTCGATTTTTCAAAAACTGCTTACATCGAGCGCTCGTTTGGTGGAAAAGCTCTTGGGGCACTGGCGGCAGGCGTGGGGCTTCGCTGTCTTGTGGTCTCGCTTGTGGTACCGTAGCGAGGTTCGACTCTGGAAGAATTCGGGAATATCAGTACTCCAGTCTCCTGTACAGTCTCCTGGCCGTAGTGGCAGGGATATGGGATAGTGCTTTAGTTATGGCTCCTCTACACGATGGGCCAGCGCCGGCCATTCCAAGGGACGCAGCCATGCAGGCCAGCGCTGGCCCATCGTGTAGAGGAGCCATTAGGCACTGGACCTCCCAACATCTTAGTTTAGGTACTAACATAGTAATTTAAGTCTAGTTGTAAATTTGTTACTAACAATTACGGATTGAATCGTACAAAATAAATGATTTTTTATTTTTTTTTGTTATTTTTAGTACGCAATTTTTTTCAGAGTTACATTGTCACGTCTGTCGCATGCATCCGGATAGGTGAGCTAGTATAGCCACCAAGTGGATGCCGCAAAAGAAGCGCGGACGTGGCAGGCCCAGACGGAGATGGCGGGACGACTTAGACACCATCAGTAACTAGCCGGAAAAAGCACAACAACGGGAGTCGTGGAGATCGTAGGGAGAGGCCTAACTCAGCAGCGGGACCCTACCACGGGCTAAGAAAAAAATTACATTGGATCCAAATTAAATGGGAAAAAAATCTATGAACGTTCGTATGATCGTTCGTGTCATTTTATTAAAAAAAATTCAAATCGCTTTAAAAAATTAGTTTATATTACTTATGAAAGCAAAAGAATGTAAAAGATCGTATATGATGTTTGAGAACGGGACAAGTAGGTACACAAATTTGGGATAAATATTTGTCAGTTTGTCAAGACAGCACTAACCTTTCTCCGGGAGTTGGGATCCGCACAGAGGACTCGGCCAGGAGTGCCAGGACACGATTCTTCCAGGTAAGTATCCGAAATTCACCAGGTTCGCGGTGCACACAGGCGTCTAGGTGCATGTCTTATTTCGTCTGTCATAGGTGTCAACTAATTAGAGGGCCGCGCGGGCGGGGGAGGGGAGGGGAGACAAATCTGCATAGATACTTGTACATGTTACATGTAGATAGTATTTTGAACATATGATTTATAATTCTAACATATTTGCTGTGACTTAGTTTTCAATGGTGATTTTTAATAAAAAGACATGTCAAGATCGCTTACCTTCTTTCTAATGCTAAAAAAACGAACTATAACTAGCTATGGTAAAAATATCGCAACTCATAATTGGTCACGAAATGGATATTTTAGACTATTTCGCAAACAGTTACGAAATATTATCGAAGCTGGTTGAGATATATGATAGAGCAGTATACCGGTAGTATCCGTCCGCACTGCTCGCACACGAACTGCCCCGGCACGAGTGGTTCACGGTGCAGGGTCCGTCTGCCGGCGGCGCTGAAGGGCTGGTTGAGTATGATAGAGAGGGAGTAGTACCGGCAGTATCCGTCCGCATTGCTCGCACACGAACTGCCCCGGCACGAGTGGTTCACGGTGCAGGGTCCGTCTGCCGGCGGCGCTGAAGGGCTGGTTGAGTATGATAGAGAGGGAGTAGTACCGGTAGTATCCGTCCGCACTGCTCGCACACGAACTGCCCCGGCACGAGTGGTTCACGATGCAGGGTCTGTCTGCCGGCGGCGCTGAAGGACTGGTTGAGTATGATAGAGAGGGAGCAGTACCGGTAGTATCCGTCCGCACTGCTCGCACACGAACTGCCCCGGCACGAGTGGTTCACGGTGCAAGGTCCGTCTGCCGGCGGCGCTGAAGGGCTGGTTGAGTATGATAGAGAGGGAGCAGTACCGGTAGTATCCGTCCGCACTGCTCGCACACGAACTGCCCCGGCACGAGTGGTTCACGATGCAGGGTCCGTCTGCCGGCGGCGCTGAAGGACTGGTTGAGTATGATAGAGAGGGAGCAGTACCGGTAGTATCCGTCCGCACTGCTCGCACACGAACTGCCCCGGCACGAGTGGTTCACGATGCAAGGTCCGTCTGCCGGCGGCGCTGAAGGGCTGGTTGAGTATGATAGAGAGGGAGCAGTACCGGTAGTATCCGTCCGCACTGCTCGCACACGAACTGCCCCGGCACGAGTGGTTCACGATGCAGGGTCCGTCTGCCGGCGGCGCTGAAGGACTGGTTGAGTATGATAGAGAGGGAGCAGTACCGGTAGTATCCGTCCGCACTGCTCGCACACGAACTGCCCCGGCACGAGTGGTTCACGATGCAAGGTCCGTCTGCCGGCGGCGCTGAAGGGCTGGTTGAGTTTGATAGAGAGGGAGCAGTACCGGTAGTATCCGTCCGCACTGCTCGCACACGAACTGCCCCGGCACGAGTGGTTCACGATGCAGGGTCCGTCTGCCGGCGGCGCTGAAGGACTGGTTGAGTATGATAGAGAGGGAGCAGTACCGGTTGTATCCGTCCGCACTGCTCGCACACGAACTGCCCCGGCACGAGTGGTTCACGAAGCAGGGTCCGTCTGCCGGCGGCGCTGAAGGACTGGTTGAGTATGATAGAGAGGGAGCAGTACCGGTTGTATCCGTCCGCACTGCTCGCACACGAACTGCCCCGGCACGAGTGGTTCACGATGCAAAGTCCGTCTGCCGGCGGCGCTGAAGGGCTGGTTGAGTATGATAGAGAGGGAGCAGTACCGGTAGTATCCGTCCGCACTGCTCGCACACGAACTGCCCCGGCACGAGTGGTTCACGATGCAGGGTCCGTCTGCCGGCGGCGCTGAAGGGCTGGTTGAGTATGACAGAGAGGGAGCAGTACCGGTAGTATCCGTCCGCACTGCTCGCACACGAACTGCCCCGGCACGAGTGGTTCACGATGCAGGGTCCGTCTGCCGGCGGCGCTGAAGGGCTGGTTGAGTATGATAGAGATGGAGTAGTACCGGCAGTATCCGTCCGCACTGCTCGCACACGAACTGCCCCGGCACGAGTGGTTCACGGTGCAGGGTCCGTCTGCCGGCGGCGCTGAAGGGCTGGTTGAGTATGATAGAGAGGGAGTAGTACCGGCAGTATCCGTCCGCATTGCTCGCACACGAACTGCCCCGGCACGAGTGGTTCACGGTGCAGGGTCCGTCTGCCGGCGGCGCTGAAGGGCTGGTTGAGTATGATAGAGAGGGAGCAGTACCGGTAGTATCCGTCCGCACTGCTCGCACACGAACTGCCCCGGCACGAGTGGTTCACGGTGCAGGGTCCGTCTGCCGGCGGCGCTGAAGGGCTGGTTGAGTATGATAGAGAGGGAGTAGTACCGGCAGTATCCGTCCGCACTGCTCGCACACGAACTGCCCCGGCACGAGTGGTTCACGGTGCAGGGTCCGTCTGCCGGCGGCGCTGAAGGGCTGGTTGAGTATGATAGAGAGGGAGTAGTACCGGCAGTATCCGTCCGCATTGCTCGCACACGAACTGCCCCGGCACGAGTGGTTCACGGTGCAGGGTCCGTCTGCCGGCGGCGCTGAAGGGCTGGTTGAGTATGATAGAGAGGGAGCAGTACCGGTAGTATCCGTCCGCACTGCTCGCACATGAACTGCCCCGGCACGAGTGGCTCACGATGCAGGGTCCGTCTGCCGGCGGCGCTGAAGGGCTGGTTGAGTATGATAGAGAGGGAGTAGTACCGGTAGTATCCGTCCGCACTGCTCGCACACGAACTGCCCCGGCACGAGTGGCTCACGGTGCAGGGTCCGTCTGCCGGCGGCGCTGAAGGGCTGGTTGAGTATGATAGAGAGGGAGTAGTACCGGCAGTATCCGTCCGCACTGCTCGCACACGAACTGCCCCGACACGAGTGGTTCACGGTGCAGGGTCCGTCTGCCGGCGGCGCTGAAGGGCTGGTTGAGTATGAGAGAGGGAGTAGTACCGGTAGTATCCGTCCGCACTGCTCGCACACGAACTGCCCCGGCACGAGTGGTTCACGGTGCAGGGTCCGTCTGCCGGCGGCGCTGAAGGGCTGGTTGAGTATGAGAGAGGGAGTAGTACCGGTAGTATCCGTCCGCACTGCTCGCACACGAACTGCCCCGGCACGAGTGGTTCACGGTGCAGGGTCCGTCTGCCGGCGGCGCTGAAGGGCTGGTTGAGTATGATAGAGAGGGAGTAGTACCGGCAGTATCCGTCCGCACTGCTCGCACACGAACTGCCCCGGCACGAGTGGTTCACGGTGCAGGGTCCGTCTGCCGGCGGCGCTGAAGGGCTGGTTGAGTATGAGAGAGGGAGTAGTACCGGTAGTATCCGTCCGCACTGCTCGCACACGAACTGCCCCGGCACGAGTGGTTCACGGTGCAGGGTCCGTCTGCCGGCGGCGCTGAAGGGCTGGTTGAGTATGAGAGAGGGAGTAGTACCGGTAGTATCCGTCCGCACTGCTCGCACACGAACTGCCCCGGCACGAGTGGTTCACGGTGCAGGGTCCGTCTGCCGGCGGCGCTGAAGGGCTGGTTGAGATGCTTGCGACGGTGGTGGAGGTCGTACGCTGCTGCACTTGCGAACGTGGCGTTGCACTGGCAACATTAAAACTATATTAGTAAATGGCACATTTTATTTATAATTGTACAACATCAGTGTTATTTTTGGAACTTATGTACGAAATATCGTGCCATATTTGCCAGTCGCTTTTCGGTGAAGGAAAACTTCGTGAGGAAACCGGACTAATCCCAATACGGCCTAGTTTCCCCTCTGGGTTGGAAGGCCAGACGGCAGTCGCTTTCGTAAAAACTAGTGCTTACGTCAAATCATGGGATTAGTTGTCAAGCGGACCCCAGGCTCCCATGAGCCGTGGCAAAATGCCGGGATAACGCCAGGAAGAAGATCAGTGTTATTTTTTTTGTTATTTGTACTGAGGGGGGACTACGATC
Organism: Cydia splendana; assembly: GCF_910591565.1. Classification (NCBI taxonomy): domain Eukaryota; kingdom Metazoa; phylum Arthropoda; class Insecta; order Lepidoptera; family Tortricidae; genus Cydia; species Cydia splendana. Next base: position 1,051,685 of record NC_085983.1, on the reverse strand, counting down.
CTAAAAGGAGAAAAAAAGTCCCAGAATTTCTGGTAAAAAGTTTTTGGCAATAAATTTATTTTTGGTTCAAGCTTTTATCGCTGACTGTACTTTTCTTTTAAAAGGCAACGAATACTCATCGAGACAATTCTAACAACCCCAAACAGTCCAAACACAATTAGTTTGCGTTGTTTTATCACAGAGTTCCCATGGCCAGGTGGCCATGTCCTGAGAGGTCCCGGGAGGTCCTGTCTCCATCATCAGATCAGCTCCATGTCATCATAATATTGCATTATCATCCGATTTACATATGTATACAAAAGTAAATACGTAACACTTTTTTCTACGGAAGAGAGGAATACAGGTACAACAGATAGAACATAAATATAGTACAAGGGCGAACTTATCCCTAAGAGGGATCTCTTCCAGTTAACCTATAGGACATAGGTACCTAAGGAGTAATTAAAGGCTATACCAAAGAGAATTTGAAATAGAAAGTTACTGTCATGGTAAATTATGTAGTTACAGTACGTTTACTGCCATCTTTCGACAGAAGACTAAAACAAAATTTCAGCTCAATCGGAAAGTGGGTCAAATTTAGGTTCCAACATTTGACCCACACTAACAAACTGACAGGGCAAGTTAAATAAAAGCTTGTAAAAATTGGGACACTTTTGTAAGAGAGAAATACTTGGATTGAGAAAAGTATAGTATAACCTCCTAAGTCCCTGCGTACAATTTTTTGTACATATTCCAAAATCTATTTTGAACTTTTATCATGTAAGGGTTCCAATTTCAAAAACAAAACAATTGCTTCTGGGTCTCAGGAGGATAATAAGGTATGTACTAACCTATTAATTATATTAAAAACGGGTCACTCACGTATTTTAAGTCGAAAAACGCTCGACATGTTTCACTCCGTACCGAGGAGTGTCATCAGGAGCTTGCGTTTACGGTGACGGACCGGCGCAGACTGCGGGCCGCAGCACTCCTCGGTACGGAGTGAAACATGTCGAGCGTTTTCGACTTAAAATACGTGAGTGACCCGTTTTTAATATATTTAATATGTCTGTGTCTCACGGAAGTTTTGTTATGTACTAACCTCCTCACACCGATGCGTCTCAGCCGGATGCATCTCTCCCACATGTTCCTGTAGCTTGTCCTCGCTCGCACAGTTCTCGCCGCACTGCTCGCACGGCCGCAGGTCCCTGTGCTCGCCGGCCGTGTCTGTGTGTCTGTTCAGAGCTTCTATGCTAAGGAACGTGGCTGAACAGGTCTCACACTTGTACTGGTCCGGTTTGACGCTCTAGAAAAAGAAATCCAATCAGCAAACATTCTACCAGGACACATAAATAATAGTACTGCCGTACAGAAATAACGCTTCCTACAAAACCGAAGTTTGACAGCGATTCCCATTCTAATATATCGCACTACCCCTTTCGGTCATTTAGGGTTGTAATAATTCAAGTAATTATCTTATCTGTGGTCGTGCACGCAAAGGACGTCAAGTTGTACCAACCCAATATTTGCTCGGAGCAATGCTGAGCCGAACGGAGCCGAGAATGCCCGAAAGGAAGAGTGTCGCCCCATTGACCAGGGCTCGGATACTGTTTTATATTTCAAACCGGTTTCGTTCTTTCGACCCAGGAACGAAATAGATTTAGTTTCCGTTTCTGGTTATCGGTTAAAGAACTGATAAAGTAATCAAATGAATTACGTTCGTTTTGGAGCATTCCACGGGCTGTCCCGTACAGGCGCATTTTATTTCCTGTGTTGCGACTTTTTTTTCGGCATTTAAAGCAGGCGATTATTTTTCTGTGCATATTTTTGACTATCTGTCATAGAAAAGGAAACTCTTAAGCCCCGTCTCCATATCGCGCGGCAAACCGGGGCGGACACCGGGCTAGCTCGCGAGCCAACTCGATGGCTTTATACCTGCAAATCGTCAGAAAATTCGCGTTCGTATGGGAAAACGGTAGACAATGTCATGGAATGCTCCTTTCGTGGAATGAAATTAACCGGTTAAATTGAAATGAGTGCGAAAGGAATAGCATGATATCAACCGCGGTGCCGCGTCAACTTGCTCGCTCAACGCATTAATACTACTATACTGCGGGGAAATGGAGTGTATATCATAGTTTCGGACACGTACTCTCGGAGTATCCTGCTGTCGAATGTTCGTTGATTCGAATGTTGCTGGATCGAATGTTCGCTGGGTCGAAATACTTGTGGCCAAATTATGCATAATCGAAAAATCGTAATCTAGAATTGTATGGGTTCCATTTGTTGTGTATCGAATGTTCGTTGATTCGAATGTTGCTGGATCGAATGTTCGCTGGGTCGAAATAAAAAACAAAGCTATATTTATACTAATATTAAAGAGAAAACATTTGTATTTTAGGATTTTTCTTTTTGTAACGAATGAACTCCAAAATGACTGGACCGATTTAAAAAAAAGGTTTTTACCTTAGGGTTTAACCGAAAAAAAAATTACCCCCTCTTCACATGTTCGGGAGGTACCCTGAAAAAAATTTTTTGTCTACGCTTTTCGACCCAGCGAACATTCGATCCAGCGACAGTCGAATCAACGAACATTCGTACCCGAGATCTTCTACGGGATGACAATCGAAACCTCAGATTCGATTCTACAATTTATTATTTCTACGCTTTTCGACCCAGCGAACATTCGATCCAGCGACAGTCGAATCAACGAACATTCGACAGCAGGTTACTCCGAGAGTACGTGTCCGAAACTATGATATACACTCGGGGAAATGCTGTCAGAGTATAAGGTACCATTCTACGTGGTGATATATTGTATTAGATTAGTTACTGTGTGATTGTCTTAGAAACACCCTGTATACCTTGGCGTGCATACGCTTCTTGTGCATCTTGAGCCCCATCTGCCCGACGAAGGTCTCGCCGCACTCGTCGCACGCCACGTTCAGCGCGGGGTGCGCCAGCCGCACGTGCGATAAGTACGTCGAACTTTTACTAAAAGGAAATTATGTTTTAGTCTGTGTCGCTGAACATGTCAACATGGTCAACATCTGTTAATTGTCTGGAAGAAAATGCTTTTTCACAATAAGACTACGAAACTTGTACAAGATTTGTACATTTGTAGTCATAAAGAAGATCCGTTGCAAAAAGAAAGTTTGCCACTAACTTACTTGCCATGATCTTATTTGCCATTTGTACTTTATTTGATATACAATAAAATAAAATTAAAAACCGATTATAGTTCGTTCGCGTTAAGAATGCAGTAACATCATCATTGTCCGCCGGCCTATAACCAATGGGGCTGTCCATAAATTACGTCATCGATTTTTGACGATTTTTGACCCCCCCCCCCCTATAATCATCCAAAAATCATGCTTCAAATGACCCCATTTCCTCCTACTTCATGCTACCGTCATCCGATGTCCAGACCCCCCCCCCCCCCCTAATTTGAAATGACGTAATTTATGAATAGCCCCCATGCCTGTAGCCGTGACCAATCAAATCGTTCCTAATTAGAAGATGAAGTTCACAGTGACTAATTGAAGGCATATCACTACACCTTATAAAACAAAAGTCGCCGCGTCTGTCTGTTTGAGTGTTTGTATGTTTGTTCGCAATAAACTCAAAAACGAATGAACCATGGTATAATAAATAATATACTCCGCCTGGTACTCTCTTCCCGTCTTTTCATGGTCACGTGACTGACACAAGCCTACGTCATCATGCGACAGCGCTATATGATAATACCCGATAGCGCTATATAAAGTGGCAATGTTATTGTGACGTAGGCTTGTGTCACTCTGGGAAGAGAAGACCATGTTTTATTAGATTATGTATTGAACGGATTTTGATGCGGTTTCTCACCTATCAATAGAGTGGTTCTTGAGGAAGGTTTAGGTGTATAATTTGTTAACCCGTGCGAAGCCGGGGCGGGTCGCTAGTGCTTTCTAATTAGGAACGATTTGATTGGTTACGCCACAAGCCCGCACAAGTGAGCACAAGGCCGCACTGGCAGGATCGCCATGTAAGGTGTGGCGCCAATGATACAACTTGTTGGTTGAAAGTATAGTTTAATTTTGATATATGATCCTTAATCTACGGAATATGTATAGAGATAAATGTGAAGGTGTGTATAACGTACGTAGCGCACACTACAAGCATTGCTAGGCCGACGCACAAAGATGATTTAACTGAATCTTAACGCGAACGAACTATAAAAGGATAAACTGACCTGAAGCTCTTCCCGCAGTGTTGGCACTCGAAGGTCTTGCCCACGTGCATCTCGTGGTGCTGCTTCGCTTGATGCCTGCGCACACATAGAACGTCTTCAAATTGCATAACTTTTCGGCTTAATTTTACTATACACGGTGGCCAAAAAATTAGTGCATTCCCGTTGCCAGGGAGGTTTTGGGATTATACTGAGCAATTTTAATATGGGACCAACGCCGAAACCGCGAAAAAAGTATTTGGCTGTTTCATACATTTGTGGCTGTTCCGTTTTCTATGGGAGGGTAAATTTGTTTTTCGCGATTTCGGGTTTGACCCCATAGTAAAAGTTGCTCAGTATAATCCCATAACCTCCCTGGCAACGGGAATGCACTTATAATAATACTTACCTAAGTATTTTCTCTCAAATAAACTAGAGGATATTATAAAATTATACATATTCCTATTATATTTAACCGTATAAAAGCGCGCCCTATGCCTAATGCCTATTTATTAAATATAAGTAAATTCTTATTGTGGGTGACAGATTTGAATAACCGAGTCCTGGAGACGAAGCTCGTAGCTACACTCCTTAGAGAAAAAATACTAGTCAATGCATCTTCTAAGCCTTAGAATCTAAGGCATCTCCTACTGCGCGTGCATGATGCTTCGTTTCGTGAAACGCGTGGCGCATATTTCGCAAGCATATGGGCAAAACCATACACCTGAGAAGTCTGCGCTCTAAAAAAATACAAATGACAGCTTATATGATTACTTGCACTGATTCTTTAGAGGAAGCTGCACTCCTTGCAGAATCACTTGAGCTGATACTTGACCTGGTGTACTAGGCGAGCATCCTTTTTAATTACATACGAACGTGTCTTGCTATTTCAGTCAGTCTCGGTACAAACAGTACTGACGTTGACCGAAGTAGCATGACAAATACGAACGTTTCCGAGAAAATACGATGGAAAACGATTATACTACAACTGTATAATTATGTCCTGGTGCGTGTGACCTCTGTTTCCTGAAGGTATTAATATGTCAACTAACCTGGTTCTGGAGACGAAGCTGCACTCCTTGCAGAAGAACTTGAGCCGGTGCATGTCCTGGTGTGTGTGTCGTATGCTTTGCTTCGTAAAGCGTACTTTACATATTTCGCAGGGGAAATTGCCTGCGCTCTGAAAAGAAAAGTTAAAAAAAACACCTTTAGTCTAATAAAATAATGTAATTGATATAATAATTTGCTCATAGTGCGAGTACTAGGGTTCAGCTCCCTGTGAGTAAGGTTTGTGTGAAATTTTCCAATAGCATTTTTAGGGTTCCGTACCCAAAGGGTAAAAACGGGACCCTATTACTAAGACTCCACTGTCCATCTGTCTGTCTCTCACCAGGCTGTATCTCATGAACCGTGATATCCAGACAGTTAAAATTTTCACAGATGATGTATTTCTGTTGCAGCTATAATAACAAATACTAAAAAGTACGGAACCCTCGGTAGGCGAGTCCCACTCGTACTTGTCCGTTTTTGTTTTTTATACCACGACGATGTCAAACAAGCATACGGCCCGCCTGATGGGAAGCAGTCACCATAGTCTATGGACGCCTACAACTCCATCATCATCATGTTTACTCACAGGGCTGTGCCTGGTGCGGTGGTTGTTGTAGGCCTCCTCGGCCACGAGCCCCTTCCCGCAGTCGCACTGGGGGCCTCCTGGCAGTCGGACTCCTTGTACAATACTCACCGGGCTGTGCCTGGTGCGGTGATTGTTGTAGGCCTCCTCGGCCACGAAGCCCTTCCCACAGTCCTCGCACTGGAACGCGGACTCCTGATAGTTGGCGGACTCTTTGCGCATTGCGATCTCCTCCAGTTGATCTTCCTGTACGCGTGAAAAAAGATTAATAGTATGTATATGTCGAAAAAGTATCCATTGCAAAAGTTACTGATTTTGAAAGCCGTGTAAAGTCTGAGAAAACATCGTTAGCTGAGTTCACACAAGAAACAGCCGAATTAGATGACGCTAAACGCTGTTTAATGGTAATCTTTTTTTTTTAAATATTTTTTTTTAAATTTTTTTTTTTTTTTTTATATTATAGGACATTTTTACACAAATTGACTAAGCCCCACAGTAAGCTCAAGAAGGCTTGTGTTGTGGGTACTCAGACAACGATATATATAATATATAAATACTTAAATACATAGAAAACAACCATGACTCGGGAACAAATATCTGTATCATCATACAAATAAATGCCCTTACCAGGATTCGAACCCGGGACCATCGGCTTCATAGGCAGGGTCACTACCCACTAGGCCAGACCGGTCGTCAAAAATCTAATGGTCAACTTCTAACAATAATGTTACCTTAAATTGCGGGGTAAATATTTTCTTATGTGTACCCTTTTCATATGTGTGCGGTGGTGATCAAATATCGTGTGTTCAAACTAAAAATTCGATCAGATAAGAGGTGAAGGTCAAAATTGTAAGTTAACACCTTATTTCTGTACCTACCACATTTCTAGCAAATAAATTTATATTTTATTTATTAACAACCCCTTGAAAGTTCATATAATAACATTCATTTTTTATTATTATTATTTATTTATTTATTTAATAAAATATAGGGGTATTCTTAAAAATAGTCATAGCCCCGCAAAACTTAACAATGAGTTTGACTGTGGGGTCATCAGCCTCTTATACCTTATACATCGAGCAACACGGAAGGGAGGCGGCATTCGCAACTATTTCCCCTCTGCCGAGGTACAAGATTAGCGCGTCAATCGAATCTAGCGCGGGTAATAAAACTAGTTGCACTTGGATTTTTCACTAGACCGAGTCCAGACGCGCGCGTGAACACTGCTGCACAAAAATGCCTGTTTGCTCGGTTTTTTGTTATAAAAAGAGGTCGGGGACATCAAATTTACAAAAAGAAAGTGTTACATTTCACATGTAATATTTTTTTTACATATCATACGTTTAATTACATTCAAACACAATTAGTATATTTTAGTCTCATGTAATTGTTGGATTTATCGATTTTGCTCGCTCAGTACAAATTGCGGATCGGTCGAGCGACAAATCCGACTTCTCATCTCTCAGAATACAATAACATACTTCAACGAAAATGTGTTAGTGTGCGTGTTGTGACACTTGTCACTCGTCCGTACACAAAAAGAGATCGAGGTTTGCAAGATTTGTCTTTGACGTGTGTCATTTTCTATGTATTTGTGTCGTCATTACAGATTGGATTTTGTATGTAAGTGTGTGAGAAGTGCGACTGTGTGCACCTTTCCCCCCGCGAAAAATGGCAGAAAGATTTGTACGGTGAGATATCGCTTGGGCCCCTCCCTTCCGATGTGTCGGAAGCCGGTGTTGCTCGAAGATAGTAGGTAATTAAATTACTACAATATAAATGGTAGTATTTTTTTAACATAGTTTTAAATTTAGGCTTATTATTTTCACGTCTCATGGCTTCAGGCAAACTATTAAGTAAGTATGGAATTCTTTTCCTAAGGGTTCTATCCCCGTAGTAGTTATTAATTCTAGGAACGGATAGTTTGCCTGAAGTCTAAGCCTTTGTGATGTATGTATGATTAACTGGTGTTAACCCTACTCTTCTTACTAACCTTGCTTAAAGTGACGACATGAACAGAATACAAGTTCTCAAACGCGGCCATCGCAAACTCCGGCAAATACCCGTTAGCCGGATTCCTCCTCTTAATCTTCAACTCTTTCACCGGCTTTTCCTTAACCTGCTTAACTTTCACCGGCTTTTCTTTCTTCTTAATTACCTTCTTAGCTTTAGCTTTCACTTTCCCCTTCTTCAGGTTTTTAGCTATATTTTCTAAGCTTATATCATCATTATCATCATCAATGTCCACGTTGTCTACACCATCATCAAAATCTACATCATCATCATGAATTTCTTTTTTAATCTTTTTCTTTCCAGTTTTTCTTTTTCTTTTATTACTGTTATTATCATCAATGTCAGTAACAACAAACACTTGTTCCAATTTATCCTCATCGATCTCGACTTCTATTTTGAAGTCGGTTTTCTTGCTGTGATCTGTGATGTCAATGTCGGGTTCATTCTTGATGTCTTCTGGGGGTTTGACGTCGATGCATTCGACAGTTTGTACCGGGTTGATGGTCAGGTTTGGGAGGAGCTTGTGTGATGCGCGATCTATCGTGCGGATGTAGTCTGTGTCCAGCTGGAAGTCAATTAATTGGATAAAATAAATATATATACAAAATAAAGACATGACTGTGATTTTCAAAGTAAAACTCGTACCTACTTGTTTTGTTACGTATGAAATAGTGACATAATTAAAAAAAACTAACTTACAAGTGAGTTATATCTTTATTTTCAGAATCCATAACTTATTTATATGATGTGCAAAATGAGCCAAAGGGGCTATTCATAAATTACGTGATTTCAAATTGGGGGGGGGGGGGGGGGTTCGACATCGGATGATGGTAGCATGACGTAGGAGGAAACGGGGTCATTCGAAGCATGATTCAAAAATCGAATCATGCTTCGAATGACCCCGAATCCAAAGTCAAAAATCGTCAAAAATAGATGAAGTAATTTATGAACAGCCCCAGAGGAAACTAACAATATGTGAACCTAATGTTGTCTGTAATCAATAAAGTCATTCATTCATACGATAACTCCCGCGGGATCTATATAGGCCTTTGTCTTTCAGTACACCTGCATGAAATAAGATCTTTTTCGAGCAAGTGTGATGAAAATTAATTAAACAGGTGTAGGGTTGGAGCCGGTATAGCTTTATTTGACGTACAAAAGCGCATTGTAATATGCCTACTTGAATAAACTATTTTTTATCTTATCTTTATCTAACAAACCTCGCCCTGATGCTCCTTGGAGTTGAGGCACAGCTGGGCGCGGAAGCACTTGGTGCGGAAGGACTCGCAGCGCAGCAGCTGCGCGCTACAAAAGCTGCACAGGTGCTGTGGCCCATCCTTGTAAACCTGCAATCATTGGCTGATTGTATAACAAGAATTTCTTAAAAAGTGGTCTGACGCCTGCACCACTTGCTGAATATGCTGATATGCTACTGCATACAGAACATACTTTTATAGCGCAAAAATGCATTAGTGCAATACTTAACTTGAAATACAGGGAAAATTGTGTTCCCGGTTTCAAATATTTAAAGTTCTTAACTTTTCCTTCGATTTAGATCCTAGAAATAGCTCTATTTGTAAAAAGTGACCCTAATTGTACTCGCATCTCAAGGGCGCAGGCTGCCAGTGAGAACACATTATGAAGATAAGTTACGAGCGCCAAAATTAAATACAGCCTGTTCGATTTTAATAAAATTAGCATGGGTAGCACATCGTAACTGGTGAATTTCCAATATGACTTGGAACTCGGAACTTTGACAAGTTACGGAGTGAAACATGTCGAGCGTTTTTCGACTTAAAATACGTGAGTGACCCGTTTTTAATATACTTAATAAATTTAAAATGTGAAAATCTTGACACATTTTAACACCCAAATCTTGCATGAAAAACTGCACACTTTTTTCATTGCTTCAATCAAATAGTAAATGGTACATTTTTAAAGCCCCCAGATGACTTACATAAGTCTCTCTCGTCCTAGTTATCTATCCCACATGGTGGCGGGGTCAGCTTCCCTGCTTAACCTTCTCCACTTTGCCCTGTCTATGACATCACCCTCGGATAACTTGCACTCACTCATTTTCCTTTAGCACTACATCCTTCCATCTTGTTCTGGGTCTGCCCCCAGATGACTTACATAAGTACTTGAACAAATCAGGCTATAGGCTACTTTCCTACTAGTCAAATCAGCTTCTTTTTTAGAACTGTCAATACTTTGCTAATATGGAATTTATATGAAAACAAGAACAGTGATGTCACAGTGAAGTCACCTTTTTGTATTTCTATCCGATTTATTAAATAGTCATCCTGTTTAAAAATAACTGTTATCTATGTTTTTCTAATAATTACCTGGTGCTTTATTTCATGCATGGTGTGAAATAATTTATTTTAAGTAGAGGAAACTTCCCTATTAATTTAAAAAACTGTCAAAAATAGCCAGTTGTTATATAGACTAGTAGTACTGTAACTATATTTAATTACACAAACGGGTCAGCCACCAGCTGTGGTCAATGAAATTATATTGCGGTAGACCCGTTTGTGTAATTAAATATGTGTACAAAATGGGAGAGTTTAAAGTGTTATAGTTATAGTACTATAACTAGTAGTAGTAATTCTGTACTGGTAGTAGTGTAAATGTATGAGATAGTAGTTCCCATATTGAATCCAGATTTGTTTTCATATATATTAGAGAGACATAAGCTGCTAAACTAGCAAAAAATTACATTAGGCCATTTAGTAAATTATGTTGGTAAACTATGATAGTTGTTTTATACTAGTAAACTAGTATTTAGTAGTTTTATACCACTTAAAAAAAAGACGGTTGACAAAAGGCAAGATGGGTCAACGATGTTGTAAAAACAGCTGGTATAAACTGGATGACCACAGCCCAAGACAGATAAACATGGAATAAGATGGAGGAGGCTTTCTACCCTTTAGGGGCCCTACAATAATATTCATATAAACTACTATATACATATTTCAAATATGTAACTAACTATGTGTATGGATAAATAAAGCTATAATATAATATACCACTTCTAACTACTTACTTAATAGTTTGTATAGGTAGAAGACTCTGATATTTATAATATAGTATGCATCAATATTCATGTTCAATTATTATTTATAGACACATACTGTAGTACAACTATGAAACAACAATACCTTTACCTATATTAAGATTATGCACTCCTTATAGTAATAGTAACTTTATAATATGTTTAATTATCGTAGCTAATACTTACAAAAGTCCCTGAGACGCGGTAAAAGGCTTCGGCGAGTCTATATTCATGGATGTTGTAAAGTCTCGCGTCTGTCGCGAGGCAGGCGCGGCAGCATAACAACGACTCATTGCTTAAGGATAAATCATGTATCATATCCATTTTGCCACTTAATCTAAGCTTTTAGATCAAAATAAATCCTAGGAACAGATTAGTTTGATTATTACTCGCAGTCTACATTTCTAAAAGAGGTAAAAAAGCGATAATTATACTGCATACAACAATTTATTGATGTCAATGACAACTTGACAGATGCATTGCGTTCGGAAACTTTTCTAAAGCTGGAAATGTTCAGCCATAATAATGCTCGGCCTGTTGTGTTCGGCATCCATTTATATTCTTTGATCCATATAATAAATTTGGCCAGCTAATCGGCAAATGTATTTGATACATTTTGTATCTTGGTTTAACCAAGATTGCTCACAGAGATTGCAGAGAGTGATCGTTAGTTATCATTTGGTTATGCTCGACAAAAACAATTTTCGAACGAATGAAATTTGACAGCACCATGACAGCTCTCGGTGCTATTATATTGACTATTTGCACTATACATATAATTGTAAACAGTTTATTACATTTTAAGTGCGAAAGCCTAGTAAAATAAACTGGCTATTTATTTTAGTATATAATTTCACTATATAAGTCTATTCTAAGTTAAAATAGTATTACATCATGGATATAACACCAAATGGATCGTCAAATCGTGATTCTTTGTTATGCTGCCGCGCCTGCCTGTCCACCGAACGCAGACTGTTCAGTATCCATGAATCCAAGCTTACCGACGCCTTTTCTCACATCTCGGGGACTCCTGTAAGTATTAACTGCTAGTTATTAATAGTGTTTAATGTGTGAAGAGACGTAGGAAAGAACTGTAGAATTGCAGAGTGTTTAGTGGTAACAACTATCTAATAAAATTGTTATTAATCGTGTATTCATAGTGTAACAAAAATAAACGTATTGCTATTTATCTTAAGTCATATTAAAAACACAAACTTTTAGGATTTTGAGACTTATTAGACACCACATTGATTTGAAGTTTAGGCTTATTGAGAATATGATGAATATGATTGATTCATGTACTTAGCTTAGACACTATTCCGTTTTTAAATCTAGGAATCTTATTATGGATACAGTGAAATTAAGGTGCAATTAAACCAAAGCATTAAAAATTAAATTAAATTCATTTGACTTACAAGATTTAGAGTAATTTCAGTCAATGACAGCAATTATTGGTAACAGCAATTGATTAAAGCAATTAATTTTAATTTAATTAGTTTATTATTCATGTTATTCCTCCTCCAGGTGTACCAGGACTATTTCCCACAGTTCCTGTGCACATTCTGCCGCGCCGTGCTGATCAAATCTGCTTCCTTCAGAGAGATGTGTCTCCGCACACAGCAGACCCTCACAGCGGAGCCATACAAGCAAGCGGTAATGTTATAAAGTGAAATAAATAATGTAATTTAAGCTGATATAATTTACGCCATCCAATTATTTTTATCAAGTTATTAGTTATACTAATAGCTGAAACCAAAAAAATAATTTGGAATAGAATGGAAAATTCTTCTGTTAAACCCCTTTTGTTAGTAAATTAGTGAAATATAAAAATTCTATAACAAAATTACAACAATTATAAGTTTTTTACTGTTCAGGTTCCACATAAAATTATATTGTTTTGGTTATCACTAAACCACGCTCCCATGTTTAATGATGGCCCCTATAGTGCGCGTTGGAGGGTCTGCCACCTTGTGGCCTGTATCAGAAACATAAACATGTACATTGCCAAAGCAAGGGCTGCTATCTGCCATCTTGTGGGCTACATCGGAAGCATTAAATTCACATTTACGCCTCGCGTCAAAAAGCTGACGGCTCCTATGCTGCCTATAGCTCATGCACGCTCCCTTTCAGTTCATTTTGATATTGAGTAGCTGTCACAAAGTAATATATTTTGCCTTTTGTTTTAAGACTTAAAACATGTCACGTTTAGGGGGTTAATTTTTTTTGTTCATTTTACAGTTGAATACAGAGTGTATCCGCAGTATACCCTCCCATAGCATCTACAACTTAACTATAACTCAATTAGAACCTCAAGAATGCCCAGACTCACCTGTTCTACCTGACATAGACATAAAAGTCGAACCAAACATAGACATAGTAGACATAGACAGTATTATAAAGAATGATCTGAAAGTAGAATTAGAAAAAGAAGAAATTAATGACAAAGATAAAGATATAATATTTGTGAAAGATGTTGAAACTGTTAAAAAGAAAAAGAAAAGATCTACATGTAAGAAGAATAATAAATTAGAAAATGACTATGATGAACTAGATGACATAGATGATGACAGTATTGTCAGTAATGTCAGTCTAGAAGATAAAAAGGAAGTATATGAAGAAATGGAATATGATGATGATGTATATAGAAAAAATAGTAAATCGAAAGTAAAGAAAAAAGGAAGAAAGGTAAAGAAGGCTGTTGCAGTTAAAAATAATAAAAACAAAGTTGTTCACCCAAAAGAGGCTACGAAGAAGACAGGAGCGAAGTATCCGAGAGATCCCACAAATGACATGCCGCTGTTTGATTTTGACAAGTTTGAGAAGACTCATGCTGTACAAATTGTTACTTTGAGCAAGGTAACAACAAGTTTGATATAATTCAGTGTTTGTTAGTTAATTAGATATGGCGCGCGTGAAACTTATAGAAGCTCTGGTGGCCTAGCGATAAAAGCATGCGACTTTCTATCCGGAGATCGCGGGTTCGAACCCCGCCCCGGAACTATGCCATTTGATATTTACTAGCCGCTTTTCAGTGAAAGAAAACATCGTGAGGAAACCGGACTAATCCCATTATTAGTTTAGTTTACCCTCTGGGTTGGAAGGTCAGATGGCAGTCACTTTCGTAAAAAACTAGTGCCTACGCTTTCTCGGGGTTAAATAGTTGCCAAGCGGACCCCAGGCTCCCATGAACCGTGGCAAAAGCCGGGATAACGCGAGAAATGTGATGTTCTCATGATAATCAATATAATCCCTTTTATTTAATCCGTTTGTTCACTGGCGATAGATTGGACTGTAAAAAGGGGGCGATAGGGGAATAAATTTAGGAGCTGGTTGAGCAAGAAAGTTGTTGTATGCTAGAATTAACCTATGGAATTAAATTTAAGTGCGAAATAGTGTGAGACGAAGTTACCTTTGCAATCCGGTGGTTGTGGGTTGAACCGTTGGTCTCCGTTGTGGACTGCTGGCGGTGATCCGGGCTGCCCTTGTCGCAAGCTAGACGTAAGTTCAGAACAGTTACCTTCAGTCGGCCAACTTAGACCTAGGATTCTCCACTGCACAGATGGGCACGGCGTCCTTCGGCTACACAGCACTGATTTTAAATAGTCTAGAGATTGGCAGTAGTGCTTTTAACAAATTTAGAGAAAATTAACGAGAATAGCGAGAGGCGATGTGTACTGGTAGTAGTTTCATGACATACTGGCTCTGACACCTTATGACAGAGCAAAATTTAAATTCGAACCGCGACTTTGGTGTTGCCACAGTATTTACAAAAAATAATCCTAAAAATACAAAGCCAAAGCTGAACACCCTTACAAGTGTCTATTTTACAATTTGGACATCAAAGAATGTTAGAGTAAGAAGAAGAAGAATAGATGAGAAACAAGTTTCAACTAATACAACTAAGACTTAAATTGGCTTGTTTCTTTCTGTCTTACTATGGAGTGGCCAATTACTATAGCAGTCACCCTATGCCATTTTCCATTAATCCTGTTAGCTGTATATCTGTATGTGTAGGAGGAGCAGCTGGAAGAGATCGCCTCGCGCAAGAAGTCCCGAAACTACCTGGAGTCCCGGTTCCGGTGCGAGGACTGCGGGAAAGGCTTCGACGCTGAGGCCGCCTACAACAACCACCTACTGCGGCATAGTCCAGTGAGTTAATAAAAATAAAATAAAATAAAAATCATTTATTTCGGACCACAAAAATCAATAACAGATTAGTCGAACATGTACATGCAGGAACTTGTAATGAAGACTATGTTAGTACTTATAGATGGTCAAGCAAATATGGTCAGTAGAAAAAGGCGCGAAATTCACATTTTCTATAAGACGATATCCCTTCGCGCCTACATTTTTCAAATTTGCCGCCTTTTTCTACTGACAAGATCTGCTTGACCAACTATAACTTATTAGATATCCACTACATTTCATAAGACGCTAAGGAACGGTGCAGGTTCGACCAGTGCTGCATAGAGTAATACAACAATTTAACCCTTTGTACGACACAGACGGGTTGTGACGTCATCGGAAAGTCTTACCAAGGACGGCCACAGCCGCCAGCTTCGCCAATGCAATAGGGACTTACGCGGGACTCCATAAAGTTCAATTTCGCTTAAATAATCGCGATTGCCTGGCGTCCGGGGCACGGCATCTCGTATTTCTTCGCCGTCTGGCGTTCAAACGGTTAAATACCAGTGCATATTGCATGCGTGTGCGTAGACATGCACGTGCTCGTTGTAATGTACAGATTGTTATGAGAGGCGGCACATCGCTTGCGTGACATGTGCGTGCACGTCTACCACGCGGCCGGTGTGCTCTGGCCTTTATGGTCTTCACTTTTATACTAGACCAAGCTGTTTCGCACAAGGAGACTCTCTCGGAGAGAGTCATTGATTTTATTTAATGCTACCTTCTACCCGCGATTTCGTCTGCATAAAAAGTGTGTTTCATCCCCTTTTCATCCCCTTAAACACTTTAAAGATGTAGTGCATAATTTTTTCCTTCGTATTTTCACGGAAACGTACGAACGTGTCTTGCTATTTCAGTCAGTCTCGGTACAAAGAGTACTGAGGTTGACTGAGGTAGCATGATAAATACGAACGTTTCCGAGAAAATACGAAGGAGAACAATTATGCACTACATCTGTAGAAGAATATGTTTGTTGATTTTAGAGCATGGGCCAGCACCCCTGTGAGATCTGTTCCGTTCGCTTCAAGCTCAAGTGCCGGCGCCAGCAGCACCAGGACCTGCACCGGCTCAAGTTCCTCTGCAAGGAGTGCAGCTTCGTCTCCAGAACCAGGTTAAATAATTTGTATTTTAAAACAGAGCTCTCAGGTATATGAGTTTGCCCATACACCTGCGAACACTGCAGCATTCAAAATTGAAGAAAATGCGAGCTTCGTCTCTCAGTACAACGGATAACCTGTTTTTTTTTCAGGAGTCAAGCAAAAAGACATCACGCCATGCACGCAGGGAAAACTTACGAGTGCCAACACTGTGGGAAGACGTTCAAGTAAGTCTATTTTATTATTAACTAGCGACCTGCCCCGGCTTCGCACGCGTTTCACTAAAGCTCAACAAATTATACACCTACACCTTCCTCAAGATTCAAGAATCACTCTATCGATAGGTGATATCCGCATGAAAATCCGTTCAGTAGTTTTTGAGTTTATCGCGAACATACAAACACAAACGTTTAATGTAAAATGTACCTATCCACGAATGTTGTGTCGGTACAAACCCGATAGGGTTTCACGGCACTTTTCTGTTTGATTCAATGTAAGATTTTACTATAGAATAAATAGAATAATAAAAAAAACAGACAGACGCGGCGGGGGACTTGTTTTATAAGGTGTAGTGACTAACTTTAAACATACAAAGTCTAAAAACAAATAAAAACAAGATAAATAATGATTGTCCATTTTCAGGGGCTTTATCTGTTTCATTTAAAAATTAATAGATTTTTTACTTATGCAACTAAACAGTATTGGACATCACTTCCACTACAATCGCTTATATTATAACTAATCAGTAAAAATACACAATTATAAATAGATATTTTATTTAATGTTGTTTTCATTTATGTTCGTATATTCTTACTTCTTAATCTTATAATTTCATTCACTCTGCTGGCTTAGAGGATATAACCGAACGGAGACGTCTTGTCTGTGTTTTTCGGTACAAAACAGTCTGCCGATATTTGCGGGGGAGGGGCACGTCAAATGTATACGCAACGTAAAAATAGCCATGTCAGATAAACGTCAGTCTATACAATGTGTATAACCATTGGCCGCCTAAATATTTTCGACAGAGGGGAACGCCTGTTATAGTTGAATCATCGAGAGCGTGGAATTGCATATGTAGTAGTATTGTTTGTTTACAGGCATTCTATATTTGAATTTTCTATTTTCTTGTACTATCAGCATACAACCACTACAAATGCAATTCCATCTTCTCGATAATTCAACTATAATGGCTACTCCGTTTGGTTATATCTCTAAGCTGCTGGGGTAGTTATTAATGTTATTATGTTGTGTTCGCAGCATCCAAATAAACGTTTTATCTTATCGCTGGCCCAATATTACAGGGTTCTATGTTTCACTTTTATCGAACTGAAATTTGAACATTGTCATAGTGACATTAAGTCGAATTTCAACTATCTTGAAAATGTAACATAGAACCCTGTAATATTGGGCTAGCGTTATATAATTTCTCCCTGTCAGGATGAGTTCAACGTACCTGACGCACGTGCGGCGCGCGCACGCCGCGCTGAATGTGGCGTGCGAGGTGTGTGGAGAGACCTTTGTAGGGGAAAAGGGGCTCAAGCTTCACAAGAAGAGGACACACTCTGAGGTAAATATCGGACCGGAATTAACATGTTCGTGACTATCTGATATTATATATGTATTATATATAACGTAGCTATTCTATATATTTGTTATATTGTTACTTCTAATTTTTATCTTATATTATTTATTTACGCCCTCTTTTATAATTTTATTGACTTTGCTCTAGTCCAGGGGTCTCCAAACTTTTTTACCTGAGGGCCATATTGCAACGCTTCGCGGGCCGGGGTTTGGAGAGCCCTGCTCTAGTCTATTGTACTCAGTGCTATATTTGTCTACCGTTCTTCATCAATTCTCATCTACTCAAAGGTTAACTGGAAGAAATCCCTTTAAGTTATACTCGTAAGATAAGTTCGCCTTTGTAGTGCCTATCCTGTGCCATAATTTTGTGTTTTGTACAATAAAGAGTTTATACATACATACGTAAACTAGTCAGCAGCAATAGTTGCTAAGCGGGCGAGCTGTTCATAATGATCTTGTCGCGACTTTATTGTTAAGAGAATTAGAGCGCGTCGATGTAATTTTGAACGCTTCGCCCGTTTAGCAACTTCTGCTGATTGTACTTGCAGTGCTTGAATCGATTATTCTAACAATTACAAAATTGAACTAAATTTAATATTATACTTACCTACCTAATCTAAATAATTTCACGTCTTTAAACGAGAAACTAGAATAGTTTTTTTTAAACTGTGGTTTAACCATTTATTTATACAGATATATTTATACGGATACTCGGTTGAGAATTGCGGCCGTTTTGTCGCCTAAATAGTGTTTAGTTTTAAGTTTATAAAATACATATGTATGTTAGTCTGTAAGGTATTTGTAATATGGGCCTTCTTGCCTGATTTGAATTACTAAATAAAAAATAAAAATATTTAGTCAGTATCTTAATTAAATTACATTGTCTGATCTGGTGCCTCTATTTAAGTATTATGGTAAGTATTTATGTTAATAGAACACCACTCTACCACATGTAACTAGCCTATAGAGCAAAACATCCAAACATAAATAAATAAATATTGGGGACAAATAGCCTCAAACTAAGCAAAGCTTGTACTATGGGTGCTAGGCGACTATATACATAATTATATAGATAAAAACATATTTATATACATTGAAAACACCCATGACTCAGGAACAAATATTTTTGCTCATCACAGTCATCATTTCACACAGTCACACAGTTGAATGCACTCTTGGCATCAGTACCCGAGTGCGACCTGTTTGCGTGGCGTTGGGTGTCTGTGAGAAATGAATGCATGAGATTCTGTGAGGTGATGGAGGCGAGGCCTACATCCGTTAAGGTGTAATTGTGGATGTGATAAGGGACTAGTGATTTGTAATTGTTATTTGTACCTGGTTGTTATATGTACCTTTGGTATATGTTAATGTTAAGTTTCATGGCGCATTGGATCTGTCAGTAAGGTCATGTAAACATTTTTCAAATAAAATAAAATAAAAATCATACAAATTAATGCCCTTACCGGGATTCGAACCCAGGACCATGCTTCACAGGCAGGGTCACTACCCACTAGGCCAGACCGGTCGTAACATACGAAAGCATTTTGCCCGAGTTAAAACGGAGACCTTCGCTAACGCTTCGGTCAATGAATAGGAAATATTACGCGAAACTCCGCGTATGAGGCGCCACTACCACTATCCGTCACAATCTGGGGGTCTACCGCGAAACAAGAAAATCGAAATTTCATTATCTAACCTCTCTATCACTCTTGCATATTCGAGCGATAAAGAGGCAGATAACTAAATGTCGATTTTCGCGTTTCGGTAGGCCCTTGTTAACAAACCGCCTTGATGCATCAATGTCATATTTTATTGTCTGTGAAAACTTGACAAAAAACTGGGTTCAGTTTAAGGCACAGTATGTATAAGTTACTCTATGGTTTACTAGAGGAGCTAGTGCTGCACTCTGGTGGCAGAACATCGCAGTAATACTCCCTATTGTTTCAGAACATGCCACTGAGACTCAAGTGCGGTATCTGCTCAGCTAACTTCTACAGTGTCGAAGCTCTGAACAGACACACAGACACGGCCGGTGAGCACAGGGACCTGCGGCCGTGCGAGCAGTGCGGCGAGAACTGTGCGAGCGAGGAGGCGCTACACAAGCATGTCGGGGAGATGCATCCATCGGAATTGCGTCGGTGTGAAGAGGTAGAAACTTTTTTCCGAAACAAGGATTTTTTTTGAAATGATAAAAGAAAATTCTTTATTCGCATAAAATATGGTATAATAAGGTGTTATTGGAAAGATATTCCCGTACAGAAACATATTTTGTTGGTTAAGCATGCAAATATTATCTTGAAGCTATTCATACTCTTATTAGTCTTCATCTATTTTCACCACACCAGCTCGTAAAGGCTCTCTTATTACTTCAAAAACTGATGATGAAGTTTAATTTTATCCACTAGAGTGGCAATGAGCTAATTTTAAGATATTTCCTCATGTTAGCTGGTAGAATTTACTTTCATTTGATGTCATTGAATGATAATGATATAATAAATTGATCCCATTTATTTTTTGATGTCAATAAATTTTCATAACATTTGAACATAATATCCAGACTTTGAATGATAAATATTTTAAATAATTTAATTTGAATTTGATTGGTAATGTAAAATTTTGTGTTTCACTCGGTAGCATGGTTTGTTTAATCTTCGTGCCTTGAAACCCTCGCAAGGCTCAAGATCCCACTTTTCGAACCACTCGCTGCGCCCGTGGTTCAATTTCGGAATCTTGCGCTTACTCGGGTATTAATAATAGTAAAACGAATAACTATTTCCATAAAAAAAATCTACGCAAAATTTTGTTCGATGTTAGTTTTATTAATATAGGCAACCATGATAGCTTCCTAATTTTTGAACAACAACAGAGAAGAGTTTCTAATGTAGGTCTGGTTCTTTTTTTTTAATGTGCAATAAAAACATTTTCACCACACCAGCTCGGAAAGGCACTTCAAAAACTGATAGCAAAGTTGCATTTTATTCACATGTGATCAAATGCTAATTTTGAGTTGTTTTCTTATGTTTGCTGGTAGAATTGACTTGTAAATGATGATTTTGGATGATAAATATTTAATAACATTCATTTGGATTTGATTTGGTTTGATTTTGTTTGATATTTTACATTTAATATTTGCTTCGGTTTGGTGTGGTGTTTCACTCGGGTATCAAAATTAGCACGACCGGTTAAACAACAACTTTGCCCCCGAGTGAAACAAATAACTATTTTATCTATTTTTGTATATAAACAGTGCGGGTTGACGTTTCCCTCTGCGGCCTCGTACGACACCCACCACCGTCGCAAGCACCTGCAGCGCTACAAGGACGGGCGGAACGTGCAGCGCAAGCGCCGCGTGCCCCGCGCCCCGCCGCCCCGCGGGCAGTTCGTGTGCGAGCAGTGCGGACGCATACTGCCGGTATGTACTGTCTCACTCTAACTTACACCTGCATCGCTACAAGGACGGGCCTAACGTGCAGCGCAAGCGCCGCGTGCCCCGCGTCCCGCCGCCCCGCGGGCAGTTCGTGTGCGAGCAGTGCGGACGCATACTGCCGGTATGTACTGTCTCACTCTATCAACCCGCAGCGCTACAAGGACGGCCGGAACGTCCAGCGCAAGCGCCGCGTGCCCCGCGCCCCGCCGCCCCGCGGGCAGTTCGTGTGCGAGCAGTGCGGACGCATACTGCCGGTATGTACTGTCTCACTCTATCAACCCGCAGCGCTACAAGGACGGCCGGAACGTCCAGCGCAAGCGCCGCGTGCCCCGCGCCCCGCCGCCCCGCGGGCAGTTCGTGTGCGAGCAGTGCGGACGCATACTGCCGGTATGTACTGTCTCACTCTATCAACCCGCAGCGCTACATGGACGGCCGGAACGTCGAGCGCAAGCGCCGCGTGTCCCGCGCCCCGCCGCCCCGCGGGCAGTTCGTGTGCGAGCAGTGCGGACGCATACTGCCGGTATGTACTGTCTCACTCTATCAACCCGCAGCGCTACAAGGACGGCCGGAACGTCCAGCGCAAGCGCCGCGTGCCCCGCGCCCCGCCGCCCCGCGGGCAGTTCGTGTGCGAGCAGTGCGGGCGCATACTGCCGGTATGTACTGTCTCACTCTATCAACCCGCAGCGCTATAAGGACGGCCGGAACGTCCAGCGCAAGCGCCGCGTGCCCCGCGCCCCGCGGGCAGTTCGTGTGCGAGCAGTGCGGACGCATACTGCCGGTATGTACTGTCTCACTCTATCAACCCGCAGCGCTACAAGGACGGCCGGAACGTCCAGCGCAAGCGCCGCGTGCCCCGCGCCCCGTCGCCCCGCGGGCAGTTCGTGTGCGAGCAGTGCGGACGCATACTGCCGGTATGTACTGTCTCACTCTATCAACCCGCAGCGCTACAAGGACGGCCGGAACGTCCAGCGCAAGCGCCGCGTGCCCCGCGCCCCGTCGCCCCGCGGGCAGTTCGTGTGCGAGCAGTGCGGACGCATACTGCCGGTATGTACTGTCTCACTCTATCAACCCGCAGCGCTACAAGGACGGCCGGTACGTCCAGCGCAAGCGCCGCGTGCCCCGCGCCCCGTCGCCCCGCGGGCAGTTGGTGTGCGAGCAGTGCGGACGCATACTGCCGGTATGTACTGTCTCACTCTATCAACCCGCAGCGCTACAAGGACGGCCGGAACGTCCAGCGCAAGCGCCGCGTGTCCCGCGCCCCGCCGCCCCGCGGGCAGTTCGTGTGCGAGCAGTGCGGACGCATACTGCCGGTATGTACTGTCTCACTCTATCAACCCGCAGCGCTACAAGGACGGGCGGAACGTTCAGCGAAGCGCCGCGTGCCCCGCGCCCCGCCGCCCCGCGGGCAGTTCGTGTGCGAGCAGTGCGGACGCATACTGCCGGTATGTACTGTCTCACTCTATCAACCCGCAGCGCTACAAGGACGGGCGGAACGTTCAGCGCAAGCGCCGCGTGTCCCGCGCCCCGCCGCCCCGCGGGCAGTTCGTGTGCGAGCAGTGCGGACGCATACTGCCGGTATGTACTGTCTCACTCTATCAACCCGCAGCGCTACAAGGACGGGCGGAACGTTCAGCGAAGCGCCGCGTGCCCCGCGCCCCGCCGCCCCGCGGGCAGTTCGTGTGCGAGCAGTGCGGACGCATACTGCCGGTATGTACTGTCTCACTCTATCAACCCGCAGCGCTACAAGGACGGGCGGAACGTTCAGCGCAAGCGCCGCGTGTCCCGCGCCCCGCCGCCCCGCGGGCAGTTCGTGTGCGAGCAGTGCGGACGCATACTGCCGGTATGTACTGTCTCACTCTATCAACCCGCAGCGCTACAAGGACGGCCGGAACGTTCAGCGCAAGCGCCGCGTCGCCCCCATGAAGAGCTGCGGCCCGCTTCGCCGCTGGCCGCCAACTTGTCTACACGCACTGGCGATTCAGTGTGCGGCGAGACGCCGATGAGGGTTGGATATAATCACGTTTAGTATCTTGTCCTTTGATGGGGTCATATAAAACTTTGACTAGGCACCTAATTCTTCAAACGACGAGACACTCATTCTAACATAGCGGAAAAAAATATCTTCGTGCTTCTTCAGTTCTTCAAAATAACTTGCGAACTGGCCAAATTCGTTGCGTGTTTCTAGTATCTTTCTTTATTTTTCTTTCGTTGTTTTAGGTAGTACAAATATATAGCACTAAGCTACGCACGAAGGCGTCCATTTTGTTAATGGACCTAACACGCCGAGTCATCCAGCCGCTTAGCGCGGTTTCATCGCGGCTAGCCGCCATAGCGGCCAGCCGCTATGACAACCGCGTCAGGCGGCTGGGCGCTCAAACGAACCGCCTAAGCGGCCAACCGCAAGGTTGCCCCGGAACCGCCGAAACACCACACCCTTCGGGCAGAAGTCCGCGCTTATATATTTATATATACTTATTATATTTCTCGTGGCAGAACGCGACGCTGCTCCGGTACCACCAGCGCACGCATCAGGACGTGAAGCCGTACGCCTGCACCGAGTGCCCGAAGACATTCGCCTTGAAATCTTCTTTAAACGTAAGCATTCAAACTCATTTCAGTGCGTACGGTAAGTAGGCATCTCAGGCGACCCAAGAGCGGGCTCGTTTTTAGGGTTCCGTACCTCAAAAGGAAAAAAACGGAACCCTTATAGGATCTCGTGCGTCTGTCTGTCTCTCCGTCTGTCACAGCCCAAAAGTACTGGTTACGCTTAACCAATTAAGTTGAAATTTGGTACACATATGTAAATTCGTGACCCAAAGAAGGACATCTTACGTAAACAAATGAATTTTAAACATGGAGGCCACTGTTGTTGTAAATGAGAAAATTTTAAATAAGGTTTTTTAAACTATAGGTTTATTTATAAACTATAGGTATTTACCTATAGGTGACAGGAAAACCTATTAGAAATATGCAGTCAAGCGTGAGTTGCACTAATTACTTCGTTTTTGATCCGACCCTTTTACAACCCGTAGGGGTTTTTAAAGGCAATTCACTCGCGTTTCACATATAAAAAATACATTGTTAAAAATTGGGTAATGTACGGAACCCTTGGAATGCGAGTCCGACTCGCAATTGGCCGGTTTTTTGTTCAGAGGCCTGGCGATACAGAGAGGGAATGTTGCCAGCATTTTGGGGAGTTTCCCGAAAGCGGGTGAGTTAAGGGAGATTTATTACATTTAGTTATGTTTTAATTTTATCTAGTTATAGCTTGGTTAGATTTAAGTAGTAGTAATTAGTTTTAAGTCTGATTTATTTTTTGTGACGTTCAACTCAATCTTAATATGTATGTACATATATTTAATTACTTAATTAAGATATTAATTGTGATAATTACAGATAATTAACCATATCTAGTTTATAAATACGTATATATTATATATATCGTTGTCTAAGTACCCACAACACAACCCTTATTGAGCTTACTGTGGGACTTAGTCAATTTGTGACATAATGTCCTATAATATTTATTCTTTATTATTTTTATTATTAAAACTGAGAATTCACAAAAAAATTGTCGGTTTAGTCAATAATAGTCTACTTTACTATGTTTTGTGTGTATACAGTTCCACATGCGTTCCCACACTGGTGAGAGACCGTTCCAGTGTCCGCTGTGCCCGCTCGCCTTCACCGTGAAGGCCAACCTCAACAGACACCACAGAACGGTAAGTAAACTATCCTTTTTGATAAACTAGCTTTTGCCCGCGACTTCGTCTGCGTGGAATTAGTGACAGCAGCTAACGCAGGTATATATATAGCAATCATTAAATTCGCGCATTTCTTACTTCAATTATTAGGCAATTCATTAAGTCTTTCAATTTCACCCCCCTTTGCAATCTCTTCAGGGATGATTTTTCTGACATAAAAACTATCCTATATCCTTCCCCGGGACTCAAACTATCTCTATACCAAATTTCAACTAAATCGGTTCAGCGGCTTAAGCGTGAAGAGTTAACAGACAGACAGGCACACTTTCGCCTTTATAATATTAGTATGGATATATAATATTTTAAACTTTCGCGTTTTGAACACATATTAACTCACATATAGACGGGTCTAACGCGAATTTTATTCAATTACCTTTATTTACCGACGTTTAAAAATAAAAATAAAAAAAATAAAATAAAAAATGTTTTATTGCCACAACTACCAAAATAAAATAAAAAGATAATACACATGAGAAAAACAAAATACACTTCATTTCAGAAAGACTTTAAATATACAAAACATGCACAATAATTGTGGTATAGGCAATGGGTACCAATCTGAGCTTTTTGCTAGATATATACCCAGCGCTGATTTTCAGACGGGTCGACACAGGTTTCACTGGTCGTGGTCGCGGCTGAGTGATGTCCCAGCAAAATGTCAAAACAGAGATTTGTGCAACTGCCTAAAAGTGTATGGAAAAGTTTGGGGTAGACATCACATCAGTCATCACCACATCACATCAGTCAGCCGCGACCACGACCAGTGCAACCTGTGTCGAAACGTCGGTCAATAAAGGTAATTGAATAAAATTCGCGTTAGACTCGTCTATAAATGTGAGTTAGTATGGATATAATTCCTATACAATTCCACACGCGTCACACCGGCGCGAGGCTCCAGTGCCCACCGTGCCTGCTCGACTTCGCCGAGTAAATAAAAGGATGCTTTAACTTTTAATTTAAGAGCTAAATCAAGGAGGTAAGTAAAGGCTTGTTGCTTCTCATATCCCTTCGGCCGTTTTCGAAACCAAAGATTGGAAACCAGTTTAGGAAGCAAATTATTTTCCTTTTTTGGAAACCTGGTTTCGAATGAAGAAAAATACTTCCGTTTTCTAAACTAGTTTCCAATGCAAAATATAGACTCTTCTTTTGAAACTCATTCATGGATAAAAGATATGCATAACACCTATTTTGTTATAGCTTTGACATTCAAATTCACAAAAAATAAGGACTTCACTTAAAAGTGGAGTTGGAGTTGTGTTTGAATTTGTCCATATTTTTAAGAAACTATTTATTTAATAGACTTTTTTTAACGAGCCTATAAGGTGTCCCACTGCTGGGCAAAGGCCTCCCCCCTAGACTTCCAATCCTCCCGATTAATTGCAGCATCCGTCAGTTGCTGGGAAATGTGTCCAGGTCGTCGCCGCAGGTCGTTCTCATAATTATTTGTTTTAAATTGAGTTAAATGTCTGTGTTTTTAACACTCAGTCGTCTGAAAACAAATCCATTTATACCTGAAATCGACTCTCATAATAGACAAGGGTTGCTCAAGGGTTAACTGGAAGAGATCCCTGAAAGGGATAAGTTCGCCTTTGTACTGATGATGTGTGTTCTTTCATGTTTTATGTTTCTTTTTGTACAATAAAGTATTTTACTACTACTACAAGTAATTTATTTAGACGTGTATATTTTAATACCTCCTTGGTTGAAGCTACCACGAAAACCGAAATTCGCTTTGCGGGGATCTTTCTCTTTTACTCCAATGACGGCGTAATCAGAGTGACAGAGAAAGATGTCCGCAATTTGCGAACTTCGATTTTCGCAGTTATAGCCCATTTTTATTAATGACATAATTACCTTATATAAAAATTAAGACAAGAGCTGTTTCCCACCGACGTCCAGTTTTCTGCGATACGGTTTTTTGCAGGATCCAGTTTTCTGTAGTATGCATGCAGGATCCCGCAAACAGAATCCTCGTGTGAAAGTTACTATATTAGCACCTATACTACTAAAACGGGATCCTGCAAAAAACCGTACCCGCAAATAACTGGATGTTAGTGGGAAAGCGGCCTGACTGAGTATTGCTATATTGTTTATTTTTCTTTAGGCGCACTTGAAGCTGCACCCCCGCATCCCGTGCTCGATCTGCGGACGCGTGTTCACCACCAACTCCTGCGTCAGGGTCCACATCAACACGGTACACCACGGCCAGCCCGGGCCCAAGCGGGACCGACGCAAGCGCAAGAAACCTGACTCACCCTGTACCATCTCTAGTCTCACACAATAGTGTAACTTGAAGCTGCACCCCCGCATCCCGTGCTCGATCTGCGGGCGCGTGTTCACCACCAACTCCTGCGTCAGGGTCCACATCAACACCGTCCACCACGGCCAGCCGGGGCCCAAGCGGGACTGGCGCAAGCGCAAGAAACCCGAGTCACCCTGTACCATCTCTAGTCTCACACAATAGTGTAACCTGAAGCTGCACCCCCGCATCCCGTGCTCGATCTGCGGGCGCGTGTTCACCACCAACTCCTGCGTCAGGGTACACATCAACACGGTGCACCACGGCCAGCCGGGGCCCAAGCGGGACCGGCGCAAGCGCAAGAAACCTGACTCACCCTGTACCATCTCTAGTCTTACACAATAGTGTAGCTTTACTTGAAGCTGCACCCCCGCATCCCGTGCTCGATCTGCGGGCGCGTGTTCACCACCAACTCCTGCGTCAGGGTCCACATCAACACGGTACACCACGACCAGCCCGGGCCCAAGCGGGACCGGCGCAAGCGCAAGAAACCTGACTCACCCTGTACCATCTCTAGTCTCACACAATAGTGTAACTTGAAGCTGCACCCCCGCATCCCGTGCTCGATCTGCGGACGCGTGTTCACCACCAGCTCCTGCGTCAGGGTCCACATCAACACCGTCCACCACGGCCAGCCGGGGCCCAAGCGGGACTGGCGCAAGCGCAAGAAACCCGAGTCACCCTGTACCATCTCTAGTCTCACACAATAATGTAACTTTACTCGCCCAGTACTCTCTCTATCTCTATAGTCTGTATCTTTAGGTATTTAAATAAAAGTAAACAAATCTACCCTCAAATGGCTCCTAAAGCCAGTTGAGGGTAGATGAAAAGATTACATGTACAAATAATTTAGGTTTGTCAGGTTGTTCAGACCCTGATCCAGGCGGTTTATAATTTGGTCGGTTAACCAAGCGGGACCGGCGCAAGCGCGAGAAACCCGAGTCACCCTGTACCATCTCTAGTCTCACATAATAATGTAACCTTACTCGCCCAGTACGATCCCTATAAGTCTATAGTCTATCTTTATGTATTTAAATAAAAGCACAGAATACGTTTGACATGTTTTACTTTCTACATGAAGATCCTTATTAGGAGACACAATTAATCTTATTATTGTTTATTTTAAATTAGAATGTAATTTTTGACGACCATGATGAGAAGATAAGCATAAGCATGTTGGTTGTTGCATAAGCATTTGCTAAAACAAGAGTTCGAATAATATCCATCATTATTATATTTATAGTATGTATTGTATAAATATGTAGTAGTTTATATATATTTTATTTATTTATGTAGTTTATATGTATAGTTTGCTTTTTTTTATATTCACTGAATAGGTATATTTCTCTCTGCACCAATTGTAGATGTCTGTTTGGCCCTATGGTTGACTGGTAGAGAATGCCATTTGGCATTAAGTCCGCCATTTGTACATTTTTGTATATACTTTGTGCAATAAAGTATAAATAAATAAATAATAAATAAACATAATTTTGACGAATGTAACAAATATATAGTGTAATTTTCATCTTGAAATAAAAAAATCTAATCTAAGTAATAGTACTACCGTACAAAAAGAAAACTTCCTCCAAAACCAAAGTTTGACAGCGGTTCAGGGTCGAATCATGCTGTGCCTTTCTAATATATGGCACTATCCCTTTCGGCTATTTAGGGTTGTCAAAATTCAAGCCATTATCTTATCTGTGGTCGTGCATGCAAAGGGATGTCAAGTTGTGTCAACCCTAATATTAGCTCGGAGCAATGCTGAGCCGAACGGAGCCGAGTTTGGCCGAAGTCACGAGTTTCGCACCCGTGATAAAAGTAAACAAACAATTTGTAAATTTTCGGGTAGTTATAACATTTCTTGGTTAACCGACCAAATACAAAACCGCCCGGATCAGGGTCTGAACGACCAGACTTTAACTTAAATTATTTGATCGTGTAATGTTTTCATCTACCGTCAACTGGCTTTTGGAGCCATTTGAGGGCAGATTTGTTTACTTTTATTTAAATACCTAAAGATACAGAATATTATCTTACACAATAATGTAAATAAAATAAATGGGAGGAATTCATTTATTGTTTTATTTTCATCGAGCCACATGTAAATAGTAGATTGTTGACCAAGGGTTGAAAGGCACCCATTTCTGTCGAGGTAGTGTGGCGCTCGAACGTTCAGGCATTCAGCCACGATTGAAAATTGTGTCATCATCATTCTCTTGCCCTTGTCCCATTCACTTGGGGTCGGCGCAGCATGTCTTTCTCTTCCACACCTCTCTGTCGCCCGTCATTTCATCATTCACATCATTCAAACACAATTAAGTTTCGTTGTTTTATCACAGAGTTCCTATGGCCACCTCCGGTCTCCATCATCAGATAGCTAGATGACACCATAATATTGCAATGTCACCTGACTTACGTATGTACATATGCAAAATTTCAGCTCAATCGGAAACCGGGAAGTGGATCAAATTTAACTTGCAAGATTTGATTACACACAGACAGACCACGGTCAGGTGAAACTAAATAAAAGCTTGTAATAAGCTTCATTATCGTACTAAGGTTACAATACTTCATTAATCATTTGCTTGTAATTTCATACGAAATTTTAAGGACAGTAGACCTTATTAGCAAGCTTTTATAATATAATTGAAGATAATATTTAAGTTAAGATTAAAAAACGCGATTTTAATACCCTATATCGAATAATTTTCCGAATATTTTCAGTTAAATGCCTATCTACAATCCGAAAAACAGTTTCACTTGCATTGTGGTTTCTAAAACCACACCATTACTGTTTTTCACAATCCATAACTCCCGCGCGAATAATATACCTGTGCATTTGTCCTTCAGTATACCTGCATGAAATAAGATCTTTTTCGATCAAGTGTGATGAAAAATACATATATCTAACAGTTTCCGAGTATAATGGCTGTGATATACAGAGAGGGACAGAAGGACACAACGAAACTGTAAGGGTTCCGTATTTACATTTGGCTACGGAACTCTAAAAAACAACTTCTTGAATTTAAACACTGTAATTATCTTACAAAGCAGATAACTTGTAACAAATTAAAGTTAATTTTTACTTTAGAGACATGTTCGTGTCGCCAGAAGAGAGCCGACCTGGACACCTCCTTATACCTTATACCCTTACTTACCCCTTATTCATAAACGCGCTACAAACCTCAATTAGCTAATAATCGTTTGTCTTTATCCGTCATTTTGACTTATAAATAAATAAAATAAAAATCATTTATTTCTGGCGATTCATACTTGTTAGTAACAAACTTACAAATAGACTTAAATTAACTATGTTAGTACCTAAACTAAGATGTTGGGAGGTCCAGTGCCTAACTAATGCACTATCCCATCTCCCTGCCACTACGGCCAGGAGACTGTGGCGGCTGTCGCGCATGCACCCTGCGGAGCGTCGCGGCGCAGCGCTTATGTATTTGTAAGGGATATTCAAGTATTCTAGTAGTTTATTTGCATTCATGTTGTACATAAGATCTTATGAAATAAAGTTTCAAACATGAGCCCCGTTAGGGCATGGCAATCCTTATAAGTAACTTAAAACTAATGTGTTTTTTTTACACTAGGTAACAACTGTAACAAGCTTATTAGTTATTGTACAGAAAAATGACATTTTATCATTTGTCGTTTAAATATTCATTCACAGAATAATAGGTTTGCTTATAAGCATTTGTTTTAGTTTATTTGAAAAAACACTTTCTTTTTCTTCTTTTTTAATTTCTTCAGGTAGTTTATTATATAATTTTATCGACATTTTTAAAGGGCCATTAGAATGTAGTTTTAATCGGGAGGGTGGTGGCATCAATCTTGAATTGTATCTAGATGGGTAGGACGAGGGTATGTCTCCTCGTTTAGTGTAAAATTCTGTGTATTTATGTACAAATTTGCAAGTCTCCAAAATGTAAAGGCAGGGTAGAGTAAGTATTTTATATTTTACAAAGTATGGTTTGCAACTATCCAGCTCTTCAATATTGACGATTATCCGTATCAGTTTTTTTTGCTTAATGAAAAGGGAGGGAGCTTCACTACTATTTCCCCATAAGATTATTCCATAGCAGAGCCAGGAGTATCCATAGGCATAGTATGTTGAGAGTGCGGTTTGAATGTCGGTAGTTTTTTTGATTTCGCGAAGTGCATAGGAAAATGTGGATAATTTGGTTCTAATATTATTTATGTGCGGTTTCCAGGATATGTTTTTATCTATAGTGATTCCGAGTAATGAAAATGAGTCAATTATTTCTAGTTTAACAGAGTTGTGGCTGAAATCGATTGCCAATGATTCTTTCTGATAGGGGTAGAATGTCATTAATTTAGTTTTATTATAATTTATTTCTAAATTGTGATCGTGCATCCAGCTCTCGACGTTAGTAAGGATGTTATTTATTTTATAATTTAAGTTGGTTGTACATTGTCAGGGTGTGAGTATTGAGATGACGTCAGCAAATAAGATAGATTTATCTTGTATGGTTTTTGGAAGGTCGTTTATGTAACATAAAAATAGGAGGCAGCCGATTACACTGCCTTGCGGTATGGAGGAGGTGATAACTTGAGTTTCTGACTGCACTTTTTGTATTATGCCCGTTTTATGGTCAAAGTGATCTATTTCGACATATTGGTTTCTATTTGTTAGGTATGACTTGACCCATTTGTGAGCTATAAAACACACGTTAACTAAATCAGGCCCGTAAAGTTTTAAAAACTTTCAATGCTTATATAATGCCTGCATCAGAGCTTTTAGTGTTTCTTTAGGTGAATCCTTAATTGTATTTTCTGCTTGCACTTGTATTCGCAATAATTACACTGGTAAGGATTTTCGCCCGTGTGTGTCATCTCGTGAGTTCGTAAAGTTGTTTTCCAATTGCACTTGTATTCGCAATAATTACACTGGTAAAGCTTTTCGCCCGTGTGTGTCATCTCGTGAGTTCGTAAATGTGTTTTCCGATTGCACTTGTATTCACAATAATTACACTGGTAAGGCTTTTCGCCCGTGTGTGTCATCTCGTGATTTCGTAAGCGTGTTTTCAGCTTGCACTTGTATTCGCAATAATTACACTGGAAAGGCTTTTCGCCCGTGTGTGTCATCTCGTGAGTTCGTAAATTTGTTTTCCGATTGAACTTGTATCCGCAATAATTACACTGGTAAGGCTTTTCGCCCGTGTGTGTCATCTCGTGAGTTCGTAAATGTGTTGTCCGATTGCACTTGTATTCACAATAATTACACTGGAAAGGTTTTTCGCCCGTGTGTGTCATCTCGTGAGTTCGTAAGTGTATTTTCAGCTTGCACTTGTATTCGCAATAATTACACTGGAAAGGCTTTTCGCCCGTGTGTGTCACCTCGTGAATTCGTAAATGTGTTTTCCGATTGCACTTGTACTCACAATAATTACACTGGAAAAGCTTTTCGCCCGTGTGTTTCATCTCGTGATTTCGTAAGTATATTTTCTGGTTGCACTTGTAGTCACAGGAGTTACATTTAAAGGGTTTATCATCGCTATGTATCACCTCGTGAGTTCGTAAGTGTCCTCTATAACGACTCCTGTAGTCACAGTACCTACACTTGAAACGCTTCTCGCCAGTGTGAATGATCAAGTGAGTTAATAAGTATTTTTTCAGCGTACCCTTGTAATCACAGTGGTTACATTTAAAGGGTTTATCGCTATGTTTTCTATCCTTGTGTGACATTTGTTGACGATCTACAGCAATGTTCTCTCGAGTGGAATTACTCGACAGTCCTAACGACAAGTGAGTGCGTATGTGTTTCTCCAAAACCGACTTGTTCCTGAACCGTTTGCCACAATGGTGACATTGATAGATGGTGGTGGTGACATGGGGTGTGGGTGCGGGCTCGGTGGCGTGCAGCTTGTATGTGCGGCGCCCGACCCGGCAGGTGCGCCGCTCCGCGTCCACCAGCAGGCGCTCCAGCCTGACCGAGCACGAGCGGCGCCGACCCGACACCATAGCAGAGGAGAGGAGAGTGGACGCTGTAAGACGATAAAATATCATACGGCTATCTATGATTACCTGTAAACACCCACCAAACAAAGTTACATGAGAGTAATTTGTGTAGTCTTGCCATTTGGCATTGGCCCTCGCGCAGCTCAAATGAATTAGGGTATAAGTGTCATATAAATACACAAGTTTTTAAACTTTAGGTACCCAAAAGAAGAGAGACTCCAAAGTAGTCTTACTCCGGATTTAATCATACGCTTAACTATGAGCAAAAAAGTGTTAAATGTTAATTAGAAATCTATTCAGGCTCGGGCCCTCCCCGTGAGTAGCGCCCAGCATATAGAAAATGAATACCTAGCAATTCTAGGACATCTGCACAGACCACTCACCTTGTCCGTGTCCTTTAACCTTCCCAATTGTGGTGTTCCTGAATTCACAAATGTCCCATGGTTTGAATTCCCGTAAGGGAATTTATTGATGTTTATCACTAGTACTATTACTACTACTAGGTTGTATGTTGTATGTATAATGTTGTCTAGTGACTATAGTACAAGTTATGCTTAGTTTGGGGCTAGGTTTATCTGTATAAGATTATTTATAATTATTATTTATAATTTCCCCAAATTACTTAATAGACCGGGAGATAGTGACACATTTTACTGGGTCATTTGTACCAGTATGGCGGTTCGTCAGGGGTCTAAGTACGTAAAGAACGAAATAAAAATGATGGTCATAGCGCTGGTACCGGCGGCCCAATCGCGTGGGCGTTAGTCGAACGTGTCGGATAAAATACGAGTGTCGAACGATTTGTTCCACAAAAATCCTCGTATTATTCGATAGTCCATAAAAAAGAAGTAGACGGTAGCGTAATGCCATACTTCTCCGGTGTGACTTACAGCCCGCCATACTGAGGCGAACACATTAATTAAAAAAAAACAATCCAATCATTTGTGCCAAGCTAATTTTTGCACAGGTGATCATCGTCGAGCAGCCATTCATGGACATCACCATGCCATACTTTTCGGATGGTTCCAAATGGCCGCCATACCGCCGCAAAGGAGTTATTTTTTTTTTATTGCTAAACGATTTGTACCATCTTGTAATTTTTTTTCAAGACTTTCTGTGTGATCATAAATGGAAATCTCATAATGCCATACCTGTAGGAGGTGGCAAATGTGTACAATATTTTTTTATTATTTATTGGTGCCCCTTTTTCCCCCTATTAGAAGTATGGCAAATATAATAATGGTCACATTGCATCATATAATTTCCAAAAATCCAAATGCCATACTGGTACAAATCGTCAAAAAATTGTTTTTTGTTTTAAGTCTTGGCTTAAGTCTCACAGTCGTCCGCCCCGTAGTTATAATCTGAAATATATTTTTTTAGGTACAATTGTATCCAAACAAACAGAATATGATGATGCCATGCTGTAAAAAAATATTTTACGTATACATAGTCGTATTTTTGAAACGTGTCGATTAAATAAGTTTTTCAAGTATGGCAGCACTTTATCCCCCTACTATAAGTATGGCAATTATAATAACGGTCACATTTTATCAAATACTTTCCAAAAATTTAAATGCAATACTGGTACAAATCGTTTAACAAAAAAAAAAATTAACTCCCTTGCGGCGGTATGGCGGCCATTTGGAACCGTCCGAAGAGTATGGCATGGTGATGTCCATGAATGGCTGCTCGACGATGATCACCTGTGCAAAAATTAGCTTGGCACGAATGGTTGAATTGTTTTTTTTTAATTAATGTGTTCGCCTCAGTATGGCGGGCTGTAAGTCACACCGGAGAAGTATGGCATTACGCTACCGCCTACTTCTTTTTTATGGACTATCGGAAAATACGAGGATTTTTGTGGAACAAATCGTTCGACACTGGTATTTTATCCGACACGTTCGACTAACGCCCACGCGATTGGGCCGCCGGTACCAGCGCTATGACCATCATTTTTCTTTCCTTCATTACATGCTTAGACCCCTGACGAACCGCCATACTGGTACAAATGACCCAGTAAAATGTGTCACTATCTCCCGGTCTATAACTTCTTGCTATGATTTAATCAGTCAAATTTTATTGAAACATTAAGGAACAAAAACATGACTAAATTATAGTACCCTAAATGATTAAAAATAAAACACCCCTATACTACAGTAACAATTCACCCCTCGGCAAGGTGGGTTCCCAGTCACATCCACCAGCCTCTTTGATAAGGCTCTGAAAAATTTCAGGGCACCGGGACCCCACTATGATTATACAGGGTGACCTTAGCCATTGGACAAACCCTGAAATCCCACGTACGTAGGGTTACTTCTCAGAAATGCTCTAACGGTAATATTTTTAGGGTTCCGTACCCAAAGGGTAAAACGGAACCCTATTACTAAGACTCCGCTGTCCGTCCGTCCGTCCGTCCGTCTGTTACCAGGCTGTATCTCACGAACAGTTGAAATTTTCACAGATGATGTATTTCTGTTGCCGCTATAACAACAAATACTAAAAACATAATAAAATAAAGATTTAAGTGGGGCTCCCATACAACAAACGTGATTTTGACCGAAGTTAAGCAACGTCAGGCGGGGTCAGTACTTGGATGGGTGACCGTTTTTTTTTGCCGTTTTTTGCATTATAGTACGGAACCCTTCGTGCGCGAGTCCGACTCGCACTTGCCCGGTTTTTTTTATTAGAACAAAAGATAAAAAAAAATTATCAAACAAAAGTTATTTCCAATAATCGACAACAAAAAGAAACATACTGTATAAAAAAAAAATTATCAAACAAAAGTTATTTCCAATAATCGACAACAAAAAGAAACATACTGTATTAATCATTGGCAGTGCTATTGACAATTTGTTTGTAAATGTGCGGCAATGATGACATTTGTCAAAAGTCATAATCTTATTAATGTCATAAATAAAAAAGATAATCCAAACGGTCGAAGAAGGTTTCATACTATTTATTACCTCAGGAGCTCCTAACACATACAGGTTGCTCCAAAGTAAAAAAATAATAATTTGTAAATTTCTTCGTAACCGCTACACCGATTGTTATGATACTTCGTATACTGGTTCTAAATACCCTAATGCATATGTACATTTCGGCTTTGTCCAATGGCTAGGGGCACCCTGTATATGTAAGTAAATATAATGGGTTTGCAATCATAAATTATGATTAAACTTTGATAAATTGTAAAATCTTCAAATGATGGTACATCACATCATTCAAGATTTTTTTTGAATTCACAACTGACCTGTTGGTGCGTGGCGCACGCGCCGCTCCACTAGCACGGGACCGAGCACGAGCTCATGTTTCACTGCGTGGTCGGTGTACAGCCCCGCCGCCGCCGCCGCCGCGCTCACACCGAGCGACTCGTCTTTTACACACTCATCAGAGCACGAAGGCTCGTCTTTAACACACACGTCATCCAGCAAAGGTTCATCTTTCACAATCAATTCGTCGATCGAGGGCTTCTCTGTTATACACACATCCTCACAGGGCTCAGCCTTCACGAAAACATTCTCTGCGCCCTGTAACGCTGACGACTCCATCGTCAACTCATTTGATTTGATAGGTATGTTCTTTTATTTAACGTAAACAGAGGTAGTATCTGTTAATGTCAACAAAAAATAAAGAGTATAGTCTATGATAGGTATTTGAATTATTCGGTTGTCAATCTAAAAAAACAAATGTAGGTGTTCTTCTTGTATGAGACGCCATTATAGTATGTAGTCTTGTTTTGAGAGTAATAAACTTAATTTGGTGTTTAAAAGCTTTTTCTTTCCTGCTTGGAGCCCTAATCCTAATAGGTTATGGGCCCAGGCACGGAAAGTTAACAGTAGAGAAGTAATTGCGACAAATTTTACGCACATTGGTGTCGTCGGCTCTGACAGGCCGAACTGGAGGAAGTAAGTCGTAATGGAGAAAGTGGAGAGAGTGGAGAGCAGCAGGGCCGTAATACTCGGCGAAAATAATTGGCCAGCATGGCAGCTACAAACTCGTATTGTGTTGAAAGCGAGAAACCTATATAAAGTAGTGACAGAGGTATGTACGGAGACAAATACAGCAGAGAAACAAAAATGGGATGATTTAGACAGAAAAGCCCAGGAAGTTATTGTTTTAAGAGTGGAAGAGGGAGTTTTACATTATTTAGCGACATGCGAGACTGCAAAGGAGATGTGGGACAAGTTGGTCACTGTTTACGATTCTAAGTCGAAGGTGGGCATTCATTTACTACAGCAGAAGTTTTATAGCCTTAAATATGAAGCACCCATGGCAAAATATCTGTCATCGGTTGATGAAATTGTCAATAAACTCAAGACGTTGAAGGAAGTAGTTTCAGAGAAGATGGTTATAACGAAGATTCTCATGACCCTACCAGAGTGCTACAAGCACTTTACTTCTGCATGGGAGTCAGTTGCAGAAGGGGAGCGGACTTTGAAGAATCTTCAAGCACGGCTATTGGTAGAGGAGGAACGCAACGGAGCTAGTCAAGTACAAGTCGAAGCCACGTCCGCCGCGCTCCTGAGCAAGCATAACAACGCAAGAGTCTTCAAGAAGGGTGATAAAAATGATAGTGTGAAATGTTTTGAGTGTGGAAAAGCCGGACATTATAAGAATGACTGTAGAAATAGAAAATGTAATTATTGTGGAAAGGTAGGGCACCTTTATAAAGATTGCAGGGCAAGACAACACCCAAGAGTATCGAGGGCTCCAAATGCCTACATCATGGAGAGCTCTTGGACTGGACGTGCATTTGTGATGGACTCGGGAGCCAGCGAGCACATGTGCAAATCCAGGGAGCTCTTCTCTAAACTCACAGAGGTGGAAAATAGATGGGTTACGGTTGGTAACGGCAACCAATTAAAGGTATGTGGTGTTGGCTCTATAGAATTGAAAGCAAACAATTGCTGTGAATATACAGACTCAGTATTGTTTGACGTTTTGTATGTGCCAGAACTTAAAGTAAACTTATTCTCATTAATTTGTGCATTTGACAACGGGTATAAGTTGATTGCAGGTAGTAAGCTATGTAAGTTAGTTAGATGGGGCCAAGTAACATGCACTTCATATCGCAAGGAAAATCTATTTTTAATGGATTTCGAGTTTAATGAAGCAGTAGCTTTGGCTACCACTAAAAGCGTTAATGAATGGCATAGTATCTTGGCGCACCAGAATCTTAACCAGGTAAAAGAAGTATTGAGTAAAAATAATGTAAAACTTGAAGGGCTGACTGAGCAATGTGTACCTTGTATTAAAGGAAAGCAGCACAGGTTACCATTCAGCAGCAGTACAAATCGGGCAAGTGCCCCTGGGGAGTTGATTCATATGGATTTGTGTGGACCAATGGAGGAGAGGTCCATAGGTGGGTCTCTATATTTCTTGTTGTGTAAGGATGACTACAGTAGCTATCGCTTTGTATATTTTTTGAAACAGAAGTCAGAGACAAAAGAGAGGATCGAAACACTAGTTAACAAGTTTGAAAATGAGACGGGTCATAGAATCAAAACTGTTAGGAGTGACCGTGGGACAGAGTTTGTGAATAAAGATGTTATGGATTTGTTTAACAGGAAAGGCATCACTCATCAAACATCTGTCAGCTACACGCCAGAGCAAAATTCGCGGGCTGAAAGAGACATGCGAACTTTAGTAGAAGCAGGAAGGACAATGTTACAGGAAGCTGCACTAGGAAAAGAACTTTGGGCAGAGGCAGTGAATACAGCTGCATATGTGATTAACCGGACTGGACCAAGTAAGGTACCTAATAAGACACCATACGAACTGATGTATAACAAAGAATTTGACATAAATACA
Organism: Cydia splendana; assembly: GCF_910591565.1. Classification (NCBI taxonomy): domain Eukaryota; kingdom Metazoa; phylum Arthropoda; class Insecta; order Lepidoptera; family Tortricidae; genus Cydia; species Cydia splendana. The sequence continues at coordinate 1,012,643 of NC_085983.1, read as the reverse complement.
TTGCACAAATTTGGTTCAGAGGTGTACATCCATATACCAAAACAGAGACGTCTTAAATGGGACGCTAAAAGTAAGCATGGTATTTTTGTGGGATATGGAGAGTACAGTAAGGGGTATAGGATTTGGGAACCTAATACAACTATGGTTGATACATACAGAGATGTTACATTTATAAAAGATGTTACAGAGAAGTCTGACGGAAAGAAGAAGACCAAGACAATAGAAGAAGGAACAAAGAGTGATTGTATTTTCCAGACGTGCATGAGTGAAGAAGAAGAAAAGGAGTCTTCATCTCCTGAACAGTTGCATGATATTTCTGGATATGAAACCCCAGACGAACCTGTTGAAGATGAAAACCAAATTGTGGAAAATGAAAACCAAATTGTGGAAGACGAAAACCAAATTGTGGAAGATGAAAACCAAATTGTGGAAGATGAAAATACAGAAATCGGACCTGATACGGGACATGAAAATAATGCAACAGGTCGAGGAACAAGGACTAGACAGATAACCAAGCCTAAGCGTTTGGACGACTACGTTTTGGGATTTACAGCAGTTAATGACGAAAGTCAACTCACATATAAAAATGCAATAGAAGGAAGTGACAAAAACAAGTGGAATGAGGCCATACAAGCAGAATTTGATGCACTAGAACGGAATGACACATGGATAGAGACTGATTTACCAGCGGGAAAGAAGGCTATTGACACCAAATGGGTCTTTAAAATAAAGAAAGGTGAGAATGGAAAGCAACAATATAAGGCAAGACTGGTGGTTAGAGGGTTTCAGCAGGAAGATAGATTTGATCACACAGAGATTTATGCACCAGTGGCTAGACTACCAACTTTGAGAATCCTACTTGCAGTTGCGTGCAAATATAAACTGAAGATGTTACAGATGGACGTAAAGAGTGCCTTTTTGTATGGAGACATACAAGAGGACGTATATTTGAAAAGACCTGAGGGAATGGCGGAAAGCAGTAAAGTGCTTAAACTGCAACGATCGCTATACGGATTAAAGAGATCGCCTAAGATGTGGAATAATAAGTTCAATGATTTCATGATTAAGGAAGGGTTTTCAAGAAGCGAAGCGGATTGTTGCCTGTACTACAAGAGCAAAGAAAGAATTTATGTCCTGATATATGTGGATGATATACTCATTTTAGGAAAAAGTACAGAGCAGATAAACCATTTAAAATTGGCACTGGAAACACGTTTTGAAATGAAAAGTCTCGGTGAAAATAATCTGAAATATCTCGGAATAAACATACTTAATAAGAATGACACCATAGAGTTAAACCAAAAGAGATACATAGAAGACATTTTAAAGAAGTACAAAATGGAAGAATGCAACATCATAGCGACACCTATTGAAGTGGGTCTTGAACTAAATTCGGAACCGTCAAATGATGAGGAGATGACAAGGAAATGCAGAGGACTCATAGGAAGCCTCATGTATGTAATGCTGGGCACAAGACCGGATATATGTTTCGCTCTAAACTATCTTTCAAGATATCAGTCGATGGGATCTTCTGGATTATGGAAAGCACTTAAAAGAATTCTTAGATACTTGAAAGGCACCATAGATGCTAAACTTATTTACAAAGCTACTGAAGAAGCTCCACTATTGGGATACACGGACGCTGACTGGGCGGGAGACAAGGCGGATAGAAAGTCTACGTCAGGATACGTTATGAAGGTTTTCGGTTGTACAGCGTCATGGGGTTGTTCAAAACAACAATGTATCTCCCTTTCTTCAACCGAATCGGAATACGTAGCTTTGGGGAAGGGGATAATGGAGGCGTGCTGGATACGTAACCTCCTTCTGGAGTTAGGGCTGCATTTTCAAAATTTTAAAATATATATTGATAATCAGTCGGCCATTCATGTTGCAAATAATGTAGACAACAAAAGACTTAAACATATAGATCTAAAGTACCATTTTGTGAAACAAAAGGTAACTGAAGGTCTATTGCTGCTAGAACATATTCCTACAAGTCAACAGTTAGCTGATCTGTTTACAAAAGCGTTGGGAAAAGTGTTTTTTCGAGACCTGTGTTCTCAAATAGGTTTGAGTGGTAATTTTTAACTTACCCTTAAAAGTATGTAAATGGTACCCGACAGACCCATAAAGTGTTCTTTTATTTAAAGTGGTTAATTGTGTTGTGTTCGCTATGTGGTCGTAGTGTTTTAGTTGCTGACGATCTATGTTTGAAGGACTTCTAAATATTCCTTCAATTTATAGTTTTTTCTGCTGTCGGTACCTAGCTTCTTTTGTTGAGGAAGGGTGTTAATGTCAACAAAAAATAAAGAGTATAGTCTATGATAGGTATTTGAATTATTCGGTTGTCAATCTAAAAAAACAAATGTAGGTGTTCTTCTTGTATGAGACGCCATTATAGTATGTAGTCTTGTTTTGAGAGTAATAAACTTAATTTGGTGTTTAAAAGCTTTTTCTTTCCTGCTTGGAGCCCTAATCCTAATAGTATCTTCTTTATTTCGAAACCAAATCTGTAATAATAAATTGCTCTGATAATTAGATTAAGATTAATTACGATTCATAAGAGCTTGTTGCTAGGCCTACATGAATAAAGTAAATTTTGTTTGTTTGTTTGTTTGTTTAAAATCCTCCAAATGTTATGCGACAATCTATTTCTTGGTGAAATTCCCCCAAAATCAGATTAAATTAAATAAATTAGGTTTCATATTTCAGTGCTGCAAGTGACATTTATTTAGTTGACAACTTGACATTGACAGTTGTTTTTTTTAAGTTTTTTTAACTCAACGTAGAGTAGCCAGGCGTCATGACGATTCATTTTCCCAAAAAGGTTTTTTGTGAATTTTAAGGCATCTATGGGGGCGAATATGTAGTGAGGGTAGTAAATGGTTGACTGGCCCCCTTTCGCAAGTTTCCGGCGATCGTATAGATGTATAAGCACATTTAAGTGCTTTTAAGGTTAGAACAGACGGGCGTACCGGACCACAACCTTGGTCCGGTCCGAGGCCTGTTCGTTCGGTCGAGTGCCAAGAATACAATACTCCTTAAGCCCCCATTCGCACGACAGCTTTTTCAACGCGCGTTAAAAAAGCGCTTGAATCTGTCCAAGCTCTAAATTCGACTTAACGACCAAGGGTTAAAGTCGAAAATCCAACAACGCTTGATAAAAAGCGCCACCGCTATCGTGTGAATACATACATGGTTATCCATTTGTGTCATTCAAACGCTTTTTTAACGCGCGTTGAAAAAGCTGCCGTGCGAACGGGGCCTAAGCGCCCTCCATACTTCATACTCCAGGGCTTCATACCAAGGGCCAACGTTTTCTGTTCTCTTTCACGGCGCAGCAACTAGTATAATTTCTCTCTCCTCGCTCTTTTAAAAATGCCGTTTGTCAAAAAAGGACAACCATACTGTTGACAAGATGGACTTCAAATCAAGTGTTGCCTCTTTTGATGCGCCCAGGCTGTGTATGTGTGCGTAAAAGCGTATATGTGTGCTCTTTTAGGGATGTGAAAAGTCGATTTTAATCATGTTATATATATATCGATAAACGCTACAGAGCGGAACGAAATAGCGATTAATTGAAGCTTCAATATCTTCGTTAAACATGAACATAATTGAAATGCTAATGGATAATGAATATATTATAATGTAATAAAATAATTCAATTTTTGCGGAACACATATTTTAGTAGGTATTTATGTATTTTAATTAAATATCCGAACTTTCCCTTGGTTCCCTGCTGGGGCGTGACGATAAAATTGTGATCTGATAACCACAATAAAGAATAAAAGCGTTTTTGTTCATTTTAGGTATCGTTAAACCTTTGAAGTAAAATTAAAATTGCAAGAAATGTCGATAGTTTATCGATATGACGTTATCGACATGGCTACAGCAAGGTGGGCCTCATTGTTAATCGTACACTAAACAAAAGTGGCAACAGTGACAGCACGCTGAGACGGGATCTCTATATATTAAATCTATGCTTCATACTAACGAGCGCCTTTTCAATGCGCGTTAAAAAAGCGCTTGAATCCGTCCACACGCTAAATTCGATTTAACAACCAACGCTTAAAGTCGATAATCCAACAACGCTTGATAAAAAGCGCCACCGCCATCATGTAAATAAATCATAGATTTAATATATAGAGATCCCGTCTCAGCGTGCTGTCACTGTTGCCACTTTTGTTTAGTGTACGATTAACAATGAGGCCCACCTTGCTGTAGCCATGTCGATAACGTCATATCGATAAACTATCGACATTTCTTGCAATTTTAATTTTACTTCAAAAGTTTAACGATACCTAAAATGAACAAAAACGCTTTTATTCTTTATTGTGGTTATCAGATCACAATTTTATCGTCACGCCCCAGCAGGGAACCAAGGAAAGTTCGGATATTTAATTAAAATACATAAATACCTACTAAAATATGTGTTCCGCAAAAATTGAATTATTTTATTACATTATAATATATTCATTATCCATTAGCATTTCAATTATGTTCATGTTTAACGAAGATATTGAAGCTTCAATTAATCGCTATTTCGTTCCGCTCTGTAGCGTTTATCGATATATATATATAACATGATTAAAATCGACTTTTCACATCCCTAAAAGAGCACACATATACGCTTTTACGCACACATACACAGCCTGGGCGCATCAAAAGAGGCAACACTTGATTTGAAGTCCATCTTGTCAACAGTATGGTTGTCCTTTTTTGACAAACGGCATTTTTAAAAGAGCGAGGAGAGAGAAATTATACTAGTTGCTGCGCCGTGAAAGAGAACAGAAAACGTCGGGCCCTTGGAATAAATACACATGTATCCATTTGTAGTAGTAGTAGTAGTAATCACTTTATTGGACACAACACAGGTTTTCAAAAATAAATTACAGTAATGGAAGTACAAAGGCGAACTTATCCCTATAAGGGATCTCTTCCAGCTAACCTTCGAGTAGATCACGTCGGGGTCACCACTTTACCGTATGTAAGTAAGTATGTATTTGGGTACTACTATGGGATCAGAAGGTACGGTAAATAAATTAAAAGATGCGTGTTCATTAGTTGGTGTTTACTATCAGACTAATCTTACGGGCCGAGCAGGGTTGCCAACTCCAATTTTTTTTTACCCCTAGAGCTCAACTTAAAAACCCCTAAAACTGTACTATTGTTTTGGGAAAACCACTAAATAAAAAATAAAAGAAATTATACGTTTAATTAATTCTTTATTTATCCACTTTCCAGAATTTCGTACATTAAATCATTTTCAACCGGTTCGACATTTTTAGAATTTTTCTATGATCATACATATGAACGTTTTTTTTTTTTATTTGTCATGCTCTGAAAGAGGATCATTGTTGTTCTAAAAGGTGTGCAGAAAATGATACGTTTCTGCACTAGAGCATTTTAGGTTCCAAGTAAGATTTTATTAATTTTTTTACGATAAGCAAATTAAAATTTGGGTATAAAATTTGGAATTTGTTATACAATTTCCATTCTGATATTTGACTCCCCATTTCATAAATAACGATACTTTTGCCTAAATAATTAGTTGAAAATACCCTGAGATATACTAATGTGTAAATAACATTATTTGCGGTATTTGACGTCTGTCACTCACAACAGCAATACTACGTAAAATGTTTTGCACATCGAAATCACAAAGGAAAACCTGCACTGTGAACGTTTACGTTCTACGTCTTTTTTTTTTAATTTTAAGGTTGGCCGGACACCACCGTTATGAATCGGTAGTCGTCTAAGTAAATCGATATGAATTTTTCATTTTTCTTTTAATAAAAATAAGGAAAAGGTGGATAATTAACTGCAAATATGGATATATTTATCGTCACTTAACAGACAACAAATTTGACACAGGAATAACATAAATAAACTTTCAAATAGATCCCCAGTTAGTTTCAATTTTGACAATGGGTGCGACCTACTCGGTCGGTGTATTAAATACACCGGCCGACCGGTAGCTTGCGGGAAAACCATATAATTCTAGCTTTATTTAAATCTCAAATAAAAATTCATTATACGTCACAATTCGATACCTCAGTCTACGTGCCATCCAATCGTAATCGCTTGCTGTGACAATCGATTTGCGTTAGTTACATCTCTATATACGTCAGTCATAATGTGTCAAATACCGCAAATAATGTTATTTACACTATATAAAAATTTATACTTAGTCATGTTTTTAAAAAAACACATGCATTTTACTTTCCTCGTATTCGAAATGAAAAGTAGAGTGTTTAACTCGGGTGAAAGGCATAATTTCAGCGGCGGAAATGAGTGCCTTTCATCCCTTGGTTAACAATCTACTATTAACTATAACATTTTATTGGTTGGAGTAAATGTCACGCAAGAAACACGAATTACACGACACTTTTGGTGGAGCCCAACACTTATAGCCGTAATAGACTACCGTACCGTATAGAAGTACCCTGCCTCTCCCTGCTCCGCCGTACTTGCTTGCTGTTAATTATTGCTTATATATATATGTACCGGTATATACGGAGTTTCCAGTCGTCTTCCGTATGAAATGACATGTGCAAACGAGACAGCTGTACGAATGTGTATAGCGACGTCCCACGTCCCGTTCACACAGGTCATTTCGTAAGGAAACCGGGTAAAAATTCCGTATGTATGTGGCCGGCCTATCACCTCCCGACCCGACAAGGGGGCCCGACCAAAAGTATGGTCTAAACCCCCTTTAAAGCGACGAAAGATCATACAACCACGTTCCAAATCACTGTATAGCGTAAATCCGAACGTTCAGTCGTGTATTTCCTCCTCAGTCGAACTTGCGAGTTCAAGCAACACAGAGTGGGATACACTATGGTATCGATAATGTTTCATTCCCAGTATAGTATGTAGCTTCTCACGTCGTGAACACTTTTTCCATATCACACAAACATGGTATAGAAAAATCCCTAAAAAAACCACTAAAAATATTTAGCCCCTAAAAAACCCCTAGCTGGTTTTTTTTTCCCCTAGATCTAGTGGTAAAACCACTAAGTTGGCACCCCTGGGGCCGAGCGCAGTTCGCTCTAACTTATCCTATACCTATATACTACGGATACATATGTTATGGTGGTGGCGGGGAGACTCGCCACAAGAGGAAAACTCCAGTTAGGTCAGATAGACAAACTTACGAATATAGGGAATATAGCGGGCGAATATTGTACATACGTGCTCACAGGCTTCGGTCCGGTCATATCCCATTAAATATGTCTTTAGATAAAATAGTTTGTATGGAAAGCCAATAGTGCTGAACCGATTGAGATAAAATTTGGTATGGTCTACATTCTTCTTCTACTAGTGCGGTGATTAGCACTTTCCGTGCCTTTGTCTAAAGTTTAAAGGGCCATATATACCTACCTACTGTAAAACTTGGTACATAATACACGTGCGAATAGGTAATTCGCAACTCGTGACGATTTAAAATATTTCCCCTCGGTCTAATTTCATTTTTATCGGAAATCGTTAAGAATTTCCCACTTTTCGGACTTGTATCGTAGATAGAGTCGCATAATAATTGATTGTCCTAATGTAATGTTACGCATAAATTTTCTCCACCTGAAACAAAGAGTATTCTCGAAAATATTTTGCGTAGGTTGTGTAGAATAGGGTAGGTTAGGTTAGGTTTGTTTTGTAATTTTTCAGAAATGTTATTAGTTTCAGCACAATAACAATTATGCGAAATGAGTTTTATGCGTAACATTAGGACAATCAATTATTATGCGACCCAATATAGACCCTTGCTCATCTGATAAGAGTGATAAGGAAAGCAGAGTCGCCCAACTGCGATATCTGCGACTCTGTCGAGAATGTACCCTAAAATCGGGTGAATAGGGTGAAAACTGAAATTCAAACCTCGATAACATTTTATTTTTACATATGAAAACTGAATGGTGTATATAATAAGTGTTCCGGACGTTTGTATTTTATTTTGGGTAGTTCCATTTCATAACTTTGACGATAAAGAGGAAAACCCACCTCACCCCGTAAGTACTGCCTCGTATTTGGGGTGAGAGGGGTTTTCATACAAAGGTGATTTTGGAAGATTGTTGGATCGATTTTTTTTTATTATGCGTATTACTATAGCTCCATTTTAAATTGGAATACATTATTTTTGTAGCAGTAGCCTTAAAATCCCTCAAACCTTCTCTCCCCATTCATAACCCACCTCTCCCCGCGAAGCCTACTCACCCAGTTTTACGGTACAGCACTTCCTAATGGAATGTGTTCGGACTCGAGACAAGAGGGCTCAACTATTTGAAGCTAGGGGTTATGCAGTAACTGATGTTGGGGGTTTTCACTCGATATTGGCGGAACCCCTGTCTAAAACTGCGAAATTCATGTACAGTTTTTTTGATATCTTAACACTTATTGAAACTCTGTAATGTAGAGGCCCAACGGAGCCGACATGTCTCATTGATACAGGCTTCTTTAAATATGTAAATTAAAAAAAATACAATTTTGTTCTCTACAAAAAGACAGTAAAAATTGTTTTGTAATGTTCATTTTGAGCTCTTTCAAATGATATCCCACTTGACCTAGTAACTAGATTTTGAAATTTTGCCCCCTATATTATATTGGGCATTTTCCATAATTATTAAAAAATTAATATAAAAAAACACTTCCAATGTGTAAGTATATCTAGGTTAGCGTTGTTCATATAACCACGCAGCGCGCTCATTCTCCGTGTTCATAACTATTCCAAATTTCAAATCGATAGCTTAAGTAGCTCGAGATATTTATCAATGTGACAGACAGACGGACGGACAGAGTCGCACCATAAGGGTTCCTTTTGTACCTTTTTGGTACGGAACCCTAAAAATATATCCCGCCTGTAAGGGTGTAGCGTAAAAGGCGCGAACGAATTCACCATACTATAAAATGTGTATCACCCCTTTACCGAGATTCGAACCCGGGATCTCCTGCTTCGTAGGCAGTCGTTAAGGAATGCAAATCGGTTATTTTTTTGTATGGAAATAACCGCGGTTTCGGTTAAAAACCGAATATTTCCATACAAAAAATAACCGATTTGCATTCCCTAGCAGTCGTGCCACTACTGACTAAGCTAGGAGGCCGTTGTCAGTCTTTTTGTTTTACTTTTACTAGCCAGTAACAACAGCAATTAATATGTCTTGGTGGGGGAGATGTGTATAATAACGAACCCTCGAGGTAAAATGGTTCCCCATCGTATTCGAGCGACTGTTAGTGCAATCTATAAATATGTAGTAAACGTCTGCCCCGCGACTCTTCCAAGTGCATCTTAAAGTGTCATGGTGGTGTGAGCACGCAGTGTGGTTTAATTAGAAAATAATTAAAAACATTGTCTAATGATGATAAGCCTGTTTTCTGGATACCATTACTTTTTGCTTGTTATGTTTAATTGACATTACGTTTCATTGTCGGATTATATTGATGTTTAGCTATATTTTATATAACAATGTTAATACCAACGCACGTTGAATTTCAGAGTTATATTTAGATCGATGTTTTCAATGTAATAAATTTATTCAATGCAGTTATGTTTTTTTTTATAAATATGTAATAACTTGGTAAAAAAACATTACATACTGATTGGGATAATTTTAACCATACCCTAGGGATCGTTATATACATACATACTGGTTTTACTAAACATAATAAGATATGAGAAATAAGTATGCAGTTATTTAAGTAAGAAAATTGACTATTCATTAAGATCTTGTGTTTTTGTCTTCAACTTTGAACACAGTAAAGAATTTCTCTTAAGGGGATCATTTTGCACACATCTCCCCTACTTGTGGTGCCACTGTTCTTTTAGTTTATGTTTAGTTTAGACCTCGGAACTCTCGCGAGAAGAGTGTTTCACAGTTGTACCCTAATAGTTATAAGTTACTGTTTGTTAAAGCTGTTGTTGGTGTTTTGTTAATGTAAAATAAATATATTAAAACTGATGGTCAATCGCGTATTTTGAATCGAAGATTACTCGACATTTTATAAATTGAGTATTATTGTATATTTTGCGTCTATTAATTTATAACTTTTTTTTTGTTAGTTATTAATAAATGGCTTTTCTTATGAAATATAAGTAATATCTGTCCAAATAATAACTAGTACTGATAGTCATACAGTCTCATACGAATGCAAATTCACATCAATGTATTTATAAATGTAATGCTGTAAAATTTGATTTCAATAAATATCAAATATCAAATAATAAATATTATGTAAATAATATTGACAATCATATAATATAAATACGTGTAGATTATTTTAGGGTAATTTATATTGTAATTGTATATTATTTTATTTATTATGAAAATAAATATCTACTTAAATCATGTTTCGTTGCATAATGAGAAGCTTCTTCAACGGCTCGCGTTATATTATAGAGCAAAACCTGTCGAGCTATCTTCGGAATAAAATACGTGAGGAATCCGTTTTAATATTATTTAATATGCCTGTGTCTCACAGAAGTTTTGCTATTAAAATAAAAATAAAATAGAAGACACCATGAGGAGTGTTATTGTAATACTGGGTACCTTGTGCTTGCACGGCGGCACAAATGCCACCATTTACGACGAGGAATTGTATAGGAGCGTTTTGGATCCGGAGCTGTGTGAGGCCCAATTAGAAGTTATGGACAAAAATCTATGTAAGTACATACTTTTCATTTCTCATGCTCTGAAAGAGGGTCATTGTTGTTCTAAAATGTGTGCAGAAAATGATACATTTCTGCACTGGAGCATTTTAGGTTCCAAGTACGAGACTATTATTCTTTAATTACGATAAGCAATTGAATTCGTGGGGCAGAGGCGCACAGATGCTCCACAAAGCGCTCGGCAAACGGTTGAGGGAGGCAACGGGCGACCGCGACCCCCGCGCGGGCAGTTTTCTCGCGCAGAGAATTTCAATCGCAATCCAGCGCGGGAACGCTGCCTGCGTGTTGGGCACCCTCCCGAGGGCACCAAATTTTGATAGGTATTTTTAATTTTTAGTTATAGTTACTTTGATTGTAGTTAGTTTTAGTTTTATATTCCTGTTTATGTCTTTTAGCAAGCGGACCCCAGGCTCCCATGAGCCGTGGCAAAATGCCGGGATAACGCGAGGAAGCAGAAGATGTCTTTTAGCAATTTATATTAATAAATATTTAACATGGGTATAAATGGATTTGTTATACAATTTCCATTCTGATATTTGACTCCCCATTCCATAAATAACCATACTTTTGCCTAAAATGTTACTTGAAAGTACCCTAAAAAAAGGTTCAGGCGGAGTATGTCACTTTCTTAGGACGTCACATTCTGAGGACGTCACATTCTGAGTTCGTCACTTTCTGAGTACGTCACTTTATGAGAACGCCACTTTCTGAGGACGTCACTTTCTGAGTTCGTCACTTTCTGAGTACGTCACTTTCTGAGTTCGTCACTTTCTGAGTACGTCACTTTCTGAGTTCGTCACTTTCTGAGTACGTCACTTTCTGAGAACGCCACTTTCTGAGTACGTCACTTTCTGAGGACGTCACTTTCTGAGATCGCCACTTTCTGAGGACGTCACTTTCTGAGTACGTCACGTTTTTAGCATAGGTACGATATCATCATCATCATCATATTTCCAAGCAGATGAAGTCGCGGCCGAATGACCTTCGGATTTTAGAAAGATACATCGGGTATCGGCGGTAGCACGCGAAGGTGATACTGTTGTTCTGCTTTCTTACTCACTCGCAAGAAGTTAGGGATACCTATTGTCTCAATGTAAAACAAGCCCTAATTTAATGACGTTATGCTTAATATTTGGTTGATGACTATATTGCTATTTGACTTTTTGTCATAATCTAAATAAAATAGAATCAGAATTTGAAAGCAGAACGTCACACCGTCATTTACTACTTCTCGCTGAAATTATACAGAGTGGTAATAATAACAGGCAAATTTTTTTGTAGGTAAGTATATTTTTTATAGTTTGTGTTTTTTTTATTTAATCTCTAGTTTTAATTAAAATTTACTTTAACATAAAAAAATAAATTAAAACAAAAATTTTAAATTTAATTTGTAAATAATTATACAGTAGGTACTTAAAAGTCACATATTTTAATATGAATCTAAATATTTACCTACTAGTTATGGTGGTATTAACTACTCTATACAGGGTGGTACAAACCTCGATGTCCAAAATTTTTAAGTGAAAACTTCTTTAGCGGCGCTGTGCACTTTTTGTGATGGGGAAAAAATGTTAAACTCGCGACAGGTCACGTGACCGTAAGATTCGTAAGACGTAAGACGGACACGTGACCTGATCGAAAAACTGTTACAATGTCATTGAGTTTTCACTTCAGTTTTCACTTCTGCCGGCACTCCCGGAGGACCCGGAGTGCATCCCGTTGTTTTTTTTAGATTCTTCACTACGTGGGCTATCAGATTACTAATTTGGGAACTTTCCACCTCGCTTCCTTTGACCGGTGACTCTGTCAAATTATGACTATTGTCACTTTTTTTTACCTTTAAAAAAAACTTAGGGACTAGCAGTTTCTAAAATAACCAAAAGTCGTTGAACTCGCATGTTTTTTTTAATTAGGTAAAATCTAAACTTGACCTGCTTGAACGTAAAACTTTGACTTTTGTCTTTTTTTCCAACTCGCAGCCAAGTGAGGATGCTGATTTTTTTTAGCAAACTGCGTCGTTTGTAAAGGATTATGTTATAAAAGGAAACATTCAAAAAAGTTCAATAGTTTTTTTAAATAAATTAATTGGTCCGGGCCGGAATTTCTTAAAAAAAGTTAAAAGTTCAAAAATTCATAACTCGAAAACTACGACAAACCGGCTAACATACATATTCTATAATTGAATTGAGGAATCTAAAAAAAAATTTGGACTTTGTGGTATAGACCACCCTGTATAGTTTTGAGTGTTGGATTGCAAGTTGCAACTAAATCAGTACGACGCTGTCATTTTCTATTACGCGAATACGTCCGATTTTACCCGAAAAACGAAGTTCATTCTGAGAGTTAACGGACTGTAAGTGGTCAAACAATTTTTTTCATTAAATAAGAACAATAAAAACTACACTCATCCTTTTCTTTTGGGTGCTAGTACTAGTGTAAGACAAAGATAGTATGTTTATCTCTGTCTATGTTTGAAATGAGACAGTCCTTTGACAAACTTTATAACCTTTTTGTAGTTTCGGATTTTAAATAGAAAAAAAATCAGCGATGTCAAATCGGCGACATGATAGATTTTTATTATCAGGCTAAAAGTACAATGTTATATTAATTTAAAAATTCATCGTGTAACCTATATAGGAAGAAAACAAACAAATAAATTACATTAAATATATGCAGAACATGAGAACTATGAGAGTATGGATCACTCCATACGCAGAAGTAATTGATGGCTGAACATATATTCTGAATATGCCGTTGCCGATATGAAGAAAAAATCCTTTGACGCCTATTCTCCACAGGTGACACGAGAAGAAATATTGTCTGAACCAAAACTGCAAGAGCTGATTTTTATACGCAGATATCCAAAATTTACACTATCATCAGAAAAAAAGACGTGAGTTTATGGAGACATGACAGAAGACGCGGTATGTTGAAGAATATGTTGTCACGAAAGGAGCGGCAGTCCGTTTAAATGTAAATATGTGGGAATGTCCTTCTACTGGTGTCAGCGAGCTTGCCGTGATACCTTCACCAGCTAATCACAGCGGAGAATGATAAAATCATGGTTCCTACTGTGCGAAACATTTATGTGTATTCAATCGAAGCTGTTGCCGGCCTAACTCCAATCTGTGGCTAAATGTTTTGCTGCTTGTAGTTTCTAAGTATTCTGAATTAAATAATGTTTTAAACATAATTAGATTGTTTTTTTATTATTTATTTCTCTATTTTCCACTTTATTGCACGAAACATAGGACGTTTTGCCAAATGGAATTCTCTACCAGTCAGGTGTAAGGCAAACAGAGATTGCTATTGGTATGTAGGATATAAAAGCGACCGTATGTCGAACAGTTAATCTGGTTGCTGGCAGTATACATTTTTCGTGCAGGTATATTATACTGTTAAATCGTACCTATGCTAAAAAACGCGACGTACTCAGAAAGTGACGTCCTCAGAAAGTGACGTCCTCAGAAACTGACGTACTCAGAAAGTGGCGTTCTCAGAAAGTGACGTACTCAGAAAGTGACGTACTCAGAAAGTGACGTACTCAGAAAGTGGCGTTCTCAGAAAGTGACGTACTCAGAAAGTGACGAACTCAGAAAGTGACGTCCTCAGAAAGTGGCGTTCTCAGAAAGTGACGTACTCAGAAAGTGACGAACTCAGAATGTGACGTCCTCAGAATGTGACGTTCTAAGAAAGTGACATACTCCGCCTGAACCTAAAAAAATACTATAAAAATTTATACTTAGTCATGTTTTACTTACAACTTATTTTTATTTTTAGTATTTGTTGTTATAGCGGCAACAGAAATACATCATCTGTGAAAATTTCAACTGTCTAGCTATCACGGTTCATGAGATACAGTCTGGTGACAGACAGACGGGCAGTGGAGTCTTAATAGGGTCCCGTTTTTATCCTTTGGGTACGGAGCCCTAAAAACATCTGTACAACCGAATTGAGAAACTCCTCCTTTTGAAATCTTGAAGTCTGTTATATATATAATATATATGTATATATAACTAGCTGAGGTACCCGGCTTCGCTCAGGGAGCTGACATGAGAATTGTGTGGTGGTTGTAATAAAAGGATTAAACATTAAAATATATTTAGGTATTTTTTTCTAACTACAATACCTATATACATTTTTTTTTCAGCATAGTCAATAGGGATAACTGGAAGTGTTTGTCGAAAATCTCCTGAGAGTATAGAGGTTTCTAATAGTCCACAATGTTCTAGAATGTTCTGGAACACTCCACAATGATCTAAGATCCTGGATTCTAGGCTATTTACGAATATTTGACAACATTCCAAAATATTCCGGAATGTTCTCGAACATTCGAACCTCACAACTGTCTTGCTTTAAATATTTACCCCTACCAATAGGTGCTTCAACCCTGTATACAAAAGGCTTCGAATGGTCCAGAATATACCACATTTGAAAGTGTTCCGGAATGTTTCACAATGATCTAGAATGTTCTCGAATATTCGCCAACATTCCAGAATGTTCTGTAGCTCACACAAAAAAGGCTTCGAATGGGTCACAATGTTCCAGAATATTCTACAACATTCAAGAGTGTTCAGGAATATTCCACAATGATCTGTGATGCTCTCAAACATTCGATAACATTCCAGAAAGTTCTGAAATGTTATAGCATGATCTCGAATACTCTTGAATGCTCTGGACTGTTCTAGAAATGTCTAGAGAGTGAAATTATCTTCAAAAGCACGCCCTTCAGGTAAAAACGGGAATTTTCTTCATGGAAAGACAAAAAAGGCTTCAAATAGTCCACAATGTTCTAGAACATTACACAACATTTGAGTGAGTTCTGGAACGTTCCACGATGATCTAGCATCCTGGATTCTAGGCTATTTCCAAATATTCGTCATCATTCCAGAATATTCTGGAATGTTCTTGAACATTCGAAACTCACGACGTTACCACAATAGGTAGCTATGATCCTACAAAAAATCTTGGAATGGTCCATAATATTCCACAATGATCTAGAATGTTCTCGAATATTCGACAACATTCCTGAATGTTCTAAAATGCTGTGAAATGCTCTCGAATATTCTCGAATGGTCTGGACTGTTCCAGAAATGTCTAGCCTCCGAGACGGCATCGAATGTTCCAGAATATTCCACAACATTCAAAAGTGTTCTGGAATGTTCACAATGATTTAGAATGTTCTCGAATATTCGCCAACATTCCAGAATGTTCTGATATGCTGTGGAGTGCTCTCGAATACTCTCGAATGTTGTGGACTGATCTAGAAATATCTAGCCTCCGAGATCCGAGACACCTCACCAGGTACAAATTTTTGTAGGTATATATTTCACGATCTATTCTGAACTTTCCTTTATTAAGTTAAGGTTCAAAATTCAAAAACAAAAACAACTGCTTCTGGGTCTTAGAGGTCGAAACTATCAGCCCTTATATCTTCAAAAGCACACCCTTCAGGTAAAAATGGAAAACTTCTTCATGGACGGGGGATAGAGGGCTACCACCCCATATAGCTTCCCTGATCGTATCGGGACTCATTTCTGAGTTTTAGCGGCACGCACATTGTACACTTTCTTTTATTATATATATTGATATTGATTTAATATCTTATATACCTATATATTTTTTTGTTTTCATTTACCGAACAAAAACCAAATTTAGGGCTAGCTTTATGATTTATTAATTTTGTTATATAATCTCTGTTTTATTAATATATTTAATATAATAATGGAAAAATAAATTATAATTCTATCTTAAAATAATCATCATGACTTGAGACAAGATTTTTAGTTCTATAACACTTTCTTTCATGTCAACAATTCATTTTCCTTGCGTTATCCCGGCATTTTGTCACGGCTCATGGGAGCCTGGCTTCGAGCAACACGGAAGGGAGGCGGCATTCGCACTATTTCCCCTCTGCCGAGGTACAAGATTAGCGCGTCAATCTAATCTAGCGCGGGTAATAAAACTAGTTGCACTTGGATTTTTCACTAGACCGAGTCCACACGCGCGCGTGAACACTGCTGCACAAAAATGCCTGTTTGCTCGGTTTTTTGTTATAAATAGAGGTCGGGGGACATCAAATTTACAAAAAGAAAGTGTTACATTTCACATGTAATATTTTTTTTACATATCATACGTTTAATTACATTCAAACACAATTATTATATTTTAGTCTCATGTAATTGTTGGATTTATCGATTTTGCTCGCTCAGTACAAATTGCGGATCGGTCGAGCGACAAATCCGACTTCTCATCTCTCAGAATACAATAACATACTTCAACGAAAATGTGTTAGTGTGCGTGTTGTGACACTTGTCACTCGTCCGTACACAAAAAGAGATCGAGGTTTGCAAGATTTGTCTTTGACGTGTGTCATTTTCTATGTATTTGTGTCGTCATTACAGATTGGATTTTGTATGTAAGTGTGTGAGAAGTGCGACTGTGTGCACCTTTCCCCCCGCGAAAAATGGCAGAAAAATTTGTACGGTGAGATATCGCTTGAGGGGCCCAAGTCCGATGTGTCGGAAGCCGGTGTTGTGTCGGAAGCCGGTGTTGCCGGAAGCCGGTGTTGTGTCGGAAGCCGGTGTTGCTCGAAGGAGCCTGGGGTCCGCTTGACAACTAATCCCGAGAATTGGCGTAGGCAGTAGTTTTTACGAAAGCGACTGCATGTCATCTGATTAGTCCGGTTTCCTCACGATGTTTTCCTTCGCCGAAAAGCGACTGGTAAATATCAAATGATATTTCGTACATAAGTTCCGAAAAACTCATTGGTACGAGCCGGGGTTTGAACCCGCGACCGGATTGAAAGTCGCACGCTCTTACCGCTAGGCCACCAGCGCTTCTTTCATGTCAACAATTGTTTGTCTGAAATGTCATTAAATGGTTTCGCGGGAAAACTGTACAAGGTTATAAAAGTAATTAACTAATATTGTTACTGTTAGCCTTTCAAAGCCTTTTAAAGTCAGCCAAAGTCAAAGCAATTTAAAAAGCAAGCACGAACGCGAACGTAAAGTGACCAGTTAAGTGTTATGTAAAATGTTTCGTCAGTTTCTAGGATCAGTTCAATGATGTCTCATTTAATAATCCCATTAACAGGGTGTTTTTACGTAGCTTTGTATTCCAATTTTCTCCAATAAATAAATAAATACAATAGGACAATTTTACACAGATAAATACTATAGGACAATTTTACACAGATCGACCTACTCCCACAGTAAGCTCAAGGCTTGTGTTGTGGGTTCTCGACGACGATATATATAATATACACACAATACTTTTATACTTACACATAAAACATCCATAACTCAGGAACAAATATTTATATTGTGATAAGCACACAAATAAATGCCCTTACCAGGATTCGAACCCGGGTCCTCCTGCTTTGTAGGCAGGGTCACTACCGACTAGGCTAGGAGGCCGTTATATTCAGCATCATATAAAACCTATATGTTTCATACTTAAATATACCCCAGGAGCCGAGTACTATCAGATGTAACTAGATATTGGTAACTTTGTTAGCACCTTATATACTGTATATATGTTCGCTGATCAATCGTAACGATCTACAAGTAACTACCTATTGGGTCCCATACATTCCACGACTCTTCTCTTTCCGCATATAGACTTTACTTAAAATGAAAGTCTATAGACAGAATGCACCTATAAATGTCAAAAACCTGGACAAGTGCGAGTCGGACTCGCCCACCGAGGGCTTCGTACTTTTTAGTACCTATTTGTTATTATAGCGGCAACAGAAATACATCTTCTGTGAAAATTTCAACTGTCTAGTTATCACGGTTCATATGAGATACAGGCTGGTGACAGGCAGACAGACGGACGGCGGACGGGCAGACAGACGGGCAGAGGAGTCTTAGTAATAGGGTCCCGTTTTTACCCTTTGGGTACGGAACCCTAAAAACTACCACCGGTTTTAAACCTACTGGCGTCCAGTGCCCCGCTAATATGAATGAGATGACGAATGATTTCTACACCGTTACTTATATAAAATGTGCTAGTTAAAATTTTTAAAATGCAAAATATTGTAGGTAATTGGTAAAGACGGACGGCACAGACTTGGGACCAATTTTCTATTTGTAGGTTTTTACTTTTTAGAACTAGGTAGTTTTAGTTTAGTCTGTTTAGTTTATTTTAATTTTGTTGGTCATAAGTTGTTTGTTGTGTTGTTTTTAGATGTAATTTGTTTAAGTAAACATTTATTGGTAAATAAATAAATTGCCTATTCCAGTCTACGCCTCCAGCTTCCGCGTGCCACAAGGAGTCAGCGGCCATTACGAAGATTACGGAAACTTCTACCGATGCTTGGCTATTAATCAGAAACACCCCGGCGTGAACGTCCAGGGCAAATACTGTGTGATCCGCGCTCAAGTCGCCCCTACCTTCCTGTCTTCAGAAGGTAGGGGGGCTACCTTCAGAATGTCGTCGTCAAGCAACGTGAGCTGGACCGAAGCGAAGTCCAATGCGACCGAATCTGCAGCAGGGTAGGTTAACTTTTATTAAACATTATAACAAAAATCATCCCTAAAGGGGGTGAAAAGGGGGGTAGAAATTTGTATGGGGAATCAATAATCGCTGAACAGATTTAGATGAAATTTAGCATAGAGATAGTTAAGAAGAATATGGAATAGTTTTTATCCCCGGAATTATCCCGTAAGCGTGTAAAAATGGGGGTGGAAATTTGTATGGGGAATAAATAAAAAGCAGGCTGAAAAGGTAAAACTAGTTACCCAAATTAGGGCCCTAGGTATTAAAATCTTACTTGTATAAAAACTTACCTAAATGATTTTAAAATTGTATATGAATTGTAATTAAATTGTATATTAATTGCCTTGTATAAATTAATCGCTTTAAATAAAGTTTTAAAATGTAAGTAATAGGTACCGTAAAACGGGGTGAGTAGGTTTCGCGGGGAGAGTTGGGTTATGAATGGGGAGAGAAGGTTTGAGAGGGGGGTGAGAAGGGATTTTAAGGCTACTGCTACAAAAATAATGTATTCCAATTTAAAATGGGGCTATAGTAATACGCATAATAAAAAAAAATCGATCCTACAATCTTCCAAAATCACCTTTGTATGAAAAACCCTCTCACCCCAAATACGAGGCACTACGGGGTGAGGTCGGTTTTCCTCTTTATCGTAAAAGTTATGAAATGGAACTACCCAAAATAAAATACAAAATTAAAATACAAACGTCCGAACCACTTATTATATACACCATTCAGTTTTCACATGTAAAAATAAAATTTTATCGAGGTTTGAAAGTCAAATTTCATCCAACTCACCCCATTTTACGGTATATGATTTGATTAGTTAAAATACTTTGTATAAGTCTTAAACATGTAAACAAATGCAATGCAATTGCATTTCACATTTAAATCCTATTAGTTATTGATTGCATAACTTGTTTACGTAATATTGCAACGCGCATTAAGGATGACTTCACTTCACGTTAGACCGTAATATTTTAGGTAAATATACCCGTCTCGCTAACGGAAGCGGCACCTAAAAGTAGTGCGATAAGGACAAGGCGAAAAATCCTGCGTAAAAATCTCAAAAATCGAGGTTTCGTACTCCTCTGTTTCCTCCTCCAAAACTTAACCAATCGTAACCAAATTTGGAAATCTAATAAATGATTATGAAATTATGTGTGTCGGACCGTTTTGCTTTTTTGGCTAATTGATATAGAATAGAATAGAATAGAATAGATTTATTCGTAAGCACAAACAATCGGAACAGTACATAGTATAAAAGAAAACACAAAATAAGATTAAAGTGCCACGAAATGGCCCCATCTCAGCATGTTGCTGGTGGCTTCCAGCGCTGATCTTCCGATGAGACCATCAAGTGAGAAGAATCACGGAAGGTAACAGACAAGAAGAAAAAAGACAGAAATAACATACAGTAAACAGTTAGTTGAATAAGAAAAAAGTTACACAGCAAGAAGATACAACATAACGACTATTTACAATTAAGATTAATTAATACAAAAACAAGCATCGTGCTCTAAATCGCTGTATCGATCCGGTCCGACCATATCTTGGCTGAGCATTACAGCTGTATATACTACTAGCGCCAACGGTGGCTACACTAACTAAAAAGCAATGTCAGACCAAACCAATATCGAGCGTTCATGAAATCTACGTTAAAAAATCTTGTAAGATTAGCTTATTAGCAAAACAGCATTGTAGGATGACGAATTTACGAAAATGTACGAAATACTAACATAACAGCACTCTACTAAGTATGGCGTAAAGGAATCAGTTTTGAATGCCACGCCTCTCATTGCGGCATAGTCAATTAGGCCATTTTGGCCATTTTTGAAGGGCTCTAGCGTCTTAAAAAACAAAAATATCAAAAAAAGCAAAACGGTCCGACACAGATATTGACAATATTAATTTGTGTTGAAAAAATCATTGGTCTACCTTCAAAAACCACGGAGGAAAACGAGAAGTACGTTTGTATGGAGAAATGACCACTCCCGTTGGCTCTTAATTGCAACTAAATATTTGTAATGCATATAATTAAATATTTTACGTACCTAATAGTTAACGCTATAATGGTGACAGTTTCGAAATAACTCACTCTTTTGTTTCACGTAGGTAGATGTATAATGGCTGATTCATTGTATGAATGCAATTTGTAGATAAATGTCATGACTCTTCGGTTCAGCTGGTTAATACGTTCCGGATTCCTTTTAGGGCTTGATTCTTGTATATTTAGCTCGATGAAGGACCATGTAGACTTTGGCGTCAATTGCTTTTTGGATTTTGAATGCAGAATGCTTGATAGATGACTGGATGATTCAATAACGTGAAGTTTTAAATTATTTTTAATGCAAAATTCTTCAATACATTCAGTTTTTAGTATCTAGGCTTATTAACTACACCATTTTGACACTGACTTTGAGTTCTAAAAAAGGGAGTAAGTATATGTGCGCTCGTCAACAGCGAACGGCGAAGAGTGATATGCAAATTAGATGCGGCTGCCCTCCCCGCGCGGTGCACTCCCCTCGGATGTCCGTGAGATTTGGGTTCCTTAACATCGCTATACCGTAATCCAGTAAAGGATTCGTAGGTATACTGCAAAACGTAATTCAAGACCAAAAAAACTAAAAAAATGTTGCCACTTTTCACTAGCGCGTCTTGTACCTAAATAGGTACATAAATATGTAAAAATAAGTAAACAAAAGTACTTTTTTAAATCGTAGGAGTAAAATTACTAATAAATAAATTATCTTAGCGTGATTATTTATCAAAAGGAATTTACTATTTTACAAACAAATTATTGCAGTGGCAACATTGTCTTACTTTTTTTGGTCTTAATTACGTTTTGCAGTTTAGGTATAGGTAGGAGGTGGAAGCACACACTGCTCGCCCTTAGCCTAAGCGCGTACCACGATTTTAGTTTTTGCGACACGATTTTAGAATCGCGCTGTAATATGTCGCAGAAAATTCACTGCGCGCACTGCGATGAAAAAGTCGACGATTTGTTCATTCTCAACATGGATTTCGTACCAGTCGTTTGTCATGAAACGTTGTCTTTAATATGTGATCGCTGTATGACTTTGAGTATTTATACCACAAAGGTGATCTCCTTCTATTTCCATAAATTAAACGTCTTCAGCAGCAGGTTCCGACATGTTGACGCTTGGAGAGCGATATGCCGACTGAGGTCCGGGTGCGATTTTATTATCGCAGTGCGCGCGGGGCCATACAAGTCCGTATGCTGCAATTCACTTTGCGACAATCGCGTCGCGAGCAGTCGCGGAAAAATGTGACAAATCACAATTTTAAAATCGCTGCGATTTTTTTGTCGCATATGCGCGCACTGCCATATAAACACATACGTTACATTTCTGCGACTAAATTATCGCGCGACAAAAAGTCGTGGTGCGCGCTTGGCCTTAGAGTTGGTCAAAGGTGCCTAGCCTTTCAAAGATAGCATAGGTACACCAGGAATTTGGGAGGTACCGCCGTGGCCGGGTGGTCTAGTGGTCAGGACGTTAGCCGCGTAATCTGAAGACGCGGGTTCGATTCCCGCCTCGGCCACCGGTGGACTTGGTCGCTCTTTCTTTAGTGTATGTGATATCTATTTCAGTTTATAATTTGTAAAGATCCTGGATGGAATAGACAAGAATTCCCAATTTAGGACACAAAAACTGTACTTATGTAACTTTCCGTTCAGTTACGAAAATTCCATAAGTTTTCGTAACTCGTTCTCTTGTAGGGCATACAAACTTCAAATAGTTATTTACGATCAAGCGCGGAAAAGAGGAAATTCGAAACGAGTGGCGATAAAGTAAAACACGACCGAAGGGAGTGTTTTAAATCGACACGAGTTGCGAATTACCTATTCGCACGTGTATCGTTGACATACGCACGAAAAGTGCTATTTTACGCACTAGTGCGGGAAAATAGGACCATATGTACTGTAAAATTATTTATTCAAGTATGTTTAAAATAAGCACTTTTGACAAGTCATAATAAGTGTACAAATAAAATATAACAAACATTCATTGAATTGTATACAGAGAAATTGCATGAATATATGTATTGTATCTATTCACCATATGTTATCGACATCTGACGAAAAAGAAATAGACAGACAGACGCAGGAGTGATCCTATAAGGGTTCCGTTTTTTCCTTTTGAAGTACGGAACCCTAAAAACTACAATTAAAAAAAATCGACCCCTTCATTTTACTTTTTATTTGTGATGAACTTGAACCCTTGGATGCAGAGCGAAGCCGCAGCGTGTGGCAGTGTCGCTGCGGCTGGGGGTGTGCGTGCCGCGGGCGTGCCCCGCGCACGCGCTGTTGCCGGCGCGCTTCAACTACTCGCTGCAGTTCTGCCGCCTGCCCGCCGACAAGCCCTACGCCGCCGTCGACTACGTCGCTTTGTGAGAACATACTATACCGTCAGCCAACATACATTATATATACATATATACCTATTACCAATTAAGTTTAAAATATCCGTATTAACATTCTCAAAAAAAAAATCAAACATTAAATATCAAAACGTATTAAACTTTCAGATTTAAGTAAGTAACCTCATCACGTCCGACCACTCTTGGACTAACTATAGGTATAGACCGCGGGCCAGGAACAGATTTCCATGACCAATCGCCTCCCGGGTGATAACTCGTATAGTGGTTAATGGTTATGTATGAATGAACCCTCATGGATGTCAGCTGCCGCTCCGTTGGCGGGTTGAGGAATGGCAGCCACCGAAACATGCAAAAAAATAAAATAAATTTTGTCATCGCCTCCCGTTTGATACTTTGTCAGAAGATAGTTTAGATGTTAATTTAAATAAATAAACAGTCAGCCGGTTATATAGCGGTGGAAAGGCCGTCAGCTACTTGCATAAACATGTAAAAAATAAGCGTAATAATCAGGGAGCTGACATGAGAATCGTATAGTTGACCGTGAGAACAGCATAGGTAATAGGGATAACTGGAAGTGTTTGTCGAAAATCTCCTGAGAGTATGAAGGCTTCGAATAGTCCACAATGTTCTAGAATATTCCACAGCATTTGAGAATGCTCTGGAACACTCAACAATGATCAGGGATCCTGGATTCTAGGCTATTTACGAATATTTGACAACATTCAAAAATATTCCGGAATGTTCTCGAACATTCGAACCTCACAACTGTCTTGCTTTAAATATTTACCCATACCAATAGGTAGCTTCAACCCTATACATAAGGCTTCGAATCGTCCAGAATATACCACATTTGAAAGTGTTCCGGAACGTTCCACAATGATCTAGAATGTTCTCGAATATTCGCCAACATTCCAGAATGTTCTGTAGCTCCACCCACACAAAAAAGGCTTCGAAAGGCCACAATGTTCCAGAATACTCCACAACATTTGAGTGTGTTCTGGAACGTTCCACAATGATCTGGTATTCTGGATTCTAGGCTATTTCCGAATTTTCGTCATCATTTCAGAATATTCCGGAATGTTCTTGAACATCCGAAACTCACGACGTTACCACAATAGGTAGCTATGATCCTACAAAAAAACCGGCCAATTGCGAGTCGGACTCGCGCACGAAGGGTTCCGTACTAATACGCAAAAAACGGCAAAATAATCACGTTTGTTGTATGGGAGCCCCACTTAAATATTTATTTTATTCTGTTTTTAATATTTGTAGTTGTAGCGGCAACAGAAATACATCACGTGTGAAAATTTCAACTGCCTAGCTATCACGGTTCATGAGATACAGCCTGGTGACAGACAGACGGACAGTGGAGTCTTAGTAATAGGGTCCCGTTTTTACCCTTTGGGTACGGAACCCTAAAAAGTACATTGGTACTTTTTTTAAATTGCCATTGGGCAATTTCATAACTCAACGTAAAATTATACAGACATTTTAATCGGGACAATTTTTGATTTCGTATTCATTTAAATAAATACTAAATCTAACGTATTTATTTAAGTACATAGCAACGAAAACACGTCAGCCATTTTGAATTCGATTCAGCCAATCAAGTAAAGCACGCGTAATTTTAACTATAATTATTTCAAATTGTTGTAGCAGCTTTTTTAAAAACGCCATAACTAAATCTCGATACAAACAAATATATACTTTATAAGCTATTATATTGAGTTGATAATTCCTTAAAAAATTGTAGCTTTTAGCGTCTTTTGATAATATTGCGACTTATTTACTGTCTGCCAGGTACTTGCGCGTTTGAACAAGTGCGCGCAATTGCGTATTTGTAAGAAAATTATAATATGTTGATTAATTGTTTTTTTTTCTTCTTTGACATTAGCCAGGTTGACGTGGACTTATGTTGACAAAATGATGTCTCATGCAAACTATTTTTCACCACACCAACTGGTGGTGGGTCTCTTGATTGTTCAAAAAGTGATAGCAAAGTTGCATTTCATTCACATGTGAGGCAAAGTAATGAAATACAAATTTTGAGTTGTTTTCTTATGTTTGCTGGTTGAATTGACTTTTAAATGATAATTTTGAATGATAAATATTTAATAACATTCATTTGGATTTTGATTTGGTTTGTTTTTGTTTGATATCTTACAATTAATATTTTCTTCGGGTTGGTGTGGTGAAAAATTTGGTGTTTCACTTGGGGGCAAATTTTGTTTAACCTCGAGCTTTGAAACCAATATTAGCACCCACCTAAACCACTTTGCCCCCTTGTAAAACAAATAACTATTGAAACACACCAAACGATTCTATCATCACGCTTCGAGCAACACGGGCTTCCGACTAGGGCTCGCGGTAGAATCCGAGTTCCGTGTACCCGTCTCCGGGGCCCCGTTCTCGTGTTACACGAAACCGGATTTGTGGCCCGTTCGGAACGGGTAATTAGGATCCGTGTAATTAATATCCATGTACCCGTGTTACCCGTGTGTCCAGATCCACGGATACAAGGGTCCGGCCTGTTCTCGACGTATAGTGACGATCGGACGCGTTCTTTATAAGAGCGAAGAATGTAAAGTTTATAACGAACAATAACACATTACCAATAACAATCAATACGAAAAAAAACAGAACAACAACAACTAGATCCGGAGCCGAACGCACTACACGGACACGTAGGTACTTTGACGGGTTCGTGTAGTTCGGACGCTTAGCACCGCCGGGGCTAATATAAGAACACGGACCCACGGGTTGGCGTGTAGCACGGATATCGGGAGCCCTACTTCCGACACGTCGGAAGGGAGGAGCCCAAGCGATATCTTACCGTACAAATGCTTTTGCAATTTTTGCGAAATGAAACGTGCACAAAGTCGCACTTCTCACTATAAGCCCCTTATTCATAAACGTCTACTAAAGTTGACAAGCCGATAATAATCGTTTGTCCCTTTCCGACGTTCGATCTAGCTACGACTTATCTCTGGGAAAACGCGCATTTTTGAGTTTTTCTATGAAGTTTTAATTTCCGAGCAAACCTCGGTCTCCCAGGTACTAATTTATAAAATGATACAACGAAAGTAAAATCAATCTTATCTAAGCCTTAGAAAGTTTATTTCAAAACACAACCTTTTGCTTTAGCGCGGTATATGAATCATAACAACACTTATATTTATACTAAAATGACAAATATAATATAAACACCAATGATATACCTAGTTGAATATATTAACTAACAATATATGTACTGGAATAATACAAATTCTTCAACTACAATGAGAAATCAGTGTGATTGCAATTGCTTCCCAAACACTGCTGTTAGTTAATCAATATGGCGTTTAGGAGGTACACGGTCAAGGTACCGTAAAATGGGGTGAGTTGGGTGAAATTTAGAAATAAATAGAAATAGAAATAGAAATAATTTTATTCGTGAGCACAAACACAAAATAAAAACTTATACTGGCGGCCTAGCCAAGGTGACGATCGCCATCGCTTCGCCATCGAATCGGTTTGTGTCTCTCTATCACTCTTCCATATTAGTGTGACAGTGACAGTTGCGTTTCGTTCGCTACGGAGCGTTAGCGATCGGCATATTGTCTACGGGGCCTGAACAGAGAAACATAAAAAACCGGGCAAGTGCGAGTCGGACTCGCGCACGAAGGGTTCCGTATCATAATGCAAAAAAAAAACGAAAAAAAAAAGCAAAAAAAAAACGGTCACCCATCCAAGTACTGACCACTCCCGACGTTGCTTAACTTTGGTCAAAAATCACGTTTGTTGTATGGGAGCCCCATTTAAATCTTTATTTTATTCTGTTTTTAGTATTTGTTGTTATAGCGGCAACAGAAATACATCATCTGTGAAAATTTCAACTGTCTAGCTATCACGGTTCGTGAGATACAGCCTGGTGACAGACAGACGGACGGACGGACGGACGGACGGACGGACGGACAGACGGACGGACGGACGGACGGACGGACGGACGGACAGACGGACGGACGGACGGACAGCGAAGTCTTAGTAATAGGGTCCCGTTTTACGCTGTCTAAAATATTTGAAAAGTTGTTAAAGGTAAGGTTGCAAAGACATCTGATTGTTCATAATGTCCTAAGCGATAGACAGTTTGGATACCAGAAAGGAGTAGGTACTGGAGAGGCCATAGGCACCTTGGTTCAGGACGTGGTAACAGGTCTGAATGACAGGATGAAAGTGGCTGGCATCTTTCTCGACCTCAGTTCCGCCTTCGATACTGTAGACCATGAAATAATGCTAAAAAAACTTGAGCACTATGGTATTAGAGGAAAATTCCTTGAGATATTAGATTCGTATTTAAATAATAGGAAGCAGTACATTGAATTAAAAACAATAGATGGAGACACTGAGAAAGTGGTCAAATCAAAGACTGCTACTATATGACGCGGAGTTCCACAAGGCTCAATACTCGGCCCATTATTTTTTGTACTGTTTATGAACGATTTGATACCATATATAATAAATTCACAACCTCATACCAAGTTAGCTGTTTTCGCAGATGACACTAATGCTATTATAACTGCTGAAAATATGACGCAGTTAAATGAAAGGGGGAATGCTGCAGTATTAGCTTTTAATGAGTGGTTCGCAATAAATAATCTAAGACTAAACAGCAACAAAACCAGTGTCCTACTATTTTCAGCGACAGCAAAAAAAATCGGATAGTTTGGAAATAAGTTTAAACGGCAACAAAATTATGCAAGCTGATGTTGTTAAATTGTTGGGGGTCTATATTGACGCACAACTTAACTGGAAGCACGAAATGCAGGCACTGAGCAATACAATTAGTTCCTCTTGTTATGCCTTACGCTGTCTGCGAGATTCTATAAATACCGCACAACTAAAAATGGTATATCACGCTCTTATAGAAGCAAAGCTTCGTTATAGCATCAAATTATGGGGCAACAGCTATAACTATAATGTAAATGCTGCCTTTATATTACAAAAAAGGGCAATCAGAACGATTGTACGCATACCACAAATGGCTTCTTGCAGAGACCATTTCATCAAACTCAGAATCCTTACCGCACCGTGTCTTTACATACTTGTACTTTTAACGGACTTAGTAAAACACCTACACAAGTATGAGAGCACGACCGAGAGAGAAAGCAGGCTGTCTACTAGGCGAAAAGACATAAAAAATTCTGTAGTCCCGAGGCTTAACGTTATGAAGCACGCCACAAGTTATCAGGCCGTTTTTCTCTACAATAAATTACCAACTGAATTTAAAACAATTATAAACAGTAAAATTTTCAATGCAAGACTCAAGAATCATCTATTAAAAAAGTCGTACTATTGTATAACTGACTTTATAGCCGATAGCTGTTAATAGTAGTTTGTTATATATATATGTCTTTTTATTGATTTTATGTTTTAATGTGACTGTATTTTTCTATGACGATACCAAAGTGATGATATTATTTTTTGCTCATATCTTAGTTAGTCAATTTTAAATTACTATTATATTTATTTTTATTTACATTTTATTCCTTGACATTATACAATTTTAATTAAAACAATTACAATTTGAATTTTAATATATACTTATACTTTCATTAATATCACCAGCTTGGGATCACTAAATTGAGCTTTAATTTCGTGTAATTTAATTTAATGTAGTGTTAATTATTAATTTTAAGCTTATGTTCAACACAATATTTTATTGTTATGAATAAATAAAGAATAAAGAATAAAGAATACCCTTTGGGTACGGAACCCTAAAAACCTTCGAATGTGCCAGAATATTCCACAATGATCTGGAATGTTCTCGAATATTCGACAACATTCTAGAATGTTCTGAAATACTGTGGAATGCTCTCGAATACTGTAGAATGGTCTGGAATGTTCTAGAAATGTCTAGCCTCCGATACCCGAGATGGTTTCGAATGTTCCAGAATATTCCACAGAATTTAGTTAATTAATTGATTGCTTATAATGGTTTTTAAATTGTGTACTTATTGCTTGACATTTGTATAGTTATAATCAATTGTTATTTTCCTACTTGACGATCATAATATAAATTCGTATAGATTAGTGTAAAATAATTTATATTGTAATTTCATATTATGAAATAAATAAATCTAAATCTATTCCACAAAATTCGAAAGTGTTCTGGAATGTCCACAGTAATCTAGAATGTTCTCGAATATTTTAGATTACTCCAGAATGTTCTAAAATGCTGTGGAATGCTTTCGAATATTCTCGAATGGTCTGGACTGTTCGAGTAATATCTAGCCTCCGATACTCGAGACGGCATCGAATGTTCCAGAATATTCCATAACATTCGAAAGTGTTCTGGAATGTCCACAGTAATCTAGAATGTTCTCGTATATTCGCCAACATTCCAGAATGTTCTGATATGCTGTGGAGTGCTCTCGGACGTACTAGACTGTTCTAGAAATATCTAGCCTCCGAGACCCGAGACACCTCACCAGGTACAAATTTTTGTAGGTATATATTTCATGATCTATTTTGAACTTTCCCTTATTAAGTTAAGGTTCAAAATTCAAAAACAAAAACAACTGCTTCAGGGTCTCAGAGGGCGAAACTTTCAGCCCTTATATCTTCAAAAGCGCATCCTTCAGGTAAAAAGGGAAAACTTCTTCATGGACGGGAGATAGAGGGCTACCACCCCATATAGCTTCCTTGATTGTATCGGTACTCATTTCTGAGTTTTAGCGGCACGCACATTGTACACTTTCTTTTATTATATATATTGATAACTAAATCATGAAACTTTGCATGTAGTATTTCATCAGGCATTTCAATAAACGCTTTACGGATTTGCGGACATAAATAGTAAGGCGCGTATTTTTTTACATGTTTATGCAAGTAGCTGACTGTCTTTCCACCGCTATACAACCAGCTGACGTTTTTTTTTTTTTTAAAGCCTCTAATCTATCATCTGACAGAGTATCAAACGGGAGGCGATGACTGAAAAATAATTATTTTTACTAATTCATGTGATCAACTGACGGTCTTTCCACCGCGATACAACCGGCTGACTATTTTTTTAATTCACGATAGCATCTAAACTATCGTCTGACAAAGTATCAAGCGGGAGGCGATGACTGACGATATTTGCTCCTGGCCCGCGGTCTAATACATGTATACCATTCAGTGGGGTTCATAAATAAATCAGTAATTTATAATGATATTTGTTTTTACAGATTTATTTTGTTACTGCTTGGTCTACTGACAGTCGTCAGTACAACATATGAACTGCATCATATATTTATACTGAAAAAGGGTAAGAATGTTCAACGAACGCACGTTCTTTTATAAACCGAATGATCTGTGATAATAATAAGATATAGAAGTGAAAAAAATACAAGCGATAGGTTAATTGCTAGTCAAAATATTATGTATTGAGCATGTCATAATTAAAGCATGAGTCTAAACCGTAAAACTATTCAATGTTAGTATGTCTCACAACAGTTTAAATTCGATTATTAAAGCATGCCATTGACTGTCCAGTACAGTGGCGGTTTTGCCCTAATTCCCAGTTGGCCTCGGCTTTGGGCGGCCAGATATTAGGGGCAGCTGTCTTGATGGGTGCTGAGAAAGGGGCGGCTAGTAAATACCACAAGGGCCTTGGGCCTGGGGTGTCAAAGACTGCAAATCTGCCACTTGCGAAATAAGTGTCTATACTCTATACTCAAAAACACTGTGCAAGTCACCAGCCTGTTAAAATGTTTAACCACTTTTAGTTTAGGGGTATGAAAAAATGACTATGTTGGCAGAGCCAGAGCAGCAGGAGTGGTTATGCGCGTTCTCGCTGCACCGCAACACGCGGCTGCTGACGGCCTCGCCCGGCGGTCTGGCCTGCCTGCACGGCTTCCGCGCTCTCTCCGTGCTCTGGATCATCATACTACACTCCTCGCTCCAACTTCGACTACATTCTGTTAACGAAGAGGAAACAAGCGAAAGCGTATGTTCTTGCCTTCACTTATGTTGTATTTCAAAGTCAGTCATAAATTCTGCGTCGTACTTCAAGAAAGTTAATGTTAACAAAAAAAAGATGAATGAGAGTGTGTATTCCTTGCCTTCGCTTATGTTGTACTGGGACTGGCCTTTTATTATTTATTTATTAATTTAATTGTAAAACATTTAATTTTTATTGACGTGAGAATGAGAACATATTAGAAAATAGAAAGATAGAATGCTAAAATCCTCTTCCGTTTCGTGTTTCATAAATTTTTATTGAATATAACCAAAATGCAACTTATGTCCTTTCTTTTTGAATCATGCGTCACCTCATGCCACAATACAACTCTGATGCCCTGGTAAATTTAGGCTGAGGTTTGTCATTAGTATGTCGCCAGTTGCTAGTATATCGTCAGTCACTATAGCACAGAATAAATAATAGTGCAGAAGACTCACTCTCTAACTAACGCGTCTGTTACGATCAGGACAGATATGGCCGCTAAGTGGCAACAGCGCCACGCGCGGCTTATGGCTAGCCACCAAAATTGGTGTGGAACGGATGTACTTTTAGCTACCTGTTGCAAAGCGACGAAATCGCGGAGTGGGCCACGCCTGACTATAGTATGTCGCCAGTCGCCACTACTATTAGGTCGCTGGTCCCAGATATGTCTCTACTATGTTATGTCACTGTATGTCGCAGGTCGTCAGTATGACGCTATTAGGTCGCCTGTCGCTGGTTTGTCGCAAGGTCGCAAGTCATCAGTAGGTCGCTGCTATGTCACTTTTTATTACAATTATGGCCTAGATGCGAGTCCTTTAAGTCAAGTCTTTGTTTTGCTATTTTTAAAACATTTAAAGAATATAATGGTAGGGAATGCACTAGTAATTTTGTTAAAACACTCCACTTTAAATCTTGCTATGTCACTAGTATAAAGGCGTATAAATGGTATAAATTTAAAACGGCGAATAATTCCCGTTTTAGTAAAAAATAACCAGGCCGCGTAGCCAACATGCCAATCGCTTACGCTCCGTAGCGATCGAAACGCAACTGTCACTGTCACACTAATATGGGAGCGGGATAGAGAGACACAAAGCGTTTCTTTGTCGTGGCTAAGCCGGCTGCATCTTGTTTTACAGGTCAGTGGGCAGAGGTATTTTGTTGTGTCCGCGGGGCACCTCGCCGTAGACTCCTTCTTCGTGCTAAGCGGACTGCTACTGGTCTACACCAGCGCCGGGAAAACAGAGTCTCGTGAGTACTAACAAACCCTTTGACCACCAAATAAATAAATAGAAATAAAATAAAAATCATTTATTTCGGACGATTCAATCCATAGTTGTTAGTAATAAACTTACAAATCATCATCATCATATCAGCCCTATATCACCCACTGCTGAGCATAGGCCTCTCTTCTAATACGCCACTTGTCCCGGTCCTGAGCTAATCTCATCCAGAAGTGACCCGCAATTTTCCGGATGTCGTCCACCCAACGAGCCAACGGACGCCAGGCGCTTCTTTCATAACTTACAAATAGACTTCCAATTACTATGTTAGTAGTAGTACCTAAACTAAGATGCTGGGAGTTCCACTGGACTAACTAATGCACTATATATCCTAACTCCCTGCCACTACGGCCAGGAGACTGGCGGCTGTCGCGCACCCTGCGGAGCGTCGTGGCGCAGCGCTTGCATCAACTGACGTCAAACGACCAAAGACGTCAACTGACGCGCGCTGCTGCAGCGCATTATCAAGCAAAATCGGAGGATGTAAAAGCGCTTTAAAGAAAATCCCACACTGGCGTCTCCGCGAGCGTCGGCGTCTAGTCAACTTTATAGCTGCTGCTCGAGGGGACGTTACGTTGACGCAACTGCGCAGCGACGCCATTTACTTACTGACACTCAAAAGACGGTTAAGTGGGGTATCTCTTTAATGCTAACGCTGTGCCCCATTTCAGTGTCGCTGAGTAATCTGCCCCGGTTCTACCTGAACCGCTACGTGCGGTTGTTTCCGCTGCTAGCGGCGGCCGTGGTGATGCGCGCCGCCGAGCCGCGCCTCACCGACGGGCCCAGGGCGGTGGACTACGCTCAAGGGGTCTGTAACGACATCAATCAAGGGTCATTTATTTATTTAAGCTTTATTGCACAAAACATAAAAATAATGTACAAATGGCGGACTTAATGCCTAATGGCATTATCTACCAGTCTACCATCGGGCCAAACAGAGACATATAAAAATAGTGCAAGGAGAACTGAGGATTTTATTATAAAATCTGGAGTATATTTTTGATATTTTACCTAGTAAAAGCACCAATGATCGACGCTGCACCAATGTTCGACATGGCACTTATGTCAAAGCAAAGTAATAATATAGTTTAAGTTTGAACAACGATTTTTTTTCTTTATTCAAAATTAATTCCTGTCACTTTGACCTAAAGTACTTATGTCGAACACTGGCTAAAAGTGTCGATCATTGGTGGTTTTCCCTTACCTACATAATATATCTAGGTTTATGTAGGTAAAATTTATACCGCTTTGCGCGTTAAAGCTTTAATGTCCTATTTATCTTTTATATATATTTCGACGTGTTTAAAGAAAGATACTGCAAATTCATATTCGGCCTATAATATTGTCCTATTTATTTATAAATTTATGTATATGTATTTAAAGGAATGTTGTCTGCAGGTCGTTCGTTGCCGCGAGTACTGGTGGAGCGCTCTGCTGCACGTGCAGAACATTGTCAACCCGACAGAAATGGTAGCTTTCATTATTATACCAATATCGCACCCATTTGGTTAAATAGCCCAGCATAAGAATCATATATTATTAATAAAAACAGATCGCAGGCCGTTTATGGTCGATGGTCGAATCGTCAGCATCGATGCCTAGGCCAATAGTTAATGGAACTATAACTTTTAACAACTTGGCCGTTTGAAAATGCGACTGACCAACTCCGGCGAATGATTCAAATTTAAAACCTAACCTCCGATACTATTCAAAATTTAATCACTATTTTCAATATTTTCGTGGAAATTAAGTGTATAATAATCAGTGATCGGCGTTTTGGTTGCAACTCGGTGTGAAAGAATTTGAAATAGATAAGAGGCGGACTGTCAAAGTAAATTATAAATACACTGCCATCTTTCGACAGAAGATTATTTGTTAAATATTGAAATTAACGCCATCTACTCGACAGTAGGCCAAAGGTATGGTGCAATATGTCCGAGCGATGGCGCCATAACCTTTGGCCTACTGTCGCGTAGATGGCGTTAATTTCAATATTTAACAAATTAATACAATATCAGTAAAAGAATAAGGATCAAAGTCAAATGGCGGTCAAGTTTTAATCTTCTGTCGAAAGATGGCAGTAAATTTACTGTGGCTACATAATTTACCATGACAGTAATTCTCTACACACCCTATTCTCTTTGGACCTTAATAACTGTTTATTTAATGTTGTATATATTACTCACCACTTCAATAGCATTTTTTCGAGCAGTTTAAAAGATATAATAATTTATTTATTTATTTAGATAACTAGGATCCATAATGGGTTAGGTACATAGTGACTTAAAATCTATTGTTAATATTTAAAAAACTAAATAAATAAAATTAAAATGTAAATGCACAATACATAAAATCAATTAAATTAAAATTCACAATAAATAAAATCAATTAAATTAAAATTCACAAAAATAAAATCAAATATTAAAATAAAATTTACACAGTTAACTATTATCCATGATCATTAACTTATTAATGTGTACGAGCATGGGAGAATCAGGCTTCTCTACAAACACCCTTAGGATGCCGTTGGAGCTGCTCCGCATCCTACTGATATCTGAGATATCGCTGGATCAAGGGCGTGTCCATTATTAGTGTTTCAATTTGGTATATCGCGGTGTCGCATCCAATACGGCGATCACTGTAATGTAATGAGTGTTGTCGGCAGTGCTTGGGTCACAGCTGGTACCTGTCGGTGGATATGCAGCTGCACGTGGTGTCGGCGCTGCTGCTGTGCGGGGCGGGCGCGGCGCGGGCCGACAGGCGGGCGCGCGGGCGCACGTGGCTCGCTCTCGGCGCCGCCGCGCTGGCCGCCGCGGCTGTTACGCTCGCCTTCTGTTTCTATTTCAACTTTCCAGACATAACAAAGGATTCACCGCGCAACTGGGTGTAATCAAGACTTATTTCACGAACTCTTAGCCTAATAGTCTGTAATATTAGCAAGTATATAGTGACCCTATGAAGCAGTAGGTCCCGGATTCGAATCCCGATAAGGCTGCGTTTCCACCAGAGATGTGCGAGGATGAGTAGCGTAAATATAAATGTTTGTTAAGAACCAATAGAATATTGTCCACTAGGGCTGCGCTGAGCGACGATAGGGAAATGAAGCAGAGGTCGTAACCGGTATTTACAATATTTGGATTGGAATATCTTTCTTAAACACTTTAAATTTTTGCATTTTTATTTTAAAGTGGGTGTTTATTAGGCTATTAGCCTCAATCTATTAAATTAATGATTTAAAGAACAAAAAAACGTCACGGTTTACGTACGATTAACCGAAATCATTAACCGCGGATAATTTTATGGAGGATAAATACCGGTATCCGACCCCTGAAATGAAGTGATTATATTAGTTCTTCACAAACACATACGTGGGCTATACTGAAAGTTTCTGGATCCTCATATATGAGACAACTTATTTCTCTAAGTGGCCAGTTCCAGGAATTTTCAGTATGCCCTAAGTACCTACCCCGAAGTTAACGAACATGAGGACTACGTTTGTACGGAGAAGCGATCGTCCCCTTTCCTCTTAAGTAGAGTTAGACCAAGAAAAGTCTGCAGTGATTTTGATAGCCCACGCAGTGTAAGTGTTATTTATAATTTAATAGAAGTTTGACGTTTAAACTAACACTTGCACTGCGTGGGCTATCAAAATCGCTGCAGACTTTTCTTTGTCTAACTCTATCTTGCTTTTCCCCTGGGTCATTCTACAAAAATCTCATTCCCCTGGACACCTATTCGCAAATTCCCAGGAAATTCCGCTTTATTTAGCATCTCATTTTTGGTGACTGTGTACTCGTGCCAAGTTCCATCTAATCAAAACAGCTAAGCGGAATCACTTGGGATTTGCGAATAGGTATAGCCACAGAATAAGTAGTACCTACTACCGTACAGAAAGGACACTTCCTACAAAACCGAAGTTTGACAGCGATTCACAGACGAATCATATCAGCCCTTTGTCGTCCATTGCTGAGCATAGGCCTCTCTCTTCATGATATACCTTCCTAACTTATGGCACTATCCCTTTCGACTATTTCGGGTTGTCAAAATTCAAGTAATTATCTGTGTTCGTGCACGCAAAGGACCGTCAAGTTGTGTCAACCCTAATAATTGCTCGGAGCAATGCTGAGCCGAACGGAGCCGAGTTTGCCCGAAGTCTCCCCACTGGCATAGCCAGGGGAATGAGAGTAGAATGACACCCCTGTTATTTACAGCTCGTCTGCTGCCTTCTACTGGACGTGGTATTACTATAACACTATAGTGCGCTCCCCTCCCTTCTTTATCGGAATGCTGTTCGGGTTCGGTCTGTACGTCCTCAAGAACGAAAAACTTCATTTACCGAAGGTAATCCATGTAATAGTACATTGTGCAACATGGGGCGTAAGTTAAATATTTTAAACGAGAGTAAGTTAAATCGCGACGACTTGCCGGAGCGATTTATAGGCTCGAGTTTGCAATATTATTACGCCCCGAGTCACACACAATGTTTTTCATCACACTTGCGACACAAAAATTAAGTATAAAAACAAAAACTGTTAATTATATGGCAGTAGAAACTTAACTCCCTAGGGAAAACGCTTTTTCTATAACTTCCGCTAAACCTGCGTGCAATTTCACATTTACTGAGCAAGTGTGATGAAAACATATTTTCATCACACTTGCTCGTAAAAGGTGTTGTACACGTAGGCGATGCGGTCCGTAAATCCTAAAGGACTGTCCAGACGGGGACCATTTTTCGCCAATCTGATTAAATTGTCCGATCAATACAGGACCGTGCGGACGCAAACGCCAATTTGGCTCGCCGAATTCGACCGCCGATTATGACCGATATTACCGATAAAATGGGGTGCGGACTCAAGAATACCAATTTGTGACCATTTGTAGTCGGGGGCATTTTTTTAAGGCTTATTATTAACCGGGCAACTAAAATATTAAACAGGAACTTTCACTGGGCATAAAATAATATAATTTGGCTGTGCATTAATATTTTAGCACCAATAAATTTATATTAGCCTCAAATTTAAGCATCATATTATTAAAAAACTGGCAGCAAAATCAAGCCACCCAAAAAATATATAGGGAACTTGAATTGATAGGTTGGCGTCTAAAATAATAAAGTTGGCAACTAATATTGTAAAGCGATCATAAAATTTGGTTTTTTGTACATATACAGAATACCTAAGATACATAAGCTTTAAATACTCCATTTTTAAATAATTTAAATCCTAATCCTAATCCACAAAACACCACAAATTGTTTTACCAATAATATCCTACTATACTTATAGTCAAAGTTCCTAATCATGAAACACCTAATGGCCATTATACCATTAGGTCTTAAAATTTTTAATTACTAATTTCAATAGTTACCACTGTGTTCTGCCAGAGTCAAAAGATAGGTGCGACGACGAGCGAAGCGAGGAGGAGCGTGTTAGGTTGACCGGCGTGTAGTGACCAAACAAAATATTTTTTATATTAAGAACTTCATTTTTATATTAACAATAGCCGTTTAATTTTAAAATGTTCTTCATAAATAGTCTCCAATATAATAATTCAGTTGCCAAATAAATATTTGGTACCTGCCTAAAAATAAACAAAAGCTGTAACGGCATTAAAATACAACTCATATTGATATATTTTAAGGCTCCGTTTTTGTTGCCAAACTATTAATTTTAGTACTTACCCATTTATATTATTTTAAACTACCCAAATTCG
Organism: Cydia splendana; assembly: GCF_910591565.1. Taxonomy (NCBI): domain Eukaryota; kingdom Metazoa; phylum Arthropoda; class Insecta; order Lepidoptera; family Tortricidae; genus Cydia; species Cydia splendana. The sequence continues at coordinate 974,126 of NC_085983.1, read as the reverse complement.
ATTAATTAGTTGACCGGTTAAATACGTGCCTTTTTTAATTTAGAGCGTTCAAATATCACCATAACTTTAAAATTGATGAAAGTGGCCAAATTGGCGTTTTAATCCGCACGGCCTGATTTGATCGGACAATTTAATCAGATTGGCGAAAAACTGCCCCCGTCTGGACAGGCCTTAAATTTCGACCTAGGGTTGTACCTAATAATGTAATGTACGCCCGATATTAGGCAGAAATTTGACAGAAGGACATAAGATAATTTTTATTGGTTAGATCGGATTAAGAATAATGCTACCCATTTGGTTTAGTAATTTTACTCTTTCCACGTAAACAAAGTCGCGGACAAAAGCTAGTTATAATGAAGTTAATTATATTTCATACTTTGCCAAATCGTCCTTGTATTTTTTTGAAGTGAAAACTTCTTTAGCGGCGCTGTGCACTTTTTGTGATAGGGAAAAAATGTTAAACTCGCGACAGGTAAGATTCGTAAGACGTAAGACGGACACGTGTCCTGATCGAAAAACTGTTACAATGTCATTGAGTTTTTCTGTATTGATTTAAATGCCATCTAGTGAGTTTCCTTCTAACTGGTACAAATATAACTCGAGTACCTAACAGTGATGTGCTTAGGGGTTTCAAGTAATGCGACGAAATAACGCTGAGGGCGTTAACCTCAATTATACATAGTGCTGCAGACACTTTGCACTAATCATTCACTTCTGCCGGCACTCCCGGAGTGCAACCCGTTGTTTTTTTAAGCAATTGTAAGTGTAAACTGGTCAATTATAAAATAAAAACGTAATTTTCAGTGGAGCATCTGGCTCTGCCACGGCGGGGCCTTAGTGTTATCCTTGCTGGTGATGTTGGCGGAGCACCCGGGTACCCGCGCGTTCTTCGACCACCACCTGCCGGCTCTGAACCTCAAGCTGGCCCTGGCCCGCACCTGCTGGGCGCTGGCGCTCGGCTGGCTCATCTTCGCATGCACTCAGGGTTATGGAGGTATCGCCGCCACGGTATAAATAGTACTACCGTACAGAAAGGAAACTTCATACATAACCGAAGTTTGACAGCGGTTCAGGGTCGAATCATGCTGTCCCTTTCTATTATATCGCACTATCCCTTTCGGCTATTTAGGGTTGTCAAAATTCAAGCCATTATCTTATCTGTGGTCGTGAAGTTATTTGTTTCCTGTAGGTCCCGTGAACTGGTTCCTGTCGCTGCGGCTGTGGCGGTTCGTGGCGCGCGTCTCCTACGCCATGTACTTGTTCAGCAACATCTTACAAGAGGAACCGGACGCCACCGGCGGCGTCAACTACTTTGACATACGCGCACTGGTTAGTCTTCTTCCTCGCGTTATCCCGGCACTTTGCCGCGACTCATGGGAGCCTGGGGCACAGAATAAATAATAGTACTATCGTACAGAAAGGAAACTTCCTACAAAACCGAAGTTTGACAGCGGTTCAGGTCGAATCATGATATCCCTTTCTAATATATGGCACTATCCCTTTCGGCTATTTAGGGTTGTCAAAATTCAAGTGATTATCTTATCTGTGACTGTGGTCGTGCATGCAAAAGGAAGTCAAGTGGTGCCAAGTTGGCACTGCCAACCCTAATAATTGCTCGGAGCAATGCTGAGCCGAGCGGAGCCGAGTTTGGCCGAAGTCAGGAGTTTCGCACCCCTGCCTGGGGTCCGCTTAACAAATAATCTCAAGAACTGACGTAGGCACTAGTTTTTACGACAGCGACTGCCATTTGACCTTCCATCCAACCCAGAGGGTAAACTAGGCCTTATTGGGATTAATCCGGTTTCCTCACGATGTTTTCCTTCACCGAAAAGCGACTGATTAAATATTAAATGACATTTCGTACATAAGTTCCGAAAAACTCATTGGTACGAGCCGGGGTTTAAACACGCGACCTCCGGATTGAAAGTCGCACGCTCTTACCGCCAGGCCACCAGCGCTTTAAGCGCACATTGGTTAGTATAGTTCAGCCTATATACGTCCCACTGTTAGGCACAGGCGTCCTCTCATGCGCGAGAGGGCTTGGGCTATTATATAGTCCCCACGCTAGCCCAATGCGGATTGCGGACTTCACATACCACCTTTGAATTTCTTCGCAGATGTATGCAGGTTTCCTCACAATGTTTTCCTTCACCAAAAGGTTGTGGTAAATATCAAATGATATTTCGTACATAAGTTCCGAAAAACTCATAGGTACGAGCCAGGATTTGAAGCCGCGACCTCCGGAATGAAAGTCGGACGTCATATCACTCGGCCACCACCGCACTGGTTAGTATTCTACTTAAATTGACGGCAGTTATCTTGTGTTTGAAGCACGAGGTCCCGGATTCAACTCCTGGTAAGGATGTTAATTTGTGTGTTTATCACGAACGTTACGGAAAGTCATAGGGATCATCATTATTTTTTATTTAATAAATATTATAGGACAATTTTACACAGATCAATCTAGTCGTGCGACTAGACGGTAAGCTCAATAAGGCTTGTGTTGTGGCCTGTAGGTGCTAGACGACGATATATATAATATATGTCGAATACCGATGGTCCTAAAGGCGGTGGGCGCGTGGGGGTAGTACGATAATGTATTACTTCACAGCTAAACCAGTATGCTACCATTGCTACCAGTGCATGAAATAAACATTAGGACTCGTTAACCATACTAGTGCCTACTATACTTCAGTACTAAATGTTTAAAAGAACTAATTGCTATTTTTAACTCAAGGGAGCGATATGAAAGTAAAAAGAAACCGTTTAAATCTTTATTCAAGTCAAACTAGGCCGGCTCCAACCCTACATATCTGACCTGAGAAGATTTAGCCCTATATGGGACCGGCAACAAACTCAGAGGGACAAATCTTTTCAAAACAAGTTAAAACAACACATAACACATCATTTCTTTATTTCACAAAAGTAAGCTTCTAATGAAACATAAGAAATCAAAATAACACTTGAAATAAAACACTTAGCTAAATGGTTAAAGAACGCGGGATTCTATAAGCTATCAGAATAATCCTTCAGGTATAAACCTTCAGGAACGTAGCGAGTTAGGCACGAGGTTGGCCAACGAGTACGTCCGATCTCTAGCGCGGACCGATCAAGAAGAACTACTAGCGGCGGAGCCTCTCCGCTCCCGCCTCAGTCAAGTTGGCAAACCTGTTCGACCAGTCTACCAACATACCGACAAAAACGCCAACTCGTGCCTACGCTCACTCGAGAGAAACCTCTCGACGTTCCAAAGCCTTCTACCTGTCATCTCAGTTCAACAACACGCCAATAGATGGCGTTACTCTCTACGCAACTTTATTTCAACAATGCGCCAATAGACGGAGTTACTCTCTACACATAATACGTAGCTCAACATTGCTAATCGATTTTATACAGGCGTCTAAAATAATGAACTATAACGCTGCAATACGTCTTTCTGGTGTCAGGGTCCGACATATATAATTATAAATAAATACTTATATACATATGTAGAAGTCTAACTCAGGAACAAATATTTGTGATAAACGCACAAATAAATGCGAACCCGGGACCTCCTGCTTCGTAGGCAGGGTCACTACCGACTAGGCTAAGCGGCCGTCAAAAATCATTCGACGCGTCAAGCAAAGAGTATAGTAAGTATATGGCGTCAATAAGTACCTATAGTATAACTCATAGTCTAATAAAACATGGTCTCCTCTTCCCAGAGTGACACAAGCCTACGTCACAATAACATTGCCGCTTTATATAGCGCTATCGCATATTATCATATAGCGCTGTCGCATGATGACGTAGGCTTGTGTTAGTCACGTGACCACGAAAAGACGGGAAGAGAGTACCAGGCGGAGTATATTATTATACCATGGTATAACTAAAACCCTTATTAAGCTTACCTGCTGTGAGACTTCGCAATAGAATTCAGGCCTCGTACCTTTATAATAGTAATACTTATTCTCCACGGCCGATACGGCCACGGCGACTGCTATCAACTCCATTGATGTCGCTGGTGTACCACCGCACAGAAATGAGTTCCTACAAAACCGAAGTTTGACAGCGATTCAGATTTCAGGGACGAAATCATATTGTCCCTTTCTAATGTGTCACCTTTCGGCTATTTAGGGTTGTCATAACCATCGCATGGCCATCTCGCTGGGCCATCGTGTAGAGGAGCGATAAGATTGACCGATATTTATTTATTTAGCTGTGGCGGTTCTGCGGCGACGCGGCGGTGACGGTAGCGGTGTCGGTGGCGGCCATCGTGCTGGTTGAGGCGCCGCTGCACACGCTCCTGGCCCCGCTCCTCAAGCCCCGCTCTACCCACAAGCCTTAAAAACTTTACAATTAATAAATCAAGAAATAAATTAAATAGTGCCTATTTAAATTAACTTAGCAAAGTTCCATAATGGGGTTAGCAACTGTCAAGTGTTTACATAGATGGCGCCATCATAGCTGGCCCCTTTTTAAAAGATTTGGCTTAAAGGGCTGGCATCCAGGGCATTAAAAATTTGACATAATTCTAGGAATTGACTGGGCAAGCTATGCTGGCGCCATCTGTTAAATACATCGACCCCTTGCTATCTATGTTTTTCTAATAATTATCTGGTGGTTTATTTCGTGCATGGTGTAAAATAATTTATTTATAATACAGGAAACATCCCTGTTGTAAGACCACAAAGTATTCTTTAAACATTATGACGTATAAAAGTAAACATTTAGATTTTACGTAAATCATTTATTATACAATACGAATGTATATTTGAAAATCATACGATAACAACATAAGATAAGCATAGAACCTATGATTATGGCATTTTACCTTTGTTTTGCCGTTCTAGATCTGGTAAATAACAATTTATTGTAACGTCACTCTTGTATCTCCTTAGCGTGCTTGCTTTTATGGATTAGTAAAGATGTTTTGTACTGAAAAACAAAACTGCATTGGTCGCATTTATAAGATTTTTCACTAGCGTGTGTATTTACATGATCTTTCAAAAAACATTTTAGATTGCAAGTATAACCACAGTGTTCACACCTGTAAGGTTTCTCATTAGTATGTTTGCTAACATGAACTCGCGAATTATCATTGTATAAAGCAGCATTCGTGTGTGTGTTTTTATGAATTAGTAAACCTCTTTTGTACGAAGAAGCATAAGTACATTTTTCACACTTGTAAGGTTTTTCACCAGTGTGTGTCCTTATATGAGCTATTAAATGATTTTTTCGATTGGTAGCATAACTGCACTGGTCACATTTATAACGTTTTGTATTAGTGTGTATCATTTTATGCATATTTAAATTACTTTTTTTGACAGTAGCATAACTACAATGATCACATTTGTGGCGTTTCTCACCAGTGTGTGTCCTTATATGAGTTTTTAAATGATTTGTTTGGTTGGTAGCATAACTACAGTGATCACATTTATAACGTTTTATATCCGAGTGTGCTTTTTTATGAATATTTAAATAACTATTTTTGACAGTAGCATAACTACATTGATCACATTTGTAGGGCTTTTCACCTGTGTGTAACCTAACATGAGCACTCAAATCAGACTTGTGGTTAGTTGAATAACTACAGTGACCACATTTATAACGTTTTGTATTAGCAAAATCATAGTTTGTACTATGGTGTACCATTTTATGTTTTTCTAAAAAAGTTTTGCTCGTACTAGCATAAGTACACTGGTCACATTTGTAAGGGATTTCACCAGTGTGTTGAATTACATGAAGTTTAAAAAGATGTAATCGATTGCTAGCATAATTACACTGGTTACACTGGTAAAGTTTCTCATTAGAATGAGTCTCTAAATGAAGCCGCAAATCACTTTCGCGGGCACTGGCATGACTACATTGTTCACATGTGTAAGGCTTTTCACCAGTATGTATCCTTACATGAACTTGCATAAGGCTCTTGTAGCTGCAAGAAAAGCTACATTGGTAACAATTGTATGCCTTTTCACTAGTATGTTTCATCAAATGACTAATTAAGCTTAGTTTTCTAGCTGTTACATATTTACAGTGGGCACATCGATAAGTTTCGAGTCTACTTGTTGGGGTCTTCTCTGGAGTGGGTCCTGGAACAAGAATAGTTTATTTTACTAAATTACAAATTAAACATCAGTTGACAAACAAGAAGACTGACAAGACTTACAAGCATACTGACAGACAAACAAAAGACAAAGATCTTTTTCGGGTCTCTATTGTTTCCCAAATAAGTCATAATGTATTTTTTGTCTGAATTTTCGTTAGTCATAATTGGTTTTTCTCAGAAACGCGTAACTTTTCAGGATTGCCATAAAACAAACCTAACCTAATCTGACGCATCTATAGAATAACCTTACGAAAATCCTGAAAAGTTAACGGTTTCTGTTTCATGACAAACGATAATATGACAAACAATACATTATGACTTAAAACTTTATGAACAAAGGGACCCCATCTTTTTCACATTCGGAAAAGGCCGTTTTCTTCCCTGCTAGGAGGGGTCAAAGTAGTACTTTCTGTTCTAGAACACAATTTTTTTTTTGTATACAATTTTTTTAAGCTTAAATAATGTTTTGCAATATGATAATTTCCTTACAGGTGACGTGAAAAGCAGTATAATTATATCACATGGTAGCTTAATTATTTCCAGCTTGGGCGTTAGCGGGCGTTTTCTAAAATTAATATTGAAAACCTGATTCTTTCAAATCTGGACGTTCGTGGGCTCATCTACTCAGAATCGATAGCATTCTCCACCATTATAAAAAGATTAGAATAAATTTAAAAGTAGAAAAAATACTGTCTTGGGTGAGACTTGAACTCACGGCCTCTGGATTGATACTCCAGCGCTCTGCCATCTGAGCAACCAAGACTTCATCCATAGCCAGCAAATCTTTCCACCATATTATAGGTCAAGGGGACCATAGCGACATCTACCGCAAGAGTGTTACTGTTACACTTCTTAAACGGCTACCGGAGTTCCAAGTCATATTGGAAATTCACCAGTTACGATGTGCTACCCATACTAATTTTAATTTATAACAAGCAGAAACGTCTGCGAACGATGCTATTAAGCTTAGAATAAATTTAAAAGTGGAAAAAATACTGTCTTGGGTGAGACTTGAACTCACGGCCTCTGGATTGATACTCCAGCGCTCTGCCATCTGAGCTATTTGCTGGCTATGAATGAGGTCTTGGTTGCTCAGATGGCAGGGCGCTGGAGTATCAATCCAGAGGCCGTGAGTTCAAGTCTCACCCAAGACAGTATTTTTTCCACTTTTAAATTTATTCTAAGCTTAATAGCATCGTTCGCAGACGTTTCTGCTTGTTATAAATTAAAATTATAAAAAGATGTCCCAAAATGTCCATTCCAGTACGTCACGTTTAAATATGAAAAATGTTTTCACTTGTATGCGCGTGACGTAGTGGAACGTACAATTTTCATACAAATTTTTGGGATACTTTATTTTATCGGGTGTCATTCTGAATCCCTAACAACGTTTGTCCTAAAGTCACTTGCCCTAACTGGTTTGTCCTAATGGGCACATACCCTAACGATAAATTGTCATAACGATTATTTTCCATAATGTAAGGTTCTGAAAAATGGTTAGGTTTTAGAACATGCTGCCACAAAAGTAGGTTAGGTTAGGGTTAGAACTGCGACCCTCGCAAAAAAGAAAATATGCTTAATAACATTAAGATAAGTAATCAATAATAGGGAAACCAAAATTAGGGTTTTTAGTGTTAGGACAACTGATCATTATGACAAACAATATTAGGGAATGCAAAGATAGGAGAAAAGACTTTAGGGATTCAGATATAGATCCATTTTATCATCAGCATTGAATTTAGTGATTCTGAGTTGAAAGAACCCAAAAACACCAGAATCTGTAAGAATCAGGTTTTCGATATTTATTTTAGAAAACGCGACACTTGAATGCCTCACTACGCCATGGATTCTATTATATCCATCGCTTCATTCAGGATTCAAGGTACGCCCTGGCCGTAAATATGTCATTTTGCTCCCTTGTGACACAATCTACTATTTCTTAACACACCAGTAAATTCTGTTACGGGGATTCAAAACCTTGGGACCTTCAGCTTCGTAGGTTGGGTAACTACCGACTAGGTTATTCTTTGTCGGTTCCTCAAGGCTGAGGGTCGTGACCATCAGGAGTGCAGTTCTTCACCACCGCTCTCCAAACCCCCCTGTCTTGGGCCAGCTGTATTGCCCCCTCGAGGCTAGGACGGCGTTAAATATAATATTTATGTGAAACGTGAAAATCTTTGACTCGTTCCCTGATTCGACGAAGCCCCGCTACGCGGGGCTCCTATTTCTGGGCAGTTTGCCCTTCGGGCATCTGAAGCAACCTAACGAACCTATCCTACCTATATATTGGTTTAATGTGACTATCGTCAAAACATTACACAGGAGCATTACGATCTGCCGCCGACATATCTATTGTCAAGAAGAGCAGTACTGATAAATCCGCTAGTCGCTAGATGTCGACTACGTAAATAATAAGCGTTTTGGTAAGAAAACTGTTCAATGGAGTGAAAATCCTATGCTTTCTTATTTATCAATTGTCAAGTAAAGTAGGAGTTTCGTACACCCACGCCGGTTGCTATCTCTATTGCTGTGAGTGCCGAGGACCATTATACCACCCATATTTAAGATATTATTTGTTTATAATAGTGGATTAATCATTTTCTAACCCTTTTTAATGGGATCTCTTCTTCTTCCTCGTGTTATCCCGGCATTTCGCCACGGCTCATGAGAGCCTGGGGTCCGCTTGACAACTAATCCCATGATTTGACGTAGGCACTAGTTTTTACGAAAGCGACTGCCATCTAACCTTCCAACCCAGAGGGTAAACTAGGCCTTTTTGGGACTAGTCCGGTTTCCTCAGGATGTTTTCCTTCACCGAAAATGTTTAATGGGATCAAATAAATAAATAAATAATATAAATTATTACTTTCCTTAATAAATAAATTATTCCTTTTTGTTTGTTGTTATATCACATGAATTTAATGTTAATGCTAGTTGAAATTGTTAAAAAATGTAACATTAATTATATTTCTAGATTCAGTATACAAAATTACCTTGACAAATGTACTGCATTCAAGTAATCACAGTTTTTTCCACCAAAATGCTCATAGCGTGAACACAACCAATTTAGAAAATGAGCACACGTCTGCTCAGGCCACTCACCTTTTCCTTTGACATTCCCAACTGTGTTCCTGAGTTCACTCTCTTCACCAGCTCCATGATCTTCTCTCGGGCTGTCCCGGTCTGTGCTCCGAGTGAGCAGCGTGTCCACAGCAAGACGCTCCAGCCTTACACAGCAGTCCCTCAGTAACGGTCTCCCGGGGACAATCTCACGTGACTGCATCACTCCTATCGCCAGATTGGCAACTGAAACCAAACTCAGAATCAAACTGAATGCAATTTATTTAAGCAATAAAATGCCTAGGGATACTTTGCACATGACCATCCTGATAGCAGTATAAGCTGGGTCCACACAGAGCGAGCATACGCGCGAGGCAATTTCCTCGAGCATAAAAGGGTCAGTGTAGACGTGCCTCGTGTGCACCGCCTCGGCCGTATGCTCTCTCTGTGTGGACCTGGCTACTGAGTTTACGATCGTAAATTATTTTAGAACTTTGGTAAAGGGCATCCTGGAGGGCAAGATCGAGGGGAAAAGACGCAGAGGAAGGCCCAGGCTCACATATCTCATCCAAATAAAAGAAAGAGTTTCTGTTGTGTCGTACGAGGGAGTTAAAAGGCTAGCCCAGCAAAAAGAAGAGTGGCGATTACTCCACCGACAAGAGTATAGCTCTTAAATACTGATGATGATGATGATGATAAATGCAAAAATGTTTTTCAAATGATGTTACGTCAAACAATAACCCATTTATTCATAAAACTTTACAGCCTGATTTAGTTAAATTGTATCCTTTCTTACAAATACATAAGTCAAAATGACAGATAAGGACAAACGATTATTAGCTAATTGAGGTTCTCAGTGCGTTTATGAATACGGAGATAAATGTTTAGAATCTACAACTGACCTGTTGGTGCGTGGCGCACGCGCCGCTCCACTAGCACGGGGCCGAGCACGAGCTCATCTTTCACGGCGTGGTCGGTGTACAGCCCCGCCGCCGTCGCCGCCGCGCTCACGCCGAGCGACTCATCTTTTACACACACATCAGAGCACGAAGGCTCGTCTTTTATACTCTCGCACCTGGGCTCGTCTTTAACACACACGTCATCCAGCAAAGGTTCATCTTTCACAAACGATTCCTCGATCGAGGGCTTGTGTATACACACATCCACACAGGGCTCAGCCTTCACGGAAACATTATCTGCGCCCTGTAAAGCTGAAGACTCCATCGTCAACTAAAACACTTCGTTTCGATATATTCTTTTGAGTAACGTAAACAGAGGTTGAATCTTATTTATTTAGAAACCAAATCAACCAAATGTTATACGCTTAGAGGTTACGCGACACACTATTTCTTGGTGAAATTCCCCAAAAGACAATAAAATCGTATTTTGTAACTGTCAGTTTTGTTTGACATGTCACTGTTTTTCTTTTCTTCTGTAAAAGCTCAAATAGACGGCTATGAGACGGCCTCACCAAGTGTACGCCCGTCTGTAAACGCTTTAAACGTCAAAAGCGTGTCAATCAAAAGTGTTGCAAGTTGAAATCGTTCATATACCTTAATAACTTATTATTATCGTATTATAGGATTTAATTTACTCGATTGCTTTCCAAAAAGCAATAAGATAACATAAATGAAATAGTTGACTCAAGATTGAAGAGTATAAGTAATGTATAAAAAACTTGATTTCAGTGGTTTCACCTGTAAAAATGTTAAATTATGTTTTATTCCCAATTTATTCTCCAGACTGATATCTGAACGTACGCGAACAGATGATCGATCGATAAGTAAATAAATATTCGTATTTGTGAAATTGTTCTGTTTTAATTATATTTCAACGCGATGAGTGTGAAGAAGGAAGGACAAGAGCTGTTGGTGTGCTGCATATGCCTAGCCACCGACACCACACTGTATAAAATACAAGAGTCGAAGTTATTCAATGTTTTTGTTGATCTTATGGGCACTGAGGTTAGTACGATTATAACTACAAATTACTAGGGTAGTTTGAACACAAAACTTTAAGTGTCAATAGCAGGTCTGTGAGTTTTAATACATACATATAATCACGCCTGTTTCCCGGAGGGGTAGGCAGAAACCACAGATTTCCAGTTGCTATGATCCTGACATACCTCTTTCGCTTCCTTCACTTGCATAACATTCCTGATACACGCTCACCGGTTTAAGGTGCTCTTGACCTGGCCTTTCTTCAGAATTTCCCCGATCTGATCAGAGAAAGTCCACCGAAGTCTACCCCTTCCAACTCCCACTTCAACTTCTCCCTTATACACTCTCTTTGTTGAGTTTTAATAAATTGACTTACTTGAGTACCGCATGGCCACTGACTATAATCCAGTACTACAAAATTATGCTCCACAAAATCAATCACACATAATTATAAGTATCAATCTTTTTTTGTTGCATGAGGTTTTTGTATGTTTTATAAAGAAGTCTTGCCTCAGAACTTATAATAATGTTTTTTTTACTACAATCTTTTCAGCTTAGTCCTACGGTTACTGGAAGAGTGTCGCTCATGGCATTAATTTCACCTTTTGTACATTAAGTTATTGTTTTTTGCAATAAAACAAACACTAACTTAACTAAACTGCTTGTGCAGGAGTGTAGTTCAGCTGGGCGATCTGTGTGCGGTGTGTGCTGCGCACAGCTCGCGCGCGCGGCGGCGCTGCGGGCCCGCGCGCGCCGCTCACATGCCTTGCTCGCCAGCGCTCTACAGCGAACACAATATGTAAGCACAGGTTTCAGTACCTATTCAATTTTTTTCGCCATCAGATATGTTGGAGCGGCAGAGGTGATCAAAACCTTGTTCACTCTTGACAATAGCAGTGTGTTCAGATCAGATTGTGACCACCTAGGCCGCTCTGATATATCTAATGGTGACTGTACCTATCTAGCGTACGTCATCCTTAATACAATCACAGAATAAGTGATAGTACCTACTACCATACAGAAAGGACACTTCCTACAAAACCGAAGTTTGACAGCGATTCAGGGTCGAATCATGATATCCCTTTCTAACTTATGGCACTATCCCTTTTTTGAACATTTATGATTGTCAAAATTCAAGTAATTATCTTATCTGTGGTCGTGCATGCAAAGGGACGTCAAGTTGTGCCAACCCTAATAATTGCTCGGAGCAATTATGAGCCAAACGGAGCCGAGTTTGCCCGAAGTCAGGAGTGTCTCCCCACTGATACAATCAGTAAATCTCTATATTTTTCCTTTATTCTACAGATAACCTTAGACTACATTCGGACCATTGACCGTGTTGCCGAAAAACTTTGCCTAAATTTAAAGACCTGCCACGTCTACACTTCCGATTCTACCCTCCCAGAGTTCAAAGAGGAAATTAAAGAGGAAACAGACTTTACTGAAAACATATTCGTCACTGAGCCTGCTTTAGCTGAATATGAAGATTTCAGAGAAAATACACCTGAATTTGAAAATGATGAAACTGAAGAAATTACAACCCTGGAAAATATAAAGATAAACAGTAACAATGACATAAGTAATAATAAAATTGAATCTAGAATAAATAAGCGTAAACTATCAGATAATAAAAGAATACTAAAATCTACTAAAGGAAAAAGGAAACTACTAGAATCTACCAAGAGAACTGAAAAAATAGAATCTACCAAAGATTTAAAATTACCGGAATCTACTATAGAAAATCTTCCAGGAAAGTCGAAAAGAGTTATAAAAAGGCGTATGGCTGACAATGGGTACTTGCCCGATTTTAATTTTGAAGAGTTTGAAAGTAAATATAATTGTAAAATAGATATATTGTCGAAAGAGGAGCAGTTAAGAGAGATAGAGGCTCGCAAGATGGCGCCCAGTTATATGCTCGCTGCGTTCGGGTGTGAGGTGTGTGGGAAGGGCTTTGCAACACAGCAGGTGTATGACGGCCATATGAAAAAGCATGATCCGGTGAGTTTACTTCTACTTATATTACACTAGCTTCTGTGTGCGATGATGATGATTAATAAAAACTGTCCTATGTCTTTTCTCGGGCCTCAAACTATCTCTATACTGAATTTTATTTAAGTAGGTTTAGCGGTTTAAGTGTGAAGAGGTAAAGACGGACAGACAGTTCTCGACTCCCATTGAAAATCCCTAAATTCTAAAATACGCAATAAATGCACCGGATATCCTGTATATAACGTCCTCCTAGCCTTGTCGCTAATGACCCTGCTTACGAAGCAGGAGGTCCCGAGTTCGATTCCAAATAAGGGCGTGTACGGACACGGCGGGAAGAAGTTGATAACTCGAGATATTCTACCGAAGAAATTTGAACTTAAAATAAAATTACATAAGGTTCAAATTTCTTCAATTTTTTCCCGCGAGTTATCAACGTCTTCCCGCCGTGTACGGATATATTTATGTATTTATCGATATTTGTTCCAGAGCTCTGGATGTTTTCTATGTAGATACGAGTATTTAAGTATTCACTTTATACTATGTATCTTTAGGTATTTAAATAAAAGTAAACAAATAATTTGTAAATTTTCGGGTAGTTATAACATTATTGGTTAACCAACCAAATACAAAACCGCCTGGATCACTGAACGACCTGACTTTAACCTACATTATATTTTGATCATGTAATGTTTTCATCTACCCTCAACTGGCTTAAGGAGCCATTTGAGGGTAGATTTTGTTTACTTTTATATAAATACCTAAAGATACAGAGTATAGGTACCTATACCTATTTACCCTGCCTGCAAAGCCGATGGTCCCGAGTTCGAATCCCGGTAAGGGCATTTATTTGTGTGATGAACACAAATATTTGTTCCTGAGTCATGGTTGTTTTCTATGTATATAAGTATGTATTTATCTATATAAGTATGTATATCGTCGCGTAGCACCCATAGTACAAGCTTTTCTTAGTTTGGGGCTAGGTTGATCTGTGTAAGATGTCCCCCTAATATTTATTTATTTATTTTTTATTTATTTATTATATATATTGTCGTCTAGTACCCACAACACAAGCCATATTGAGCTTACTTTGTGTAATATGTCCCATATTTTTTTTTATATTGCGTACAGAGTGCGGGCGGGCACTCGTGCGGCGTGTGCGGCGTGCGGTTCGGCACGCGGTCGCGCGCGCACGTGCACGCCGACGCGCACCGCCTGCGCTTCACGTGCAACGCGTGCGGCTTTCTCACGCGCACCAGGTACAGTAGCACAGATTATATAATAGTTCTTACGAACAGATACGAATCTCGTATGGGTATGTATTGTTTCCCATAAAGTTTTAAATCATAATGTATTGTTTGTCTGCATTTTTGTTAGTCATAATTTGGTCAGAAATGCGTAACTTTTCAGGATTGCCATAAAACAAACCTAACCTAAAAACCTATCTATAGGATAACCTTACGAAAATTCTGAATTGTTAGCGGTTTCAGAATTATGACTAATGATAATCTGACAATCATTACATTATTAGTGACGACCGGTCTGGCCTAGTGGGTAGTGACCCTTCCTGTAAAGCCGATGGTCCTGGGTTCGAATCCCGGTAAAGGCATTTATTTGTGTGATGAACACAGATATTTGTTCCTGAGTCATGGGTGTTTTCTATGTATATAAGTATGTATGTCGTGGCCTAGCACTCATAGTACATAAGGGATTCGATTGAGCTTAATCTTCACATACATACGGTGTAATCGTTAAGTGTAGCCAGGCGATAATTCCGTAAATATAACAGATATCAGAAAACTTCAACTTGATATCGAAAGAGCGTTACCCAATGAGTAAAATTACATTAATAACTTTTTTTAAATAATAGCAGAAATATCCCAAACATTAACTTCAAACCCTCCCATACATTTAGTCCGACGACTCACCCCTCATAGAACGTCGGTGTCGTAAGAGATAAAACTGCTTGAGATTCATTATTTGCGATAATAAATTGTAATAGAATAATAAAACTACCGTTTATACAACATTTATTTTTTAAGGACACAACACAACACAAGGAGTACATTTTTTGTGTAAAGTAGTTGCTCGAAGTGACGCCCCTCTTGTGCGATACATTGACGGGACATACCTCTTTAACGTTTCGAAATGAAATTTTCTTAAAATTTGCGGTGTAATTAAATACTTGAAAATGATAATTGATGGATAAGTAGATAAAATAAAACAAATCATGAATCATTTGATATGTTGTATGACGTTCCAGATTTATAGCAAAGAACCATTTCCTGTCTCACTCCGGCACTACCCACCAGTGCCCACATTGCGACGCTGTGTTCACGTACGTATATATCATTGTGTATTTTACAACGAGAGTGGGGCAACTGGGCCTTATTGGAATTAATCCGGTTTACTCACGATGTTTTCCTTCACCGAAAAGTGACTGGCAAATATCAATTGATATTTAAAAACTGACGGGTTTTGAGCCCGTGACCTCCCGGATTGAAAGTGGCACGCTCTTGCCACTAGGCCACCAGCGCTTATGAATAATAAATAGCGCTTGTAAATAAATATTTACAGCGCTTGTAAGTAAAGAAAGAAAGTGACAGAGGTCTCCCTTGAGCGGCGTTTTTTGCATAATATGTCGTCTATGGTTGCAGCAAGTACACGTCGTACCTGACGCACGTGCGGCGCCGGCACCCCGCCATGAACGTGGCGTGCGACGAGTGCGGCGAGACGTTCGTCGGCCGCAACGGGCTGCGGCACCACAAGACGAGAGTACACCGGCACACGGTGCGTACACAACAAACAAGTACACGTCGTACCTGACGCACGTGCGGCGCCGGCACCCCGCCATGAACGTGGCGTGCGACGAGTGCGGCGAGACGTTCGTCGGCCGCAACGGGCTGCGGCACCACAAGACGAGAGTACACCGGCACACGGTGCGTACACAACAAACAAGTACACGTCGTACCTGACGCACGTGCGGCGCCGGCACCCCGCCATGAACGTGGCGTGCGACGAGTGCGGCGAGACGTTCGTCGGCCGCAACGGGCTGCGGCACCACAAGACGAGAGTACACCGGCACACGGTGCGTACACAACAAACAAGTACACGTCGTACCTGACGCACGTGCGGCGCCGGCACCCCGCCATGAACGTGGCGTGCGACGAGTGCGGCGAGACGTTCGTCGGCCGCAACGGGCTGCGGCACCACAAGACGAGAGTACACCGGCACACGGTGCGTACACAACAAACAAGTACACGTCGTACCTGACGCACGTGCGGCGCCGGCACCCCGCCATGAACGTGGCGTGCGACGAGTGCGGCGAGACGTTCGTCGGCCGCAACGGGCTGCGGCACCACAAGACGAGAGTACACCGGCACACGGTGCGTACACAACAAACAAGTACACGTCGTACCTGACGCACGTGCGGCGCCGGCACCCCGCCATGAACGTGGCGTGCGACGAGTGCGGCGAGACGTTCGTCGGCCGCAACGGGCTGCGGCACCACAAGACGAGAGTACACCGGCACACGGTGCGTACACAACAAACAAGTACACGTCGTACCTGACGCACGTGCGGCGCCGGCACCCCGCCATGAACGTGGCGTGCGACGAGTGCGGCGAGACGTTCGTCGGCCGCAACGGGCTGCGGCACCACAAGACGAGAGTACACCGGCACACGGTGCGTACACAACAAACAAGTACACGTCGTACCTGACGCACGTGCGGCGCCGGCACCCCGCCATGAACGTGGCGTGCGACGAGTGCGGCGAGACGTTCGTCGGCCGCAACGGGCTGCGGCACCACAAGACGAGAGTACACCGGCACACGGTGCGTACACAACAGGAAGCAAAAACCGGCCAAGTGCGAGTCGGACTCGCCCACCGAGGGTTCCGTACTTTTTAGTATTTGTTGTTATAGCGGCAACAGAAATACATCATCTGTGAAAATTTCAACTGTCTAGCTATCACATTTCGGTTCGTGAGATACAGCCTGGTGATAAACGGACGGACGGACGGACAGCGGAGTCTTAGCAATAGGGTCCCGTTTTACCCTTTGGGTACGGAACCCTAAAAAGGACGTCAACCCTGCGCGCCTACTATTTTAGGGTTCCGTACCTCAAAAGGATAAAGAGGCGTATTGGTATAGCTAAGGACGCGATGACCAGACTGAATGTCACCTGGAAGAAGAGAGGTATAACCATCACCACCAAGACCCGGCTAGTATGCGCTCTAGTATTCCCCATATTTCTGTATGGCGTGGAAACGTGGACGATACGAGCCCGAGAAAGGCAAAGGATCGATGCATTCGAGATGTGGTGCTGGAGGCGTATGTTGAGGATACCTTGGACCGCCATGCGCACCAATGTATCGATCCTTTCACAGCTACGTGTCCGGACTCGCCTATCCACAGTGTGCCAGCAGCGCATACTCTCCTACTTCGGCCACATAATGAGGAGGGGAGATGAAAGCCTTGAAAAGCTGATCATTGTTGGAAACACGGAGGGCAAACGAAGCCGAGGACGATCTCCAACAAGATCGAGCGATCAATTAAAAGGGGCTCCATCCTCAACCAACTTTTGCTCGGTTGTCAGAGACGCGATGAACAGGCACCGTTGGAGGCAGATCATAAAGACCAGGTGTGGAGCATCCACATCCACCGATGACCACGATCCTCAGTCATGAGGGAGCGACCACAGAGACCTCAAAAGGAAAAACCCGAACCCTTATAGGATCACTCGTGCGTTTATCTCCGAAAGTACTGGATCTAAAATTTTGAAAATAATACACAAAGTAGTTCTTTACCTATAGATGACAGGAAAACCTATTAGAAATGTGCAGTCAAGTGTGAGTCGGACTTAATTACTTAGTTTTTGATCCGACCCCTACGGGTTTTTTAAGACATTTACTCACGTTCCACATAAAAAAATACTTTATTAAAAAGCGGGTAATGTACGGAACCCTTGGAACGCGAGTCCGACTCGCACTTGACCGTTTTTTTTTAATTTGCCACCCTTTTTCTACTGACAACATGTACCAGAGTATAAATGACACATTTACACACACACACAAATTACTTATCTATTATTTTATTTCGCAGCAACTAAAACCTCGTGCCACCAAAGTTCCGTGCTCCGACTGCTCGCAGATGTTTATCGATCAAGCGTCATACGACACGCACTACCAACGCATCCACCTGAACATCCGCATGAAGGAGCCGCCGCGCGCACGCGCGAAAAACGCACGTGCGTTCATTTGTGAACTCTGCGGCGCTGAGTGCTCCGTAAGTATTCTTATGGGAATAAGGCTGCGTTTCGACCAGATATGTGTGAGGAGGCGTACCGAGGGATGTGTTTGTTAAGAACGTGGAGAGTTCCCCGTAAACCAGCGCGGTGTCTTACAGACACTACTTATGCTGAGCGGCATCCTATTTGGTGTACGTTTCTTTATTTAATTTGCTGTTGTATCTAATGTTTGTTTTTTACGTCAAAAAAATATATAAATTCTTTTCTATTCTATTCAACCTAACATACTTGGTAGATTTTGGTAGTTTTCTAGATTCTTTAGTAGATATTTGTAGTATTTTTCGGAGTAGTAACAAGCGAGTTCTTTATTTGCGTATGGTTTTCTTTGAGAAAGTATTACTGTTAACTAGGCAGTTAACGAAATTGTTACTGTTAGAGTCTGTGCGGGAAGAGAAGAGTCGTGGAATGCTGGAATGTATGGGGCGCAATACATTCCACGACTCTTCTCTTTCCGAAAAGACTCTAAATGTAAACCCTTTGAACGTCACCAGGCGTGGCTCACTCCGCGATTTCGTCGCTTTGCTACATGTAGCTACAAGTACATCCGTTCCACACCAATTCTGGTGGCTAGCCATAAGTCGCGCGTGGCGCTGTCGCCATCTAGCTGGCTGTGCTGATCGTAACAGACGCGTTTTATTAGAGAGTGAGTCTTCTGTACCTAGTACTATTATTTATTCTGTGACGCCACACTGAATCTTATCGGAATGCACGAAAGTACAGACCTATTGGGGCCGTAGTCACGCGCGTCAGTTGACATCTTTGACGGTCAAAAGGCTGCGTTTCGACCAGAGATGTGCGAGGATGCGTTGCGAGTGAAGTGTTTGTTAAGATTAGGAAATAAGAACGAATAGAATCACTTATTTCGCATGTTAGTATGTAAGGAAATAATTCAAGTTTTTGTACGCCATCAGGCAGGGTATAGTGCTACAAATATTTATTTACCGCCACGCACTGTAATCAGTTTGACATATACTCACAAATAAAAACACTTTGACTTTGACTTTTGACTTTGACTTTTCATTTGTTTTCCTTACTCAGCGTGCTGTGATACTATTG
Organism: Cydia splendana; assembly: GCF_910591565.1. NCBI lineage: Eukaryota > Metazoa > Arthropoda > Insecta > Lepidoptera > Tortricidae > Cydia > Cydia splendana. The sequence goes on along the minus strand of NC_085983.1, from coordinate 954,689 downwards.
GTTCTTAAAAACACAACCCTCACAACGCATGGTCGAAACGCGCCTTAAGGCTCAAGCGCACACTACGACTTTATATCGTGCGAAAATTTTGTCGCAGATATGAAACGTATGTGTTTGTTTATACGTCAGTGCGCGCATATACGACATAAAAATATGTATTACAGCGCGATTCTAAAATGGTGTCCCAAAAATTAAAATCGTAGTGCGCGCTTGGCCTAATAGTGCCAATCTCACTATCCTGCCTGCACCACACAGCAAAACTGACGATTTGATCCGATTGTACGGAATACCATCGGCGCGATTCGGGAAATGAATTAGAGATTAACTAGATACGATATAGTAAAGATATGTGACGTCCCATTGGTAAAGGTCGTATGGCGGTTGGCGCTTACGCTATTATTAACGCCGCTCCAATATTATTAATAAGCGCCAGCCGCCATGAGGTACCTTTTGCCGAGGAACGTCACATATCTTTACTATTTCATATCTAGTGAATCTCTAATTCATTTCCCGAATCGAGCCGCATCTGTTTATGTTCGTCCGCAGTCTGTGTCGAGCCTGTCGGCGCACCAGCGCGTCCACGCCGGCGCGCGTCCACACCAGTGCCCCGCCGCGGGCTGCGCGCGCCGCTTCGCCACGCTACACAATATGCAGCGACACCACCGAGTGGTGCGTTTATTTTTTTTATTGACTATACTTTATTCAATTTATTTCTTAGGCTGTTTATTTATTTGTTAGGCGTTGGGATGTTTTTATTTCAATATGTATAAAAAAATAAAATACCAAAAGAACGGTGTACGAACTTACGTAGAAAAGACTTTCCTCATACGGTTTCGCATGCCCCGCCTGACCTCGAGCCCATCAACGTGCACACTAGCGCCACTGCTAAATAATCGTGATTATTTAAATTTAACGATAGATATCACAAAAAAATCGGGCAAGTGCGAGTCGGACTCGCGCACGAAGGGTTCCGTACCATATAAAAAAAAAAAAACAAAAAAAAAGCAAAAAAAAAACGGTTACCCATCCAAGTACTGACCACTCCCGACGTTGCTTAACTTTGGTCAAAAATCACGTTTGTTGTATGGGAGCCCCATTTAAATCTTTATTTTATACTGTTTTTAGTATTTGTTGTTATAGCGGCAACAGAAATACATCATCTGTGAAAATTTCAACTGTCTAGCTATCACGGTTCTTGAGATACAGCCTGGTGACAGACGGACGGACGGACGGACGGACGGACGGACGGATGGACGGACGGACGGACAGCGAAGTCTTAGTAATAGGGTCCCGTTTTACCCTTTGGGTACGGAACCCTAAAAAGGGGGCCGCTACTTACTGTATTTTGTATTTAAGTACCTTTTTGAATACATCAGACTAGTTTTTATGTTGCTGGCTTCATCGATCTATGAACTCAAAATAAAAACGGCCGTTTTAACTTTAGACGCATAGATTCGTCATCCAGCAACATAAAAACTAGTCTGATGTATTCAAAAGGTACTTAAATACAAAATACAGTAAGTAGCATCGTGAGGAAACCTGCATACATCTGCGAAGAAATTCAAAGGTGTATGTGAAGTCCCCAATCCGCATTGGGCTAGCGTGGGGACTATAGCCCAAGCCCTCTCGCGCATGAGAGGAGGCCTGTGCCCAGCAGTGGGACGTATATAGGCTGAAATGATGATGATGATGATGACAGTAAGTAGCGCCCCCCTTTTTTAAATATCTTTCGTTAAATTTAAATAATAATAATTAGCCTTTATTTAACCATCTTGTAAGTGTGTTACATTCCATTGCATCTTAAAAATCTACGATTAATTCTAAACTATGATATTTAACATTAAGTAAAAAATTGAAACTAGCAAACTTTGTTGTTATGATGGTCTTGCTTCTCAGCATAGGCCTCCCCTAAAGATTTCCACAATTCACGATCACGTGCTTTTCTAAGTGCTAAATTTAAATAATCACGATTATTTCGCAGTGGCGCTAGTGTGCACGTTGACGTTAAGGAAAAAAAATACATTTGAACGTAAAGTTTCAATCGAATCAATGAGTTAGGTACTAAAAGAGATGAGTATAATAGGCATTCGTCTACATAAAATTAAACTAGTTATTCGGTGGCAGGTGCACCTGGGGCGCCGGCCGCAGGTGGCGTGCGGCTTGTGCGGCAAGCTGCTGGCGCACGCCGCGTCGCTCAAGCTGCACGTCAACACCGTGCACCTCAAGCTGCCCGCGCCGCGCCGCCGAGACAAGGACGCGCGACTACATACATAATAAACTACTTTGTTATATAACTATTGTATTTTAATTTAGCCTGTTAGTATGTCCCACTGCTGGGCAAAGGCCTCCCCTCTTTCCCGCCACTTGTCTCTGTCTAAACCCCCCGTTCACACTCCTACCTTGTAGTCCGCCTCGTTGGGTAGGATTGTGTATGGGGTTCCGTACCCAAAGGGTAAAACGGGACCCTATTACTAAGACTCCGCTGTCCGTCCGTCCGTCCGTCTGTCACCAGGCTGTATCTCACGAACCGTGATAGCTAGACAGTTGAAATTTTCACAGATGATGTATTTCTGTTGCCGCTATAACAACAAATACTAAAATAAAGATTTAAGTGGGGCTCCCATACAACAAACGTGATTTTTGACCGAAGTTAAGCAACGTCGGGCGGGGTCAGTACTTGGATGGGTGACCGTTTTTTGCATTATGGTACGGTACCCTTCGTGCGCGAGTCCGACTCGCACTTGCCCGGTTTTTTTTTAATACTATGTAGGAAGACAAAGAGAATAGAGTGTATAGAGTTATTGTCATAGTAAAGTATGTAGCCACAGTGCCCACAGTAAATTTACTGCCATCTTTTGATAGAAGATTAAAACTTTTAGAACGCCATTTGACTTTCATCCTTATTCTTTCGCTTTGCTAGAAGCGATGCTGAGCCGAACGGAGCCGAGTTTGCCCCAAGTCAGGAGTGTCTCCCCACTGGTAATAAGACAGCTTATATTATGTGAGAGACAATTTAACTGTCTATATAAATTAAAACAAAGCATCTATAAGGATAGTTATCGTTTATTATATATTTTTAACTTTGTCAGTTAGATAAAGATAAAGATATTTATTTGCAAAAATGTAGTGATGAACATAGGTGGACAGTAATTTTTGATGCGTACATTTCACTTGAAGAAGCATGCAAATTTTTTATACTAACTAGGTACTATAACTAAATATATACAAATTGAAGCTAAGGTAAGTTATATAATAATAACATCATCAAAATACACACATGGTTTCATTTCTAAGTACCTATGATTTACAATAATACCATAATATAAAATTATTTATTCATTTATAAATGTCAATTTCTACCTAAGATTTACAATTCATTATATAAAAATTATTTACTCATTTACAGATGTCAAGTATTAATTAATTCTATAATAACATTTATCTAAGCAAAATTTATATAATTTGTGTTTAAATTCAGGCAGGGTTAAAGGTAAAAAAAACTGGATTACCAGATTATAAACGTATGATTTTTAACGTAAGATACATAATTGTGATCTTAAAATATTACAGATAAAAGCATTTTAAAAACATTAAATAATAGTACAAATGAAGACTTTATTATAAAATAAGGGAAGATGTATCATTATCTAATTAAACTTAACTAAAATATATATAAAACCTAAATCTACAAATCAATAAAATTTAACTTAAAATTAAAATCGATGTCTAAAAATAATTAATATAAAATGTCCCCCCGTGGCGTAGTACTTTACACGCTGGCAGCAATTCCTCTCTGTATCGCAATACTGATGCGTTGAGCGAGGAAGCTGCCAGCTCTACGGTCACCAGGCCGCGTAGCCAACGTGCCAATCGCTTACGCTCGGTAGCGATCGAAACGCAACTGTCACTGTCGCACAAATATGGAAGAGTGCATGATAGAGAGGCACAAAGCGTTTCGCTGTCGTAGCGATAGTGATTGTCAGCTCGGCTAGGCCGGCAGTCCCGTCTACTCAAATAACATCCATATTTTTTCACTAATAATAATACTCCAGCCTATACCGGGTGTGGCCTGTAACACGAGCAAATAATTAAAACATAGATTGTACTCCTCAAACGGTGACACTTTTGTTCAACAACTCTTAAAAATTATGAAGAATTTAGACTCCCTATTTTTCATACAATATAAATATTATCTTCAATGGACGCCATCGCCACGCCATATCATTGTGATTGACGTTGCTTGTCACGCCTTAAACATAACAAAATTCACAATACATTGCGTCTTAGAATAAACTTTAAAGTGTATTAAAAATCAAACCACAAGTTATTTTTAAAAGTCGCTGAACAAATGTTGGTCAGTATGAGGAGTACAGCCTACTGTTTAATTTTTTGCTCATATTACAGGCCACACCCGGTATACGTCCCACTGATGGGCACAGGCGTCATGGGTTATAGTTCCCACGCTGGCCCAACGCGGGTTGGGGACTATACATACTGAGCTTAAGGAAGCTCACAAGAAGCGCCCGAATCTTTCTATTTCTTTAGTTTATGATATTAATGTTCTTCAGTTAGTTGAGAGCGTAGGACCGGTGTTCTAAAAGGTCGCAAGTTCAAGTCTGCTGATCGATGAGGTTTTTCCTTTGACATAAAAAACGTAGTATCGCTCGCACACTGTTAACTGTCTTATTACATACGGCACAAGGTCCACCGATGTACAGTTAAGAGTGTTGCTAATCGAATTAAAAACTGTTGTGAGCCATACTAACATTAGTAGCGATACACAGCACGAACTCACACCACTATGCCCGCCTACAATAATAGCGGAAGACCTCCCATAACCTGTTTACTCGGCGCGCGCGCAGCGTGCGACGCGGCGAGCCGCAGTACGCGATACACGGCCGTCGTGAACGCTGCTCGCACTGTTAGTGCTTGAGAAAGGAGACATAGGCTCTCCGAAACATGTCGCGCGAGTGACTAAAAACAAGTGAGTATAAACCGTAAAATAATTCAAAAGAAGAGTGTTACTGTTTGTACCTATGTGCTTGATAAGAATTAAGTGTAGTATAGGTTAGCACATTGTTATTGGTAAATAATTATTTTTTGTAAGGTCACTCATGTATCTAATCAGTGTCTTCGCTTTCATTCATAAGTAAAGATTTCATGTACGTGCAAGCAAAATTACAAGTGCTGGAAGAACTAAAGTGATCACATTTATATAGTTCTGTACTAGTAAAATTATTTGTCTGTTGTACTAGTGTGCGACATCATATGTATTCTTAAAGCATTTTTGCGGGCAGAAGCATAACTACACTGCTCACATTTGTATGGCTTTTCACCTGTGTGTTTCCTTACATGATCTTTCAAACGACTTATTCGATTACTAGCATAACTGCACTGATCACATTTGTATGGCTTTTCATCAATGTGTTTCCGTACATGAGCTTTTAAAAGATGTTTATCACGGCCTGAATAACTACACTGATCACAATGATAAGGTTTCTCATTACCATTAGTATGTTTCCTTACATGAACTTGCAAATAACTTTTGTGAATACTAGCAAAACTACACACCCCGCATTTGTAAGTCTTCTCGCGAGTGTGAATTTTTACATGAAGTAACAAAAGATCTTTTCGATGGGAAGCATAACTACACTGGTCACACTGGTATGGTTTCTCATTAGTATGTCCCTTTATATGAACTTGCAAACTTCTATTGTTGGCACTAGCAAAACTACATATGCCACATTTGTAGGGCTTTTCACCAGTGTGTGTCCTTACGTGAACTTGGAAATGATGTTTTTGATGGCTAGCATAACTACACTGCTTACAGTGATAAGATTTCTCATTAGTGTGTTGCCTTACATGAAGTTGCAAACTACCTTTGTAGTTACTAGCATAACTACACACCTCACATTTGTAAAGCTTTTCACCAGTGTGTATTTTTAAATGACTTAACAAAAAATCTTTTCGATGGGTAGCATAACTACACTGCTCACACTGGTATGGTTTCTCATTAGTATGTCCCCTCATATGAACTAGCAAACTGCTACTGTGGGCACTAGAAAAACTACATACCCCACATTTGTGCGGCTTTTCACCAGTGTGTGCTTTTACGTGAACTCTCAACCGATATTTTTCATGGGTAGCATAACTGCACTGCTCACACTGGTACGGTTTCTCATTGGCATGTTTCCTAACATGAACTTGCAAACTACTATCGCGGGCACTAGCATAATTACACACCCCACATTTGTAGGGTTTGTCACCAGTGTGTGTCCTTACATGAGCTTTCAAATAATCCCTGCGGTCGCAAGAATAGTTACACTGGTCACATTTGTATCGCTTCTCCTTAGTATGTTTCCTCAAATGACTAATCAGAAATTGTTCTTTATCTGTTAGATATTCACACTGGTAAGTATCGTTTTTTTTTGGTTTCTTCTGTGGACTTGTTCCTGTAACAATATTAGATTGTGTCACAAGGGAACAAAATTACATATTTACAACGAGGGCGTACACTGAATCCTGAACGAAGCGAATCCTAAAATATAATCCTGTAGTAAGGGATTCAAGTGTTAACGCCCAAGGTGACATAATTTTGCTACCATGTGACACACTGCTTTTCACATCACCTATGAGGAAATTATTACCATCCAAAATATTATTTAACCTAAAAAATAAAATGCAATAAAGAGAAAAAAATGTGAAAAGACTAAAACACATGTATAATAGACGGCATCCTTTGTTTCCCATAAAGGTATAAGTCATAATGTATTGTTTGTCATATCGTTCTTCTTCTTCTTCTTCTTCTTTATTAGGGGCTATATAAGGCTCCAAAGCCTATGTATCACTGCGACCATTCCTGATCTATTGTGATCGCCACCTATTACAACTCTCGATCCAACCCTGCAACTTCGAATAGCTGCAGGATCCTTTTGGTCTCGAGAGACTTTACCTCCTCCGGGCGTAATATGTGTCCGCCCAAGATTAGGTCACGAGTACGCATTAGGCAAGGGCACTCTGTGAGGATGTGCAAGGGCGTCTCCTCCGCCTCCATGCAGAGTCTGCACCGCCCTATGTCACGTTTCCCCATGGTGCGCATGTGCTTATTTAGGCCGCAATGCCCGGTAAGCACCCTTACCAAGTTGCGCAGTTGGTTCCTAGACAGCGCTAAGGCGTTCGAGGACGCCTTTTTGCTGAAGGCCTTGATAAGCGCTTTGGAATGGTTCAAACCTGTTGTTTCTCTCCAGAGTTGAATGGTTTTGTAGTGACAGTAGGTCTTTAGGGTGAGCCGCGTTAGGCTTTTGGGGATACCACAAAAGGGCTCAGGACTGTAGTTCTTCCCCTTAGCCCCTGCTCGCGCGAGTTCGTCGGCCTTCTCGTTTCCTACGATACCCGCATGCCCCGGGACCCAACGTAGAACAACCTTGTTCCTGGCTCCAAGGTTGTTCAATAGTTGCCTGCAGTTCTCAACCAGCCTCGATGTGGTGACATCGGAGGTTAGAGCTAAGAGTGCCGCCTGGCTATCCGAATGGATATAGATAGTATGGTTGCCGTAGTTGCTTTGCAGATTGATTGACGCACATTCTAGAATGGCGTATACCTCTGCCTGGAATATAGAGCAAAAACGTCCTAGGTTTAAGCTGATGCTTTTCCTAGGCGCTTCACCGTATACTCCGCAACCTACTTCAGATCCGGATTTGGAGCCATCAGTGTACCACCTCAGGCTTCCTTCTTTCCACTTAATTTGACTGTTTGACCAGTCCTCCCGTTTGGGGATTTGTCATATCGTTAGTCATAATCATAAAACTGAAACCGTTAACTTTTCAGGATTTTCGTAAGGTTATTCTATAGATAGGTTAGGTTAGGTTTGTTTTATGGCAATCCTGAAAAGTTACGCGTTTCAGAGAAAAACCAATTAAGACTAACGAAAATTCGGACAAACAATACAATATGACTTCAAACTATTTGGGAAACAATAGAGACCCATAACAGTCATGTACACACAGACCACTCACCTCCCTTGTGTTCCTTAACTTGTCCCAGACTGTCCCAGTCTGTGATCCGAATGGGGGTTAGTAGCGTGTCCAGATCGAGACGCTCCAGCCTCACGCAGCAGTCCCTGAGTAACGGTCTCCTGCCAACAGCCTCACATGGCGGCTTCACTGAAACTGAAACAATCCCAGAATAAGACAACAATTAAATGTATTTAAATAAAAATAAAGTAAATTAATTTTTAATAAAGTAGCGGGTGAAAAGAGTGCGCGCAGCGGAAATGACAATGCTGAGATAGATGTGTGGAGTGACGAGAAAGGATCGGATTAAGAATGAGTATATAAGAGGAAGTTTGAAAGTAGCTCCAGTAACGGAGAAAATGAGGAGTGCTAGGTTATCGTGGTATGGGCATGTAATAAGGAGGGATGAATGCCATATAGGCAAAAGAATGTTAGGGATGAATATTGGTGGACGGAGAGCGTATGGTAGACCCAAAAAACGATGGATGGATTGTGTGAAAGAGGATATGAGAAAGAAAGGGGTGAGTGCTGAGGACACGAAAGACAGAGGAGAATGGAAGAGAAAAACATGTTGTGCCGACTCCACATGACGTGGGATAAGGGCAGGGGAAAGAAGAAGAGAAATAAAAACCGCCAGGCTAAAGGAGTGGACAGGGACTGGGCAGGCCATGTAAGATGCACCCTTTCCGGTGCATGCGACACTAAACTCAAAATACACCAATCCTCAAATACTACCAATATTAAAAAAAACTATTCCCATAACGAATGAAACGCAAATGAACTTAATGCCAAAATGACCCGTTCTCGATTTGCACTTTCCCCAATATGGGCCAATTCCAAATGGACTGAAGCTCATTAAAACCGATACACAAAAGGCTCTTTTCCCAAAATACCCTAAATTTTAATCGCAGAACACCCGATTTCCATAATGATTGATTCACAAAACGGCCTTTTCCCAAAATACACTAAATTCTTGATTGTCATGTTTTAATAGAATAAAACCTCGTGTAAACTGCCACTACAGATCAAGGCCTGTTCACTTCCTAAGAAAGTTATGTCCCCAAATAATTGCGCATGTGTGCGCCTTAATCTTCTATGTGTGCGTTGGCCTCCGGGAAAAAGTTGCGAGTAATAAAAATAAAAACATTTTTCTACAGCAACATTGCTCCCAACTCTGATTTAAATTATCACGAATTTTATACAATATTAATCATAAAACGGGACTTAAAACGCTTAAAACTTAATTACATGCGATTAAGTTTTATAATGAATATTTGCTTCCAACTGTCTTTATCAATGTTCATAAAATATATGGAGGGTAGGTACGTCTACCCACCATAATAAAAAATATATTTGTCAATGACTCTGTCCAACTGCTGTGGTTAAAGTTCATAACGAAAATTTTATTTATTAACTCTTTAAATAATACAACAACGTGTACCGCTACGTACCACTTAAGACTGTAAGTCTGTACCTACATGGATTACAGCAATGCACATAGAAAATGTGCTAAATGCGGAGCAACGGCTGTTGAAGCAGCCAGAGTGAAATTTACAACTTTAGTGGGTTCAGAAGGAACCGAGTCATAACGCATCTGGAAAGCGTATTAATTAACCGTGAAGAAATGTATGAATACAAGTTGGAAATCTGTGTAAAATGCCGTATGTAAAGTGTAGTGTATCTGTGTGTAAAGTGTAATAGGTAGGCATGCCTAATGTTATTTGTATAAAAGGTACTGAAAACTTTGTGAATGCGCTTTATTAATGTCTATTTTTTTATTAAGTTGCCAGTTGCCAGTTTTCAGTGTATATTTTTATATGTAAAACATTTTTTAATAAATAATATATATAATGTTATAAACATAAACATGCCTTTTATTTAAATCAATTGATAATACCACAAACAAGGGGTAATATTTGCATCTTGCATATATTTCGTGATATGAAGATAACAAATATGTTTATCAACAGAATTACTACCTACCAATACCCGCCAGGCTAAACCGGTTGTCAACTTTAGTTCCATTGGTACACAAAGACGGCGCCACTAGTATAAACGTATAAACGGTTGGGGACATTTTTTTGTATGGAGTTACCGTTCTTCTCCTAGTGAGTATTATATTCTTTGCTACAGATGCTGTCTTAACATTGGCCACTTTCGATTTTTCGCGCCCGAAAACCCCCATATAGCAAATTTCATCGAATTCGTCAGAGCCGTTTCCAAGATCCCCGAAATATATATATAAATAAATAAATATACAGGAATTGCTCGTTTAATTTAAAAGTATAAGATAAGTATATGTACAAGAATTGCTCGTTTAAAGGTATAAGATACATATTTTGTACGGAATCCTAAAAAGCAACGTACCGTGTATACCATGAATCTAGTATTAAACTGGATTGGGCATGAGTGGTGGGGATAACTGACAGAACGGGATAGTCTTACGTATCTTTCAGTAGGAGTAGCAGAGAAAGTGCTATTATTGTTTGTCCTTATCACAGTCTCACATATGTTTTGTTCCCCACCATTTTTTTAGCAGGTATGGATAATGGTGGGCAACAAATAAATTCGACCAATCACAGTGTCGCATTTGCGTATATTTTGTCCCTCACGGAGGCACGCGTATACCACTTCTATACGATCCTACCTTCTATGGTGTACACAGTATGACAATCGAGGATTTAGTGTATTTTGGAAACAGGCCGTTTTGTGAATCAATCATTATGGAAATTAGGTGTTCTGATACTTTCCCGCATTTCAAATTTAGGGTATTTTGGGAAAAGAGCCTTCTGTGTATCGGTTTTTATGAGCTTCAGTCCATTTGGAATTGGCCCATATTGGGGAAAGTGCAAATCGAGAACGGGTCATTTTGGCATCAAGTTCATTTGGCTTTCATTCGTTATGAGAATAGTTTTTTTCAATATTGGTAGTATTTGATAATTAGTGTATTTTGAGTTTAGTGTCGCATGCACCGGAAAGGTAATGCACCCACAGAGGTGGGATAAACTAGCCACGGAGTGGGTGCCACAATGTAAACGCCGGCAAGGTCGGCCTAAGAGGAGATGGCGGGACGACCTGGACACATTTATCAGCAACTGGACAGATGCTGCACTTGATCGGGAGGATTGGAAGTCCAGAGGACGATGGCTGAGATACGCGTCATACTCGTGAACGGGTGCTGTTTGTGGAGACTGGTCTGTTTAAGCTAACACAAGCTATTATACTTAGTAACTTTATTTTTATTAATTAATTACAGTGAGACGCCTTATTCTGCTCTCGTATGTTTCTTTTCTCTTAATGAATGTATTAATTATACAGGATATTGACTCTTGGAGACCCTATACATCTCTAAGGATAACTTGATAAACTATATAATCTTATAGTTCTGACACCTAGAGACATTTACACCTCTAAATATTATAGATTTTTTTTTTGTGTTTTGTATCTGTATTTTTTATGTAATTCGACATTAAGAGACCATATACATCTCTTAGTAATTGTAATACGTTAGATTGAATTGTTAGTTTTATTTTATAAAATTGTTGATGTTATTATTTTTGCTTGTAATTATGTAAATTCAATGATGACGTGTAAAAGTGCCCTTGTGGCCTATTTGCTTAATAAATGTTGATGTTTGATGTTTGACACCTTTGTCCAGCAGTGGGACACCTTATAGGCTCGTAAAAAAAAAACTATTTCTTTTCTCAACTTTTATCTGCAATTGGCTGTTCTATACTTCGTTTTTTTAGCATTTGAAAGAACTTGAAAGAAGATTAGCGATCTTGACATGTCTTTTCATTGAAAAACGCTTTTTAAAAATCAATTACTATTACTTATGAAAGCAGAAGAATATAAATGATCGTATTAGATTCATAATTGTTACATATTTGCCGTAACTTATTTTTAAAATGTGTTATTCAATTAAAAGACACATCAAGATTGTTTACCTTATTTCTAATGCAAAAAAAACGAATTATAGCCATAATCAGGTGGTTTTTTTTAAGTTACTATTTAGGGTGGTGTTCCACTGAGCACCATCACCCGTTTACCCACGGGGGCTTATTGTCTCTGGTCTAGCCCTAGAATGTACCATCTTTTAGCCTCAGTAGTAAAGCCATAATAAGTACAAAAACATAACAGCAAACATATTAAATATATTAAAACGGTACACTCACACAGTCAAACATTGTATGAGATGTTAGACTTTATAAATATGTAAGTGAGCCATTTAACATATTTTTACAGTACATCTGGTCCTACATTATAGTCCGTTTTTTAGCATTAGAAAGAAGGTAAGCGATCTTGACATCTGCAAATAACTAACTATGATGATGCTTTCCTGACCGATTTCGGCCCCAGCGACTGTGTGCTCTGGACTAGGCAATTTTTAGCTCGTGTTATTAGAGTGTAGCTGATCCACTCTCTGATGCGCTCTTAGGTGGCTCACGTACCCTATCTTCTTGCTAAATACTCGAGCGCATTTTGGGCACGTCAGCACACCACCTACATAGTTGTAGGAAATTGAGGTTGGCGGCCGAGCCTTAAGCTCATCACGTTTTTTGTCGAGCTCACTGCGGCGTTCCGTCTCAAAAATGTTAACTCTATCATTAATGAGGCGCCGCCATTCGGGCCGCTGCGCTGCCTTCCGCTCCCAGTCAGAGGGCTCTAGTTGGCATCTCTTCATATGTCTTTTCAGAACATCCTTATATCGTAAGTAACTATAGGACATCGTAACTAACTATAGGACACCGTCAGGGTATAATAAGCACATTATATAACTACGTCGAAAATTTAAAAGGACATATGTACCACGGTAATTCACAACTTGTGTCGATTTAAAATACTCACTTCGGTTGTGATTTAAAATTCGCCACTTGTTGCGAATTTCCTATTTTTCACACTTGTATTGTAAATATAAAATTGAAAAACCAGAACGGAAATTTCTAAAAAAGTTTTTGACACGTTTCTCAAATACGACACGTATAATAAGAAAAAAATGTTCCAATCTATTGTCTAAATATGAGAATAGAACTAGAGCATAAAAACTATCGCTTTCGATGCGTATTTAATTTACAATAATCAAAAGAAATTTTCATAACAATCTTCATTTTACGATGATCGGCCATTTTCGGCAACTCTCTGTTGGTTTCGTTTCGGGGTGGTGCTAAGTTCAAGTAACCTAAATTATGTTTGTTATGTTGATATACCCACTTGACCGCCCCGCGCTGCGCATCCACAACTTTCTACAAAAACGTCTGTATCTTCTAAACTACACAAGCTAAAATAAAGAAATAAATACTGAGGCATAAATGAACGTTCATTTATTCAAATACTTTTATAGTTATACTAAAAATATCCATGATTATTGACTATAATCAAGGTTAAACTTATGAAATTGGTAAAAATTGCTGAAAGTTTTTATTTGACGACTAATTACAGGACATATTGAGCTGTGACCCTCTTTTTTTATTACATATTATAAAAATAGACTATTTCATCTTTTTAATAATACCACAACCAACACATATAGTTCTCAATAAGATATCAAAATAAATTAAACAAATTCCCTACTCCTTCCAACAAGTGCAGCAAGATGGCCGCCTGCATAAGGCTGCCTAAAACTGAACTGATATACACTTAACCGTCCGTGGAGACTATGGTATCCAGTGTAGAAAGTAGATAAATTTTGTTTTTATTTTAATAATTTATTTTCACTGTAAATAGCACATATACCTACATTAAATGACACACTTATACATTGTTGTTTGTGTTACTTATTAAAGAAATCATATTACGGGGTTTTCACTCAGGTAAACGAAAATACACTCTGTTGGTACATTCAACGTCAGACATGTTTGCGCCCTTGGACCTTATTCCATTCTAATAAGGCGAAAAATGCAAAGATATGTATTTGACGTCGACTGTACATGTAGGAATGGATGGAACCGCTAACTGATTGATGACCGAATGTATGAGATGAACGGAGTGACCGGAGGAGTGAGTGAGAGAGACTGAGATTTTGCATATGGCGATAAGACGTGTAGTTGAATATGGATTCAGAATCAGAATAGCCATTTCTTCTTCTTCCTCGCGTTATTCCGGCATTTTGCCACGGCTCATAGGAGCCTGGGGTCCGCTTGACAACTAATCCCATGATTTGACGTAGGCACTAGTTTTTACGAAAGCGACTGCCATCTGACCTTCCAACCCAGAGGGGAAACTAGGCCTTATTGGGATTAGTCCGGTTTCCTCACGATGTTTTCCTTCACCGAAAAGCGACTAGCAAATATCAAATAATATTTCGTACATAAGTTCCGAAAAACTCATTGGTACGAGCCGAGGTTTGAACCCGCGACCTCCGGAATGAAAGTCGCACGCTCTTACCGCTAGGCCACCAGCGCTTCCATTTATTTTTAGTATTCAAATTTTACAATATTATTTATAAGAGTTTTTAACCATATTTCAGTTTGTTTTTATATTACACATATTTTCATAAAAATGGCCTCTCCTTCCGGAAGGAGGGAATATATGGATTAAGCTCTTACTATTTTCCTGTAATTCAATATTATCTGGTATGGGTTTGCGAAACAAAGCAACAATTGTATTGGGAAAGTTATTTTTATTGCAGAACTACATACATATTTAATTTTTATTAATATGACATGAATTATCACATTACACATAAATAGGTCCTAGACATTAGAAAGTTGTATCGATCACTGATGGTTTAATGTGATAATTCATAAAACAGTGCTCGATGCAAAGGTTGACATCGCATTCCATGCATTTCCAAACGGTTCTGGCGGTCGCCTTGCGTTGGGCACACATCCAACACCGACTTTGCTTAAAGCCAGTACGTGTTGGGAAGTGCCGGTGCTCGAGTTGAGGCCTTTGGTGGGTTTTTGGTCGTACAGTAGATGTTTTTGTCGTAAGTCCTGACCTTCTAGTTATAAGTCTCTTTTCGTCAGTCAAGTCAATTTGCCGATGTATTTTCAGTAGGTCCTCTGCCAGCATTATTCTAAATTGTCGCTGGTTTATTTTTGGATTTGATGTGGCAAATATGACAAAACAGTTAAATATGGCCGCATTAAACATGCGACGGAAAAGCTTTTTGTACCAAACTTTGTTTTTACATCTTTCTAAAGGATGAGCAGACAGGTATTGATCTTTCTTATCTACTCCTCCCATTGACTTATTGTAGTCTAGAACAATGCTGGGTTTGTACACTCCGTTATACTTGGTTTTTGTTCCGACTTGTAAGGAATGGTATGTGGATATTAAGCTAACTATATTTGCATCCCGCCACACAATCACAGACAAATCGGAACAATAACTAGCCACTACTTCACCACGTCGGAGGTCTAATTGATTTAAAGTTTTAAGGGAATCGGGAACAAATTCACGGTTGAGTCTAAGTGTGCCGTAACAGTCAGTCTTTTGTCGTTTCAAACATCGCACCAGTAAAGGACTATTGTAAAAATTGTCCATGATTAATGTATGACCTTTGTTAAGTAGCGGTTCTACCAAGTCGTAAACAATTTTTACAGTCGCTGTGGTGGGTCGATCGGTTGAGTCAGTCGTGTCGATTTCAGGCCCAGTCATGTCATGGGCGTGTTGTTGTACGTGTCCAGTCATATCGTCTACTACGGGGGGAGTATTTGTAGGCTTCGTTTTTCCAGCATATACAAAAAAAATCCACAGATAACCACTAGACGACTCGCATAATTCGTAAGTTTTTACACCTACTTGAGCAGCCTTTGACAGAATTTTTTGGGCAAAGCCTAACCGCCCGTGCCATTTCAGTAGAGATTCGTCAATAGCTATCTCCTGACCTGGATAGTACAGGCTAGAAAACTTTTCGTTAAAGTAGTCGGTTATTGGCTGAATTTTACTTAGCTTTGTCGGTTCTGTTAAATTTTGGTTGTCTACGAAATGTAGCAACGATTTTATTAAAAAATATCGGTTGTAGGACATTATTCTGGAAAAGTATGGCATTGATCCAAAACCGTTGAATGAAAAGTATGACTCCTCGTCTGGAAGGGGGTATAGCCCTTGCAAGATAGTGAGTGCCAGAAAGCTGATCATTTCATCTTTATCGATCGGAGTCCAACGTTGCAGCCGCGAGTTTGGTAACAGCTTGTTTTCAGTTTTTAGCAAAGTTATTTTTTGGCTCGCATACCTATTGGTCTCCAAGCAAAGTCGGTCCAGTAAATCACTGTCACACATTTTGTAAAAAATATCTACGGCACGGGTTTGGTCTGTTATTGGGAAAGTTGGCCCTGAAGAAGCTGTAAACGTTTCTCTCTGTCCTTTAAATATACGTCTATCCTTGTCCCACTCAAAATTGTAGTCGGCCCTAGGTACTATTTCGCGTAGTGCCAGGTCATTTTGTCGATCTTCAGCTAACAGAACTTGGGCCTCAAAATCTGTTAAATCTGCTTCTATAGCAGGTTCTGCTAAAGCGTCGCGCGCTGGCATATTCGGAAGAAGGTTAACTGCTTCGTCGTCTTGATCCACATCCATATCACAGTCACTCAACTCGTCAACAACCCGCATCCACTCGTCAATTATTTCGTCAAAGTGTTTGTCATTGACCCCTAGAAGAGAATTAAAAATTAAATATTGAATAAAATCCAAAAATGTTACATTTATAAATATTTTATTATGAGTGAAACTTACCAATCGCAGGTTGTTTATTATTAGAACTTGATGAAGAAATGTGTGATTTTGATTCTTCTTCGGAACCTGAAATAAAACATAATGTAATGTGTCATATGCATTGCTTAAGAACTTCAAAATTAATCTTTGTTAAAAAACACTTTTTTAAAATGAGTCACAGCAAATATGTAACAATTATAAATCATATACGATTATTTACATTCTTTTGCTTTCATAAGTAATCAAGTAATATAAACTAATTTTAAAAAGCGTTTTTCAATCACTTTCAATAAAAAGACATGTCAAGATTGTTTACCTTTTTTCTAATGCTAAAAAAACTAACTATAGGACACCGTCAGGGTATAATAAGCACATTATATAACTACGTCGAAAATTTAAAAGGCCATATGTACCACGGTAATTCGCAACTTGTGTCGATTTAAAATACTCACTTCAGTTGTCTTTTGAAATTAATTAACTTTATTCATCAAAAATGTAAAATTATAAAAAAACAGAATGAGCAACAACAAAAACATGGCGCTAGTGCAGAGTGGAGGTAGACGGGTTAGGTAGGGCTGCACCGTCATTGAGACCGAAGAAATGTTGGATGGGTTTGAATTTGTGCCGTGTCCCACGGATACACATGCTGGTGGCTCGGATTATCAAAATCATAATTTTGGATCTTAGCCAGACCATTACGACACTAAGGGATCTGTCCCAACGGTCAGCGATGGCTTCGCCGAGATGTTTGATGAACGTGGACATTTGCGGAGCGAAGACTCCATCGACGGATGTCACGAGGGGAGTGAAAGTTGCGTGACGCTTTTCACAGGCGTTCGAGTATTTTCTTTTTTTCTCTTCTTCGGCGGATTTTAGGACGGATGCTACGGGACGTGAGATATAAGAAGGAGCGTCGGTGTTTACGACACGGATATCAAATAACGACTCCCTCTGTGCATCCCAGACGCCGCGGCAGCAGAGATCCCCGCGAAGTGCACAGTCGCCTTCGGTGATGATGGGTTCTTTGACCACGTTCCCCCAAGCGTGCTGACATAGCTCACAAAACAGATCTCTAATTTCGTGACGTTGTCGACGTTGGAGACGTTGGAGACGCAGGTGTTCTGTGGTATCGCAGTGCCAGTGCGTCTCTAAATTCTAGTGGCGATAAGTCAAAATGGTCTTTCCTTGTTGGTATGACTGAGAGCCAAATGGAAGATTTTGTTTTAGTTTTCGTGAATATTGAACGCTCGATTGCACGATTCCATTAGGTCATCGTCTTGAGAATTCTTTTTCATGCATTCTGTCTTTTAAAATTCGCCACTTATTGCAAATTATTTTTCGCACTTGTATTGTAAATAACTATAATATGTTTGTTATGTGTTATGTTATGCGTTTGTACTAAATTGAGAGATTGTGACAATTGAATTATACTGGTAGAGAATGCCATTAGGCATTAAGTTTGCAATAAAGTTTAAATGAATCAATTATAATTTTAATCATTTTAGTATTAAGCAATAAAAAACAAGGATTACTTTATCAGTTCATTCTGTATAGTTGGTCAAACCAATTTGTCAGTCAGTAAGAACCAGGAAAACTATACTCATCCATTTCTTTTGGGTGCTAGTACTAGTGTAAGACAAAGATAGTATGATTCTCTCTATGTTTGAAATGAGACAGTCCTTTGATAAACTATACTTAAACTCTTCCTACCCATAAATTAAAAACCGGCCAAGTGCGAGTCGGACTCACGTTTCTAGGGTTCTGTACATAAGTCCGACTCACGGTTGACTGCACATTTCTAATAGGTTTTCCTGTCATCTATAGGTAAAGAACTATATTATGTATTTTTTTCAAAATTTTAGACCCAGTAGTTTCAGAGATAAAGGAGGGGAATGGTCATTTTTTGGCTATTTTCTTAAATAACTTCGAACCTATGTATTTTAAAATTATAAAATAAACATGTCCATCTTTGGGTCACTAATTTACATATGTGTACCAAATTTCAACTTAATTGGTCCAGTACTTTCCGAGAAAATAGGCTGTGACAGACGGACAGACAGACAGACACACGAGTGATACTATATGGGTTCCGTTTTTTCCTTTTGAGGTACGTACCCTAAAAAATTACAAGACTAACCTTTAGCAGCAGCGTTTCGCTGCTCCACTACCTCAGGGCCAAGCACCATCTCATCCTTGACCACATGACCGGTGTACAGCTGCGTCAGTTCCCCACAATCCTTTATATCACTTGAGTTTGAGGGCTCTACGGTCATACCCAAGTATGGCTTATCTATACTGTCATCTGAACAACATTCCTCCTTCACGCACTCATCCGAGGGTTCGATCTTAACCACATTTGAGTCTATATTTACATATTTAGACTCAGACAATGAAGGCTTGACTTCAATATCATCAGATGTAGGTTCGGCCTTCCTAAGGGCATTAGAGCACAACGGGTCGTCTTTTACGTGCACATTGCCGCCTGGGGGCTCAGTCTTAACGTTCACTTTCTCATGCGCCGACTCCATTGTCAACTAATAAGGTTATTTTCAATTTTAGAATAGTTTTTAAAGAGTAAGAACAATGTTATGTAGCTTAAAACTCTGAAAATAGTTTCAATTTTAGTATTTAGGGTATTAATTGTATTTTTCCGTAGGTCGTGCAGCTGACGCTGAATGGAATGACATTGACAGTATTGACACTTGACAGTTGAGTCTTGAGATTGACCGATTGCATAGAAGGTAGGATCGTATAGAAGTGGTATGTATACGCGTGCCTCTGTGTGGGACAAAACATACGCAAATGCGACACTGTGATTGGTCGAATTTATTTGTTGGCCACCATTATCCATATTAAAAAAATGGTGGGGAACAAAAAATATGTGAGACTGTGATAAGGACAAACAATAATAGCGCTTTCTCTGCTACTCCTACTGAAAGATACGTAAGACTATCCCTTTCTGTCAGTTATCCCCACCACTCATGACCAATCCAGTTTAATACTAGATTCATGACCGATTGTTAATATACTTTTTGTTTACAAACTTGGCGAACGCCTCGGAGGCGAACGCACCCATTTGTATAAAGTGTGCTTTACATTCCGATACTCATTTTCTACTTTGCGTTTTATTAAACGTCAAAATAGTGTTTCGAACTCTTTGAAATTGCATGAGATATTAAAATAATAATATGAAATTTTGGTATGGTATCTTTGCGCAAATCCAATGTACTCTCACTTGACCGGATTTTTTAATTTTTTTCAGTCCCATAGTAGCTTCTTTTATTGTAATGGTAGAAATTTTACGACTGTTGCTGGCAACATTAAAATGAGCACCATGATCCGATAGGTGCGAATTTGTTCAAATCTGTTGACCTGATTAAAAAAATATTTCACTAGTGAGACAAGACTTTATTATTATTAAATATTAAGGTGAATCTTGTGATTTGAATTGAAGAATTGTTCGTTTAACTTACGTAACTGTCATCTGTAAAAGTCTGAACGTAGCTGTCAAAAGAAATGCTATGCTTATTAAAATTAACTATATAATTCGAAATAAAATAAAGTGGTTTATGTTGTTTATTTAACCGATTTCAATAAAATGAGATAGCGTTTAATTCATAAAATGACTGAAATCAAGATAGAATCGTCAGATCTGTTAGCGTGTCGTGTTTGCCTCGCTACAGACACCAAACTGTTTGGAATATACGAACACCAACTCGATGAAACTTTTGCCGAGGTGATGGGCACAACGGTAAATATTTGTTTGTTATTATGACATGCACGTGTAAAATATACATAGATTTATTTCGACGTAAACAATATATCAATATATGGAAAAGACAGTAGGGTGACATATTCTACATTTGTAAAATATACTGATCTATCTTTTTAGGGTTCCGTACCCAAAGTCCGTACTAAGACTCCTCTGCGGTCACCAGGCTGTATCTCATGAACCGTGATAGCTAGGCAGTTGAAATTTTCACAGATGATGTATTTCTGTTACCGCTATAACAACAAATACTAAAAACAGAATATAATAAATATTTAAATGTGGACGTTTTTTGCGTAATGGTACGGAACCCGTCATGCGCGATTCCGACTCGCACTTGGCTGGGTTTTTGGACATATCTTCGTTTCTTTGTCGTCACACTCTTGTCAGAGTGGTTGTGGTCGTCATATCAGGGCTGGTGGCAAGCTTCACAATCTGTCGCCATTCCTCCCGTACTGTAGCCCTGTTTGTACATTCATGGAGTGGTTCATTGAATGCACGTTTGACTAGGTCTGACCAATGCATTGATGACCTACCGCGCCTTGTGCCTTTGACTTTTTCCTGCACTACAAGTCATTCCACAGATGTATAAGACATATAAGACTCTACAGTACCTGATAATTAAGTAAATTAATTAAAATTGGCTGTTTTCACCCATCAACCAGTTATCAGCATGGGACGGCCTGCCGCAGCACCTTTGTTCTGTCTGTCGGGTGCTCCTGCTCAAGACCTCCGGGCTCCGGGAGCGCTGCCACCGCGCCCAGGACCTTCTCAAGCAATTTTTTATACATCAACAATTTGTAAGTCTGTATTTTTCTAAAGCATCATTTATTTATTGAAACTTTATTGCACAAAAGAAAAACTTACTGTACAAAAAGCAAACTTAATGCCTTGAAGCTTTCTCTACCAGCCAACCTTAACTATGCATGAACTGTGATGAACATGGTGCTGGACTAAATGATGACAGCACTACCAATGGCACATGAATGGCACTTATCTTATTTATTGTACTCTTTGACAGATGTCATCACACTCATCACGATGTCATGCATATAGCCATATATAAATTTTATTCAAGATTTACTTCAAAATATTATCATTGGAGAACAAAGTGAGGGAATGTCATTATAAACATAATATTTTCATAGATATTTGACATTCCACACTTTGACATTCCAAATGGCTTGCAGAGTTAGTTTGGTCCCACTCTAGATGTTGCGAAAACAATGTTTATAAAATAGATTTATGTACTTTTAAATTTAAATGTTATTAATATTCAATTTTTTTTCTACTATAAATTCTTTTTGCAGTTAACAACAGACTTCATACGCACCATAGACCGAATATCCAACCAGCTGTCACTCCATCTAACCATAGACAATCTAGATCAACCAATCGAAATCACACATGACGAAGACCATAAAGAATACATAGATTTTATTGAAAATGATCCAAGCATAGCTGATGATGTATACCATGATGCCGATTCTATAGATGATGATGATGATGATGATTTACCATTAAAACAAATTGAAAAAAGAATATCTGAAGATAAAGAACCGCCCAAGAAAGTATTAAGAAGAAGAAAAGTAGTCAAAGAGGTGAAAAAGAGTAGAAATGTCCAAAAAGTTCCTAACATAACTGTTAAGAAAGTAAAATTGAAAGAGAAAGTAGAAGATAAGACAGAGAAGGCTTATAAGAGAAAGAAGAAGGGATTCAAAAGGTTTTTTAGTTGTGAAGAGGATTATATCAAGTTTGAGAATAATTACAATATCAGTATAGTTAAGGTGAGTTGTTTTTATTTTTTTGTCTTATCAAAATGTAAACAAATAATCCATGGGTCTTGCTCGTTCAGCTAATGTTATCTGATACAGACAATGATAATAACATTTTGTATCTATTTTACCACCCGGTCCCTAAATAAGTTTTAAACTTTAATATATGGCTATCTTACACAAATCAACCTAGCCCCAAACTAAGCAAAGCTTGTACTATGAGCAAGAGCTGTCGATCACATATATAATTTATAATTTCAGCCTATATACGTCCCACTGCTGGGCACAGGCCTCCTCTCATGCGCGAGAGGGCTTAGCCTATAGTCCCCACGATAGCCCTATGCGGATTGGGGACTTCACATACACCTTTGAATTTCTTCGCAGATGTATGCAGGTTTCCTCACGATGTTTTCCTTCATCGAAAAGCTAGTGGTAAATATCAAATGATGTTTCGTACATAAGTTCCGAAAAACTCATTGGTACGAGCCAGATATAGATATAAAAGTGTCTAAACTATTTCTCGTTTCTTCCATGATTTTTTAATATTGTAAAGCCAACACTTCCTCATAGGTAAGCGAAGAAGAGCAACTAAAAGACATGGAGGCGCGCAAGCAGTCGGCCAACTATGCGCGCGCGCTGCTGCGCTGCGAGAAGTGCTTCAAGGGATTCCTCTCTGAGGCCACGTTCGAAAACCACCAGAAAGTGCATGATCCGGTAAAATGATCACAATTATTAGACACTGTGGAAATTTGGTTGTAACATAACTAATAATTTATTATTCAAAATAAGTATCATCATCATCATCATCATCTCAGCCATAAGACGTCCACTGCTGAACATATGCCTCCCCCTTGGACCTCCATACGTGCCGGTTGGAAGCGACCCGCATCCAGCGTCTTCCGGCGACCTTAACAAGATCGTCTGTCCATCTTGTGGGTGGACGTCCTACGCTGCGCTTGCTAGTTCGTGGTCTCCACTCGAGCACTTTTCGACCCCATCGGCCATCTTCTCTGCGTGCAATGTGGCCTGCCCATTGCCACTTCAGCTTGCTAATCCGGTGGGCTATGTCGGTGACTTTAGTTCGTCTACGGATCTCCTCATTTCTGATTCGATCACGTAGAGAAACTCCGAGCATAGCCCTCTCCATAGCTCGTTGAGCGACTTTGAGTTTTGAGATGAGGCCGATAGTGAAAGACCACGTTTCGGAGCCGTAAGTCATCACTGGTAACACACATTGATTAAAGACTTTCGTCTTGAGGCACTGAGGTATGTCGGACGAAAAGACATTACGTAGTTTCCCGAACGCTGCCCAACCGAGTTGGATTCGGCGGTTGACCTCTTTCTCGAAGTTGGACCTACCTAATTGGACTACTTGTCCTAGGTAGATGTACGAGTCAACAACTTGGAGTACCGAGTTCCCAACAGAGACTGGGATGGGCACAACATTGGCATTTGACATAAGTTTCGTCTTGTCCATGTTCATTTTCAAGCCCACCCGTTGTGAGGAATCCCACCAAATTAAGTATACTCTAAATAAATTCAAACTAATAATATAAAAATATAAAATACAATATATAATAATATAAAATAAGAAAAATGAAACTGCCCGTTGCCCAAGTGCCCAAAATGCGCTCGAGTATTTAGCAAGAAGATAGGGTACGTGAGCCAGTTTAGGGCGCACCAGAGAGTGGATCAGCTACACTCTAATAACACGAGTTAAAAATTGCCTACTCCAGAGCACACAGTCGCTGTGGCCGAAATCGGTCAGGAGAGAGAGCGTCAGGTAAAATCCGCTGAACGCGTCCGCGCCGGTTGTTGCTCATACTATTTTTCGTTAACCCGCTCAGTACAACCTCGCCAGCTAGCGGACACCCTCAAAGTCATACAAAAGATGACATTTATAATATTACATAGTTGTAATTTTTATACTATTTTATGGTTTGTATATTCTATAACACTTTAAACTCGCGTTTTGTACACATAATTAATGTCATACCTAACTTGCCCCATTTACATTATATTTTAGATAATGGGCTCCAACGAGTGCCACCTCTGCTTCGCGCGTTTTAAGCACCCAACGCGCCTGCGCCGGCACATGGAGACACACACTCTCAAGTTTATTTGCAAACTCTGTCCACTCGTCACTCGACACAGGTGAGCAACAACCACTCGTCACTCGACACAGGTGAGAAACAACCACTCGTCACTCGACACAGGTGAGCAACAACCACTCGACACACTTGAGCAACAAGCACCCTACTCGCCTGTCGACATATGGAGAGGAGACACACACTCTCAAGTTTATTTGCAAACTCTGTCCACTCGTCACTCGACACAGGTGAGCAACAACCACTCGACACACGTGAGCAACAAGCACCCTACTCGCCTGTCGACATATGGAGAGGAGACACACTCTCAAGTTTATTTGCAAACTGTCCACTCGTCACTAGACACAGGTTAGCAACAAGCACTCGTCACTCGACACACGTGAGCAACAAGCACCGACGCGCCTGCGCCGGCACATGGAGACACACACCCTCAAGTTTATTTGCAAACTCTGTCCACTCGTCACTCGACACAGGTTAGCAACAAGCACTCGTCACTCGACACACGTGAGCAACAAGCACCGACGCGCCTGCGCCGGCACATGGAGACACACACCCTCAAGTTTATTTGCAAACTCTGTCCACTCGTCACTAGACACAGGTGAGCAACAACCACTCGACACACGTAAGCAACAAGCACCCTACTCGCCTGTCGGCACATGGAGAGGAGACACACTCGTCACCAGGCATAGGTGAGTGGTTAAAAAAATCCTTTTTTTCCTCAATTTTTTTCAGTGTTTGAATTTTTAATGTTATTTTTCAATGCTCTTTCGACTCTAATAGGTTAAAAAGTGTCTTAAAGTTTCCAAATATTTATCGTTCGTTCTTTTCCGTTACCGGCACACAAAGTCAATTGACAGAAGACACGATTACAAACGCTAAGAAGAAGATAGTAGATTGTACAACAAGGGCATAAAGCGATCCATTTTTATCCTAAGCAAATTATTGACCCGAGCAAAGCGAGGACCAATTATGTCGTTTATATGTCAATAGTCGAGGATGAAAATGGACATTTATGCCTCAGTTATATACTCTACTTTTCATTTGTTAGTAAAATTTAAAAAAATATCCAATATTGTAGGTTTATATATTGTATGTAGTAATTTGTGTAGTGTATGATTTATTGTATAGTTGTAGTTTATGTATTTTATTATATTTGCTAATTTTTATTATTGCACCACCCGTACGCTTAGTATGTTCGCCGTTTCGCTATCTGAAGGTTGTCTGGAAGAGATCGCTGTTTAGCGATAAGTCCGCCTGTTGTTACCTACACCGTTAAACTCCAATGTATTTTCTGTATCTTTTGTTTTGTAGTGTGCAATAAAGTATTTTATTATTATTATTTGTATGTCTGTTCCATATCTCGGGACCATGGGGTCCCGGACCTTTGGGAGGCGTACGTGGGGCCGAAGCCAACAGCGCAGAGGCCCTTTAAGACACTTTAATCTAAAATCAAGGGATACACGTGGCGGATACCATCCCCGAACGCACAATGTGATACATCCGGAGATGGTCCCCGCCAGGTGCAAAGACTATTGCAGTGCAGCACTTTTGTGCTGCGATGGAAACTAAGGTCATAGGCTATTTGATTTGAATGTTGGATGGACTGGATATAGGGCTATGGGAGGAGACTAGCGGACACCTGCCGTGACAATCAGTCTCAAAATTGTATAAGACAGGTGGTGACTCGCCAACTCATTGAGTGGGCCCCGCAATGGCCGCACGCACAGTGCGACAACAGGGCAACACTTTGGAGTGGCTGTGAGGTTGTCGAGAGGTGAGTCTGCGGTAGCCAGATCCCGGTAATCCGTTCAAGGGCCGCCGGCGTTATGACATTTTACACTTCCAACCTGGAGCATAGGTCCCGCTCTTGCGACTCCACTCTGGCCGGCCAATCAAGGCAAGCACAGAGGCGAGGGCCAGATGAAAGTGCCCTCTGGAATAGGGGTCCGCGGTGTCGCCACTCACCGTCAGCTCGCCACAAGCTGCCCCCGCGGGGTTATTATTATTATTATTGTAGGTTATTTTACTGATTTATTCAAGACTAAAGAAAATTGTACTCGGGCCGGTCGCGGGAGCGCTGGCAGGGCTGTTTGTATGGCAGATACAGGACTTTATTTCTAACCCAATATATAAGGGTCGTAATAGATGATTTGTGACGTCCTACGGGTAAAGGTACCTTATGGCGGTTGGCGCTTACGCTATTATTAACGCCGCTCCAATATTATTGCGGCGCTATGCGACGTAAGCGCCAGCCGCCAATAATGTACCTTTTGCCGTGGAACGTCACATTTTACTTTATGCTCTAGAACATAATAAGCCACTTTATGTCGTCTACGCACGACTTAAAGTCGAACTTTACGAGCATGAGAAGTGACAAATATATTTTTCACATCACCTAATCAGAAAATGGATTTTTCTTCCCTGCTAGGAGGGATCAAAGTGGCATTTTTCTGTTCAAGGACATTTCATTGCCAGTATAAAATATTAATATAATTAACTATGGACATCGTATGTACAGCATGGCAAAAAAGAGTAGAAATTAAAAAGTGGCAACACTGTAGTGTCAACACTGAGATTTTTTTATTTTCCTCATAGTTGATGTGAAAAGCAGTATGTGTCACACGGTATCAAAATTATTTCGTCTTGGGCGTTAACTCTTGAATCCCTCATTACGCTCAGGATTCTACTTTAGAATCCATCGCTTCATTCAGGATTCAATGTACGCCCTTGGCGGAAATATATCATTTTGATCCCTTGTAACACAAACTACTATACAGAACATATGGTGCTATTTTACCGCCCTAGGGCTAGATTGAGGACAAAAATGTAAAGGGGCATATGTACTGTAAAACGTTGTACAATACACGTGCGAATTTCCTACTTTTCGCACTTGTATCGTAATGTACTATTTCTTTATTTACAGAGGCATGGCCATGATGCATTCGGACTTCCACTCGGGCAAGACGTTCGAGTGCAAATACTGCGGCCTCACCTTCAAGAAGAAGACGACCTTTAACACGCACATCCGTGTGCAGCACCCTTTAGAGAACGCGTCGGGGGGCACGTGCGATGTGTGTGGAGAGACCTTTATCGGGAAGCGAGGGCTACAGCAGCATAAGACCATGGCGCACAGGAAGGTTAGTACAATTATATTTTGCCCTTATTGCTCGTTTTTGCAGCATAAATATAGTATCTATATCGGCAGCAGAACCCCACAGTACAAGACCGTATGACATCAAACTATTAAAGTAGGCGAAGTAAACCGAAGTGTGCCGTCTCTACATTTCCTTTATCGGGAAGCGGGGGCTACGGCAGCATACGACCATGGCGCATAGGAAGGTTAGTACAACTTACAAAACAAAACTAAGGTGTAGGGGGCAGTTTCGACTGCGGGGAAATATCAACTAATCGAAATATCTTCATAGAGTGCCATATATGTCCAGTTAATAATGTAAAACAGGGAAGATAAGTAGGTGCAAAACTGACATTCAAACCTCGATAACATTTTATTTTTACATATGCAAACTGAATGGTGTATATAATAAGTGTTCCGGACGTTTGTATTTTAGTTTTTATTTTATTTTGGGTAGTTCCATTTCATAACTATGACGATAAACAGGAAATCCCACCTCACCCCGTAGTCCCTGTAGTGATTTTGGAAGATTGTTGGATCGTTTTTTTTATTATGAGTATTACTATAGCTCCATTTTAAATTGAAATACATTATTTTTGTAGCAGTAGCCTTAAAATCCCATCTCACCGCCCTTTCATCCCTTCTCTACCCATTCATAACCCAACTCTCCCCGCGAACCCTACTCACTCCGTTTTACGGTAGTTTAAATTTCCCCGCAGTTGAAATTGCCTCCCTGCACCTTAAATAAAAATATATAAATCCAAAACCTTACACATAAGATCTATACCTACAACAGTAAAAACTCAACTTTAAAATCCAACCAAATTTTGAATAGTGCCATCTGTTTAGTAAGTTGAACCCTAAATAATCACTTGACCGTCCGACGATAGCATAAAGATAAAGATAAAAATCAGTTTATTCAAGTAGGATCTGTTGGATCGCTTTTGCATCGTCAATGTCTACATTTTATGTTAAACATGCACAGTTACAATAAATTTAATTAAAAGGAATGTCAAGAAAATCGCAAATAAGAATAAATACATTACAATTTGGAAATGATGAAAGGAAAGTACCTACTTAATACTAAACTAAAAATTAAAACATGCAAAAGTGCGATTACCTAATGGTAGTTATGTCATTGTGTATTTACAATAATTTAATTTCATGCAACATCAAAATATATACAAATTATAAATTATACCTACCTAGTTGTATAATGGCTGAATCAGCATTTTGCATCGTCAAAAACAAAATTATAAGCGCAATAATCAAAAAAAATCTAACATATAATAACAATTTTCAATAATTTCCAAAACAAACAAGAGAAGAAGTTTAGGTACATAACATTAAACAGTTATTTAAAGATCTAATTTCTATAAAAATTATTAATTACTAAGCCTCATGCAGTCGTTCTTATTTTGGTTCAATTTAGGCCAAGCAGTTTTATCGTTAAGGTACTCTTCGACACTGTAGTATCCTTTTTTCATTAAGGAGGTTTTTAAATATTTTTTTAAAGTGAGCATTGGCAAATTAAGCACCTCTTTGGGCAATTTGTTATAGAATAATATACATTGCCCCAAAAAAGATTTATATATTTTACGCACACGAAACTTGTGCATTGCAATTTTATGCTTATGTCTAGAACTACTCATTTTCTTAAACGAATCTATGTGCTTTAGAGCATAAACAATACACTCGTAAATATATTGAGATGCTGCTGTTAAGATATTTATTTCTTTAAATCGATCTCTTAATGATTCTCGAGACCCCATCTTGTAAATAGACCGGATGGCTCTTTTTTGTAGAACAAATATTGTTTGTATATCTGCTGCCTTACCCCACAGTAAAATTCCATATGCCATTAAACTATGAAATTGGCTGAAATATACTAAACGTGCCGTCTCTACGTCAGTCAACTGCCTTATTTTCCTAACTGCAAAAGCTGCAGAACTTAATTTGTTAGCTAGTGACGATATGTGAGGACTCCACTGCAAATTAGTGTCCAAAGTTAAACCTAAAAAGATGGTTTTATCTACTAACTCCAAGCGGTCTCCATTCAAATGAACATTTATGTTGTTGTCAAGCTTAACATTAGGTAATGTGAATCGCATACACTTGGTTTTTTGGGGATTAAGTAGCAGGTTGTTCTTTGTAAACCAGTTTAAAACTTTCGAAAGAATATCATTGATGCTATCGTAATCAATTGTATTTCTATTCACTTTAAAAATTAAAGATGTGTCGTCTGCAAATAGAACAATTTTGCAAAAGTTTTCGACAATAGAGGGCAAATCATTAATATAAACTAAAAAAAGAAAAGGCCCTAAAATAGAGCCTTGAGGCACTCCTAATTTGACAGGCGCTCCGCTAGATTGTGTTCTATTTATGACTACTGTTTGAGACCTATAACTAAGATACGATGAAATTAATTTTAACGCATTTGCAGACAACCCGTAGTGCTTCAGTTTTAATAGAAGAGTACAATGTTCAACGCAGTCAAACGCCTTTGAAAGGTCGCAAAATATGCCTATTGCGTCGCAAGAATCCTCCCATATGCTATAAATATATTTAATAAGTTCTGAAGCAGCATCAGTTGTAGAACATCCCTTCCTGAATCCAAACTGTTGGCAGTGAAATAGATTATTGGCTTTAAAATAACTCTGTAACTGTTCCAGCATAATTTTTTCAAAAACTTTACTCAATCATAGTATTCGAAACCAATATGCTCTTAACCGTCCGCGGGAACCTTACTATCCCAAGGGGTGGAAGGAACGGTTGATTTCAGAGCCATCTAACGGAAGATTTCGGCATTATTTACTAATTCTCTTGATGCAACAACGTAGCCTAACCAAATAGTTAGCTCTAAAAAATATAGATGGCAGCGTACGCTAGGTGCGTAGACAATGAAAAATGAAAGCGCGGGGCGTGCGTCGCTAAAAAAACCCGGACGCTTGAGAGGAAAACAGTCTAACGGGCCGGACCAGTGGATAAGGACCATCTCGATGGGTAACACTTTCTCTTTAAAATAAATCGTACACAAATCATATTTTTTATCACTAACACCAGTCTGCCTGTGACCACGAACGTAACGTCACGTTCGAAACGTCAGGCCATTCATAAACGTAAGTTTTACGCGATTAAGTCCCATGTTAGTTTAAATCAATATATGTACTCAAATCAGTTTGATTTTTGGGGTGCTATAATGCATATAATGCAACAGATAGACAATCAGACACGTCATACGTATAACACCTCTTTTTCTTTCGGGGCTAAAAAGTTCCCAAACTATGCATTGTTGCAGATGCCGATCAAAGAGCTGAAGTGTTCCGTGTGCAGCATACAGTTTGAGAACCTCGACGCCGTCGTCAGACACTCGGCGGCTGACGGGTGCGACCCCAAACTAAGGTAATCTATAGGGACCGTGCGCGTTGGAGAGTCTGCCGTCTGGCCTGATTCGGAAACATATGTGCACATGTACATTGCCAAAGCAAGTGCTACCATCTACCGTTCTCGGTACGTTTCCTTGTGCATAGCAGGTTCTGCCATCTTGTGGGCTACATCGGAAGCATAAACGACACATTTACGCCTCGCGCCAAAAATCTGACGGCTCCTATGCTGCCCCCTATAGTTCATGCACGGGGCCTATAGGTACATCTATTAAAACAAACTTTGAATTACTTATAATTTCATAATTAACGATTACATTACCTATTAGATTATATTTACTTATTTAAAATTTTCGCGTTTTGAACACATATTAACTCACTTTTATTTAATTGTCGGTAAATAAAGGTAATAAAATAAATTCGCGATAGACCCGTCTATAAATGTGAGTTAATATGTACGAGTATGTAGTTTTTACTTAACGTTTAACCTACCCAGCCAATATACACCTCTTATAACTCCTGTTACCCCTTATAATTCCGTTAAATTGCTGCTACAACGCTCTTAAGTAGCTATGTGAACTTAAGGCTGCCTAATTTGTGCCCATTTAAGAGTTATAAAAGCTTAAAAGACGCTTATACAGCTCTTATGCAGCTTATATATTTCAGCTTCAAGCGTATTCGTACTTCATTATGCGGCTGCTATACAGCTAATCTGTGCTACTTGGGAGAGCGATTCTTGAAGAAGGTTTAGGTGTATAAATTGTTAAGTTTTACCCGTGCGGAGCCGGGGTGGGTCGCTCTAGTGCTATACAAAGTGGCTGAATTTATTAGTGCATCTAGGGTAAAGTAAACTATCTTGTAAAGTAGAGGTAATTCAATAGTTCTATAGTATTTTACAAGCTTTTATTTAGTTTCACCCTGTCCCGTTGTCTGTCGTTCTGTAATCAAATCTTGCAAGTTAAATTTGATCCACTTCCCGATTTCCGATTGAGCTGAAATTTTGCATGCATGAATAAGTCGGATGACAATGCAATATTATGGTACCATCGAGCTGACGATGGCGACAGGAGGCGGCCATAGGAACTCTGTGGTGAAACAACGCAACCTGATCGTGTTAGGGGTTTTTAGATTTGTCTCGATGAGTATTAGTTGTCTGTCGTAAAAAAAGTACAGTCAGCGATAAAAGCTTGTACAAAAAATTAAATTTTTGCCAAAACTTATTTCAAACAAGATCGGTACCCAAGCTACGTGTAAAATATTTGCAACAGCATTTTTTAGACCAAGCAATATTTCAGAGCGTGCCCGCAGTGCGGAGAGACGTTCGTCGCCGAGCAGCAGCTCGCGGCGCACGCGGGCAGCGCGCACGTGAAGCCGGTCTACAAATGTGACGACGTACGTATATCTTTATTTTTATATTTATACTATTTTTATATATTATTATTTTTATTTAATTTGTAATGTCTAAATGTTAATTTTGAATTTTAATTATTTAATTTTATTATGACTTAAGTGTTAATTTAATGAATTTGTGATTAATTATTTATTTTTATATTTTTAATTATTTTGTAATTTTTTATGTATATGGACTGTTTGTCTGAAATAAACGTTACATTACATTACATAATATGTAATGTAATGTAACGTTTATACAACAGTAATAAAAAATAAATAATAAATAAATAAATTTCAGATATTATCTGTAGCTGCCGGGTCAGCACAGGAGGGGCGCGATAGTATCTAGTAGTTCTCTACTAGATACTTCGGGGCATCTGCCCCGAATAGTGGTTTCGGCAAACTACCGAATATTCGGCCCCTCTCTTGGCCGAAGCGCCGAATATTCGGCATGCCATACGAACATTTTGAATCACAATTATTATGAAAACTGTTCCAACAAAGCACAACGTTTGCTATGATATATTTTTTCTTGAACATAATTCATGAATGTCGTTAGGGTCAATCAAATCAGACCCATGAACCCATGATTAAAATAAAATATTTTGTAATCAATAAAAAAGGGGCCTTCGTATTTAACAACTTTACTTAACAAGAATACATTTGAAATATTAAATATACATAATATTTGGTTATTTTTATTGTGTAATTTTTCTTTTTACGAGTAGGTAGGTGCAACAGATATTCGGCATTCAGCCGAATAGTAGGCGACATTCGGCCGATACCGAATACCGAATATTCGGCAAAGTGGCCGAATAGGCCGAATATTCGTGGCATTTCTAGTATCTAACCCGCGACTCCCTCTTTGATTAATACAGTAAGAAAAAAAGGCGGGTAGTCCATCTCAGCAATACAGATCCATTGAGCAAAGTGAGCGAAATGAGTGATATATATCTCCGGCAGTATATCGTAGCCGAACCGAATATAATGGGTGAGACCAAAGCACTTCGTCTCCGTTGGCTCGGCCACCTCGAAAGAATGGGTGAAGATCGTGCGGTAAAGGGAGCATACTTGGGTCGACCGACCGGACGCCGTCCTGTAGGTCGTCCTAAGTATCGGTGGGCGGATCGAGTGGAGGCAGATCTCCGGGAGCTCGGCGTCAGTGAAAACTGGCGTGAATTCGCGCAGGACCGAGCAAAATGGCGTTCTCTTGTGTTGGAGGCCAAGACTCATTTTGGGTCATCGCGCCAAACTAGTAAGTAAGTATATCATCGCGAGCGAAAGATATGAATCAATATTTTCAACTCAGTGAAGCGTTTTGCGCATCTCTACTGAGTGTGTTTATTGTACTTTTTTTTTCTTTTTCAGTGCGACAAATCGTTTGCAACCAAGTCCTCGCTGGGCACGCACGTGGACCGCGTGCATCTCAAGATCAAACCCAAGAAGATCGGCTTCTACAAGTACCACATGTACCCGAAGAAGATGCAGATCAAGCGGGTCGAAGAGATCTGTGAGGTGTGCGGGAAGGGGTATCCGGTCAGTACATACGTAGGACAAAAATGATTTATTTCGATGTAAACAATATATGAATATATGGAGGAGACAGTAGGAGTTACATAAAAAATATATAATAATATATATAGTATATATTTCTTGAGGGATCTTCACTCTTCAGTATAATGTTTAGTAGAGGATTCCTGCTCCGTCTTCGCATTCAAAAGCTTTGATACGTCGTCTCGTACCTCTTACTCTTACCTCATACGTACATACACACGTGTATACTATAGAATAGAATAGAAATCATTTATTCAGACAACACATCAATACAAATAACACATCTATATACAAGCACAGGGCAAAGATAAACAAAACAGTGGAAATAGAGATGTGAAGCCGAAGTGGTCTCCACTCAGCAATGCAGCTGGCACGACTAGCGTGGTCAACGGCGCTGGTTTTCTGTGGAGCCAGCGGAGTGCGTCAGCATAGTGCGGGACACGTGGACGACGTGAATAAATAATATTTAATACTATTATAAATATATACATCAAATATACAGTGAAACCTGGTTAAGTGGGACCTGGATAAGTGAGAAACCGCTATAGCTGGGACTCATGGTGCGGCCCCGACACTTTAGCACTGAATTACCTCTGTTAGTGAGATAAAATTAACCTCTATAACTGGGATTAGTTGTTGTGATTTTATAGTCACATTTACCTCTATAATTGAGACAGAGAGTGTATTTTACCTCTTTTACTGAGACTATACTATATAAACTATACATACACGGTGGCAAAAAAATAAGCGCATTCCCGTTGCTAGGAAGGTTTTGGGATTATACTGAGCATTTTTTACTATGGGACCAACCCCGAAATCGCGTTAGAATGTAAATATTTACATTCCATTTGCCGTGACTTGTTTTTCAAAAGTGTTTTTCAATAAGAAGACACGTCAAGGATTGTTTACCTTTTTTCTAATGCTAAAAACGAACCATAAAAGATAATTGAAGTGAATAACACTGGTTATATTTGCGTTTTATCTTACCGTGATTTAATTGTTAACGAAAGAGATTTAAAAAAATGGGACCATAAGTAAAAACGTGATTTATGAAAGAGGATGTTAGGGATATATTGCGTTATGTGCCCTAACCAGGGGTAGGAAACTAGAGAGTTCGGGCATTCTCGGCCGTTCGGCTCAGCATTGCTCCGAGCAATTAGGGTTGGCACAACTTGACGTCCCTTTGCGTGCACGACCACAGATAAGATAATAACTCGAATTTTGACAACCGTAAATAGCCGAAAGGGATAATGCCATATATTAGAAAAGGACAGCATGATTCGTCCCTGAATCGCTGTCAGGCTTCGGTTTTGTAGGAAGTGTCCTTTCTGTACGGTAGTACTATGATTTATTATGTGGCCAAGCTAATAATTTTGCTTGGTTCCCAGAGCTCGACGTGGCTGAAGTACCACCAGCGCACGCACACGGGCGAGCGGCCCTACAAGTGCCCCTCGTGCCCCAAGAGCTACATGACCCCCGCCGCGCTACAGGTTCGTTCCTGGGGGAGGAGTTAACAGATAGTGTAACACATTTTTTACAGATAAACCTTAAATTTCTACTTAAAACTATGAAATTGAGTTGCACATCTAAGGGAGAAATATTCATGAGAGTTAACCTCCTAAGGCCCAGCCATACAAATGAAAAATGCAATATTTGCCACAGAAATTTGAACCTTTAGTGTAGGAAATAGAGTTGATTTTGCGTTGTCCAAACACTGAACAAAACAAAGCAAAAGCAACTCTGTTCCAATCGAATATGATTTAAATTTGATTGAACTGAATAAGTACTATAAGTAGGACCTTGGGCCTTAAGAGGTTAAATAGGAGCTTGCTTCAGCATAATGTTGCAATGTATTTACTGCAACGCTGGTTTCGCGACGAGTGGTGATACATTAAAACAGGACCGAATGGAGTGTTTTAAATCGACACGAGTTGAGTACCACCTATTCGCACGTGTATTGTACAACGTTTTACAGTACATATGGCCCTTAAAATTTTCGACATAGGCACGGAAAGTGCTTATTCCCGTACTAGTGCGGGAAAGTAGCACCATAGTCCATATGTACTGTAAAGTAATAGTTAGGTCAACCGCAAAACACGGCCCTTAACCACTCGTTAGAACCATCATGAAGGTCCAACAGATTATCGAATTGAATTTATGAACAATTATAGCTTCTATTGACATACTATGTATTTGGATGAATTATTTTTTCTTGTCACTCATTGCCATGTGTACGCATTTGTCATTGGCATTTTTCAATGACAAGATTTGGAAGATATAATGCTACGCTACGTCCAAATATAGGTAAAACGTAAATACATAAATATTTATTCCTTAAGTAAGGAAAGTGATGTATGGAGTGATTGGAGTGCGCACTCTAAGCTTACATATCTCTAGTAGTAAAGTGTAATCCGTATTTGCAGAGCCACTCCGTGTCGCACACGGGCGTGCGGCGCTGGCAGTGCTCCGTGTGCCCCAAGACCTTCCTGCACCAGTCCTCCATCTACAAACATAAGCTGGTGAGCATGGTATAATAATATACTCCGCCTGGTAAATTTTTAAAAGTTGTATGAAATCCAAAAAAATCAAGTTAATATTTTTTTCAGTTTTATGTAAGTAGTAGTTTTCACATTATTTGAAAGTGTGATTTAAAAGTTATTTGGTGAAAAACCATTTTTATTTCTATTTTTTATGATTTTTTTAGGTCAAATTGTAAAAACCTTACTTTTGAAAAATAATAAAAAATAGAAATAAAAATGTTTTTCTACTTAAAAACTTATAAATCACATGTGCAATGAATGTGAAAACAGAACAGAAACATAACAAGCTACGTCATCATGCGACAGCGCTATATAATAATATGCAATAGTGCTATACAAAGTGGCAATGTTATTGTGACGTAGGCTTGTGTCACTCTGGGAAAACGAGACCATGTTTTATTACACTATGCTGGTGAGTAACTTACACCCTTATTCATAAAACTTTACGGCCCTGATTTAGTTAAAATATGATTTATCCCTTTCTTACAAATACATAAGTCAAAATGACAGATAAGGACAAACGATTATTAGCTAATTGGGGTTTGTAGCACGTTTACAATAGGGGGGTTAGTGTATACAACTCACCATGGTATAATAATATACTCCGCCTGGTACTCTATTCCGAGATTCGCGTATGACCTAACTGACACGGGCCTACGTCATCATGCTGTTTACAGGTTCTCAAACTTTAAAATGTGGGAGAATTTTAACCAACGGTGAAAATTATTTTAACGGCATTAATTTTAAGTTATTCATGTAGAAACATAGTAAAATAAAACAAATCTAATGTATTAAACTAAACTTTATTTATCTATACAAGACAAACGTTTGAAAAACTAATTCACAGTTACACATTAATTACCAAGCTTACGACGGGAAAAGTTTGGAAAACACTGCGACTGCTGACACTGAGCGCGAAGGAAATAACAATTAACACGCGTTCGACAAGGATGACGGTCAGGGCATGAAGTTATCTAGATCCTAATTGTCAAATGTGACAGCGCTATCCTGTGTTGCCAGTAATGTAAACAGAATTACCCGAACGTCTGAAATTTCTTTCGTGAATCGGAAGACATTGCTAACGAATAATTAAAAATGACGTGTTATTGTAAAATTTAAGATAAAATACGTATAAATAAAAATTATAAAGAAATATTTTAACTTATTAACCATAGGTATAATGTACCCATGTAACATGTTATGTTGAAATAAAGTGGCAATGTTATTGTGACGTAGGCCCGTGTCACTCTGGGAATAGAAGACCATGTTTTATTAGACCATGCAACTCACCACTTTACCAGTAGCAAAAGGCGCAATTCAAATTGTCTATGGGAAGTCAACTCTTTGCGCCTACATTTATTTTTTATCTGTCTGAGTATAATAACTTCCCCTTCTGCCTCTTCTTCTAAGCACTAAATTGTCTTATATTTTCTTTACACATCTAATAGACTGGTCATATTTTTCATAAAATCGATTTCGACTGACAAAGCATATAACTTTTTGGCAACCGGGTTTTTTTAACCTAATTAAACCCCGCTGAATCCGAATTTGCCGGTTGCTCGATCGAAATCTTGACCGGAAGTGAGATATTTGACATTAAAGGTCCGTTTTTTTAGGTTATCGTAAATAACTCTTAAACGGTGGCGCATAGCAAAAAATTTTCTATTACATAAGTAATCTGCATAAAATTGCCTACAAGAAAGATTCAGTACATTTTTCGCTAGGATCAATATTCGAAGAGATATTAACGCGGGAAATTTAATTATAATCACATCTACGGTCCCTTTTTTTAGTTTTTCGTAAATAACTCATAAACGGTGACCAATATCAAAAAATATTGTTAAACGATAATAATGTACTTAAACAATTTTTTTACAAAAAAGATTCAGTACAGTTTTCGCAGGGATCAATATTTAAAAAGATAATAGACATCGGTTACATGCTAATTCTGGCGTCAGTTCAGTCCATCAGTCTGGTCAGACTGACGGGAGAATTATCGTGTAACACGCGGACTGATGGACTGATGGTCTGGACTGATGAAAATTTAAGTTTTTAGATAATATTCGTCAGTCCATTTTGAATGACAGAAAACTGATAGGAGACTGATCGTGTAACCTGTTCGTGTCATTCTCGCGTCAGTCACCATATTAGACAAGACTAAATGACTGTGTTGCGTTCTGTGTCCAAACGGCGACTGTGTCGTAATTTTATCAGTCTATTGTCAGTCTGGACTGATCGTGTAACCGTTCCATCATTCTGGCATCAGTCAAAACTCGAATGGACTGATGGACTGAACTGACGCCAGAATTAGCGTGTAACCGATGTCATAAAGAGGGAAAGTTAATTATAATAAATTCTAAGTTTCCTTGTTTTTATTTATTCGTTAATAATTTGAAAAGTATGACTCATGTAAAAAAAAAATCTTATACATAAATAATAAACATAAAATTTCCTACAAGAAACTAGTAGAACACTTT
Source organism: Cydia splendana (assembly GCF_910591565.1). Taxonomy (NCBI): domain Eukaryota; kingdom Metazoa; phylum Arthropoda; class Insecta; order Lepidoptera; family Tortricidae; genus Cydia; species Cydia splendana. The sequence continues at coordinate 915,888 of NC_085983.1, read as the reverse complement.
TCGCTAGGATCAATATTTAAAAAGACAAAGCCGCGGATAAGTTAATTATAATCAATTTTAAAATCCCTTTTTAGTTTTTCGTAAATAACTCGTATACGGTGACCCGTTGCAAAACAATATTAAACATTTGCTTAAACGGTTGCTTAAAAGTAATATGATTTGCCAGTCGCATCAAGAAGGAGAGCGATTTTGAATTTTTTTGTCTAGTCTATAACTCAATGTACTTTTCAAAGAAATTAAATGAAGTCAACGTCAACACTATTTTACCCCAATAATACCAACGTTTGCTTAACCATTTGTAATTTACCAGGTACACACCGGTGAAAAACCATTCGCCTGCCACATCTGCAGTAAAACCTTCACGCAGTCGGGCTCGCTCGCCACGCACGTCAAGTACGTGCACATGAAACTTAAGCCACCTCCGCGCCGCCGAAGACACCAGCCTACGTAGTCCAGCCACTAAATACATGTAATATAGACGGTTCATAAAGTGGAGAAACCATACACGTGTGATATCTGCAGTAAAATCTTCTCGCATTCGGATTAATTCGCCAGAAACGTTAAATACGTATACATGAAGCTGAAGCCGCCTCTTCGTCGCCGGTGGCACCAGCCCGCGTAGTTTAGCCACTAAATACATGTAATATAGACGGTTCATAAAGTGGAGAAACCATACACGTGTGATATCTGCAGTAAAACCTTCTCACAGTCGGGTTCACTTACCATAAACGTTGAATACGTATACATGAAGCTGAAGCCGCCTCCTCGCCGCCGGTTGCACCAGCCCGCGTAGTTTAGCCACTAAACACATAAAGTACAGACGGCTCAGAGAGTGGACAAATCATACACGTGCAATGTCTACAGTAAAACCTTCTCGCAGTCGGGGTCACTTGCCACAAACGTTGAATAAAACCGGAAGCCACCTCCGCGCCGCCGGAGACACTAGCCTTAAAAAGATTAAAAACACAACGGGTTGCACTCCGGGAGTGCCGGCAGAAGTGAAAACTCAATGACATTGTAACAGTTTTTCGATCAGGTCACGTGTCCGTCTTACGTCTTACGAATCTTACGGTCACGTGACCTGTCGCGAGTTTAACATTTTCTCCCCATCACAAAAAGTGCACAGGGCCGCTAAAGAAGTTTTCACTTCAAAAAACCTCCATAATGAACGTCTGAAAACCTTTGAAACTAGAATCACAAATCTGTGAAATATTCTGTATCTACTAACCCCCTTATTCATAAACGCGCTACAAACCTCAATTAGCTAATAATCGTTTGTCCTTATCTGTCATTTTGACTTATGTATTTGTAAGAAAGGGATAAAACGTAATTTAACTAAATCAGGCCCGTAAAGTTTTATGAATAAGGGAGTAAGCCATTATGACTATGACTAATTGTGCAATGAATTAGATTTATTTATTAAATTTTAAAAGAAATTATGTTTGATAATGCTCATATAATTCTCGAAATACTTTTATATCGGGTAATTCTTAATTCTAAGGTAGATTCTAAAACTTCTAGTTTTGTTATTTTTATATTTGAAATTTCGGTATGGGGCTGTCCATAAATTACGTCATCGATTTTTGACCCCCCCCTCCCCCCCGCCCCCTATAATCATCCAAAAATCATGCTTCAAATGACCCATTTCCTCCTACTTTATGCCACCGTCATCCGATGTCCAGACCCCCCCCCCCCCTAATTTGAAATGACGTAATTTATGAATAGCCCCTATCCTCTGTCGTTTGATTATGTCTAAGAATGATAAAGAGATGATGAAATTTTATTCTTCGATGTCGGCTGTGTGGCCAGTGACGTGCATTACCGCTAAATAAAATAAAAAATACCCCAATCTCAAAGGGACTGTATATTATTTTTAAATCAATAATGTTTCTTTACACGTGAGTAAGTAGTTTTAGAAAGTGTATAAGTAAATAAATTATATATGGTATTATTATTGGTTTCTCTTAATAACCACATCTATTTTTTACCAAGGGTACCAACTTTTATCGAAATCCATTCAGCCGTTTGCGTGGAGGAGGGACGACCGTATCACATTATAATATTACTTTGTATACACGGCAAGATATTTAGGCACGAGTAGAATTTCAGGGCAGGCTGTGGGAGGTAGTTTTCACATTATTTGAAAGTGTGATTTAAAAGTTATTTGGTGAAAAACTATTTTTATTTCTATTTTTTATGATTTTTTTAGGTCAAATTGTAAAAACCTTACTTTTGAAAAATAATAAAAAATAGAAATAAAAATGTTTTTCTACTTAAAAACTTATAAATCACATGTGCAATGAATGTGAAAACAGATACTTAAATAAAATTCTGAATAATAAATACTTGTTTTTTTTTTGGTTTTCATACAACATACAAAATTTTTAAAGTGGTTGAGCACCCCCTTGTAGTTGAGATAAAATTACGAAACTTGGTGTATTTTATCAGCATAATAAGTGTAACAAAATAAGGGGGTGCCCCGTCGGAAAATAAAAAAAAAATGATTTTTGAACCACCCTACCTACCTACTCTCTTCCGACCACGTGACTGACACAAGCCTACGTCATCATGCGACAGCGCTATATAATAATATGCGATAGCGCTATATAAAGTGGCAATGTTATTGTGACGTAGGCTTGTGTCACTCTGGTAAGAGGAGACCATGTTTTATTACACTATGCTGGTGAGTAACTTACCCTCTTATTCATAAAACTTTACGGTCCTGATTTAGTTAAAATATGTTTTATCCCTTTCTTACAAATACATAAGTCAAAATGACAGATAAAGACAAACGATTATTAGCTAATTGGGGTTTGTAGCACGTTTACAATAGGGGGGTTAGTGTATACAACTCACCATGGTATAATAATATACTCCGCCTGGTACTCTATTCCGAGATTCGCGTATGACCTAACTGACACGGGCCTACGTCATCATGCTGTTTACAGGTTCTCAAACTTTAAAATGTGGGAGAATTTTAACCAACGGTGAAAATTATTTTAACGGCATTAATTTTAAGTTATTCATGTAGAAACATAGTAAAATAAAACAAATCTAATGTATTAAACTAAACTTTATTTATCTATACAAGACAAACGTTTGAAAAACTAATTCACAGTTACACATTAATTACCAAGCTTACGACGTGAAAAGTTTGGAAAACACTGCGACTGCTGACACTGAGCGCGAAGGAAATAACAATTAACACGCGTTCGACAAGGATGACGGTCAGGGCATGAAGTTATCTAGATCCTAATTGTCAAATGTGACAGCGCTATCCTGTGTTGCCAGTAATGTAAACAGAATTACCCGAACGTCTGAAATTTCTTTCGTGAATCGGAAGACATTGCTAACGAATAATTAAAAATGACGTGTTATTGTAAAATTTAAGATAAAATACGTATAAATAAAAATTATAAAGAAATATTTTAACTTATTAACCATAGGTATAATGTACCCATGTAACATGTTATGTTGAAATAAAGTGGCAATGTTATTGTGACGTAGGCCCGTGTCACTCTGGGAATAGAAGACCATGTTTTATTAGACCATGCAACTCACCACTTTACCAGTAGCAAAAGGCGCAATTCAAATTGTCTATGGGAAGTCAACTCTTTGCGCCTACATTTATTTTTTATCTGTCTGAGTATAATAACTTCCCCTTCTGCCTCTTCTTCTAAGCACTAAATTGTGTTATATTTTCTTTACACATCTAATAGACTGGTCATATTTTTCATAAAATCGATTTCGACTGACAAAGCATATTACTTTTTGGCAACCGGGTTTTTTTAACCTAATTAAACCCCGCTGAATCCGAATTTGCCGGTTGCTCGATCGAAATCTTGACCGGAAGTGAGATATTTGACATTAAAGGTCCGTTTTTTTAGGTTATCGTAAATAACTCTTAAACGGTGGCGCATAGCAAAAAATTTTCTATTACATAAGTAATCTGCATAAAATTGCCTACAAGAAAGATTCAGTACATTTTTCGCTAGGATCAATATTCAAAGAGATATTAACGCGGGAAATTTAATTATAATCACTTCTAAGGTCCCTTTTTTAGTTTTTCGTAAATAACTCATAAACGGTGACCAATATCAAAAAATATTGTTAAACGATAATAATCTAAACAATTTTTTTTACAAAAAAGATTCAGTACAGTTTTCGCAGGGATCAATATTTAAAAAGATAATAGACATCGGTTACATGCTAATTCTGGCGTCAGTTCAGTCCATCAGTCTGGTCAGACTGACGGGAGAATTATCGTGTAACACGCGGACTGATGGACTGATGGTCTGGACTGATGAAAATTTAAGTTTTTAGATAATATTCGTCAGTCCATTTTGAATGACAGAAAACTGATAGGAGACTGATCGTATAACATGTTTATGTCATTCTCGAGTCAGTTACCATATTAGACAAGACTAAATGACTGTGTTGCGTTCTGTGTCCAAACGGCGACTGTGTCGTAATTTTATCAGTCTGTTGTCAGTCTGGACTGATCGTGTAACCGTGTCCATTTTCCATCATTCTGGCATCAGTCAAAACTCGAATGGACTGATGGACTGAACTGACGCCAGAATTAGCGTGTAACCGATGTCATAAAGAGGGAAAGTTAATTATAATAAATTCTAAGTTTCCTTGTTTTTATTTATTCGTTAATAATTTAAAAAGTATGACTCATGTCAAAAAAAAATCTTATACATAAATAATAAACATAAAATTTCCTACAAGAAACTAGTAGAACACTTTTCGCTAGGATCAATATTTAAAAAGACAAAGCCGCGGATAAGTTAATTATAATCAATTTTAAAATCCCTTTCTAGTTTTTCGTAAATAACTCGTATACGGTGGCCCGTTGCAAAACAATATTAAACATTTGCTTAAACGGTTGCTTAAAAGTAATATGATTTGCCAGTCGCATCAAGAAGGAGAGCGATTTTGAATTTTTTTGTCTAGTCTATAACTCAATGTACTTTTTCAAAGAAATTAAATGAAGTCAACGTCAACACTATTTTACCCCAATAATACCAACGTTTGCTTAACCATTTGTAATTTACCAGGTACACACCGGTGAAAAACCATTCGCCTGCCACATCTGCAGTAAAACCTTCACGCAGTCGGGCTCGCTCGCCACGCACGTCAAGTACGTGCACATGAAACTTAAGCCACCTCCGCGCCGCCGAAGACACCAGCCTACGTAGTCCAGCCACTAAATACATGTAATATAGACGGTTCATAAAGTGGAGAAACCATACACGTGTGATATCTGCAGTAAAACCTTCTCAAAGTCGGGTTCACTTACCATAAACGTTGAATACGTATACATGAAGCTGAAGCCGCCTCCTCGCCGCCGGTTGCACCAGCCCGCGTAGTTTAGCCACTAAACACATAAAGTACAGACGGCTCAGAGAGTGGAGAAATCATACACGTGCAATGTCTACAGTAAAACCTTCTCGCAGTCGGGGTCACTTGCCACAAACGTTGAATAAAACCGGAAGCCACCTCCGCGCCGCCGGAGACACTAGCCTTAAAAAGATTTAAAAAACAACGGGTTGCACTCCGGGAGTGCCGGCAGAAGTGAAAACTCAATGACATTGTAACAGTTTTTCGATCAGGTCACGTGTCCCTAATAGCATTTTCTTGTAGGGATTTTGTTGGGCCTTTGTTTACGTATTAGTTGGGCAACCGTTATATTTGGCCGTACGATTTGCTGGAGGGCCCTCGACAAAGGCCCTCCCGAAGATTCCCAACAGAGGGCCATAAGAGTAATTTTTTCGTTGGGCCTATTTAAATAAATCATACAATTATTCAACGGTGGTGGTTTTGGTTGGGCCGTGGTTGGGCCTATACACATTTGTTTGATGGTTGGTTAATTGTTACATTTGGCCGTACGATTTGCTGGAGGGCCCTCGACAAAGGCCCTCCCGAAGATTCCCAACAGAGGGCCATTAGAGTAATTTTTTCTTTGGGCCTATTTAAATAAATCATACAATTATTCAACGGTGGTGGTTTTGGTTGGGCCGTGGTTGGGCCTATACACATTTGTTTGATGGTTGGTTAATTGTTACATTTGGCCGTATGGCTTGCTGTAGGGCCAACTGCAAAAAAATAAAAAAGGGCAATTTTTTCGTTGTGCTTCTGTTTGCAAATTCAACAATTACCCAACGGCAAGTCAGGTAGGTCGGTAGGTAGTCGTGCACCAGGTTGAAGGCCCAACACAGCTTGTCCCACAAAGGGCCAACATTGTAACTTTAACGTTGGGCCTTGTGTAGGATTCTTACAATACTACCGTAGGTAAATAGTTGTGTAATTTATAGTGTGCCTACAGTCTAATTATGTAATGGGCTTTTGTTTACGAGTCCTACAGTTACCCTACGTTAAGTAAGTGGTTGTGTAATACGACGTTGGCTGATAAATATTACAATTACACTACGGTAGGCATTGGTTGTATCCACATGAAGGCCCTAAGCCCTAGCCTAGCAGTTGTTGTTAATCTTCTCTGTATCGTTCCAATTTTAGTATATGTACTGCCGAAGCAAGTACACTTACTATACACTCTAATTTGTATATATACTAACCGCACTTCGAAACTTCGTAAGCGAGATTTATGTTTTTTGAGATTTAAATTGAGAAAATGTTGGTAAAATACAATTTTTTTAATTTATGTATAAATTTTATAGTTATAGCTATTAGATTTATAAGTTACTTTTAAAAAATATTATGATTATATCCGGAATAATCGAGAAAATAACTATAACTTCGATGTTTGGAGACAGTAACGCCATCTAGTGACGCCACAAGCAAACTCAACTGGTATTGTTGGGCATCAGTACCACAGCCAATGTTGGTAAATGCGATATTTGTGCTCACTGGGCCAACGAATATTATCGTTGTTTAGCCACCGGTACCAAAATACACAAAGGCCCATTGTTAGGCGTCAGTGCCACAGCCAATGTTGGTAAATACGATATTTGTCATCATTGGGCCATCGGATGATATCTTTGACTAGCCAACGTTACCAAAATACACAAAGACCCATTGTTGGGCATCCGTGCCACAGCCAATGTTGGTAAATGCGGTATTCGTAACCATTGGGCCAACGAATGTTATCGTTGTTTAGCGAACGGTAGCAAAATACACAAAGGCCCATTGTTGGGCCTCAATGCTACAGCCAATGTTGGTAAATGCGATATTTGTCGTCATTGGGCCATCGTATGATATCGTTGATTAGCCAACGTTACCAAAATAAACAAAGGCCCATTGTTGGGCATCAGTGCCACAGTCAATGTTGGTAAATGCGATATTTGTCATCATTGGGCCATCGGATGATATCGTTGATTAGCCAACGTTACCAAAATACACAAAGGCCTATTGTTGGGCATCAATGCTACAGTCAATGTTGGTAAATGCGATATTTGTCGTCATTGGGCCATCGGATGATATCGTTGATTAGCGAACGGTAGCAAAATACACAAAGGCCCATTGTTGGGCATCACTGCCACTGCCAATGTTGGTAAATGTGATATTTGTCGTCATTGGGCCATCGGATGATATCGTTGATTAGCCAACGTTACCAAAATAAACAAAGGCCCATTGTTGGGCATCAGTGCCACAGCCAATGTTGGTAAATGCGATTTTTGTCATCATTGGGCCATCGGATGATATCGTTGATTAGCCAACGTTACCAAAATACACAAAGGCCCATTGTTGGGCATCAATGCTACAGCCAATGTTGGTAAATGCGATATTTGTCGTCATTGGGCCATCGGATGATATCGTCGATTAGCCAACGTTACCAAAATAAACAAAGGCCCATTGTTGGGTATCAGTGCCACAGCCAATGTTGGTAAATGCGATATTTGTCATCATTGGGCCATCGGATGATATCGTTGATTAGCCAACGTTACCAAAATACACAAAGGCCCATTGTTGGGCATCAATGCTACAGCCAATGTTGGTAAATGCGATATTTGTCGTCATTGGGCCATCGGATGATATCGTCGATTAGCCAACGTTACCAAATAAACAATGGCCCATTGTTGGTTATCAGTGCCACAGCCAATGTTGGTAAATGCGATATTTGTCATCATTGGGCCATCGGATGATATCCTTGACTAGCCAACGTTACCAAAATACACAAAGGCCCATTGTTGGGCATCCGTGCCACAGCCAATGTTGGTAAATGCGGTATTCGTCACCATTGGGCCAACGAATGTTATCGTTGTTTAGCGAACGGTAGCAAAATACACAAAGGCCCATTGTTGGGCATCACTGCCACTGCCAATGTTGGTAAATGCGATATATGTCATCATTGGGCCAACGAATATTATCGTTGTTTAGCCAACGGTACCAAAATACACAAAGGCCCATTGTTGGGCATCTGTGCCACAGCGAATGTTGGTAAATGCGATGGTGGGCCAATACAAAATTAATGTTGGCTACGGAACGAACCTCATCCCAACGTTTTCCCTACCGTTGGCACCGTGGGCCCCAACGAAAATGCTACTAGGGGTCCGTCTTACGTCTTACGAATCTTACGGTCACGTGACCTGTCGCGAGTTTAACATTTTCTCCCCATCACAAAAAGTGCACAGCGCCGCTAAAGAAGTTTTCACTTCAAAAAACCTCCATAATGAACGTCTGAAAACCTTTGAAATTAGAATCACAAATCTGTGAAATATTCTGTATCTACTAACCCCCTTATTCATAAACGCGCTACAAACCTCAATTAGCTAATAATCGTTTGTCCTTATCTGTCATTTTGACTTATGTATTTGTAAGAAAGGGATAAAACGTAATTTAACTAAATCAGGCCCGTAAAGTTTTATGAATAAGGGAGTAAGCCATTATGACTATGACTAATTGTGCAATGAATTAGATTTATTTATTAAATTTTAAAAGAAATTATGTTTGATAATGCTCATATAATTCTCGAAATACTTTTATATCGGGTAATTCTTAATTCTAAGGTCGATTCTAAAACTTCTAGTTTTGTTATTTTTATATTTGAAATTTCGGTATCCTCTGTCGTTTGATTGTCTAAGAATGATAAAGAGATGGTGAAATTTTATTCTTCGATGTCGGCTGTGTGGCCAGTGACGTGCATTACCGCAAAATAAAATAAAAAATACCCCAATCTCAAAGGGACTGTATATTATTTTTAAATCAATAATGTTTCTTTACACATGAGTAAGTAGTTTTAGGAAGTGTAGAAGTAAATACATTATATATGGTATTATTATTGGTTTCTCTTAATAACCACATCTATTATTAAACGGCCTCCTAGCCTAGTCGGTAGTGACCCTGCCTACGAAGCAGGAGGTCCCGGGTTCGAATCCTGGTAAGGGCATTTATTTGTGTGTTCATCACAAATATTTGTTCCTGAGTTATGGATGTTTTCTATGTATGGATGTTTTGTATGTATGTGAAGTATTAATATATATGTGTATGTTATATATATCGTCGTCTAGTACCCACAACACAAGCCTTATTGAGCTTACTGTGGGACTAGGTTGATCTGTGTAAAATTGTCCTATAATATTTATTTATTATTTACCAAGCGTACCAAGTTTTATCGTAATCCATTCAGCCGTTTGCGTGGAGGAGGGACGACCGTATCACATTATAATATTACTTTGTACACGGCACGATATTTAGGCACGAGTAGAATTGGCTACTTTCCTACTAGCAGAGATATATATATTTTGCTACTAGTCAAATCAGCTTCTTTTTAGGGTTCCGTACCCAAAGGGTAAAACGGGACTACTAAGACTCCGCTGTCCGTCCGTCCGTCTGTCACCAGGCTGTATCTCACGAACCGTGATAGCTAGACAGTTGAAATTTTCACAGATGATGTATTTATGTTGCCGCTATAACAACAAATACTAAAAACAGAATAAAATAAAGATTTAAGTGGAGCTCCTATACAACAAACGTGATTTTTGACCGAAGTTAAGCAACGTCGGGCGGGGTCAGTAGGTACTTGGATGGGTGACCGTTTTTTTTTGCCGTTTTTTGCATTTGCTGGTACGGAACCCTTCGTGCGCGAGTCCGACTCGCACTTGCCCGGTTTTATTTAGAACTGTCAAAACGATTTGCTAATGTGGAATTTATATGAAAACTTGTGTAGTGACGTCACAGTCAACTCACTTTTTGTACTTCCATCCGATTTATTAAATATAAATTATGTTTAAAAATAACTGCTATCTATGTTTTTCTAATAATTATCTGGTGCTTTATTTCGTGCACGGTGTGAAATAATTTATTTTAAGTATAGGAAAGTACCCAATTTCAGGACAGGCTGTGGGAGGTTTCATGGAGGTTGCCAATGTTGTCATAAGGTACCAGAATGTGGTGTCGCCCTGCATACTACCTTCGGGTCCAAGGAGGGGACAGCCTCGGCTGTCGGCGGCAGGCGGTGTTCGCGGTGGAATGCTTACTCGTCCGTGTCACCGCCACCAATGCTGCGAGGAGGCATACCGTGGAAGGTTTACTCGGTATTTGGCCCCTTGGCCACATATCCGTCCTATAACACTAAACTCTCGCGTTTTGTACACATATTTCATTACACAAACGGGTATACCGTGATATAATTTCATTGTTTTTACCGTAAATTCCGACGTTTCAGCTGAGTTGCACCAGCTGTGGTCACGGAAAGACCACACGAAACGAAACATCGGAATTTAAGATAAAAACAATGAAATTATATCGCGGTAGACCTGTTTGTATGATTAAATATATCCGTCCTAGTTCCCCAGCTAGGCGGGATGCCTAAATGGATTACTCCACATAAAAGGCTGTGGGAGGTTTAGGCCGCGGAGATTTAAATAAAATAAAATAAATAAATATTGGGGACATCTTACACAGATCAACCTAGCCCCAAACTAAGCAAAGCTTGTACTATGGGTGCTACGCGACGATATACATACTTATATAGATAAATACATACTTATATATATATACATAGAAAACACCCATGACTCAGGAACAAATATTAGTGTTCATCACACAAATAAATGCCGTTACTGGGATTCGAACCCAGGATTATCGGCTTCGCAGGCAGGCGGGTCACTACCCACTAGGCCAGACCGGTCGTCCAAATTTGGTACAAATGTAATCAATGCGGTTTTGGCAGTGTCCGGAAATCTTATTTACTGGTTCAGATTGAGGAGATTTAATAATACGAAGAACCCTGTATAATACTTTTAATATTTACAACAGAATATCTATGTAAGTTGATAAATAAATACTTATGAATAATGACTAATACAACATGTACAAATACTTTCACAGACTTTATTGCACATTTTCTAAGCGCTAATAATACTATTGGTTGAGATTCTTATACACACAAATATACAACTATACACCGTGGCAGGGGTGCGAAACTCCTCCCTTCGGGCAAACTCGGCTCCGTTCGGCTCAGCATTGCTCCGAGCAATTATTAGGGTTGACACAACTTGACGTCCCTTTGCGTGCACGACCACAGATAAGATAATGGCTTGAATTTTGACAACCATAAATAGCCGAAAGGGATAGTGCCAAACGGACAGCATGATTAGTCCCTGAACCGCTGTCGAACTTCGGCTTTGTAGGAAGTTTCCTTTCTGTACGGTAGTACTATTATTTATTCTATGACCGTGGAGCGGAAGTTAAGTTAGTTTTTGTAGCTTTAGTTTTACTCACTCTGCCGCTTCCCCAAAAAGTAGTATGAAAATACGACTAGTCAATGCGATAGAATTGAATATATGCCACAAAATAAATAATAGTACTACCGTACAGAAAGGAAACTTCCTACAAAACCGAAGTTTGACAGCGGTCGAATCATGCTGTCCCTTTCTAATATATGACACTATCCCTTTCGGCTATTTAGGGTTGTCAAAATTCAAGCCATTATCTGTGGTCGTGCACGCAAAGGGACGTCAAGTTGTGTCAACCCTAATAATAGCTCGGAGCAATGCTGAGCCGAACGGAGCCGAGTTTGCCCGAGGGAGGAGTTTCGCACCCCTGTATATGTTTCTAATTATAATGTTGTAACCCTTTTTAATTTCAATTTTACAGAACACAAACTGAGGCTATCCTACTTGCCCGGTACCTCAGAGTAGGGATGGGTAACTCAGGAGTGATAGATAAAAAAGATATATATCTTTCTCTTTTCATGAATCACTCTTCTTGTCTTTACGAATCCGAATATATCAGTATATCCGTACACACACATTTCGCCCATCCCTACCTCAGAGGGCCTACCGCGAACAACGTTCGACGTGTTGCCTCCTTGTCACACTTACGTACGAATTTACAAGTGTGACAGAGAGGCAACACGTAGAACTATCGCGGTTGGCCCCCTGATCCACGATGTATATTTTATTCTAATTACAAACTACGAAGACACATCTCCAAATAAAAAACTTGTTACATAAAATTTCTTTGGCTACAATAAAAAGTAGTTACGTCAAAATTTTTAGGCTGTTTTTATTGTTAGCGAGATCCAAATAGCGTTATTAAAAGGCCTTTGATAACCGTTTGTCTTTATCCGACATTTTTACCTTTGTGTTTGTTAGAAAGGGACAAAATGTAACAGAGGTTTCCTAAGTTTTATGAGTAAGGGGGTAAGAAATTAAGGGTTGGTTGCACCTAACCTCCTGTCACCATTCCAGTACCAGACAAGACGTGTGTGTGCGCATATTTTGCAGGCGAATGGTTTCTCCATAGTGTGACAGTTTACTCCCGCTTGAGGTTCCGGCGGCGCGGTGGCGCGGGCATCTTCATATGGACATACTTGACGTGCGTGTGTACGGAGGCCGCTTGTGTGAACGACTTGCCGCAGATACTGCAGGCGAATGGTTTCTCACCCGTGTGAACCTGGAAAAACGGCGTATATATACTAATGTTATACACCGATACTTCGAATCCCTGGTCCCGGAAAAGGCTGTAGGATATATTTTGTAAAAAACATCTAAATTCAAAAATGTTTCTCACACACAAGTATGCATACTAAAACCTATCTGCCCTTCTAAAAAGTCAGGTTGTAGTCAGGTATTTTTTTTATTTGTTCATGGTTGTATACGGTGAAATAAAAAGTTTGTAAGTATTGTATTATTATACAATACATAACAACATAATTTTGACGAATGTAGCAAATTTATAGTGTAATTTTCATCTTGAAATAAAGAAATCTAAATCTTATGAAGTACGAACCGTGCTGTGTACGGTGAGCGCCGACTTCTGCGTGAAGGACTTGTGGCACTGTGCGCACTTGTACGGCCTCTCCCCCGTGTGAGACCGCAGGTGGCACTGGAACATACGTAAAATAATATATTGTCAGTAGAGATAGAAACGGACGACTTTCTAGGCTTACAAGTTTTCAAATACAGAAAGTGGTCAAATTTGGAACAGTGATTATTTTGACAATATTTTTTTTTTTCATGTCCAAATGCGTTGCATCGATAAATGACTTGTTAACATTTAAGGCTTTTATTTTTTTATTGATGGGAGAGACAAATCGTTTGGTACAACGCGGGCAGCTGTGGGGCTTCTCCCCTGTGTGTACGCTGGTGGTATTATAGTCCTTATATCGCGGTTATAAGGTCCACTTACGTGTAGCAGCATGGGGGAGACGAATCGTTTGGGACACCGCGGGCAGCTGTGAGGCTTCTCCCCTGTGTGTGTGCGCTGGTGGTATTTCAGGATGGTGCTGTTCTGTAAACAAATGTTATTATAAAATTATGCAACTAGTAATTCAAAACCAAAGAGTTACTCATTTTAAAATAGGTATATATTGACAGCCGAACTAGATGGCGGTCATGTACGAGCAAGTACTTCAGATTCAGATTTTTATTGGTAAAAAGATATACAGATTTTTACACGTCATAATATAACATAATTTAAGATTTAACTTAAATTTACGATAGATAATATATTATAATAATACAATTTCAAAATGTCAATTATATGTGATACATGTCAGAATGAATAGTCAAGGAATTATATTATAGAAAAAAAATATTTAGCATTATATATAAAATGTCAAGATGTTGTCGATTCATTTAAATTACAAACAATTAATGCAGACAACATATCCACTACTACTAGTTATCACTACTCGGTATACCGAATTCATTTATATCGTAACAGGCAATTTGAGTCAGTAAAGCTTTTAATTTGTTTTTAAAAATTGTGTCACTTTCTAAATTTCTTATGTCAATTGGAATTCTATTATATATTTTGGGTCCGAAGACGCTGAGAGATGCTCGGGCCTTGGCCAGCCGTCGACGCGGAGGCGCAAGTATATTAAGCGCGCGACACCTATCGCTTCTAACACCATAAGCTGAGTAGTTGTGTTTATTAGCCCTAACGTATAGGCACGCGGTTAGTATGTATACACTGGGCAGCGTCAAGATTTTGTAGTGCCTAAATAGGTCCCTAGCCGGGTGGTCAGCTGTTTTTCGAGCAATGATTCGTAATGCTCGCTTTTGTAGCTTAAATGGTCTATCTCGATCAGCAGATGTGGCCCATAGGTCCACTCCATGTATCAGTATAGAATGAAAATATCCATAATATGCTTTTTTAAGATTATCAGTAGATAATGTAGGGGCAAGCCTGGACAAAGCAAAGCACGCTGAGGCCAGTTTGTTACATATTTGGTCGATATGGGGAGCCCAGTTCAGTCCGGAGTCGATGATAAAACCCAGGTACCTACTCTCCTGGACCTGTGGGACCGTGATGTTATTTATTGAAATGTCTAGTTGAGTATCTTTCTTTTTTAGATTAAAGTGTATTATGTTTGTTTTGTCAACGTTTAGTAGCATCCCGTTAGCGGCAAACCATCTGAACATTTTGAGCACTATCATAGATAACGTGGACTTTAATTGATCAATGTTGTCAGCGCTAACAATGATGCACGTGTCGTCCGCGAACATCACGAACTCCGGATCGTCGCAGGCAGATGTGATGTCATTCACTAACACTAAAAACAGGTTATTGCCCGTAGCGGAGCCCTGAGGAACGGAGCAGTTGCCTATACGCTCCATCTCCGACCTACAGTTGAGGACACATGTGCATTGTCTACGATTATTCAAGAACGAGGCCATAGTGTCATAGAAATTGCCAGTGAAGCCGTAGCGTGACAACTTGTCTAGGAGAAGTGCGTGATCAATCATCTCGAAGGCGCGCGACAGGTCGCAGAATACGGCTGCGACCTGTCGCCCGTCCTCGAGGTGTCGGAGAACGCGCGCTACCACGTCGCGCGCAGCGTCTACCGTCGAGCGCCCGGGCTGGTAGGCGTACTGTTGGCGGTTCAGCAGCTGGTTACGTGTCATGTGTTTCATTATTCTATTACATAACAGACCTTCAAAAAGTTTCGACACAACTGGAATCAACGATATGGGCTTATAACACTTAAGTGAGTGCATGTCACCTTTACCCTTATAAATTGGGTGAACTTTTATTTGTTTCAAGGCATCAGGGTAGACTCCCGCATTTACGCATTTATTGAATAGTAGTAAAAGCAATGAAATTACGCATGGGGGTAAACTATCAATGATACGAGTTGTCATGTCATATATGTCCTTCGACTCCTTGCGTTTAATCCTTTTACAGACTATTAAGATTTCATCGAGTGTGAAAGGTATAAAGTCATAGAGAGGAGGCGTTATATTTAAGTATTGGTCTAGGTATTCAAGGGCGGAGCGAGTACATGGAGTGACGTTGTTTACGTTTGCTTCGAGATAATACCGGTTTAGCCGGGCGGCGGTGGCAGCGGCGCGCGCGCCTGCGCTGTCACCAGCTGATTTGTTAACGAGAACGTCAATTGCGGTGCAAGCAGTTTTTTTGTTGTTACACGTTTCCATTGAGATAACGCGCCATACATTACGACACATATCATTACTGCTATTCGAGATTTCTTTATTGACGTAGCAGGAACGTGCGTCCCTTAACTCTGCCCAGTATAACAATTCGTTCTTACTTAGCTCGGCACGTAACTCAGCGTCGTCGGGCTTTGAAAGTAACTTACTTTTAATTTTACGTATGCTAAGACGTAACCTTTTGGTTTGGACACTGACCCATGACCCAGCACTGCTTTTTATGCGGTGTTTTTTCATAGGGAAGTGTATCTCGTAATAATGTTTGATGACATTCATAACAAGTTCGGTCAGTTGGCCGGGACAGATATTTCTTTCCAGAATTGCTTCCCATCTATATAGGTCAAGACTTTGCGTAAAACTGAGTTTACTTTGATTAGTAAATGTTCTCTTTAGTGTGTGTAGGTTTTGAGTTGCAAAGTTGTTATGAATGTCAACGACAATATTTATTGATAAGTGATCGGAAAGATACATATCCTCACAATTTATATACTTTATTTCAGATTTTTTTAAGTTACAATAGGCGTGATCTAAACATGTCATTGATAAATTTGTTATTCTAGTTGGTACATTTATTAATTGGTTAAAACCTGATTGCTTAATAGTATTAAGTAGCAATTTGGTATTTTTACATTTAGTTAGTAGGTCTATGTTAACATCACCTACTATTAACACATTGTAGTTTTGGATAGTACTTAGGCTTAGCAGATTATCTAGTAAGGATAGGAATAAATTTACGTCACCATTAGGGGGCCGGTACACACACACTACGATGAGATCGAATCCAATGCATTCCACGGCGCAGACCTCGAATTGTGACTCCACCGACAGTTCAGTCACCTCCTTGCGCTCAAAGCACGGTATGCTGGACTCCACGTATATGCAGGTTCCACCACCAGCATGGGAAGATCGGCAGAACTGTGCGCGCAGCTGGTAGTTAAGTATATTAACCGATGTTATTTGGCTTGATTTAAGCCAGTGTTCTGTCATACACAACACGTCGACCGACTGGTCACGTGATTGAAGCTCCGATTCAATCCTGAAGGTCTTATTAGCCAGTCGGTTGATGTTCTGATGTAGTATACTTATTTGGGATGATGCGGTGGGCTGTCTATTCACCTTTTTAGTCTGTTTTGGGAGACCTGGGCTCCCTGGGTCTGAGAAAGGGCTGCCATTCTGATACACAGGTGTTTATGGGCCACGCCGATGTTTCTAAAAAGTCTTCATAAACAGCCGATGGGATACCGATTTTGTACGACTTGTACGAGTTTCTTTTTGACGGTATTGACTCGACCGTGTACTGGAAACCATTACGTACGTTATTTAGATGGTCGATTATGGTATCGGGAGTAGACTCCGTTTTGAAAAAGCACCCATGTAGGTATCGTAGCACTTCAACTCCACGAAGTGCGGTATTTTCAGCGGTCCCCTTTATAGATAGGGGTTTTTTGTAGCTTCTTCGTCGGTGATGACGACTTTGTGCTGTTTCCCATTTGCTGTCCGCTGGCTGGGTATCGCTGTTGGGGTTATTTATGTTGTTTACATCCTTCATGTCAATTGTAATGTTAGTGTCATCGGTGTTAGTGTTCATGCAGTTGTTTGCAGTAGTTATTTTGCTATTATTCATCGTCGGTGTTGTTTGCTTAGTCGCGGCGGTCAGTGAAGGAGAGGGGTCCTTCTTGGCTGTTTTGTTTGCCGGTTTGAATTTAGCCGTTTGTTTTGCATTCACCGCCAGCCTCTCTTTCGTGCGCGCAGCGGCCGCTCGCGGCTCTCGCGGGCCTTGCGCATGCGTTAGAGTGAGACGACCGGTTGGTGTGGATGCGTTGCTGCTGGGTGTTGATAAAGATGCTTTGTTTTCAGATCTACCGGCAGTTTTCGATGACTCCTCAGTTTTTGTTGCACTTCGAACTGATTTTATTTCGGATATTTCATTTATATGTCCTGTGCGGACAACTATTGTCAAATTTATGGGCACAGAAAAGTTCTGGACAATCTCTATAGTGACATAATTAATGCTTTAAGAAATTCGGCGACTATAGGGAGGATTGAAAGAGGAAGTAGGACTAAAAAACAGGTAGTGGGCTGGAATAAGTTTGTCAGTGGCGCTCATAGGGTTGCCAGGCAACGGTTTCATGAATGGACATTAGGTGGGAGACCTAAAAGCGGATGTCTTTTTAAAGAGATGGTGGAGAGTCGTAAGATCTTTAAATCACGGTTAAAATGGTGTCAAAATCATCAAAACCAAATTAAACTGGACATAATCACCTCTCATCACTCTAAAAAAGATTTCCGTGGTTTCTGGAGATCCACAAGTAAAATGAAGCCTGTGGCTGGTCACCCGGTCAGTGTTGATGGCGTAAGCGAGCCTAAAAGTGTCGCGAACCTGTTTAAAGACCATTTCTTTTTGAAATCTCCCTTAGGTCCATCGCTGATGGGGGGGCTTGTGACTGAGACCTCCAATGAAAAACCAGGCCCGGGGTTTACGGTCAAGGATATTGACAAAGTAATTAAATCAATGTCCAGAGGCAAATCCCCGGGTCATGATGGTCTCAGTATCGAGCACCTCCAAAATGCTGGTCCTCACATATCTAGGATATTGGCAATGTTTTTTACAATATGTATGAGGCATTCATATCTGCCTAATGATATGATGCGTACTATCGTGGTTCCTGTAGTTAAAAACAAAACTGGGGACTTGGCAGACAAAAACAATTACAGACCGATATCACTGGCAACGATTATAGCCAAAGTATTTGACAGTGTGCTTAATTCACAGCTAAGTGAGCATATAAAACTGCATGACAACCAATTTGGCTTTCGACCGCGTTTGTCTACAGAATCTGCAATACTGTGTCTGAAGCATACTGTCAAGTATTACACCAAGAGCAAGACCCCAGTGATTGCATGTTTCCTGGACCTTTCTAGGGCATTTGACCTGGTTTCCTATGACATACTATGGGAAAAATTAAGGAAAACCAGTATACCACCGGAAACAGTACGTATGTTTAGGTACTGGTATGGAAACCAGGTCAACTGCGTTAGATGGTCAAATGCGCTGTCGGACGAATACAGGTTGGAATGCGGGGTGAGGCAGGGGGGTTTGAGCTCACCAACGCTCTTCAACCTGTATGTGAACGAACTCATCGAGGAGCTCAGCAGCATCCATGTCGGATGCCATATAGACGGAGTCTGTGTAAACAACATCAGTTACGCGGACGACATGGTGCTGCTGAGCGCCTCGGTCTGTGGCATGCGTAGGCTGCTCAAGATGTGTGAGGACTATGCGGTGAGTCACGGTCTCAAATATAATGAGAAGAAGAGCCAATATGTAGTCTTTGAGAGCGGCCGCAACAGGTCTTCAGAGTTTCCCGCAATATATCTTAATGGCAGTCCAATGGACCGAGTAACCCAATTTAAATATCTAGGTCATGTTGTTGCGGCCGACTTCAAGGACGACATAGATATTGAAAGGGAACGAAGGGCCTTGTCGGTGCGGGCAAATATGATAGCACGAAGGTTTGCGGGTTGCTCCAGGGGGGTAAAGATCACTCTCTTTAGAGCGTTCTGTACTTCCCTGTATACCTGCAGCCTTTGGGTTCAGTATTCGCAACGGGCTTATAGGGCCCTTCGAGTCCAATATAATAACGCGTTCCGGGTGATGATGGGACTGCCTCGCTTCTGTAGCGCATCAGGGATGTTTGCTGAGGCGGGCGTCGATTGTTTTCAGGCGACCTTGCGTGTGCGCGCCGCATCCCTGGTGCGCCGGGTGCGGGACAGTCCCAACACCATCTTGAGAATGATAGCGGAAAAACCAGACTGTCCCATAATGCTCCACTGTGAGGGACTACATTCCCCTACAAGTGTGATACAGTGGTAGCAAAAATTGAGAGTTTGGCTAGCACTGTATATGTTGTGTCAATTTTAATGTGTATATGTTGTGTTTATGTGTAATTCTTGTAAGTTTATTGTTTATTGTTGTGTATTGCTATGTGTGTACCTAAATCACATGAAATAAATAATTTTGAATTTTTGAATTTTGAATTTAGCATTCCATCGATCTTATCCGATAGTTCACTCACTTTTTGTTCAATTGGTTGTAGAATTATTTTTAGTATGGTTTTGACTGTTTCACTATCGATTAACGCCATTTTATTGTCACTATATTTCGTTTCACAGTGAGTCAGCGTCGTTAACGCTCGGCCGACCGCGCGCGACTACTCTCGGTTACATATCAGAATACCGAAAATTCATTTACCTAATGTCGAATCACCTATGCTCGATTCACCTATTTCTTAATTACCTAACGATCATTTTACCTAAACATTGAATGACCTAAGTTTATAATACCTAAACTCAATTAACCTAATGGATGAAACACCTAATTAACGTTTTACCTAATGCACATTTTACCTAACGCACGTTTTACCTAAAGCTATTATACCTAATGCATGAAACACCTAAAGCTGACATACCTAATGGACGATCCACCTAAAGCTGATATACCTAATGAACGATATACTTAAAGTTGTTTTACCTAATGGATAAAATACCTAAAACTGTTATACCTAACTAACGAAATACCTAAAATCGATATTCCTATAGGACGGAATACCTAAAATCGATATACCTAATGCATGTTATACCGAAAGTCGATATACCTAATGGACGATATGCCTAAAGTTGATTTACCTATTGAACGAAATACCTAGAGCTAATATACCTAACGCACGTAACACATAAAGTCGATATACCTAATGCACGAAATACCTAAGGCTGGTATATGTTTTAACGAACGAAATACCTATAGCTAATACCTTCAAACAGGTAGGGTACCTACATTATTGTAGGTACCATAAATTTAGGTACCAGCTACATTCCAAAATTTGGGCCATAATAAACTCGAATATCTTCAATCAGGTGTGACTATTATTGAATGCCGGAGTTTTAAGGAAAATGTTTTCATAAAGTGATGAAAAAATTTCAGACAACATCAGCAAAAAGAAAATTGGTATTAATAGTTTATTGCTTTATCAAGGGTTTGAACTTGTGGCCATAAATGTTGTAGTTAGGGTAATTCCAGGGTAGAAGGCCATAGTTTTTTTAGAACGCGATAAAAAAATAAGTTTACATGTAATTAAAATAAACACAGTTATATACAATTATACAATTAATACAGTTATATACAGCTCAAAAAGTGCTACTTTACGTAGCTGTTTAGCGTGCAGAAAGTTGGTTTTCGCGAACTAGAGCTTTTCATTTTTTTTTTAATTTATACTTGTCCAATTCATGACTACTTATTGATGAGTGTTAATATTAGTTTCCTTTAAACGTCGTAATCAACATAAAAACCTACTGTTTATGTAAGAAAATATACATATTTCATATTTTATTACTTACCTCTTCATCATTATAACACGTTTATTTTTTTAAATATTGAATATTGAAAAACCGTTCTTAATAAGTTGTCTGAATGGAACGGAATAGCTGTCGAAACGCCTGTCAAAGAAGAGGCGTTTTTTCTTACTGCCTGTTTTAAGTTTCACGTTCTAATTTATTTTTGACTGCGCATAAACATTATATGATTTAAACTATATTTTGGTTTTTCTTTTAGAGTTTTTAATTTTAATCTGAATTTAATCAATAAATGTATGAATTTTATCATTTAATAATTTTATTATAGGTATCTATTAATTAGATATAATATTATTTTTATTATTAATGCTATATTTACTTACATTATCTGCAGTAAATGATTTTTTATAACGACTTTAGGTATTTCGTTCATTACATACAGTCAACAGTAAAAATATCGGTGTAGCCATTGACATAGATATCTAGGGACTGACTGGCTTTACGGGAAATAATAATGAGGCATGACAGGGGCCAGTATAGCGGTGTGAAACCGCTACAACGCGATTGGTTGATGAGTTCGCATCATGTGCGCGATTGGTTGATGAGTTCGCATCATGCGCGCGATTGGTTGATGAGTTCACATTACGCGCGCTATTGGTCGCAACTAGTTGCGTTAGACTGCATGATTGGCTGGAATTCGTGAGTAACACCGCCCATATAACCATTCCAGTCGCAGAATCACAAAGTGGTAACTAAATGTCAGATGTGTCGTAACAGAGTCCACACAATGTGTCTAGAATTGTTTCGAAACAAAGTGTCGTCGCCGTGTCTACACTTTTCCGTAACAAGGTGTCGACACATTTGTGTGCACTTTGCGTGCGGTTTGCGACTAAATCTGACAGCAAATTTGTGACAGCAAATGTCAATATAAAATACCTCTTGAAAACCAAGGTTTGTCAAACTACTATTAGTGTCTCGTGTGCTCGTAATTCTAGTAAGTCATCATGGGCAATGCAAATGATAATAATCGACCGAAACCATATAAACACCCAACACCCGTCAACCTTTTACAGAAAAGTTTTTAAAGAAATTCAATAAGCTACTTAGGTCAGGCAACGAATGCTCCAAAAGTTGTAGAGGGAAATGCTCGGAACACAATTTTTGACTCTGTAACTCGGTTTGACAAGTTAGGAGGTGAACATATCAAAAGTCCCCGGCCGTAGCTCTTGAGCGGGGGGGAGAGAGGGGGCTTTGAAGGTCCCATTTTCCCGTTTTTCGATTATATTTCGGAAACTATGCATCTCAGCGACATGGCCACTTATACAAAATGAAAGTTAATTTAATTTGTTACAAGTTTATTCCGTCAATTTTTTCGATATGTTAAATAGTTTTTGAGATATCCGCTCTTGAAAGTTTATTTAGGGCTCTCAATTTTATCTTGATATATCTATATCAGTGAAGGTGCTAGGCCGTGTTTGGTATCGTTTTCGTATAAATCTGGGGTGCTGAATCCATTTAAGATATCACATTGACACCATTCCACAAAATAAAAATAAATCTTTTTAGGGTTCCGTACCTCAAAAGGAAAAAACGGAACCCTTATAGGATCACTCGTGCGTCTGTATGTATGTCCGTCTGAATACACAAAATAGTTCTTTAGCTATAGATGACAGGAAAACCTATTAGAAATGTGCAGTCAAGCGCGAGTCGGACTTAATGTACGGAACCCTTATACGCGAGTCCGACTCGCACTTGGCCGGTTTTTTTGAAACTCTTCTTGACGCTTAACCGCTGAACCGATTTCGTTGAAATTTGGTATAGAAATAGTTTGCGTCCCGGAACAGGACATAGGATAGATCTTATAACCAAAATCATCTTTTGAAGGTGTGAAAAGTGGCGTGGAAATTTGTACGGGAAATCAATAACCGCTGAACCGATTTATATGAAATTTGGGATGGTCTACATCTTTGATTTAGTTAAAAATGATGAAAAAACATGACTTCAAACCTAAACTTAAACAGTATTAACTTCAAGAAGTCAATTCTGAATTCCCCCCCTACACCTCATTTCACACCTTTAAAGGATGATTTTTGAGATAACTTATTATATCCTGTCTCGGGACTCAAAATATATGTGTACCAAATTTAAATTAAAACTGTTCAGCAGTTTAAGCGTGAAGAGGAGTTTAAAAGAAAGTATTTTAATAAGTTTATATGTTTTTACTTCGGAATGGTGTCAATGTGATACCTTAACTAAATTTGGTACTGCGAATTTATACGAAAACGATACCAAACATGGCCTCGTAGCTTTACTGTTGTAGAAGTCAAAATAAAATTGAGAGCCCTAAATTCTTATTACTTGGCCAAACTTGTGTAGAAGGAAAAGGTAAAATAAAAGTCTTCGGCAGGAATATAAGACACAAATATATTTTTTTTACGTTATTATTTCATTCATCAAATATAAACATACCTTGATTATACTATTCTAGTGAGATACTCATAGATAAACAAAAACATTTACTTAAAAAATTACAAGGTCGAAATGTCACGGAACTTGTGAGAGTAATATGTGAAAAATAAAAACTTTTATGACAAAAAAAATCTGGACACAATTTAAGAATCACCCAATTGCGTCGAGGAATCATCTGTATTTTTGCTTGTTTCATTACCTCCTCGCTTCTTTTTTGTCCTTTGTATTCTGTAGCAATTTGTTAGATCTGAAAATAAAGATAACTTGCGTCGTCACGGATGTCGATTTCTAGGTTTTAGGGAGTGCAGAATTCGAAAACGATGATCATTTTATAATCCAAGATGGCGGCTACGTATTTTGTCATAAAAGTGGAATCCAAAATAGTCATCATTTTCGAAATCTGCGCCCCCTAAAACCTATAAAACGATATCCATGACGACTTTTATGACATAGTGCATTGCCGCCATTTTGAAATTGAAAATGTTATCATTTTCGAAATCTGCGCCCCCTAAAACCTATAAAACGACATCCATGACGACTTTTATGACATAGTGCATGGCCGCCATCTTGGAATCCAAAATAGTCATCATTTTCGAAATCTGCGCCCCCTAAAACCTATAAAACGATATCCATGACGACTTTTATGACATAGCGCATTGCCGCCATTTTTAAATTGAAAATCTTATCATTTTCGAAATCTGCGCCCCCCAAAACCTATAAAACGACACCCATGACGACTTTTATGACATAGTGCATGGCCGCCATTTTGGATTCCAAAATGGTCATCATTTTCGAAAGCGGGGCCCCCTAAAACCTATTAAACGACATACATGACGACTTTTATGACATAGTGCATGGCCGCCATCTTGGAATCCAAAATGGTCATCATTTTCGAAATCTGCGCCCCCTAAAACCTATAAAACGACACCCATGACGACTTTTATGACATAGTGCATGGCCGCCATTTTGGAATCCAAAATGGTTATCATTTTCTAAATCTGCGCCCCCCAAAACCTATAAAACGACACCCATGACGACTTTTATGACATAGTGCATGGCCACCATTTTGGATTTCAAAATGGTCATCATTTTCTAAATCGGGGCCCCCTAAAACCTATAAAACGACATCCATGACGACTTTTATGACATAGTGCATGGCCGCCATCTTGGAATCCAAAATGGTCATCATTTTCGAAATCTGCGCCCCCTAAAACCTATAAAACGACACCCATGACGACTTTTATGGCATAGTGCATGGCCGCCATTTTGGATTCCAAAATGGTCATCATTTTCAAAATTGGGGCCCCCTAAAACGTATAAAACGACATCCATGACGACTTTTATGACACAGTGCATGGCCGCCATTTCGGATTCCAAAATGGTCATTATTTTCGAAATCGGCACTCCCTAAAACCTATATATCGACACCCATCTCGACTTTTATGACAAAGTGTTTTGCTACCATCTGCATGCAAGACATTTCTATTATTTTGACGTACAAAAATGGCCCCCTGTCAACTTTCAATCGAGATTTAATCGATAATTTATTCGATTAATATTCAGATTAATTCAATTTCAATCTATGTTAGGTCGACTAAACTAATCGCGATTAAAATTTGAGAATCAACTTTTTTTATTCCATTAATTAGTCGAATAAACAGTTAATCGATTAATGCCCATCTCTGACCACGGCATTTTTACACTTTGAGAATATCTGAAAACAAATCAACACAAGGAGCCATTTTGCAAATCCAGTAACATACCAGTAACTTTGTTATTACTTTTGACAGCGCGTGTCATGTGTCAACACAGAGTCGACACAAAGTCGAAACATTGCAACTACTTTGTGACTGCAATATTTCTCAGCCTTAAACCATATTTATACATCATAATTAACAAGTTTCGTAGTATGTAAAGCGTTATTTCTGTTATTTAAGTATAGTATACGCATCGAAGTACTAAAAATGCTTCAAATAATATAGTTATGAACACAGGCACTGAGAAGTAAACAATTTCATTTCCGGCTAAACTAAAACAATGTGGTGGCGCGTTGATTATATTACACTTAGTTTATCAAATCACTCGAGCAGTTTAATTCCCCATAATAATTTAAGTCCTATTGTAATATAAATGCAAACAATATATAATTACGTCTTGTAATCCGTTTTAGAGATGGCGTGTTAATGTCACTTATTTTTATTTAAGTATTTTTCCATCTGACAGTTTCCATTTGACAGGAACAAAATGAACGAATGAACGAATGATTTTGGCATAAAGTAGTCGCAAACCCGAAACAATGTGTGCACACGGCGACCACACTTTATGTCACTTTGTGTCATGTGTCGACCCTTCCCCATTTCTGGTAACTGTGTCGACACGGCGACGACTCTGCGACTGGAATTGTGACCGAAACAGACGGTGTCGACACAAGATGTGTCAACACCGCGTCGTAACGGCGACTGGAAATGGTTGTATGGGCGCTGAACTAGTACCATTTTTAGTGCCCGTAAAGCCCGTCCTTAGATATTCTACGTCAATGGGTGTAGCCAACTTATTCAAAAATATGTCCCATAGTTCTTGATTCGCTGACATAAGAGCTATGGGACATATTTTTGACATGATTTGTGCACCCATATTTTTACAGTTAACAGTACCTAATAGGTATATCAACTTTATGTGTTACGTGCTTTAGGTATATTAACTCTAGGTATTTCGTTCAATAGGTAAATCAACTTTAGGGATATCGTACATTAGGTATATCGACTTTCGGTATTACGTGGATTAGGTATATCGACTTTAGGTATTCCGACCTTTAGGGATATCGACTTTAGGTATTTCGTTCGTTAGGTATAACAGTTTTAGGTATTTTATCCATTAGAAAAATCAACTTTAGGTATATCGTTCATTAAGTATATCAGCTTTAGGTGGATCGTCCATTAGGTATGTCAGCTTTAGGTGTTTCATGTATTAGGTAAATCGGTTTTAGGTATTTCAAGCATTAGGTGTATCAAGTTTAGGTAGATCGACCATAGGTATTCTGAGCTTAGGTAAAAAAATTATAGGTGAAACGTGCATTAGGTAATTCGTTCATTAGGTGTTATGAGCTTAGGTTAATAAACCATTAGGTGTTTAAAAAAGTAGGTGAATCGAGCATAGGTGATTCGACATTAGGTAAATCAACTTTCGGTATTCTGATATGTAACCGTACTCTCGCATAATGTACGGGGCCGTACAGCGCCATCTATTTTAGCTGTCAAACTCGGAGCACGATTTTCTTAGACTTTACCGCTCTTCTACAGTCAATAACTCTTTTTTACACAAGTAAGTTGTTCCCATTACCATAAAGTGTTTATTGTATCAATTTACAATAGATTGTTTAACAATATTTCCCATAATGTCAATATCCAAAAACTGAAATGGGAACTACGTTTGTATGGAGAAGCGGACATCCGCCTATTACCTTGCACCTTCCACCACTATTCCCGCACAGCTCGCACATGACTACTCCCCCGTAGTGTTTCCGCGCGTGGTGGGACGCTTTCCGTCACACACTCTTCACTTGGAGGACTATTATCCTTAGCTACATATCCTGATTGTACCAGGGAGCCATGAGTCTTACCTTACATCTCTTCCCGCACAGCTCGCACATGACTACTCCCCCGTACTGTTTCCGCGCGTGGTGCGAGGCCTTCCGTCTCACACTCTTCACTTGGAGGGCTATTATCCTTAGCTACATATCCTGATTGTACCAGGGAGCCATGACTCACCTTACATCTTTTCCCGCACAGCTCGCACATGACTACTCCCCCGTACTGTTTCCGGGCGTGGTGGGACGCTTTCCGTCTCACACTCTTCACTTGGAGGTGGACGCGCTCGTAGTGGACGCTCAGAGACGCCTCGGTTAGGAATGTCTTGTTGCACTGTGGAGGGATAAAAATATTTTTTCTCAAACATGCAATGAAATATTGATGTTATGTTCCTTATAATAGGCTGCGAAGTATGACGTTTCAGGTGCGGCTAGGACAAAAGGTCGTTAATGGAATTTCATACACATCTTGCAGGCCTAGGCCGGCAAAGTCCTCTTTTTTAATTTTCATTTCACAGATATTTGTGACACAGCATCGTGGCATTCATCCATAAAAAAAAAAACTAGAGGCAGTATTTGCTTTATGGTTCGTAATGACACTCTGCCACTACGCCTATAAAAAAAACAAAAAACAATGTTTGCTATAATTTGCAGTTTTATTTGTATAAAATCAACATGAACTTAATAAATAATACATTCTATAATTTTATAATTTATAATTATAAATTTAACTACACAAATAAAAACATTTAAAATATTTCATCTAAACCTTAGCGGTAAAAAGGTCTACTCATACACGCGTAGTTATATTTTTTAAATTGTTATGGAGGTAAAGTTGAAAAATATTCATTCTGTTTTATTGGATTTATGGTGCGTTGTTGATTTTTTGACTTTAATATGAGTTCCGACGAAATAATGAAATTAATATTAATTGTAATCGTAGGTGTTGGAATTGGCAGCGTAAGCAGAATTGATTTTAATAACTTGCTGCCTCTGCCGCCAAGTCAAAGACGAAGTATGTATATGGTTGCTTATGGCAATTTTATTATTTGAGAAACTAAGAAAAATGGCTTACGGTTTATTAGAAACAGTTTTGTGGCATATTTTAAATAGTGTCCGACCGAAGGTTCGGTTTCGGTTTCGGTTTCGGCCAGTTTCGGCCAAAAAAACATGTTTCGGCTGGAGTTTCGGTTTCGGCCAAAAACCGGCCGAACCTTTCGGCCGGGCCGAAACTTACGAAATGGTACTTCGGACAAAGACCAAAAGTTGGGGAATAAGTATGACAATATTAATACCATACATATACTGATACTGATTCATGTATAGGTACAGAAATTAATTGGTTTATTATAAAATACAATTCCACTAATGAGGGCGCCACTGGACGGTCGACGCAGTCTTAAGAGGCTGTCAATACCTATAACGCACACACTGTCTAATTGTATCGGAGTGAATGAGATAGCACTGTCGCATGTTACTGGGCCCTGGGCAAGATAATAATAAGAAAACTCATCATCTTCCTCGCGTGATACCGGAATTTTTGCCGAGCCGTGGCAATGGGAATGGGAGCCTGGGGTCCAATTGACAACTAATCCCAAGAATTGGCGTAAGCACTAGTTTTTACGAAAGCGACTGCCATCAGACTGATATTCTAACCCAGAGAGTAAACTAGGCCTTATCGGGACTAGTCCGGCTTCCTCACGACATTAGAACCGTTTAATGGTGATTTTAAGCAGGGCCGGATTAAGCATGTCGGGGCCCCCAGTATCAGGTCGGCCCGAGTGGAACGATGTCTTTTTCGCTCTTATTCATTCACTTATTCAGTTATTTTCCTACATACCTCTAATGGCAAATTTTAAGCAAGGCTAAAGGCTACGCTCAACTAGTGCCGCAAAGTTGATTTTATCAATAGTTTATATTTTGCGAGGCTGAACAGCTGATAATTGATTAAAACGAAGAAAAAACTCTTAAAAGTGTCCCCAGTACAGTTTATCATACGAATGCTCGACCTTAGCCTCACTTTTTACCTCAATTTACCATTGGTTTGTGTTCCACATGTCCTCTACATTAGCTTAGCCTTTGGCCTCGCTGCGCCATGCTCGGCCTGCGGTCTCGCTTTTTAATACAATGGACATTGGTTGGAGTCTGTGCTCAACTACTTATCCTGAAGCCTGAAGCACGGCTTTAACTTCGCATGAAAGTTCGCCTCACTGGGGAACTTCGGACGTTTATGCCCAGTTGAAGATCGGTACCCGGCTTTGCGATATTTGTCAACAAAAAATTTCGCGCTCGCTGCGCTCGCATTTATGGTTGGTTTTTTAGTTGACCCTATATCTACATGTTAGCTTGACTGGTGAATGAATAGAGTTAGATCAAGAAAATTCTACAATGATTTTGATAGCAATGCAACTAGTGCAAATGTTATTTATACGTCATAATTTCATAAAAGTTTTGACGTTTAAAATAACACTTGCACTGCGTGTGTTATCAAAATCGATGCAGAATTATCTTGGTCTAACTCTAGTAATTTTCTTAAAAAACTGCTTAAGTAACATCAATTTCAAGTAATATGTGTGTAAAAGCGGTTTTATGACATTTTTTCAACGATTTTAACAAATCTACAAAAGGTTCGGTTTCGGTTTCGGTTTCGGCCGAAACTAGAGCCAAAGCCGAACATTCGGTTTCGGTTTCGGCAAAAAAACATGATTCGGTCGGACACTAATTTTAAATGAATGTAACTACAAATTCGTCAACACTGTGGAAATTATACTTATTTACTCCATGCATAAAGCAACGATGTATGTGAAACATGATATCAACATGAAAGACTATGTAAACTTATGTGACGAAAACGACAGTCAGACGGATACAAGGCGAAAAAATCAAAGATACATGAAAATATACGGTTAGTAAAAATACACGACTCGTGTAAAACATACGCGTGATAATGATATAGGTACGTGTTGGTTATATTTTGGGTGTAGTTTACTTTTAGTTTTTTTCTATAAATAAAACGTGGGTTTCGTGGATTTTTTATTTTATTTATTTCATTGCATGTTTGAGAAAAGCACTATACATACCTCGGCGGGAAATGGGGTTGCCCGCGCTCAGACCTATACGGCCTCGCTTCGCTCGGCCGTCTATATGTCTTCGGCCGGCAACCCCTTTCGTCCCGGCCTCTGTAGTAATGTACTATTATAAAGTTTGGTACGGCTGTTGCTGTTAATGATTATGAGTTAAGGTGCCGTTGGTTCAGAGAGCGGAGTTTTACCGTACCGGTTTTATAGATAACAATACGGTTGCTAAAAATTTAATTAGCAATCTTGAGTATTTTCTCTAGGGACTTCAGCAATTCGAATCCCGATTATTTGACTTTCCCTCTATAGAAAAAAATCACAAACACAAAAGCTAAAAATATTAATATCCTCCTAAGGCCCAGCCATACAAATAAAAATCCAAAATTTGCCATTGAAATTTGAACCTATAGTGTAGGAAATAGAGTTGATTTTGCGTTGTTGTAAAATTTAACGAAACAGAGCAAAAGCGACTCTCTTCCAATTTAATAGGATTTAAATTTCATCGAACTGAAGAGGTGCTGTACGTAGGACCTTGGGCCTTAGGAGGAGCTTCTAAAAATGCGCAATTTTATTTTTGAGGGAACTCAGGGAAGAAATTAGTAATTTCTTTTTTAAACCTTACAACAAATAAAAATTCAAAAACATGATCTCCGCAGTCCCGAGCACGCACATCCATTTCACTCACGCTTCTCAGTAAGAGTGAGAGAAGAACACGAACCTACGGGGCCTTAAGCCTTACCTCATCGCATTTAGTCTCTGGTTTGCTGTGCCGCTCCTGAGTATGGCTCCTCAGCAGTTCATCGGTCGCCAGGTTTTCCCCGCACAGAGTACACGCTCTAAACATAAAATATATAATATATAACAAACCATGCCTAAAAGTAACTGACATTCTAAAAAATGTTTTGCTATGTACGATAATCTATGTAAATTCGAGTTTCAGTGGCCAAGCTACGTCAAGCACTACATTAACATCCCTACAATACGAATTTGTACGTAAGTAAAAACCATGAAGTGTGCTAGAAAGAGGTTGCGTTCAAGAACACTCCCCTGAGGTACACCAAGTTATTACTTGCAATTTATTAGTTAATATTTAAGACTTCAAACATTTTCAATTTTATAGACTTCTTCACAATTGGGTAGATAACCGTCTAAACGTTCAAGTAACTTACTTCTTAACCCATAACTGCTTCAAGCTGTATACAAAAATGAAGCGTGATACAGTCGAAAGCCTTAGTTAGGTCACCTCATGCTGGGGTTGCACACGTTGTCGGGTGCCGTGAACGTGTGCCGCGCCATCGCGTACGAGCTGGCGAACTGCACGCCGCACGTGCTGCAGTTCAGGGAGCCGGATTCATTCTCGGAGTTCTGCAAATAAATAATAAGAATTAACCTCGTAAGACGTCCTATCGGACGCCCCAGATATCGCTGGTGCGACATGGTGCAGGCGGACCTGCGCGAACTTCGAGTCGAAAATACGCTACATTCCTACTAGTCAAATCAGCTTCCTTTTTAGAACTGTCAAAACAATTTGCTAATATGGAATTTATATGAAAACAAATGTAGTGACGTCACGGTAAACTCACCTACTTTCTATATTTCAATCCGATTTATTAAATACAAATTGAGTTTAAAAATAGCTGCTATGTATGTTTTTCTAATAATTATCTGGTGCTTTATTTCGTGCACGGTTTGAAATAATTTATTTTAAATACAGGAAACATCCCTATTGGCGAGAGGTCGCACAGGACCGAGAAAAGTGGCGCTGTCTTGTGTCGTTTAATTCTTGAACCTGCTCACAAAATTTCACAAGAATCGGTTGAGGAATGCGAGCTGTAGGGGAGACGTCCGGACATACGGAAGACATTTTTGCCCGAGCTGAAGCGGAGACGTTCGCTAACGCTTCGGTCAATAAATATTTGGGGACATCTCAATCCCATCCCACTGGACCCCTTCGTCACTTTTTTTGATCATATTTCAGTTTACGTATGAACTTTTGAACGCCACAGACGGCAATTGACGTCGATCGTTTTTTGATGAAAATCTACCGAAAATCACCCCACTTATAGGTTGGCATTATTTATTCACAAAACTAAATTTTGCCCCGTGGCGTCACAGGCACGGCAAATGGATGCGCCTTTGGCGATCAAAAGGTTAAATCTTACGTATCCTATTGATGTTTAGCTGTTGTAACCGTATGTAGAAGGCTGTATAAAGGGTGTTATACACAAGTGTACAGACCTGCTTGTGCGCTCTAGTCTTGTGCATCCTCAGCCCGAAGTCCCCCTGGAAGGTCTCCCCGCACACGTCGCACGATGTGTTCTCAGTGGGGTGCTGGATGCGCACGTGCGTGGACGGCTGTATAAAGGGTGTTATCCACAAGTGTACAGACCTGCTTGTGCGCTCTAGTCTTATGCATTCTCAGCCCGAAGTCCCCCTGGAAGGTCTCCCCGCACACGTCGCACGATGTGTTCTCGGTGGGATGCTGGATACGCACGTGCGTGCCGTGTGTCGATGGTTTCCTAAAGACACGAATAGGGAGTATTACTGCAATGTTCTGCCGCCAGAGTGCAGCACTAATTTGTTTAGTAAACCGTAGAGTAACTTATACATACTAGGCCTTAAACAGTTTTTTGACAAGTTTTCACTATGACATTGATGCACCAAGGCGGTTTGTTTACAGGTCTACCGCGAAACATGAATTTTTTTTTTATCTGCCTCTCCATCGATCGAATAAGCAAGAGTGATAGAGAGGCAGAAACCGAACTTTCCATTGTCGTGTTTCACGGTAGGCCATGTGATTGACCTAGTGACGCATGATGTGTCATTGATGATGTCAATGAGGTTTGTTTACTGTATGTGCTAGTGGTGCCACCTACGCAGAGCTTTGCCTAATATTCCCTATTGTGACGATTACATATATAAAAAAATCCTACACGGAGGCACTTGGGTGCGTAGATTCGAATCCTACCAGCTGCGCCAAGTAAAAGTATAGCGAACACACCAATAGTGTCCACACACAGCGAGCATACGCGCGAGGCAATTTCATCGCGCACACGGTCAGTGTAGACGAGCCTCGGCCGAGGCGGCGGTCTGAATTACGTTATTTATTTTTTTATGCCGATTGATTTAAAATTGTATATCTTTACTAACAACTAACAAGGTACCTATGGTTAAATGTAAAGTCTATTTCAATAGAACTTGCTAACTATGTAAACAAACAACTTTGTTGTATCACTGTTTCTCTTTGAATTTTCACACCACCTCATCAAATACAATTGAAACCATACACATATACACTATTGAAACGGTCCGTTCCGTAAAATACACAAATATATAACTGTATCTTGGATATTTCATTAAAAGTTTAAAATGGGTTCATAAGTTAGGTTATTAGGACCTGTTGGAATGACGGTTTTGTTTCTTTTAAATTCTACAATTGTCTATGATGGGTAGTGTTGTGACTAAAGTTTGTGATATAAACCCGCTACACACTACCCAACCCACGCTCTGTACCTACCGCCGCGGTTATAAAATACATCAATACATCATTCTTAAGTACTAATTTGTCTTCTGATCGTGATTAAACAAATTAAAAATAAGTAACTACTTGTTTTTTACTTTTGGTATTTTATTATTCGATATGGTTTGACATTAGTAAAGTAGTAAGTAGGAGTCTTGCCCATCACTAGTAAATTCATCATTCAGAGACAATTTCAATATGGCGGTTTGTTTACATAGTTAGCAAGTTCTATTGAAATAGACTTTATTTGACACTTGGCACTCACTTGAAACTGGCTCCACAATATTTGCAAACGTATTTGAAGCCGCTGTGCTCGCGAAAGTGCGTTATAGCGTGGTACCTGTGGAAAATAACAATTCAAAACTTTAAATAACTTATTCTTATGACAAAATTGGTCAGACTGCTACACAAAAATAATAGTAGTTATCTTATATTATCTATATCTTATCATGTATGATTTATTTTTTTATTTATTTTATTTTATTTATTTGGAGAACCAACAGCTATGACAATACCATAGAAATTATAGTGGATACAGAAAGCCAATTATAGGAACTCACAGGTAGTAACATAATACTAAACTAACAGGTACTACTTATACGAAGGTTACGCACTATCGCAAGCACATATGTGAACAAAGCCAACACAAATTATATCTAGTAAAGATAAATTGAAAGTAACAAAGATACTAATTAATAAGTAACAAAATGAGGAATATTAAAGTAAAAATATTAATAATACATTTGTAGGTATTTAAGAAGGCGACAACACGCTCACTCAATAGACTCGAAATATCTCTGCACTACATTACGTCTCACGTTAGGGATTCTACAGTTGAATATATCAATATCAAATTCTTTAGACAACTCGTTAATCAAACTATAGTTCCAATTTATAATACTTACAAGCCTATACTATAAATAACTATAAGTAAAACTAAACCTAAACTAACCTATACTAAGCCTACTAACTACCTACTCGAACAACCCACCCCGCATCGCTCCCGGCGAAAAGGTGCCCATCACGCTGGCCGCGTTTCCGCGTTGAATCGCGATAGATAACCTCTGCGCTAGGAACGACCCGGAGCGGGGGTCGAGACCCCTCTGCTGCAGGCGACGCCCCAGCTCCCCAAGAAAGGTTTTCGCCCTATCTATATTGTAGTTGAGATATTGTTCTCTGTATTTTCAGGCTAACCCACCTATTACTGGCGACAAAGCGACAGTCCTTGCACACAAACTTGAGGCGGTGTGTTTCAGCGAGCGAGCGCAGGAACGCGGGGATACGAAACCGCGAATGGCACAGCTCGCACTGCTGCTCCTACACTCTGTAGACACACCTGTTTCACACGCGTTACACACCTGTTACTGGCGACAAAGCGGCAGTCCTTGCAGACAAACTTGAGGCGGTGTGTTTCAGCGTGCGTGCGCAGGAAGGCGGGGATACGGAACCGAGAGAAGCACAGCTCGCACTGCTGCGCTCCCACACTCTGTAAACAAATATAATGTAGATCCGTGAATAAATCCCAAAGGGGCTTCAACCCACCTACATAACACTGATTTAAACTTCCACGATTTTTACACATTATTAAATTGTAAAACTGGGCTTAATCGCGTATAAAAACGTATCGCATACCTATTAAATACGCAATTAAATAAATAAATAAAAAAAAAATAAAAAAAAAAAAAAAAATTATTTATTTTCAGACAATTACAGTCCATAGTTGTTAGTATTAACTTACAGGCTATGTTACGTTACATTACAATACACCGTTATATAATTTAATACCACCAAGAGAATTTCATCATTTGGCTTATACGAGTATTGTACAATACCAGTGGGTCTAATTTGGGAAATGCTTTATTTTGCCTACTCGCACCTTAATAGGAAAATGTGTGCCTGTGTGTAAGAAAGAGAGTCAGAAAAAAAGAAAATACTTAGAGAGAGATAGTGTGAGAGAGAAAGTACTTAGGGGCTATTCATAAATTACGTCATTTCAAATGACGTAGGAGTCATTCGAAGCATGATTTTTGGAGGATGATTTTTAGGGGGAAGGGGGGGTCAAAAATCGTCAAAAAACGATGACGTAATTTATGGACAGCCCCTTACCGGGTCATTATGCTTCAAATTATGATTCTTAAAAGTAGCTTCAGAAGAAAGCCTACCCTTTCGGAGAGTTAACGTAGTTGGAGGCATTCTTCCTGGCGGCCATGTTTTAGAGCTGTTGCCCAATAACCAAATATATCCATACTTATAATGTAGTCACAAATATGTAAGCTTGGAAGGGAGTCAAAAGTATCTACAATCACAAATGTGTAAGTTCAGCTATATAGTCAATGGTGGGGATGGAGGGTGAGTAGGAGAATGTGTGTCCTACGAGAAAGAGAGTGACAAAAAGGAATTAGTGAGAGGGAGATAGGCAGAGTGAATAAAGAGGGAAAGATAGAGACAAAGTCCTTACCGGGTCATGATGCTTCAAATTATGATTCTTAAAAGTAGCTTCAGAGGAAAACCCTTTAAAGCACAACTGGCATTTATATGGCGAGTTGATATAGTTGGAGGAGTTTTTCCTGGCGGCCATGTTTTCTAGCTGCTGCTCCATAGTGAGGACCACTATCTCCATGTTGTATTTGGCCTCGAACGCGGGGAAGTCGGCCTCGCAGTCGAACATTTTCTTTATCTTCTTTTCTGTAAACATGTATGAATATACCCCTTCTTTTAGATTAAAAATTTTATAACCTCAAAAGTAGTGGTAACTTTTTTCCTCCAAAATTTAATTTGAGTAACGCACTGAATGGTAGTGTCGTTTACATATTATTGTACCGCAATATTAGATATCATAGGTGTAATACGGCAATTAGCCACTTTAAGCGTTTAACAGTAACACTCTGGTTTACTGTGACATAAACGCATATTGCTTGTGTCAGCGCAACCTAACGTGTATATACAATTATACATATAGGCAAACATTTAGAGAATATACGTTCTTATACTATCACACATAAGGTGTTTCAATACGTACCCCTATCACCAGCTCGAAACCATATACATATAACAAGTCCCATCTTGTTATTTAACTTTTGAGGTTAAAAAATTATATTCTTAAAAACGGAGAATATTTAATTTAAATAGTCTTTTATCCAAGTTTTGTGTAGTGTTTTAGGATTTATATTTTTTAGTATTTTCTTAAGCCAGGTAATTAGAAGGGAACAAAAGTAAGGCGCGCTCCGCGAAACTTGCGACAGAAGATATGGCCATTTCGCTCCGCTTTTTGCACACTTTCCTTTGTTTGTCCAATAACGTTTAAATAAATAAATAACCTGAAAACTGAAAACCAGGGTCTACAACCAATGCGTCCTCCCAGTGATGACTTACGCATGCGAGACATGGACGTTGACCGTCGGAAGGGTGCGCCAGCTAAAAGTGGCACAGAGAGCCATGGAGCGCGCGATGCTCGGGATCTCCCTGCGAGACAGAGTTCGGAATGAGGACATTCGCCAACGCACGAGAGTTACCGACATCGCCAAAAGAATTGCGCAACTGAAGTGGGAATGGGCCGGCCATATCTGCCGCAGGGATGACGACCGATGGGGCCAGCGAGTACTGTTCTGGAGACCTCGACTGGGAAGCCGGAGGGACGGAAAACCACGAGCCAGATGGTCGGACGACATTAGAAAGACGGCAGGGCCGACCTGGCATAGAACCGCCGCATACAGAACAACATGGAAATCCATGAAAGAGGCATATGTTCAGCAGTGGACGCAAATATGCTGAGAAGAAGAAGAAGAAGAAATAAATAAAAGATTGTAGGTTGTTTTCTATGTATTTAAGTATTTATATATTATATATATTGTTGTCCAAGTACCCACAACACAAGCCTTCTTTAGCTAGCTTGCTTACCGTGGGGCTTAGTCAATTTGTGTAAAAATGTCCTATAATATTTATTTGTTAATTATTTAGTAATAGAATCTACCACTTACCTTTAGGTAACTTCTTTTTCTCCCTCGTAACTTCCTTCTCAACCCTCCTCTTCCTCTTCCTCTTCTTAACCTCCACTTCCTCCTTATAGTCCTCATCATCATAATCTATATTATCATCCACATCTATATTATTATCTAAATCTTCATATTTCACTTCATGCTTGGATTCTACTTCGTCTTTGACTACGGGTTCTGTGGGTTCTGGTTCTTCTTGGTGTTGGTATTCTATGAGGGTGGTGGTGTGGATAGTTAGGTTTGGGAATGGAGAGTTGATGGTGGCAATCGTGCTTGTATTAATCTGTAATTAAATTGTTTCAGTGTTCATTAAAATGTATAGAAATAAACTGAATGTACAAATGCACAATATCAACACAAAAACCGGTCAAGTGCGAGTCGGACTCGCCCACCGAGGGTTCCGACTTTGTAATATTGGTGTTGTAGTGGCAACAGAAATACATCATCTGTGGAAATTTCAACAGTTTTAACGTTTCATGAACCGTGATAGCTTGAGATACAGCCTGGTGACAGACAGACAGACAGACGGACAGTGGAGTCTTAGTAATAGGGTTCCCGTTTTTACTCTTTGGGTACGGAACCCTAAAAACCATGGGCATTCCATAAAGTGTTATTTTAACCTTAGAGCATTTAATAACTCGAGTTACCTTTAAGAGCTTACCCCTCTGCCGAAAACCTTGCACTGCAAACTTTTGTATGGACTGGCGTTTATCTGACATGGCTATTTGTACGTTACGTACAAATAGCCGTACATTTGACGCGCCCCTCCCGCGCAAAAATCGGCAGAATGTTTTGTACAGAAAATTGCAGACAAGGTGTCTGAAGTTACTAAATGCTCTATACTACATTACGATATAAGAGCGAATTACCTATTTGCATTGTGCAACGTTTTACAGTACACATGGCCCTTTACATTTTGACATAGGCACGTAGCACTGTACATATGTACTGTAAAGATTTTAACACTTCTGATAAAGTTGAGAAGCCAATATTTTGCATGATGTATGATAACTTTGCTTTTAATTCAACAGTATATAACACAGATTTCTGCAGGTTATTTAGGGGAGTTATCATGCGTTACCTCCCTGACAAAGTAAGGTGCAGGGGGGCAATAATGTAAAACATGGAGGATATTGATATTACCCCACAGTCGAAATTGCCGCCCTGCACCTTAGACAAAGGTCTAAGGTCACATAAAGATGTGGAATGCCCCATCAATAGGTTTCATTGTTAAATTATAATCTTCATATATCATTAGCAGTTTTAACTCACCCCATGTTGTTTCTTAAGTGTCCGCAGCAGCTCCTGGGCCCGTTGGCTGCAAGCTCGGAACTGCTTAAACTTTACTAAAAGTACCCGGCAGAATGCACACACATGCTGTGGATACCCATCTATTACTGACACCTACAATAAACACAAACATTATTGTATTTATTTATTTTGTTTTAAGATTTAATTGTAGACCCCCATCTGGGTAAACACTTCCTCCATCTGTTTCCATCAGACTGTCAAATGCAACGCTTTGCCATTCTTTGTCTGCACTAGTCTATACCTGCCTACAGGTATCTATTTATTTGATAAATATTTCAATCACCATTCAGTATGAAAAATTTTGGCAAAAATTAATATGTAGTTGCAAAAAGAACAAGTCACAAAATTTGCAATTGAAATTAATAATCTGTGTCCTTAGACCGCATCCAATTTTTACATTGTACGGCAGTGAGATAGAAAGTTTAATGAAAAAAAAACATAACAAACATAACTGTTAGGTATTTTTATATTTTTATTGAAGCGTTATAATAATATTTATTCAGGCATAGGCTACACAATATCTAAACACTTTTAAGCTTACCTCGATCCCTAGAACCTCCAGAATTTCTTTTTCTAGTCCATTTTCATGAATATTGTACAACTTAGCTTCAGTGGCTAGACAAACCCGGCAGGCTAGTAATTGTTCGCTGCTGCTAGCATTTTCTGTTTTTACCGACCGCATCTTTACATAATAACCCAACAAGATAATAAAGAATATAAATTGTAATTCATAAATACGAATTGTTATTCATTTCGCGTATTTTTTGCATTTTTCCTTCGTGCATATTCAGTATTTAGTTTGACGTTTATGTAAAATGTTGCCACAGAAACGTGGTAGTGTGTTAAGAGAATTAGTAGAAAAAAGAGGTCTTGGTCATGTTAGTAAAACGGTAAGCCAAGTAAACAAAAAAACTTGTTGTTTAGTGCGCAAATATTTATAAAGCACTTCACACACCTTACTTAATTATTAACTGACGACAGGGACGCAGCATACAACGAAATCATTGAGCGTAGATAAATGTGTATATCAGTGTAAGGAACCCTTAACAAGATTTTTTTACTGGTAGCCCTATGAACGTCACATTGACACTTGACAGAAAGGAAAATTGGGTCAATGCCCGACAATATCAATATTGGTCGATAAGACTAGAATTTTTCTTTTCCTCGAAAGCTTCTATCAAAAAAGAAATTAAGAGTGAGTCAAAAATATCGCGTGTTGTCACTCATTATTATATAAATTAGACTTACTAGATATATTGATAACTTAATAGTAAACTACGTTTAGTTGGTTTTAAAAATCAATATATTTCTAACAGAATGAAGAAAATCAAGATTTTTAACGATAACTACAATGCAGGCCTTTCACAGATGCCACCCGGTAACTATTAGTCTTTTAATTGTGTATTGTTAAGTAATAATAATTGTTTTAATGTAATATAATAAAGTCATCAATGTCATCATCATTCTCTTGCCCTTGTCCCATTCTCTTGGGGTCGGCGCATGTCTTTCTCTTCAAAACGCAAAAAAACGCAAATTCTTGTACCTCTCTGTCGCCCGTCATCTCATCATTCACTTGCGTTTGTTTCATATCATCTCTCACACAGTCCATCCACCTTTTCCTTAAAATAAAGTAATAACAACAATGCCCGAAGCCTTTTGGCACAGACACAAGCTGAGCCACATTCCCTTTCAATTAGTTTGTAAGCATTATCATGTACTTTTATTATGTACCTATGTTTAAACTTTTTGAATAAACGTCTTTTATTATTATTTTTTATTATTTGTTAGTCCTTTCCACATCTCGGGACCATGGGGTCCCGGACTTTTGGGAGGCGTGCGTGGGTCCGAAGCCAACAGCGCAGAGGCCCTTTAAAACAATTTAATCTAAAGGCAAGGGATACACGTGGCGGATACCATCCCCGAGGAGCGCACAATATGATACATCCCCGCCAGGTGCAAAGACTATTGCAGTGCAGTACTTTTGTGCTGCGATGGGAACTAAGGTCATAGGCTATTGATTTGAATGTTGGATGGACTGGATATCGGGTTATGGGAGGAGACTAGCGGACACCTGCCATGACAATCAGTCTCAGAATTGTAAAAGACAGGTGGTGACTCGTCAACTCATTTAGTGGGCCCGCAATGGCCGCACGCACAGTGCGACAACAGGGCAACACGTTGGAGTGGCTGTGAGGTTATCGAGAGGTGAGTCTGCGGTAGCCAGATCCCGGTAATCCGTTCAGCAGGCCGCCGGCTTTATGACATTTTACACTTCCAACCTGGAGCATAGGTCCCGCTCTTGCGACTCCACTCTGGCCGGCCGGTGAAGGCAAGCACAGAGGCGAGGGCCAGATGAAAGTGCCCTCTGGAATAGGGGTCCGCGGTGTCGCTACTCACCGTCAGCTCGCCACAAGCTGCCCCCGCGGGGTTATTTTGACGTGAAACGTAGGTGAACGTCTTTAAAAACCCGTAGAGGGGATCGGATCAAAAACCGATGTAACGAAAAAGTGTTATGGCGCGGCGGCTTATATCTCCGAAACTATAATACCTACAAACATAGTTTTGGTATAGATATATAGAAGAAAGTAGCCATTACTCGGAATAGCACGTGCCGCTGACATAGATGGCGCTGATTCTGCGCTAGATATGACGTATTCGGAGCTAAAATGACTCCTATTTTCAGTGTTCATTTAGTAATGACTCATCAGCCTATTAACCGATTTCCGTAAAATTGGTGCCATTTGATAGATCTTGATTCATTTTAATAAAATATGAGTAAAATAAAGTACGTGGAATTATAATAAGCTGCTGAAACATAAAAATGTGACAGTTTTTACAGAATTTTTATCACTGCTCTTGTTTGAGGCCACCGTGTGCGAAAATTAAGGCACAAAACTGACGCAAAATAACTAAAGTAGTAAGATAAAGCAAAAACGGTTCTTTAAATACCACTTTTACCCTAGTAATACATGCTAATCTCCTCAAATAATGTATTAGAAACTATGGCGGCGCGAGTTACTTTGATAGAACATCTATAGAACGTATGACGGCTGCTTGACAATCCCGAGTTCCTATTGCTAGTAAGTATATAGTAATCTTAGTTAGGTACTTTCTGATGTACCTATGGGTAAAACATATTTTAGAAAAGGTCACTTCTGTGGACAATACTATAAAAGGTAACGACTGTGGTTCATATATATCCCGTTTTTCTCATTTGAGTCTCAAGTACTGAATAAAATATTCCGCCTGTAAAGGTGCTGCGTAAAAAAATGCTTTTAGATTCCCTTAAATTTGCGATGGGTACAAGAAAGACACGAACGAGTTTGCTATAAAACGTGTATTACCCGTATAAAATATCTATTCTCGTAATTTTGGTGTGCTATTTACAAAAAAAATTTACCTAATTGTTACATTCATTACTACAAAATGAATTGATCATTTAATTAAATAGGTGTGACGCTGTAATTAATTATTTTAAAATTACCCATCAAATGCTGTATTCAAGTTCATTTAGATACAGTGAATCATTATGACCCCAAATAATCTTTACAGATAAAATTAAAGATATTACTCTAAATTATTATAATACATCACGCATTCGCGAGATGCGCGACTTCGGTATTCAAACATAAAGCAATAGTACAAGAGTGTAACTAAATGCGAAGGCCGAAGACCGAGCTCCGCGTAGGGCCGAAGGCCCGAAGCGTCCAGTCTGTCAGTTCTGTGTTTAACCACTGACATCCTGGACGCTTCGGGCCTTCGGCCCTACGCGGAGCTCGGCTTTCGGCCTTCGCATTTAGACACTTGTGCTATTGTTTTGTGTTAAAGCACTAACATCCTGGACGCTTCGGACCTTCTGCCCTACGCGGAGCTCGGCCTTCGGCCTTCGTATTTAGACACTCGTACTATTGTTCTGTGTTGAAGCACTAACATCCTGGACGCTTCGGGCCTTCGGCCCTACGCGGAGTTCGGCCTTCGGCCTTCGCATTTAGACACTTGTACTATTTCTCTGTGCTAAAGCACTAACATCCTGGACGCTTCGGGCCTTCGGCCCTACGCGGAGCTCGGCGTTCGGCCTTCGCATTTAGACACTTGTACTATTGCTCTGTGCTAAAGTACTAACATCCTGGACGCTTCGGGCCTTCGGCCCTACGCGGAGCTCGGTCTTCGGCCTTCGCATTTAGACACTTGTACTATTGCTCTGTGTTAAAGCACTAACATCCTGGATGCTTCGGGCCTTCGGCCCTACGCGGAGGTCGGCCTTCGGCCTTTTGCATTGAGACACTGGTACTATTGCTCTGTGCTAAAGCACTAACATCCTGGACGCTTCGGGCCTTTGGCCCTACGCGGAGCTCGGCCTTCGGCCTTCGCATTAGCGGTCCACACCACGTTTCACGTCAGCCATAGCGGCTGTGTCCCTGATACAGCCTCTCAATTTTTTTATTATTTTTAATGTTTA
Organism: Cydia splendana; assembly: GCF_910591565.1. Lineage (NCBI taxonomy): Eukaryota > Metazoa > Arthropoda > Insecta > Lepidoptera > Tortricidae > Cydia > Cydia splendana. Next base: position 872,259 of record NC_085983.1, on the reverse strand, counting down.
CAATGTTTGAAGCAGGCTTGGAGCCTATTCTGCTGGCGTGCCGCGCATGTCTCGCCACGGACACCAAACTGTACAATCTTGCGGGTGTTCTAAAGGAAACATATGAATATCTGACGGGCATGCCAGTGAGTACCTATTCTATACAATTCTTTCTTTTAATTCTGTTACTCCTAGTGTTGGTAGGATCTTGAGTCTTTTGAGTATATATTTGAAGAATTCGGCTCGTTTTTACGAGACTCTGCGCTTCAAAACCTCTTAAGTTCCAGGTAAATTTTTTTACCAAGTTTTTTACAAGCTTTTATTTAACTTGCCATGTTTATTTGTAATATATGATTGTTTGGGTCAAATCTTCTTCTAGCTTAGTATTAGTTTTCAATAATTATGGAAGAGAGGTGCCTCCCAACGCAGGAAAAACATATTCGGGAGACACTATCCCTTAAATTATATGTACAGTTTTTTTTATGGATTAAACAATTTTGTAAATCTTGCAAATTAAATTAAACCCACTTCCCAAGAATAAACTTGGCAAGAATAGTGCCGCCAACCCACCACGCAAAATAGGCGCATAAATATGACGTCGAGTTGCGGAAACCAAGCCCGCGAGAACCTATAACCCATTTCCCATTATTCAATTAACTTAAACGTGTAAGTTGGGTGAAAATGAAAATGCATTATACCATCAAGCCAATCTGATGATGCACATAGAAACTCTGTGATAGAATGCTCCCCTCCCCTTATGTTCGGGTTTGTTAGAATTGTCTTGATGCTATTACCTGTTGAAAGAAAAGAAACGGCTGTGATAAAAGCTTGTGTCAAAAATGAATGAATTGTAATGAATGGCTGACACACATTCCCTTTGTTACACATGCTAATAGTTAATGTAATTTATTTATATTTTATAACTTGCACTATATTTCTTTTTTAACTCCTTTCTGTGTTTCCTTAGTTATGGATGTTTTATATGTCTATTGATCCTTATTAAGCTTACTATGGGACTTGTTCGATATGTGTAAAATTGTCTTAAGGTATGTTTTATATTTTGACATAAGCTATATTTCAGGTGTGACGAACAGATAGGTTGCCGCAGCACATTTGCGGCTGCTGCGGCACGTTGCTGCACAAATACAGATCCTTTAAGGAGCGCTGCGGCACCGCGCACCGCCTCTTGCAGGATATACTACAGCACTGTGCGGTGAGTCCTTTTTAGATACCCGTAGCCAAAATAGAAATAAGTTTTTGGCAAAAATTACATTTTTGGTACAAGCTTTTATCGCTGACTGTACTTTTCTTACGAGTAGACAACTAATACTCATCGAGGCAAAACCCCTAACACAATTAGGTTGCGTTGTTTCATCACAGAGTTCCTATGGCCACCTCCTGTCTCCATCATCAGATCAGCTCGATGGTACCATAATATTGCATTGTCATCCGATTTATACATGCATGCAAAATTTCAGCTCAATCGGAAACCGGGAAGTGGATCAAATTTAACTTGCAAGATTTGATTACAGACCGACAGACAGACAACGGGACAGGTGAAACTAAATAAAAGCTTGTAAAAAGCGGAACCTTTATAGTTTAGTCATGTCCTACTGTCCGACCTAGATGTATTTTGTGAGCTACTACTTAGTTTAGAACAGTGGTGGGCAAACTTTCTTCATGAGGGGCGAAAACTTGAAGAAATTTCAGAGGAGGGCCAGATTTACAGCAAAAATGCATTTTTATTATATTGCTGGTCATATAACACATTTTTTCAAAGGATCTTTCGCTGGCCGTACTTTACCCACCACTGGTTTAGAAGTTAAAATTCACAAGAATATATTTTTCGGGGCGCCACTCTATACTGGTAACTAAATTTAAAAATATATGTCAACGTGTGGCACATTATTTGATAGGTATTTAATTTATTTGATTCAGTGAATACTTTTGGAAATAATTGTTCCGAAAATTAGAAATATTGTGCGGTCTCCCCCGCCTACCACTCTTTAGGACCATTGAATTTTTATATGTAGGCACAAAATAAATTGGCTAGCTAGATCTAATATGCTTACATTTTCAGCTCACTACGAATTTAGTTGACAAAGTGGATAGAGCATCGAACAAGCTCCTTAATTTCACAATTGACATAAACTCAGAAATCATCCATATGGTACATGAAGATGATAGCGGCATAAAGAAAATTTACCGACAAGATCAAGGCAAAACTATTGTTAAAGACACAGACGGACTCACAGATGTTCTAGATTTTGAAGAAATAACTAAAACGTTGAATGATGACGTAGATCTAGATTTAAGTGATAATGAGTTGGACATAAATGATGGAAGCCCGTTTATAGATAGAGCAAAAACCTTTAATGTTGAAGAATTGTTCAGAGGAAAAATCGATAATGATTTAAATGATAACAGCAATAAGAATATAAATAATGATATTGGAGACATTATCAGCAAAGCTTTTAAAGGGAAAGATAAAGTTTGTATTAAAAAGTCGAATGATAATGTAAATAATCTTATTGCCGTAAAAAATGAAGATACTAGCAGCACGTTTCGTGATGCGGAAGAAGTGCTTAAAGCAAATATTAATGATCTACCATCAGATTTAACATTTAATGATGTTTCAATGAATGCTAATGATTTAAATGATAATGATTCTAATCTAGTTGATACTTTCAATAACTTTATCCTAGACCACGACTATTTCGATGAGAAATTTCTGCTTGAAACTGGTGATTCTGAATTTGTGAAAAAACATGTCATTTCTAAAAAAACTGATGAAGATTCTTTACTTAGAGAGATAATACCTAACGTGAATAATAAAGACGAAAAACTTACCTTCAAAGAACGACATTCTAATAAAACTAAGAATAAGAAAACAATCAACCCCGTAAAAAATCTTTTTAAACTGAAACTTATTAATAAAGGAGCTAAACCAAACAATGGCAAAAATATTCCAAAAGCGTCTAATAATAAAAATGATAAATCATTTAAAATTGAAGATGAATCAACATCAAACGAAAAATCTACTTCAGTACCAATAGTAACTAAAGCAGAACTACCAATTGATGATAACATTAAACCAGAATTGTCAAAAGAATTTATAAAATTTGGATCTGATTTTAACTTTAGGATCTTTGAGCTAAGCAAAGAAGAGCAGTTGGAAGAATTGCAGAAGAAGAGAGAAGGAGCACTGTATGTAAGCGCGCCGTACAAATGTGTTGATTGTGCGAAAGGCTTCAAGACAATGACGACATATGAAAACCATTTAAAAGTGCATCAACCGGTAAGTTTTTAGGGTTCCGTACCCAAAGGGTAAAACGGGACCCTATTACTAAGACTTCGCTGTCCGTCCGTCCGTCCGTCCGTCCATCCGTCCGTCCGTCCGTCTGTCACCAGGCTGTATCTCACGAACCGTGATAGCTAGACAGTTGAAATTTTCACAGATGATGTATTTCTGTTGCCGCTATAACAACAAATACTAAAAACAGAATAAAATAAAGATTTAAATGGGGCTCCCATACAACAAACGTGATTTTTGACCAAAGTTAAGCAACGTCGGGAGTGGTCAGTACTTGGATGGGTGACCGTTTTTTTTTGCTTTTTTTTGTTTTTTTTTTTTAATATGGTACGGAACCCTTCGTGCGCGTGTCCGACTCGCACTTGCCCGATTTTTTGGAATAACACAGTTACGTTACATAGATACTCACAGAATAAATAATAGTACTAGGTACAGAAAACTCACTCTCTAACAAAACGCGTCTGTTACGATTAGGACAGATATGACCGCTAGGTGGCGACAGCGCCACGCGCGGCTTATGGCTAACCACCAAAATTGGTGTGGGACGGATGTACTTGTAGCTACCCGTTACAAAGCGACGAAATCGCGGAGTGAGCCACGCCGTATTTCCTAAAACGTTAAAGTTAGAATGCTTAGAAATAAAGAAAAAGTGGAAAACACACTGTCACATCCCAGGCGAGACTCGAACTTGCGACTCCGGGATAAGAACCCGCCGCTCTCCCAGCTGAGCTACTCAGACTTACCCGTTGACAGCGAATATTTCCATCACATCTTTCATATGTGCCTAGCGACATCTACCGTAAGAGTAACTCCTTAATTAATTTTATATTAGACTTCCGGTTCGAGCGCCATCTTGATAGTCACGCGTCGTGATTAATTCCTTTGTTTTTTGCTCATTAATATTGTTTATAATGTGTAATATCGATAGCTTATTATACAGTAAACTAATGTGGTGGTGTGCAGTGAATGGAGAATTAATCTTGAAGCGCGTTTAACCACCATTTTGGAGTCAACGGCCGGTAGTCCACGTGCTTCTTGTAAAGGCCAGCTGTCGCTTTACAAGAGTTAATAAAATCACCGTGCACTGTCTTGTACTAACCGTACAACTTTAGTCGTATTACCTTGCTCCTAATACCTTGATACTGGCGAAATAGTCCCACTGGACTAAAGCCATAATTTTAAAAACAATACACGCCTTTTTTGGGCAGTCGTGTAAAAAGAAGATGAATTTTATTTTTTAGAACCAGCAAACGACACCACAACGCTTAGAAATAAGGGAAATGTAGAACAACTCACTGTCTCGGGCGAAACTGAAATCTGAAATACATATTGTTCAATAGTCAATAAAGTTCCATTTTGTAAGGTTTAAAAAAAAGAGTTGACAATTTTTGACCAGTTTTTGTATTGTTAAAAGTAAATAAGATCGTTTTTATTTCCATAGAGTTACGGTCCATTCTCGTGTGACATCTGCCACTCACGGCACAAGTCCGAGGCCCGTCGGCGCCGCCACACCGACACGCACCGCTTCAAGTATTGCTGCACGCGCTGCGAAGTCGTTGCTAGATCCAGGCAAGGATACATGAGTTTACATGTTTCGCAACTGTATGGTTTCCTAAAGTGTATTCATCCTTACGTGTCTTATCATGTAAACAAACGTGACGTCAAAGGTGACATTCCAACAATACTATTCATATACATACAATCTAGACATAATGTCAGATGTTTTTGAGATGCCATACAAATTACATACATATATACAAATATTAGGTATACAAGGTGACATTTGAGTCGTGATCAGTAATATGTTTTTCTAACTCCATAATCAACGAGCAATTTAATGCCCCTACTCTTACTAAAATCAGACAAGATTTTTTTTTTCATTTATCTTACTTTTACAAGTGTCAATGTGGTATTCAAACAGTTTTGTAAGATATTTCAAATGAAAAATTAAGTAAATTTTATTTCTAACTGGGACAAACGACAAAATTGATGTCAATGACAGTTCCGATTCAAAGAGGCGATTCAATTTACTAATTTAAATATTTTAATAAGTCGTTGTAATATCCTAAATCCACTTATAAAAGTAAAATAAATGACAAAAAATAAACAAAAAAAAAAATCTTGTCTGATTTTAGTAAGAGTAGGGGTAGAGATGGGTCGCGGGTATTTACCCAATTTACCCACCCAGGTAAATACCCGGTAAATACCCATCTACCCGGTATTTACCCGTATCTACCCAAATGGACGGGTAGATTCATTTCTTGTTGCACATGTCGATTTGTGTTAAAGTGGAGATATAAACCGAGTTAATGGTTGTAATTATTGTGTGTCATTTAAAATGAAATGGTTTAGTGAAACTTGCAGTTGTAACTAAGGAATTTTTAGTACAATTTTGATAAATATTAAAAAAAGGCCCTCATAAGAGTATTTTTTTTAGATTCGAGTAAATTATCGTACTTATACGTTGATAATACACATTCCAACTTCGGTCGGCGGGGGTGTGATTGCGGGGAGGGGGGTAAAAGTGAACTTTTTCATATAACTTGGAATCTGTCATTAATATCGAAAAGTGTTGTATGTACAAACTAAAGTAGACATAATTTTCTACAAAAAAGGTTATATACATTTTTGTCCTAAAACTAACTGTATTTGACTTATGATCTTCCCAAGTTGTGATACTGCACAATTTTTTTTTATTATCATTCATAAGTAGTCTTTATTTTCATCTTTCTAATGTATATTAAAAGCGTTTTAAAACATTTCCGGAACCCAGGGAATGATTTTACACGATTTTCATAATTGTACTGATATGTTAAAATCGAACTTCACCTCATAGCAACCTTTTCGTACTTAGTTTGAACATACATTTTATGTAACATTATAAAAAAATACTTAAATTAATCTTATTTATACTCACATACCATTAAACACATCAAATTTAGAAGAAAAACGAAAATACCCGCGTATTTACCCGCGGGTAGGTAAATATCGGGTATTTACCGGGTAAATACCCGCTCTCGGGTATTTACCCGGGTAGTTACCCATCTCTAAGTAGGGGCATTCAATTGCTCGTTGTTCATGGAGTTAGAAAAATATATTACTGGTCACGACTCAAATGTCACCCTGTATATTATAATATGGTGTACCAAACTATTTGAATACTTTGGATGCTACCTATATGACGCTGACTGTGGAGTACATGCAATAGGTATGTTTGTGGCAGGGAGCGGGCGGAGGAGCATTTCCACTGGCACGCTGGCAAGACGTTCCCGTGCCAATACTGCGGCGAACAATTTGGGTGAGTTATAACAATGTAGTATTAAACTAAAACACCAATCATCGTCAAATAAAGGATTTAATACAATAAAACAGACATAAATAACTTGGGAAGCTTTACTACGACGCCGCCATTGCGGCGATGCTCATCTGTCAGTCCTAGCCGCGCTATAGTGAGGGGACCATTTCCAATACCGATTGTTAGGCTGCACACGCGAAAGATCGTTATCGGTTATCAGTTGAGTGCACTCTGTTAGATGTGATATTTTAATAGAAATTTGACATTAATGATGACATGGCCTAGCGGTAAGAGCGTTAGACTTGCAATCCGGAGGTTGCGAGTACAAACCCCGGCTCGTACCAATGAGTTTTTCGAAACTTATGTACCAAATATCATTTGATATTTACCAGTCGCTTTTCGGTGAAGGAAAACATCGTGAGGACCGGACTAATCCCAATAAGGCCTAGTTTACCTTCTGGGGTGAAAGGTCAGATGGCAGTCGCTTTCGTGAAAACTAGTGCCCACGCCAATTCCTGGGATTCGTTGCAAAGCGGATCCCAGACGGAGTACCGTTGTGCAAAATGAAACGCTTTTTTACTATATCGCAGGAAGGCTTCGACCCACCTATCACACATACGTCTGCAGCACCCGGCCGCGTGCGTGTGGTGCGCGCAGTGCGGGGCGCCGTGCGTGGGAGCGCTGGGGCTGCGCCAGCACGCGCGCCGCCGGCACCCCACGGTGAGTTCCCTACGTTTCAGGAGCATCTATTTCACTGATTTAAACTTTCACGATTATTAAACATTATCAAACTGCACAACGGGACTTAATCGCGTATTTTAAGTTTTAAGATTTACCTCCGACGTTTCGAGGACGGCGTTGTCCGAATGTCAAAAATCGTCAGGTCAACAAGTCTGCGGTGGCTGAGCATTTGCTGGAGTCAGGACCAAACCACTGGATTGAGCTGCATAACCCTAAAATCCTCTCCACGGATCGCCATTTCTACAGTAGAAAAGTGCGGGAAGCCATTGAAATCAAAAAACATTGCAATTTTAATCGGGACGAGGGTTTTAAGATCTCATCCACATGGAATCCAGTCATTAGTAAATGTAAGCGGAAACGAATATCGACAGTCGATAAATCGAATATCGTTAGTGTTGTGTGTCGACAGAGTGACATCCCTAGTGCGCAAAACGTTCAAACTGATAAACAAGACCAAGTGCGGGTAGTTCGAAAAACTCGCGCGGCTAGAAGATGTTGATGTCAACTTGAGCCAGTCTTCTCCGAGACCACGGGGACAACGCCGTCCTCGAAACGTCGGAGGTAAATCTTAAAACTTAAAATACGCGATTAAGTCCCGTTGTGCAGTTTGATAGCATCTATTTCGTTCTATTTTCGCCATTCTGATAAACTTTTATTGCAACTATAAATATTTATTTATGTAAACTTTTTTGCACAATTTAACAAGAAATAAAAACCGGCCAAGTGCGAGTAGGACTCGCGCAGGAAGGGTTCCGTACCATTACGCAAAAACCTGCAAATCACGTTTGTTCTATGGGAGCCTCACTTATATATTTACTATATTCTATTTTTAGTATTTGTTGTTATAGCGGCAACAGAAATACATCATCTGTGAAAATTTCAACTGCCTAGCTATCACGGTTCATGAGATACAGCCTGGTGACAGACAGACGGACAGCGGAGTCATAGTAATAGGGTCCTGTTTTTACCCTTTGGGTACGGAATCTTAAAAAGAGTACCCTCTACTATTTTGTCAACCATTGGACTAAACAGAAACAGTTATAGTTCGTTTTTTTTAGCATTAGAAAGAAGGTAAACGATCTTCACATGACGTCTTTTTATTAAAAATCACCATTGAAAAGTCACAGCAAATATATTAGAATTATAAATCATATACAATCTTTTTAATGGGAAATATATGTTTATTACTCATACATCATTCTTAAATATAAAATATTATTAATCAATTAAATTGTCAAATCACAAAATACCTACAAATACAAATGCATTTCAACACATCTAAATTTAACCTTATAAAATAACTTACAATTAAATAAAAACTAAATTACAACTAACACAAATAGTCCCCCAGATCCGATCCCTGCGGAAGGGTGCCCATAATGCTGGCTACATTCCCCCGCTGAATCGCAACTCCAATTCTTTGGCCAAGGAATGAGCCAGCCCTAGGATCCCTGGTGGAGTCAAGGAGCATCTTCTTCAAATCTTTGTACAAACTGAGCGCATCCTGACACCAAGGTCCCAAAGTTTCAACCGCAAATGCCGAAAACAAGTGATTGCCCGACAGTCCAGCATATTTGCGGCGTTTTAGAGCTTCAGCTGCTGCCGCCGCTCCGCCAGGCCTTAACGAAGTAGCGGCTAAATGGGACGGCGCCAGAGTATCCACGCAAGTTGCATCCCAGATAAGCGGCCGTCCCATCCGCCAGGGAATAAGGGTCATTCCGTCGGGCCTCTTTCCGTCGTCGCGCACAAGACCGGGAGGCTCCAACACAGATGGCACGCCCACACTGACAAGAGCCCGGCGGATAACATCATTAAGGCTGGCATGGCGGGAAAAGCGACCTGCGCTCTTCCGGCAGGAAAGGCCGTGGTAACCGCGACTATCAACCTCCACTCCGCAAGGACAGCGATGAGGGACAACTAAATCAGCCCCTATGCGGAGACCGACCGCCAATCGTAGGGAGTTATTGTCCAAAAGGGTAGCGCAGTTACTGGAGGGATACGCATGAAGCCAATAACCTGACTCCGTTCTGGAAGAAGCTAGGAGACGGGCTTTCTCCTCGCTTGAAGCAGCAGAATCAAGGAGTGAAGCCTGAACCTTGCGACAGAGAGGTTCATCCCACGTCCTCTGAATGTGTCCTTTGGAAGGCAGGTCCACGGTCGGGCACGCCAAACGCCAAGCATTCACTGCATCCGACAGGTACGCCACCTCGAAGTCAGGTATTGACGGAGTGAGTATCTTTCCTACGAGGGATAGCGTACCATGGACGGATGACAGAAACGCAGGCAAAGCAACACTAGAAATGCGTCTTATACCCAGACCGCCGAAGCGGATCGGTAAAGTTGCTTGTAGAAACTGCCTATCATCGAGCCTAATATTAAATATCTTTTGTATTTCGACATGTATAGTACTGTCGATCACTTGACACAAATGAGAATGCCTAAAGAATGGACTGCACCTCATTGCATAAGTAAGTTTCGGGACGAAAAGGCAAAACCGGATAATAAAAAAGGCCATGTGAGCGTTAATTTTCAGTAGGCGGTCAGAATGCTCAGAGAAACGATGTAATTGGCTATCAATGAAATCCGGGATCGCCTCGCCGAAAACTGGGGCTCCAAGAAGATGAAGGGAGCTCTTGGACACCGACTTTATTCCTGGACATTCAACCTCGAACTCTCCCAAGATCTGAGATCTGTTCGGATTGTCGGAGCTTATGTAAAGCTCACATTTGCTCGTATTCAGCTCCAGGCCAACCTCACCAAGCTTCACGGTTAAAGACCGTAGATCATCAAGGACCGAGCTTGCCTCACCGCCTAAAGTGCCGTCATCCAGATACCAACAGTTAAATTTTGAATTAAGAGCTGTAATTATTGGATGAATTGCGAGGCTGAAGATGGCCGGCCCCATCGGATCTCCCTGCTGACACCCAACTGCAGAGAGAATATTGTGAGGTCCATACATCAAATTTGAGGGGTACCTATAGCACTGCCAGAGGTACGGGTATAGACCAGGGATATTCCTCTGCACCTCCGTCAACATGGCGCCACGGTCCACCGAATTAAAAGCGTTTCTGATGTCTAATTTTAGAAGTACTTGATCCTCGCAACGATGTAAAAAAGTTCGACAGGCATGAACTGCAGCCTCACATCCTCCCTTGGAGCCGAAACCCAATTGAGTTGGCTGGAACATGGGCTCCAGGCCTTCGGCGATACTTTTGCAGGCGACCTTGGAAGCAAGCCTCCGGAAAGTTGAGCCAATGGCAATGGGGCGAATGCCGCCATCCTTTTTACGCAAAGCGCAGAGACTGGCCCCGTACAGAGTTGGGACTACTTCTGCACAAACCTTTCCGGCAAGCATGAGATTGACAAGGCGGGTAATACTCGCGAGCAAATCGTCGTTCCTGCCACCAGGAGCGCCGAGAATGAGATCTTTAAGGTGCTGATCTTTTTACATTATTTTATTTACATAAGTAATATAAACAAATTTATTAAAGCGTTTTTCAATATTTTTTTAAAAAAGACACGTTAAGATTGTTTACCTTCATTCTAATGCTAAAAAATTCGGGCAAGTGCGAGTCGGACTCGCGCACGACGGGTTCCGTACCATATAAAAAAAAAAAACAAAAAAAAAAGCAAAAAAAAAACGGTCACCCATCCAAGTACTGACCACTCCCGACGTTGCTTAACTTTGGTCAAAAATCACGTTTGTTGTATGGGAGCCCCATTTAAATCTTTATTTTATTCTGTTTTTAGTATTTGTTGTTATAGCGGCAACAGAAATACATCATCTGTGAAAATTTCAACTGTCTAGCTATCACGGTTCGTGAGATACAGCCTGGTGACAGACAGACGGACGGACGGACTGACGGACGGACAGCGAAGTCTTGGTAATAGGGTCCCGTTTTACCTTTTGGGTACGGAACCCTAAAAATCACCATTGAAAAATAAGTCACAGCAAATATATTAGAATTATAAATCATATACAATATTTTTACATTATTTTATTTACATAAGTAATATAAACAAATTTATTAAAGCGTTTTTCAATATTTTTTTAAAAAAGACACGTTAGGATTGTTTACCTTCATTCTAATGCTAAAAAAACGAACTATAGTTTGGTGCAGGATTATAGAGAGTGGGCCCAAGAGTAGACTCTAAGAGACCCTAATCTAATACCTTTAAACGAGCAATTCTTGTTTATTTAGTTATATATACAGGGTGGAAAGGCACGACGATCCTTCCCGGAAGTATTAGGTCGTTTAAGTGATACAGAGACTATTGGTAATGGTAAGAATCGTTAATTGAGTAAAAAATAAAAATTGCAAAAATACTACTTTTTAACTGTGGTGATAACCCTATAGCATGTGCACATGACGGCTAGATTAAGGATCTCCGTCGGGAAAGCTCGGGACTTTACACTTTTTTCCGATCGTTGACAGTATCGCAATGATGTATGAATGACGCATAAATGTCAAATAAATCAAATGCATGCAAAAATATTACAAACAATTTTATTACTTTCTTAGATAATTACTTTTTTCCAATATTTAATACTATCTTCTTTTCACATACGGTGTTCAAATGTACCTCCGTGTATTACAACGCCGCCGCAGCCCGTACCCGAGTATGTCGATGCACATGCGATATAGTGTATGCTCTTCGTCATTTATCCTCCGCAGAAAGCACCAATTAGCCTTTGTCTCATTTCGTCCGCAGTTTCACATTCCGTTTGGTTTGGTACACCATATCTTTTACACAGCCCCACAAATTTAAATAGCCACGAGCATCTAACATTTTTATTTGAAGAATATGACATTCAATAAGTAATAGTTCAATGAAAATTTAATTTCAAACATCAGACGTCTTGTCTATTTCCTACCACGCAAGAAGGTTTGTTAGTTTGGTATTGAAGAAGTATTTATTCTTGATTTATTCTTAGTATTTCATTTTTGCAAGTTCATTTGGTGCAACTAACACAACCTACATGTAATTTTTTATTATTTTAAATTGTTTCCAATTATTCGAAAATAATTTTGTGAAACGTGTTAAGAAATTAAAACCTTTTTATCAGTCAAGGAAACCAGAGATATTTATAAGACGATTGCGTACTTTTGAGTGGTTGTCAATGTCACCATTTGAACTGTCGTTGTAAACAATGTTGTGGTTAGTATTATTAATATTAAGGAATAACATAACTATTTCATTCAAGTATTGAACAAGTGGAACCACTAAGAAAGCGAAAATCCTGCAATGATTCTTACCGTGCTGTAAGCAGACCTAAAAATGGTTAGATGGCAACAAATTAGCATAATTTCCTGTCGAATACTGATTGTTTACAAGTAAGTTCATTGACCCTGTCACCTGTTAGGGTTAGAACAAAGTAGTTTTTTGCGTGGATGTTTAAAAGGTCATAATTTAGAAACGGTTGCCCATATTAACATAGTTTCTATGGAGAAAATATAGAGCTTAGGCTAAACTATCTCCCATTTCCGGAAAGGATCGTCGTGCCTTTCCACCCTGTATATTTCGGGGATCTCAGAAACGGCTCTAACGACATCGATGAAATTTGCTATATGGGGGTTTTCGGGGGCGATTATTCGATCTAGCTAGGTCTTATCTCTGGGAAAACGCGCATTTTTGAGTTTTTATATGTTTTCCGAGCAAAGCTCGGTCTTCCAGATATTGTTCTCTATGTGACTTGTCAGGACTTGTCTCCGTTGTAGGTGGCCAACAGCGAGGACTCCGTGGAGTTGTACTGCTTCACCTGCCGCATACAGTTCCAGAACTCAGACGCCTATCTTCGACACAAGGAGGTGTCGGGATCCAGCTGTCATTCTGATCTACGGTAAATACCTGCATACATTTAAAGCCGGAGGTAATTTTTTTTTCAGGTGCTCTATTCCCATATTTTTTTAGTAACAATTATACCTACGTCTATAGTGCGACATAAAATAGTAGAAATTAAATAAAATGGAACTAAAAAAATCCATACTAAGGGGCTGTCCATAAATTACGTCATCGATTTTTGACGATTTATGACCCCCCCTTAAAATCATCCAAAAATCATGCTTCGAATGACCCCGTTTCCTCCTACGTCATGCTACCATCATCCGTTGTCCAGACCCCCCCCCCCCCCTAATTTGAAATGACGTAATTTATGAATAGCCCCTAAATTGTTGCCATGTTTAAGCATTTTACGTCAGAAATGTGACAGTTACGTAGGAAAAGGCGCCCTCAATAATTTTCTACAATTTCTTGTCGGACTATATGTTAGTAATAAAATAAATACAGAATTAATCACTAAAACAAAATTCCAAATAAGTACACAAATGTCTTGTCAGCGTAAAGTCGATAAAGTGGGACCACGCTAAGTTTTCACGCTAATGCCACAGAATAATTAATAGTACTACCGTACAGAAAGGAAACTTCCTACAAAAACGAAGTTTGACAGCGGTTCAGGGTCGAATCATGCTGTCCCTTTCTAGTATATGGCACTATCCCTTTCGGCTATTTAGGGTTGTCAAAAATCAAGTGATTATCTTATCTGTGGTCGTGCACGCAAAAGGAAGTCAAGTGGTGCCAACCCTAATAATTGCTCGGAGCAATGCTGAGCCGAGCGGAGCCGAGTTTGACCGAAGTCAGGAGTTTCGCACCCCTGCTAATGCCAAGTGCTACGTCAGGTCGTCCTGGTAAAATGTCCGCGATCCCAGGACGCCTCCCCAATACGCCGGTGTGGGTTTAGTGGGTAGGCTCCTCCCTCTCTTTTCACAATTGAAAAGAGCTGGGAGATGAGAGTCCCACATACCGCCCCATAATGAGCTCACCTCAGGGCCGGGGGTATGATGCGTAACAGCATTGCCACATCGACAAAAAAAATCTACGTCATAGTTAGTGTAGTCAGGGGGGTGTCACTACGCAGTTTAGGTACATTTGGCCGGCGGGCCGCTCGGGCCGGCGTATGGCAGTGGGCTGCCGCTCGACCGCACGATAGTCGTGTCACGTGACGCTCGCGCAAAGAATATTCACGGTTCGTGCGCGGTTATAAGGTTCAATTTTGTTGCAGGCGGCGAGTATAGGTATAATTTTATACCTAAACCTGACTTTTGTCAAGGAGTGAATTTTCTGTACGGTAGTACTATTAGTTATTCTGTGGTGTAGTCAGAGTCTAAACTTGGTCATGGGAACTGAAATGAATGTCATATACTAAGAAAAAGTGACCAAGGCCTCTAGTGCCCCAGGCTGGAATCGAACCAGCGTCCTCTGCTATCACGGCAGGTGCCTAAGCCACTCGGCCACCGGGCCACAGCGGCAGTATTTTTCTGAAATAATTTAATTTGTTCAAATACTTTGGTCATGGGATTTTATTAAATATTTTGTTGTAGTTTTTGTGCCTCGTGCGGCGATAGTTTCGAGTCGGAGCAGGCGTTGTTGCGTCATCGTAAACTACACGCAGATGCCCCCGTGCCGTGCCATATGGTAAGTAAAAACCGGCCAAGTGCGAATCGCACTCGCGCACGAAGGTTTCCGTACCGTTACGCAAAAACGGCAAAAAATCACGTTTGTTGTATACCCCACTTATATATTTACTATATTCTATTTTTAGTATTTGTTGTTATAGCGGCAACAGATATACATCATCTGTGAAAATTTTAACTGTCTAGCTATCACGGTTCGTGAGTTACAGCCTGGTGACAGACAGACAGACGGGCGGACCCTATTACTGGTCGATTTTTTTCAGTGTAGATTTCCGCAAAGTAACGCCTAATTCTATAGTGACATATATCATGTCAATACAATTTTGCGAGAATTGCGTTTCAAGGTTATACAGTCAGCAGCAGAAATTGCTAAGCTGGCCAGGTGTTGAAAATGATCTTGACGCGATTTTATTGTTAAGAGCCAACGGGAGTGGTCATTTCTCCATACAAACGTACTCCTCGTTTTCCTCCGTGGTTTTTGAAGCTAGAGCAATGATTTTTTCAACACAGATTAATATTGTCAATATCTGTGTCGGACCGTTTTGCTTTTTTTGATATTTTTGTTTTTTAAGGCGCTAGAGCCCTTCAAAAATGGCCAAAATGGCCTAATTGACTATGCCGCAATGAGAGGCGTGGCATTCAAAACTGATATCAATTAGCCAAAAAAGCAAAACGGTCCGACACAGATAATTTCATAATCATTTAGATTTCCAAATTTGGTTACGATTGGTTAAGTTTTGGAGGAGGAAACAGAGGAGTACGAAACCTCGATTTTTGAGATTTTTACGCAGGATTTTTCGCCTTGTCCTTATCGCACTACTTTTAGGTGCCGCTTCCGTTAGCGAGACGGGTATATTTACCTAAAATATTTAAAACTCAGCTCCTGTTTCGTCTTAAGAGCGTACCAAGGTAATTTTAAACACCTCGCCCGCTTAGCAACTTCTGCTGCTGACTGTACCCAACATAGAAGGTAGGATCGTATAGAAGTGGTATACGCGTGCCTCCGTGAGGGACAAAACATACGCAAATGCGACACTGTGATTGGTCGAATTTATTTTTTGCCCACCATAATCCATACTAAAAAAATGGTGGGGAACAAAAAATATGTGAGACTGTGATAAGGACAAACAATAATAGTGCTTTCTCTGCTACTCCTACTGAAAGATACGTAAAACTATCCCGTTCTGTCAGTTATCCCCACCACTCATGCCCGATCCAGTTTAATACTAGATTCATGGTATCCAAGCTGTTTGAAATAGTCGTTTGTGTTACAAGGGATCAAAATGATATATTTCCGTCAAGGGCGTACATTGAATCCTGAATGAAGCGATGGATTCTAAAGTAGAATCCTGAGCGTAATGAGGGATTCAAGTGTTAACGCCCAAGACGAAATAATTTTGATACCGTGTGACACATACTGCTTTTCACATCAACTATGAGGAAATAGTTATGTTCCAAAATATATATTATTTACCAAATAAAATAGTATGCATGAAAGAAAAAATCGTGTACTAGAACAGAAAAGTACAACTTTGATCCCTCCTAGCAGGGACGAAAAGTGCCACTTTAATCCCTCCTAGCGGGGAAGAAAAAGCCCTTTTTCGAATAGGTGACCTGAAAAATACTTTTCTCAAAAATGGACGGCAAAGTCGACTTTGCCGTTTAAAAAATAGGTTGCGAAGCGCGTAGTTTATGGTCAGTCAAAAATTAAAAAGTTAAAAACATTGCAGTCTCGATTTTGGGACTGCAATGTTGCATACAAATTCCATTATTTGTCGAGTTCCAAACTTTTTAAAAGTTGAAATGGCCATATCAAATGAAGGCACAGGCCCATTAAACAGCCAAACAGATGATTAGTACCGCGACTATTTAGCTGTCTCAAATAGGTTGGCGTACTTTCGGCAGAAAAATACACTTCTATTTTTTTATTAAAAAAATAAAAAGGCGGCAAAGCTAATTTTTTCAATTGTTTCTACTTTTTTCTGTGAAAATATATACGTAAGAAAGTTGCTTTTGTAAAATATTTCTATGATATTTATATTTCTTGCACCATTTTTGAGAAAAGCACTATATATGACTCGGCTGGAAGGCTACTTGCTGGCTTCGGATTCAATTAAACGGACTCCCAAGGTCGTCCGTTTAAAACGAATCCTCAGCCTGCAAGTAGCTACTTCCGAGCCTCGACAATAATGTACTATTATTAATTATGTACCTATAATTTTATTTGCGCAGTGTCCCGCGTGGTTCACAACCGCGCACTCGCGCGAGACGCATTACCTGCGCGCGCACCTCGGCGCGTCCACGCCCCGCGCCGCCCCGGCGTCCACGCCCCGCCACCCCCGCCCCCGCCGCCCGCCCGGCAACAAACCCGCCATGTGCGAGCTTTGCGGGAAGAAATACCATGTAAGTCTTACCTTACATTATATGTAACAATATCTGGGAGACCGAGCTTGGCTCGGTAAACATATAAAAACTCAAAAATGCGTGTTTTCCCAGAGAAAAGACATAGCTAGATCGATTTTTCGCCCCCGAAAACCCCCATTATATATTCCCCATATTCCCGAAATATATAACGCGATAACGACGTATGATAATGGGTCAGAAATTAAAACTTTCGACTGTACCGTGAACTATTTTTTTCCCCGTGTAAATAACTATAACCATAGCAAAGAGTAACAGTAACAAATTGATTCACTCACATGTGTGATAATATTTTGTATTCAGTCCGCAGCCGCCCTGTCGTACCACCAGCGCTCACACACGGGCGAGAAACCATTCGCCTGCACGCGATGCCCGAAAAGCTTCGCTCTCAACCACTCGCTGCAGGTGAATCCACAATACAAACTTTTATTGCAAAGTTTAGATGTCAAACCGCCCTAAGATATTTTTCTTAAGACGTTGTAGTCGTTTTTCTATCTACATATTTATTACAAACAATAGAGAAAATATTTTTAATAGGGAGTATTACTGCAATGTTCTGCCGCAAGAGTGCAGCACTAGCACCCATCGTAAACCATAGAGTAACTGATACATACTGTGTGCCTTAAACTGTTTTTTGACAAGTTTTCACAGACAATAAAATATGATATTGATACATCAAGGCGGTTTGTTTACAAAGGGTCTACCGGGAACGCAGCTATCTACCTCTTTATCGCTCGAATATGCCAGAGTGATGAGAGGTTAGATAACAGAATTTCGACTCTCTCGTTTGCGGTAGACACTAGATTGTGAGTATTTGTGGTAATGGCGCCCCCTACGCAGGGTTTCGCGTAATATTCCCTATTTGTCATTGTTTTAATTTCTATGAAATTTGTTTTTCGCTCTTAACATACTAACCCAACATATAATATGAAACGCACATTGGACGGCATAAGTCTATACGTTCTTAAGGGTCGGTTGCACCAAACTGTTCGTATCGTTAAAAAGTTCGCAAAATTTTTATGTATGGAAAGTTTCATAGTAAAGCGCCGGGGCGCGCCGGCTGACATTGATCAGTCTGTCAAATGTGGTTGGTGCAACTGGCCCTAAGTCTATGATGTGAACTGAACTAGTCATGCATGTGTGTGTAGGCGCACATCCGCACGCACACAGGGGAGCGCCCGTACCGTTGCTCGCGGTGCCCGCGCGCGTTCCTCAACGCCAACAATCTAGCACGACATAAGAAAACTGTAAGTCCTATTCATATACACAGTTTATTGTAAATGACGGCGATAATTACCATTTGCCCCCGCCCCACGTTCAGAGGGCGGGAATACATGCGTACGATTCACTCCCATTTGTCCCCGCCGGGAAAAAATGCGACGAAACCGAAGCGGTCACACGTGTGAATGATTCATTCCCATTTGGCCCCGTCGGCCTCGGAATTGGTGCTTTCCTATTTGTCCCCGTCTGGAACAAATTGGAATTAATCGTTCCCATTTGGGCCTTCCCCCTGCACGTGCGGCGGGGAGGAATGGGAATCAGGGGTCGGAAACTGGTATTTGCTCCATACAAAAATACCGGTATTATTAAGTTCTTTTTCGTTCTTTGGTTTATTATTTCATTTTTAATTGGACAATCTTATAACACAAAGTCGTTACCTAAATACATGATTCAGTCCTACGTAAAAAGCATAAAATAATTCAAAATATTGGTCTATTTCAGGGTTTTTTAAAAATACCGGTTCCGAGCCCTGGCGGCTTAGCACGGTCGCGTTTTTATCCCTTGTCACCATGCCTGTCACGTTCTAACAAGTATGTAAGTGCGAAAGGGACGCGCATAGTGATAGTCGATAAAAATGGAACCGTGCTGAGCCCGCTGATGGGAATACACCGCGATAAACATACGACATCGCTCTTTGATCTGCCTACCCTAATGGGAAACCATACAATTGCAAAATATTTAAAACTGGAAAAACATATAATTGCGACATATGAAAAACGATATAATTGGTAATAGAGTTATACCAAGATAACTCTGCAGCGATGTTGATAGCGCAGACTGTGCAAGTGTTATTTTATACGTCATAATTTCATCAATGTGCTATCAAAATCGCTGCGGACTTGCAGAGTTATCTTGGTGTAACGGTAACTCTATCTACAGCTGGAAAACCATAGGTACAATTGCGATGTATGGATTTCCAGCTGACGAAATCCATACTAATATTATAAAGGCGAAAGTGTGTCTGTCTGTCTGTTACCTCTTCACGCTTAAGCCGCTGAACCGATTTAGTTGAAATTTGGTATAGAGATAGTTTGAGTCCCCGGGAAGGACATAGGATAGTTTTTATGTCGGAAATCATCCCTGAAGAGAGTGCAAAGGGGGGTGGAATTGAAAGAGTGAATGCATTGCCTAATAATTGAAGTAAGCAATGCGCGAATTGAATGATTGCTATTAGCATTATCCAGGCGCTATACCTACTTTAGCTGCTGTCACTAATTCCACGCAGACGAAGTCGCGGGCAAAAGCTAGTGCTTATATAATTCCTTGTCGTAGTTGATAGCGCAGAATGTGCAAGTGTTATTTTATACGTCATAATTTCATAGAAGTTGGACATAGACGTGCGCGCCGGTCGAAAAAAATCGGGCGGCGGCGCGCCACGAAAAAATCCACGGCGGCGGCGTAACGCCGGCGGCGTGGGATTTTTCAACTTTTCAATATTAAAACGTATATAATGAAAGCCACGCTTAACCCTTAAATCGACAAGGGAAAAAAATCTCAAAAAACTGTGTTAGTATCATTTTTTAGTGTTATTATCTTATTATGTGCTTTCACCCAGCAGATGGGATTTGCAGTCAGCCCCAAAACAGTTAAAGAAAAAGAAAAAAATAAAATAACAACCTGACTGTAGAACAAACGAAGCTTAAATAATAATAAAATCTTATTATGTGGTTGTTTATTGTAGAAAAATCATAAAAATCATCTATTTATAATAGTTTCGAAAAAACATAGGTACCTATGTCAAATATGTTGGATGTTGCCAGGTTCAGTGTAAATAAAAAGATACGCCGCATAATGTAAGACGTCCAGTATTTTGGACGTTGCCGAGTATACATACCTATACTTTATGTGTATAAGGTTTTTTTTGTCAAATTCATGTTTTTAGGGTTCCGTACCCAAAGGGTAAAACGGGACCCTATTACTAAGACTTCGCTGTCCGTCCGTCCGTCCGTCCGTCCGTCTGTCACCAGGCTGTATCTCACGAACCGTGATAGCTAGACAGTTGAAATTTTCACAGATGATGTATTTCTGTTGCCGCTATAACAACAAATACTAAAAACAGAATAAAATAAAGATTTAAATGGGGCTCCCATACAACAAACGTGATTTTTGACCAAAGTTAAGCAACGTCGGGAGTGGTCAGTACTTGGATGGGTGACCGTTTTTATTTTGCTTTTTTTTTCGTTTTGTTTTTTTGCATTATGGTACGGAACCCTTCGTGCGCGAGTCCGACTCGCACTTGCCCGGTTTTTTTAAATAAATATAGAATAATTGCATTTTTAGGGTTCCGTACCCAAAGGGTAAAACGGGACCCTATTACTAAGACTCCGCTGTCCGTCCGTCCGTCCGTCCGTCCGTCCGTCTGTCACCAGGGGGTCTACCGCGAAAACCGAAATTCGCAAATTGCGGGGATCTTTCTCTTTTACTCTCATTAAGACGTGATTAGAGTGACAGAGAAAAATGCCCGCAATTGACGAACTTCGATTTTCGCGGTTATAGCCCTGGCTGTATCTCACGAACCGTGATAGCTAGACAGTTGAAATTTTCACAGATGATGTATTTCTGTTGCCGCTA
Organism: Cydia splendana; assembly: GCF_910591565.1. NCBI lineage: Eukaryota > Metazoa > Arthropoda > Insecta > Lepidoptera > Tortricidae > Cydia > Cydia splendana. The sequence continues at coordinate 851,186 of NC_085983.1, read as the reverse complement.
TAACAACAAATACTAAAAGCAGAATAAAATAAAGATTTAAGTGGGGCTCCCATACAACAAACGTGATTTTTGACCGAAGTTAAGCAACGTCGGGCGGGGTCAGTACTTGGATGGGTGACCGTTTTTTTTTGCCTTTTTTGCATTATGGACGGAACCCTTCGTGCGCGAGTCCGACTCGCACTTGCCCGGTTTTTTTAATTACAAATACACTTACTGATAATGTCAAGTCAACTTATGTTAATATGAATTTAAGTAAAACTCATTTTTTTTCCAAAAACTATATAGCTCGTAGGTGGTAAAATTTTACCAGTCATTGACGTCATTTATTAAACTTAGCGGGGTATCGTAGGTTGCAGCAACATCTGAGCAATGGTTTTTGCAATAATGCATGCAATTATATAAATATTTTCGTAAGAAAATTGTCAAATTAAATCGGGTCTGTCTCTTGATGTCTTGATGAACGCACAGGAAAAAAAATCCGTAAAAATATTTTTATCTATTTGGTTCATTACGTTGTAATACGACAAGTAATGACTTTTTAAAACGTTTTGTAACACCTAACATCCATCTGTTTAATTTATCTACCATAAAAATTACTAGAATATTTGATAATTTTACTCTTCGCATACTTGGCAATGTCCAACATACTGGACTTAGCAAAAGTGCCGTGTAATTGACAACGGTCAAAACACTGGACATTATACTTTGTAAATGTGTTTTACCCATACATACAACACATTTTTATGTATGATTTACATAAACTACTGCCACATAAGAAATAGTTAGTATGGTGTTGGTGCGACATAAAATAGTAGTAGAAATTAAATTATATAACCAAAAAAATTCCGTACTAAATTATTGCCATGTTTAAGTAAGAAGTATTTTACGTCAAAAATGTGTGAGTTACGTAGGAAGTGGCGCTCGCAATAATTTTCAACTATTTTTTATCGGACTATAACCTATTACATATTTTAACGCTGCATAATACTGTCTTATAAAAAAATATTCGGCGCGAATTTTAAACTACCGGCGGCGGCGGCGGCGCGCTGACTCCTTATGGCGGCGGCGCGCCGCGGCGGCGCGCACGTCTAGTTGGACATTAAAGAAGAACACTTGGACATTATGTGCTATCAAAATCGCTGCAGACTTGTAGAGTTATCTTAGGGTAACGGTAACTCAATAAAACCATACAATTGCGAAGTATGTAAAGCCTGACGAAATCCTTATATAATTCCTTGGCGCAGGTACACCTCGGGCAGAAGCAGTACTCTCGGTGCGCGGCGTGCGCGCGCCGGCTCGCGTCGCCGGCCGCCGCGCGCGCGCACGCCGCCGCCGCGCACGGCGCCGCCTAGCCATTGTAGGAATCGGTTTATTTTATCCCACAGACAAAACATCCTCGAGACTGAGCATAGTCGCGCTACCTCCTCTGCCACGCATACGGTAAATTTACTCCATGTTCGAGTCAAAAGTGTCTTTGTGTGACGTCCGTGAACTCGTTCGTCGTTTGAACGGACCAATCACGGCACGGGATCTCGCTAACCTCGTCCCGCGCACCCCCGCATTTTTGGCAGCATCGATTGCATGAAATAATTGCTCTAAACTCCGTCTAGAGGATTCCTAGTCTATGTTTTATCCTAACGAACATTTGATTTTGTAGAAAGTGTATAGTAAATAAAACGCATTAATTATATATGGTTTTTATTGTAATATACAAACTTGTTATTTTGACACATATGCTTTGAATTCAGTGCGAACGCGACTTCAGAAATAGTTTTTGGTGATACGGCGGCAACGGACAAAAAGTTGATAAAATTCCAGGAAAACTTCACAGGAAACAAGGAAAATTTTATTGTGGAAACGGAAGTTTCGATTCCATACATAAATATGAGAAGTCTTCGGAGTGGTTATAGGTGTATAGGGAGAAAAAAGCGATGGATGGATGGTGTGAATGACGATATGAGAAAACAAAGGAGTGTGCTGAGGGGACGAAAGATAGAGAAGAATGAAAGAGAAAAACATGTTGTGCCGACCCCACATAAGGCACTTGTCCCACCGCCGACGATGAGCGATAAGCGAGTAGAACGATAAACTAGAAACGAGTGGGCGAGCGGCGAGAAGCGAGTGCCCAATACTCCAATAGTTTTGTCGCTCGGCTATAGGCGAGTGTTCGAGTGCGACGGGCTATTACTCGCGTCACTCGCTCGGGCGGTGCAGCGTAGCCGAACACGCAGACTGACTGGTCTCGCAGCTTGAGTTCTGACTACGAAGAGAGCCAGTACCGCTGAGCTAGTTTTATCTTATCGCGGCGACAAACTAGTAGAGCGAGTGCTCTCGCCGGCAGTGTGAACAGCCAGTGATGAACTATTAATGTATGTGTCTCTTTTACTAACACAGGATCCTAATCTTTTGTTCGTTTCTTGGGCGAGAAAATCGCCGATGGTTAATCGCTTACTCGCTCTTGGTGGGACAAGTGCCTAACGTGGGATATGGGTAAGGGGAGGGACAAGAATACAAGTGTATAGGGAGAGGAAAGCAGAGATGAAGTTGCGGAAAAATTATAGTAGTAAATAACTTCGTATTCTCTGCCTAAGTAACACATAAAAGAAAGAAATAAAATGCATTATTATTATTGTTTTTTATTATCAAAATAACAAGTTAGTCTAAGGTTATTTGTACTCGGTTCAAAGACTTCAGAAGTGGGATACTTTCGTGATATATATTGGCAACAATGGCGACGAGGTAAAAAAAGATGTCTTAATATATTTCCTCAGTTACTATTTCTTCTATAATCTCTTCTATCTGTTCATCTTGTGAACTTGTCTGTGTCTCCTCTGTAGCCTCTTCTATAGTATATTGCTGTGGTTTCTTCTTCCTCGGAGCGCGTTTAGGCCACGGCTCGCCGTTGTGGACGGTGCGGACGTGCATCTTCATGGTGTACGGTGTTGTGAACACGCGACCGCAGATATCACAATCAGAATTCTTGCGGATGCCCATGTGCACCTGGACGAGAGAGAAAAACTCATGTCAAAGGGCCTATCACGAGTGAGCCGCGACCTTAGAGCATGCAGTAACTGAGTAGCCTTTCATTAATTTACCCCTGTGTCAAAACTCTTGCACAACGTGCAAAAAATAGTATAGACATTTTCATGATTTATTATAATATCGCATTAGGTTGCTTTTCAAGGTGAAGGGGAGGTTGCATAGCTCGCACTTGAAGGGTTTCACCCCGGTGTGCACTCTCATGTGGCCCTACATATAATGGTACTTACGATGCGGACATGTCGCATTAGGTTACTTTTCAAGGTGAAGGGGAGGTCGCATAAATCGCACTTGAAGGGTTTCACCCCGGTGTGCACTTTCATGTGGCCCTACTTATAATGGTACTTACGATGCGGACATGTCGCATTAGGTTGCTATTCAAGGTGAAGGGGAGGTTGCCCAGCTCGCACTTGTAGGGTTTCACCCCGGTGTGCACTCTCATGTGGCCCTACATATAATGGTACTTACGATGCGGCCATGTCGCATTCGGTTGCATTTCAAGGTGAAGGGGACGTTGCACAGCTCGCACTTGTAGGGCTTCACCCCGGTGTGCACTCTCATGTGGCCCTACATATAATGGTACTTACGATGCGGACATGTCGCATTCGGTTGCTTTTCACTGTTAAGGGGAGGTCGCATAGCTCGCACTTGAAGGGTTTCACCCCGGTGTGCACTCTCATGTGGCCCTACATATAATGGTACTTACGATGCGGATATGTCGCATTCGGTTGCTTTTCAAGGTGAAGTGTAGGTTGCACAGCTCGCACTTGTAAGGCTTCTCCCCGGAGTGCACTTTCATGTGTGTCTGCACACAAACAAAAACAATAAGTCCTATCCCCTCCTAGACGACCATCTCACGCTAAAATTTGCGTTTACAGCTTTTAAAATGGGTCTCCATTATTTAATAACACTTTTATAACATAATAAAACACACCTCATTATTCATAAAACTTTACGGGCCTGATTTAGTTAAATTATGTTTCTTACAAATACATAATGACAGATAAAGAGAGACCAACGATTATTATCTAATTGAGGTTTGTGTTTATAAATAAGGGGTTAAAAATATTAGTTGGGCAAAATATTGGCTAGTCCTCTGGTCACCGGAAGCCTCTATAAGGCGCTTTGACAGCTCCTCATAGAGGCGACGCGCGCTAGGTCCCCATGGCTCCAAAGTTTCCACACCATACATCGCAAAAAGTTTAAAAAATATACATTCACACACTTCTGTCAGGAGAAGAAAACTAGAGCTTCGGGCTTTCTCGGCTCCGTTCGGCTCAGCATTGCTCCGAGCAATTAATATTGCTGGCACAACTTGACGTCCCGTTGCGTGCACGACCACAGATAAGATAATAACTTGAATTTTGACAACCCTAAATAGCCGAAATTGATTGTGCCATACATTAGAAAGGGACAGCATGATTCGTCCCTGAATCGCTGTCAAACTTCTGTTATGTAGGAAGTTTGCTTTCTGTACGGTAGTAATCTTACTTATTCTGTGGCCTGGGCTATCAAAATCGCTGCCAACTTAGCTTGGTCTAAAAAAAAAAAAACCGGACAAGTGCGAGTCGAACTCGCCCACCGAGGGTTCCGTACTTTTTAGTATTTGTTATAGCGGCAACAGAAATACATCATCTGTGAAAATTTCAACGGTCTAGCTAGCTGTCTGTTCGTGAGATACAGCCTGGTGACAGACGGACGGACGGACAGCGGAGTCTTAGTAATAGGGTACCGTTTTACCCTTTGGGTACGGAACCCTAAAAAAGGAATACGTTACCACTAATTTAGCTTTCAAGTCGAAGCGCTTCGGGCAATGGTCGCAGGCGAATGGCCTCTCCCCCGTGTGCCTCCTCAGGTGATTGCGGAGTTGGAAGGAGTTCTACACAAACAAACATTAACTTTATTATTTTGTAATAAGAAGATAAAAACGACTCTAGTTTTCAATCCAAAATCACCTACTACTCAGGAAGACGACTCTTATAAAACCCAAACTCGATGAGGTTATTCGTTAAGCTTTGGTTACCTAGGAAAGCGGTGCCGTCGTATAGCGGACGCAAAAAGACGGCCATCTTTACGGTGACGATATGTGGAAAGTTCTACGGCGCCATAACACACCGTTAGCCACGAAGGTCAAACGAAACGTATCCAGGAGAGAAAATGGACGACCTTCATTTAGCTTATATAAATTACTTGAAGGATGAACTATCATCAGAAGAGGAAAATAATCGTAGTGCGAAAGATCATTTATTCATATCTCCTGGTACAGGGGCCTATTTCTCGTACGTTACAAGTCTTGTAATACAAGTGTGTATCTATGGTAACGCTTGTATTTCAATATTTTTTACAAGTTTCCGTTTCACGTAAATGTATAATTGTTACAAGAGCGGGGATAAAAGAGTTTTCACAAGTGTTGTTGTTTCACAAGTTGACAAACACTAGTAGATATTATATACTAAAATAGTAATTTCGTTTCTCAAAAGCTGTACTTTATACTTGTAGCTTGTGACTTATCACGAAATAATGAGGAGTCTCTATAAACTGCTAATATGCGTTTTTGGTAAAAATCGATTAATAAATAAATGAACATATTGCATTTTTAAGATCTCAAACGTGTAAGTTTTGAATGCACTTCGTTAAAATCAGTAATATTATTTAAATTTAGCTTTTATTCTCCAAAAAAAACAGTAAACTCATTCGTATGAAATTATTATAATTGGGAAAGAACCAGTAAATGACCAATAACATAATAATTTTGTAACGAATTCACCCGTATTATAAAAAAAAACTGACCCACCCTGAAGCTTGTAAACATTCATAGAGTGACTGACGAAACTGAGTTTGATTTTACACTTGTAATTGATAATATTGAGAAACGCTTTTCATTACTACTTGTATTATTATACGCTTGTATATTCCGAAAACACAAGTCAGCCATTTTATTTTCCTCTTATTAAGATTATGATGCATAATAGTGACATTGACATTAAGATAACATTTATAATGGCCATTGCATTTCCTTTTTGCATAGTAAACAAACCTATTTTCTAACTTTAGACAGCCGCCTTGTAGCACTTGTAGTAATCATTCCTACGAGAAACAGAATTAAAACACACTTGTACAATGAAATTTTAAATGTAAGCTTGTAGACTTGTGAACTTGTAACGTACGAGAAATAGGCCCCAGGAGGTGCATTTGAGATTTTAGTACAAATGGCTTCACCGCTATCAAATAAAACGTTTACGAAACTATCCGTCGACGGCCGTCATGCAAATGATATTCAAAACCACACAGCAGCTTTCGCAGGCGTATGGTTAAACACATACACCTGAGAAAGCTGGCTCTCAAAATAAAAAAAAAAAAACGTCTGCTCACCGCGAACATCTTCCCGCAGTGCTCGCAGCACTTATTACATTTGTCTTTCTGTATACTTTTAATCACATATGTATCCAATATGTCCAATAATAAACGGGATTCAAAATATTAAAATACATACAGCAGCTTTCGCAGGCGTATGGTTAAACACATACACCTGAGAAAGCTGGCTCTCAAAATGAAGAAAAACGTCTGCTCACCGCGAACATTTTCCCGCAGTGCTCACAGCACTTGTTATATTTGTCTTTCTGTATACTTTTAATAAAATATGTATACAATATGTTCAATAATAAACGGATTCAAAATATTCAAATACACACAGCAGATTTCGCAGGCGTATGTTTAAACACATACACCTGAGAACACTAGCTCCCAAAATGAAAAATAAAACTGCTCACCGCAAACAATTTGCCACAGTGCTCGCAGCACTGATTATATTTGTGTTTCTGTATTGGCTTCGCCGGGTACCGGTACCGGTACCGGTAGGGCGGCTCCTGGCCCAGGGCCAGCGCGCGAAGATTCGCGGCCTTCTCCTTCGCGTTTCTGGAGTCGCCTTTACCGAGATGCTTGCGGGCTATGTGCACGTCGTATGACTCCGCGTTCAGGAATGTCGAGTTGCACTGAAAAGGGGGAAATTAAAAAGTTGCTGTGGTCATCGACAATTTTGACATATTTCTTTTGTAATTGTTATAGCGCTATCTTATTTGTGATGTGTAATTAAGTATTATCCATTTTCATATGTACGTATTATGAGACTCCATTAAAATAGTAAAAGTATATTCTGTTGTTTTAATAAGTCCAGGTATAATACTAATTATTTATTTAACGTTATTTGCACAAAAGAAAATTGGTTATAGCAAATACACTAACCACTTCGCAGCTCGGGTGCTCCGCGTCCGCATGTTACTTCAGTGCGTCCTCACTACCGAAGCTGTCCCCGCACTGTACGCACGGCCTCATCGCAGCATGACCCCCGACGCCATCTTAACAGCACACACTACATACTAACCACTTCGCAGCTCGGGTGCTCCGCGTCCGCATGTTCCTTCAGTGCGTCCTCACTACCGAAGCTGTCCCCGCTCTGCACGCACGGCCTCATCGCAGCATGATCCCCGACGCCATCTTGACAGCACACACTACATACTAACCACTTCGCAGCTCGGGTGCTCCGCGTCCGCATGTTCCTTCAGTGCGTCCTCACTACCGAAGCTGTCCCCGCTCTGCACGCACGGCCTCATCGCAGCATGATCCCCGACGCCATCTTGACAGCACACACTACATACTAACCACTTCGCAGCTCGGGTGTTCCGCGTCCGCATGTTCCTTCAGTGCGTCCTCACTACCGAAGCTGTCCCCGCTCTGCACGCACGGCCTCATCGCAGCATGATCCCCGACGCCATCTTGACAGCACACACTACATACTAACCACTTCGCAGCTCGGGTGCTCCGCGTCCGCATGTTCCTTCAGTGCGTCCTCACTACCGAAGCTGTCCCCGCTCTGCACGCACGGCCTCATCGCAGCATGATCCCCGACGCCATCTTGACAGCACACACTACATACTAACCACTTCGCAGCTCGGGTGTTCCGCGTCCGCATGTTCCTTCAGTGCGTCCTCACTACCGAAGCTGTCCCCGCTCTGCACGCACGGCCTCATCGCAGCATGATCCCCGACGCCATCTTGACAGCACACACTACATACTAACCACTTCGCAGCTCGGGTGCTCCGCGTCCGCATGTTCCTTCAGTGCGTCCTCACTACCGAAGTTGTCCCCGCACTGCACGCACGGCCTCATCGTAGCATGTTCGCCGCCATCTTTATGGACCCCGGCTTCCTGGTGCTTCTTCAAGGCGTCTTCGCTTATGAACGTCACTGAGCATGTCTTGCATTCGCGATACTTTTTTCTCAGCTGGCAACAAAATTTTACTCTGACAAAGGGAATTAAGAAGACATACAGGGTGTCCCATAAGTGACACGTCACAGTGACACTGGAGGTAGACCAGGCCAAGAGGACCCAAGCCAACTTAACATGACCCCAGTAAAAGTGGCACGGTTTTCGAGTTATTGCCAAATTAAGGTTCTTCAAGAATTTTGACCGTTTTTAACATTGTAGTGTAAACATTCATCTTACGATGGTGGAACTTCACATGTGTGTACATATGTATGTAGTGAATAATTATTTTCCACCGTATTTCCACGGAAACGTACGAACGTGTCTTCCTATTTCAGTCAGTCTCGGTACAAAAAGTACTGATGTAGACAAATACGAACGTTTTCGAGAAAATACGATGGAAAACAATTACGCACTACATGATTGTGTACTCAATGTACTGTAAATTTCTTGCATTGCATATTTCTACAAGATCACAATATAAGTAAATCAACACTCGATGGCTGCCTCTATCCGAATGCTCATCCGCACCGCGTTCCATTTGACAGCGGGCTCATATTCTAAATTTAAATATCGTGACTAGCCGGTCATAGATTAAAAAACCGGTCAAGTGCGAGTTGGAGTCGCGTTCCAAGGGTTCCGAACATAACTCACGCTTGACTGCATTTTAATAGGTTTTCCTGCCATCTATGGGTAAAGTAATATATTATGTATTTTTTTCAAAATTTTAGACTCAGATGTTTCAGAGATAAAGGGGGGGGGGGGGGGATGGTCGAACAGACAGACAGACGCACGAGTGATCCTATAAGGGTTCCGTTTTTTCCTTTTGAGGTACGGAACCCTAAAAAGGCTGTAAAGGTTGCAAACCTTTACAGTACTCACCTTTAGCACACCGTGCTCGTACGACTTGTGCATGCTGAGGCCCATCTGGTTGATAAAGGTCTCTCCACACATGTCGCACGCCACGTTCAGCGTCTTGTGGCGCAGGCGCACGTGGCCGAGGTACGTGGACTGCTTCCTGGTGAACAATGCCACAGAATATAAATATTTACGATACAAGTGCGGAAAAGAGGAGATTCGAGCGAGTGAAGATAAATTAAAACACGACCGGAGTGTTTTAAATCGACACGAGTTGCGAATTGACACTCAATGGTATTGTATTCTTGAGACTCTTTGACTAACTCAGTAAACTAGCTCAGTTCAAAAGATTTACACTAGAGATGCACCGGATATCCGGTTACAATCCGGTATCCGGCCTATCCGGCATTATTTTACTATCCGGCCGGATACCGGATAGTGACATACTATCCGGTCGGATACCGGATAGTAACATTGATTGATTTCGGAGTAAACAAATTGGATTTAAGAAACACACGGTCATAATCGTTTATTATTTTAAAACAATTTAATAATTCCATTGACCTGCACGCGCACTCATTTTGAACCTAGAAATGAGACCGCGCGAACGTGCACTATGAAACAGGTCAAACCTGCAAAATGCGCACCTGAAAAACCGAAATGTAGGTATAGTTCCGCTGGCCGAATATCCGGCGGCCGGATACCGGATATTCGGCTAATGGTCAGGCCGAATATCCGGTATCCCGTATCCGGCCAAACAATTATCCGTTGCATCTCTAATTTACACTATATCTAGTACAATTATTTATTCTGTGACGCAGGTTACCTGAACTCTTTCCCGCAGTACTTGCACCTGTATATCTTGCCGGCGTGAAACAAGTGGTGCAGCCGCGCCTGGTGCCTGCGACACAGGTTTCAATATTCATTACTATAGTTCGTTTTTAGGGTTCCGTACCTCAAAAGGAAAAAACGGAACCCTTATAGGATCACTCGTGCGTCTGTCCTTCGGTCACAGCCTATTTTCTCGGAAACTACTGGACCAATGAAGTTGAAATTTGGTACACATATGTAAATTAGTGACCCAAAGATGGACATATTTTTTTTTATAATTTTAAAAATACATAGGTTCGAAATTATTTATGAAAATAAGCGAAGAATGACCATTCCCCCCCCCCCCCCCCCCCCCTCTTTATCACCGAAACTACTGGGTCTAAAATTTAGAAAAAACTACACATAATAGTTCTTTACCTATAGATGACAGGAAAACCTATTAGAAATGTGCAGTCAAGCGTGAGTCGGATTTATGTACGGAACCCTAGAAACGCAAGTCTGACTCGCACTTGGCCGGTTTTTTTAGCATTAGAAATAAGGTAAACAATCTTGATGTGTATTTTAATTGATAAACACATTTTAACAATAAGTTACGGCAAATATGTAACAATTATTAATCTAATACGATCATTTATATTCGTCTGCTTTCATAAGTAATAGTTACTGATTTAAAAAAAAGCGTTTTTCAATTAAAAGATGTGTCAAGATCGCTTGCCTTCTTTCAAGTTCATTCTGATGCTAAAAAAACGAACTATATCATAGAGAAATATACATATCTTCAAACTTCAACATTTGTTCAGCAAATAGGCCACAAGAGCACTTTTACACGTCAACATTGAATTTACATACAGGCAAAAATAATAACAATACATCAATATTTTTTTTGAATACAACTATAACTGCAACTACCAATTTTATTCAAACTAACGTTAATTACTTAGAGATGTATGGTGTCTTAATGTCGAATCACGTAAAAAAACTATAATAATAATACAGGGTGTAACTGACCATGGGGCTTTAAATCCAGGGCTCGATTCTACTCACTAAACTGAGTTATTTTTATTATGGCACCAAGCCGAAATCCCGAAAAAATTTTTTACTTTTTCATACATTTTGGCTGATCAGATGTCGACGTTTTCTATGGAAAAGCCAAAATTTTTTCCCCGATTTTAGGGTTGGTCCCATAGTAAAAGTAACTCAGTTTAGCGAGTAAAATCAAGCCCTGGAATTAAAGCCCCATGGTCAGACACATTAGACACATACTGTATAAAAAAAATACAGATACAAAACACAAACAAAATCTATAATATTTAGAGGTGTAAATGTCTCTAGGTGTCAGAACTATAAGATTATATAGTTTATCAAATTATCCTTAGAGATGTATAGAGTCTCCAAGAGTCAAAATCCTGTATAATTAACACATTCATTAAGAGAAATAAACATAGTACAAACAAGTAAAGAAAGAGTGGTAACTCAATTCAACAGTTCTCTTACCAAAACGCAAGTTACTTCGTAGTCGACATCTAACGTCAAGGGGCTATTCATAAATTACGTCATTTCAAATTAGAGGGGGGGGGGGGGGTCTGGACATCGGACGACGGTAGCATGAAGTAGGAGGAAATGGGGTCATTTGAAGCATGATTTTTGGATGATTATAGGGGGGGGGGGGTCAAAAATCGTCAAAAATCGATGACGTAATTTATGGACAGCCCCCAAGTAGTGGAACTATCAGTACTGCTACTTGACACCAGATGTCACAAATGTCGGTACTAACGAAGAATGTGCTAAAACAATTTACAACTAATTTTACAAGCGGAAGGAGTTGAAAAATAGAGTTCCAGTGAACCTGACCTGATCCGGTTATATTAGTTGAAAATTTTTGAGCATTAAGAGTTTTGGTTTACCGCGACATCTATTGTCAAGTAGCGGCACTGATAATTCCGCTACTCGATGCTAGATGTCGACTACGAAAATAATAGACGTTTTGATACCAAAACTGATGTATGGAGTGACCATTCTATGCTTACTATATTTCTCTATAACAATAGACATGAATGTTTTTTTTTTATAAAATTTCTGTAAAGTTATGTACTCACTGAGTATAATTGCATGAATTCTATAGTAATTTAAATTGTATTTTTCTTAATTACTCGTAATGCATGTTAATTATAAGATGTAATAATGTTTTGAAAAGATGTGTCCCGCCGAGTTTGTTGCCAGACCCATATTGGGATACCCTCCTCCAATTGTGGGGGTGGGGAGGTGTAGGGTTGGAGCCGGTATAGCTTTATTTGACGTTCATAAGCGCATTGTAATATGCCTACTTGAATAAACAATTTTTTATCTTTATCTAATGTTTTCAACTCAGTGAAGCGTTTTACACATCTCTATGGTTCGTTTTTTTAGCATTAGAAATATGGTAAACAATCTCGATGTGTTTTTTAATTGAAAAACACATTTTAAAAATAAGTAACGGCAAATATGTAACAATTATGAATCTAATACGATCATTTATATTCTTCCGCTTTCATAAGTAATAGTTTTTGATTTTTAAAAAGCGTTTTTCAATTAAAAGACATGTTAAGATCGCTTACCTTCTTGCATGTTCTTTCTAATGCTAAAAAAAACGAACTATAGTATACATACCTCGTCCGGGACACGAACCCGCACTCCCTGCACACATACTTGATCCTGTGCGTGTCGTAGTGCATCCACAGTTTGCCTTTCCTGCTAAAACGAATCGTGCACACGGGACACTTATGTTGTCCTTTCTGAAAAACAAGGCCAAGTTCGAGTCGGAAGTATAAAAAAAAACAACGGGTTGCACTCCGGGAGTGCCGGCAGAAGTGAAAACTCAACGACATTGTAACTCAAAATATTAATAACAGCGCCATCTAGTGCAAAATGTCTGCAGCACTATGTATAATTGAGGTTAACGCCATCTAGCGTTTTTTCGTCGCATTACATGAAACCCCTAAGCACATCACTGTGAGTACAGTCAACAACAGAGCTATGAATACAGGCAAAGTGCCAAAAATATGTATACACGACCTTAATGTACAGGCAATAAAGTACTGTATACATATTTTTGACACTTTGCCTGTATTCATAGCTCTGTTGTTGACTGTACCACAGTTATATTAATACCAGTTTCAGACAAAACTCTCTAGATGGCATTTAAATGAAAAACAATGACATTGTCCGTCACACGTGACGTCACGCAAGCGCCCTACACCGCCTAAACGAAACAGCAGGCTCAGGCATACATTTTCGCCGCGCAGTAGAAAGAGAGGGTTACGCCTTACGCTGTTTCGAGTTTAATATTTTTTCCCCACCTCAAAAAGTGCACAGCGCCGCTAAAGAAGTTTTCACTTCAAAAAAATGTTTGTTTTTATATTACATATTTCCTCTCAGAATCAACCCGCCAATTCTTGGGATTAGTTGCCAAAGCGGACCCCGGGCTCTCATGAGCCGTGGCTAAAAGCCGGGACAGTCGCCATGAGATATATCGGAGCTGCTGGGATGCTCGGGCACCAGTCTTTCTCGCTATATCGTAAATCCGTAAGGAATTCGTATAGGAGGTGCAAGCGCATATTGCTTGCCTTTAAGCCGCGTCTCGATATCGCGCGGCGGCCGCGCGAGCATTGTTCGACCGCGGCAAACCTGTATTTTGGCTCGCGAGCCAATTTTGGCACCATCTTGAACTATAGCGCGGCAGGCGATCCGACGATCGACCACATTATATAACAAAAATAAATTATTCGGAACGAAGTATAGCCAAATAGAAAAATGATCTGTTGCGATAATCACTACATTTACTGTTCCATAGAAACTGTTTAAGGCCGTATAATTTAATTAAAGTACGACACTTTTCATTATCCATGTATGCGGCCGCGCGAGCCAACTGAAATATATACACATCCGTCCCAACTGCGCGCGAACATTCCTTTGCCGCGCGTCGAAAAACCGACAATGAATGGTTCTATGCGCGGCGCACGGCTCGCGCGCCAATGATCGAGTTGGCGCGCGGCAGCCCGGTATCCATTGCGCGCGGCTGCCGCGCGACCCAATGTTCGATAGTTTGCCGCGCGATATGGAGACGGGGCTTTAGAGTTGGTCAAAGACGCCTAGTCTTAGTGAGATGGCATATAGTCGAGAAATCGGGCCTGGTTCCACCGTGGCGGGGTGGCCAAGGGGTTCAAGGCGTTAGCCCGGATTGCTAAAGACGACGGTTCGAATCCGGCCTTCACCACTGGAGGGCTTCGTCACTTCTTTAATATATGACATCTATTTCAGTTTATAATAGGTGTTCAGATATTACTGAGCACCGTGGCCGCTCCGATGTATCTGAAGGCGACTGGAAATCGCGAGGCAGATGATCTTACCCTGTCATGTTTGAGTTTGTGGTGCCTGTAGGTGTCATAGGACCTGAAGTGCCTCCCGCAGGGCTCGCACGGGTGAGGTGAACTTTTGTACTCCTCGGTGTCCCGGCGAGCCTGTATCTCGGCCATCTGCTCCTCCTGTGGTCAAACATGACTAATCATTTTATGATAATACTAGCTTTTGCCAGCGACTTCGTCTGCGTGGAGTTAGTAATTTGGGTAGCTTATTTTTTATCCAATCTGCTTTTTATCGATTCCCCATACAAACTTCCACCCCTCTTTTCACCCCCTTAAACCCCCTTATGATTTCTGTGATAAAAACTACCCTATGTCCTTCCTCGGGACAAACTATCGCCATACCAAATTTCAACTAAATCGGTTCAGCGGTTTAAGCGTGAAGAGGTAACAGACACACAGACACACTTTCGCATTTATAATATTAATTAATAATTATAGTATGGATTGATAATTTTTTCTTCTTTGGGGAACTGATTTTACAATTTAAGTAAAACAATATACGTACAAGTATGACTGTTACTGTACGGGTCAATCGTTTTTACAATAATCAATATAAATCAATAGTTTTAATAATTTAACTAAAATTATATTTTATTTGTATATCTGTACTAATATATTTATTTGTATAGCTTATAGTTGCACTCTCTCGGACGGGTCTCCACGGTAAACCAGCGTCGGGGACCTCAAAGGTTCCTTGACATGATGCTGAGTGGAGACCATTTCAGAAACGCTTTATAACAAATCTAAAGTCTATTTTCTACATTTCCTAGTATGAGCATAAAATGTCATTTCATAGTATGAAATGTCATTTTAGTCTACCGAATAAAAATATTGCCTTATGTCAGTGTTATTAGTTAAGTTTAAATTTAAGCGTTTTTGAATTAGGCATCTTCTATTCTATTCTATTCTATAATTATAAGAGGCACAAGAGCGGGATCGCCTGATGGTAAGCGATTGCCGTCGCCCATGGAGAGTCGCAACACCAGAGGGGTTATGGGACCAACACTGAAATCGCGAAAAAATTGTACATTACGATACAAGTGCGAAAAATAGGAAATTATTATAAATATTATTATAGGACATTTATTACACAAATTGACTAAGCCCCACGGTAAGCTCAAGAAGGCTTGTGTTGTGGGTACTGAGACAACGATATATTATTATATAATATATAAATACTTAAATACATAGAAAACAACCATGACTCAGGAACAAATATCTGTATCATCATACAAATAAATGCCCTTACCAGGATTCGAACCCGGGACCATCGGCTTCATAGGCAGGGTCACTACCACTAGGCCAGACCGGTCGTCATTTACGAAATACTTGAATTACGAAACACGAACGAAGGGACTATTTTAAATCGACACGAGTTGCGAATTAACTTTTCGCAGGTGTATTGTGCAACGTTTTATAGTACCCTTAAATTTTTAGGGTTCCGTACCCAAAGGGTAAAAACGGGACCCTATTACTAAGACTCCACTGCCCGTCCGTCCGTCTGTCACCAGGCTGTATCTCATGAACCGTGATAGCTAGGCAGTTGAAATTTTCACAGATGATGTATTTCTGTTGCCGCTATAACAACAAATACTAAAAAGTACGGAACCCTCGGTGGGCGAGTCCGACTCGCACTTGTCCGGTTTTTTTGACATACGCATGTACGAGTATATTGCTAGTTACCGCACTAGGGCGTAAATTAGCGCCATATGTACTGTAAAAAATATTAATTCATACATTTACATTCATTATTTATTTCATAACGAACTAACCACACGTTTACTAACCAACAATGTTTTATGGAATTTAATATTCGGAAATAAATAAATATTAGGGGACATCTTACACAGATCAACCTAGCTAGCTAGCCTCAAGCTATAAAGCAAAGCAATGCTAGGCGACGATATACATACTTATATACATAAATATATACTTATATACGTAGGAAACACCCATGACTCAGAAACAAATATTTGTGTTCTGACACAAATAAATTCCCTTACCGGGATTCGAACCCTGGACCATTGGGGTCACAAGCACTACCCACTAGGCCAGACCGGTCGTCATAAAATGTTCTTTTTTTTTGGCTGCTCAGATGTCGATACTGTGTGTGCCTTAAGTGCTTTCATTATACATAGATATTAATTTGTAGATTCTTACATGCGTTAATATTTCAACGTCCACGTTACAGTCTATTTTAAATTCTTCCAAATCCACTGTTGGCAAAAACCCGTCCTCTGCAGACCTCAACTTCTTCTTTCTTCTTCTATCTGCATTATCAAATTCATCTTCTGTATAATTATTATTTCTCTGTCTTTTGATTTGCACAGATGTATTTACATTTCTGTTCCTTATCTCAATCTTATCAATGGTAACTTTTTCTACATTATCTTCATTTACGCCACTATTGGCTTCATTTCTTAATGCTGTATTATCATAAATATCATCTTCAAACGTATCAAGATATTCAACATCAAACATGTCATCAGTCTCATTTAATCTATTATCTGTATCATTTTTTACAACATTGATCTTTATCTCATTTTCGTTGTAACTCTGTATTTCCATAAATAATGCTTTTTTTAATTCATCAGTTGCTATAGGTTGTTCTATAACAAGCGGCGTGGCTAGTCCGTCTATACTGTCAATCTCGATGTTAGTTCGAGTCAGGTCAACCAGTCGGTTGGTTAAGCGGTCCATGGCACGAACGGAGTCTATAGTCAACTAGAAAAAAATAAAAATAATAGTGCATTACAAAAAAAGGTGGGATACTCGTATAAGAAATAGCCAAATAGGGATATAATAAATAAGGCAATTGTCTCGCGCGTATGCTTGCTATGTGTGGACTGTGGACCTGGCTGATGGCTCATTATAGGAATTTTCAGTATTGCTCATGTATTGAACAAATAGTGTAAAAGAATTTACAATGTTGATATTGTTGATATCCAGGGAGGAAAACGGGGACTATGTTATGTAATCTTTCCTCTGAAGTGAGAATAGGGTATTTGACTGTATTTAAAATAAAGTATTTTACACCATGCATGAAATAAAGCACAAGATAATTAATAGAGAAACGTAGACAGCAGTTATGTTTAGGCACAATTTCTCCGCTCTCACAATTTCGGCTGGACCAGAGGCACGAGAAGATAAATTCTATCAAAGTCAAGAGAGAATACTTAATGGAAGACCTCTCAAAACCCTGAAAAGACATAACATCTGAATACGGCTAAAACAGCCGATTGCAGATAAAATGAGAGAAAATAAAAACAATTTCTCCGCAATTTCTATTTTAAAACCCGTATAAAACCATAAAGAGAAGGTTATTTGATTGTGACTACACATCCTAGTGTTTCATATAAAATTCCTAGAAGCAAAATCGTTTTTACAGTTCGAAAAAAGGAAGTGATTTGACTAGTAGTCAAATACCCTATGGTTGTAAACCAACTGATGTAACTATAGTGTGTCCAGGCCTAAAAAGTATCCTTACTTCTCCCTTCAAAGGTAGTATTAACTCGTTGGCCCGAAGACACTTGGCTCTGAACGCAGCGCAGCGCTGCATGAAGGCAGCGCACCAAACGCACAAGTGCAGCGGAAGCTTGTCCTTCTCACTTACCTAAAAAGGTAGAAATTGCAACTGTGAATTGTTTCTTAACCTCTAGCCCACAGACCTATAAAAAGGTCTCCCATCTCATTCTAATTTAAAACTTTATTTTGACAAATCAAAATTGCATTTGACTTGGCTAGTTTTGACGTCTGGGCCGGTAGAGGTAGGAGGCAATGCATATTGGGTTATTAAATTAAATTAAACTTATTAAAGACCAACAAAGGATCAATTTCGTTAGTGACATATTTTAATCTTACAACTAATGTTAGTAGGTACAAACACAAACTTATTAACGGGTACCTAATGATTCTCCGATAAACTTTTAGCAGATCATCGATTCGCCGACAACGATTCGCCGAACATCGTTTCGCAGAGTCATTTATTTGTCAATGTAACTTCTGGTCAACTAACGTTACGTAGACTCTTGGTTCACATACCGTTCAGTTTGCTTCTGTGTAAATTCGCAGAACGATTATTGGACGATTTCCATTTGGCAGAGTAATCGTTTCGTTTAAGAAATGTTTAGTCGAATAACGTTTCACATTTTACATATAAGTCGTTATTTTCGAAACAAAAGAATGAAATAAAATATTATCATTTTTTAAGTAAATGCGTTAAGTATGTGTATATAAAGTTACGAAGAAGTTAGCGAATATGTAGTGTCAAACTCGTGGTAAGGCTACAGTTGCACTTCATGAAATTGGTGGATTTCAGGAGGAAATGCTTGAGTTACTTTAGAAAATACCGAAATCATAATGCCTTTAAAAATTTAGGGGTTCCGATCAGATCAGAACTAAAATTATTATGGGAATACCTCGCGGGTAACTTTTTTCAAACAAAAAAAGAATAACTCAAATCGGACCATGGGTGCTGGAGTAATCGCTAAACATACTACTTTAAAAAAATCATCATCATTATCATCAACAATCATCATCATCAGGTGCACTTCATCAATAATTGAAATCTCACCTTATTTTATAATTTTTTTTAGCATTAGAGAGAAGGTAAGCGACGTTGACATGTCTTTTAATTGAAAAACGCTTTTTAAAAATCAGTAACTAAGTATTACTTATGAAAGCAGAAGAATATAAATGATCGTATTAGATTCGTGAATGTTACATGTTTGCTATGACTTATTTTTAAAAAGAGTTTTTCAATTAAAAGACACGTCAAGATTGTTTACCTTTTTTCTAATGCTAAAAAAACGAACATTCAATATTAATGCCAAATGAACATTCGACCTATTGTGTTTCGACCAATGGTTTCTCGGGTAATTATGTCAGTTACTAAATGATTATTCTACGAATAGTAAATATGCGTATCAATGTTCTGCTTATTGACTACTCTCGCAAACGACTATTATGCGTAACGAGATTCGGCGAATCGTTACTCTGCCAAACAACCCGTCTGCGAATCGTTGTCGGCGAAACAAAAATCGGCGTATTTTTTTTCGGAATATCAATAGGGCACCCTTATTAACTAACTAATAGACCGGGAGACAGTGACACATTTTACTGGATCATTTGTACCAGTATGGCGGTTCGTCAGGGGTCTAAGTACGTAATGAAGGAAAGAAAAATGATGGTCATAGCGCTGGTACCGGCGGCCCAATCGCGTGGGCGTTAGTCGAACGTGTCGGATAAAATACGAGTGTCGAACGATTTGTTCCACAAAAATCCTCGTATTTTCCGATAGTCCATAAAAAAGAAGTAGGCGGTAGCGAAATGCCATACTACTCCGGTGTGACTTACAGCCCGCCATACTGAGGCGAACACATTAATTAAAAAAAAACAATTCAATCATTTGTGCCAAGCTAATTTTTGCACAGGTGATCATCGTCGAGCAGCCATTCATGGACATCACCATGCCATACTTTTCGGATGGTTCCAAATGGCCGCCATATCGCCGCAAGGGAGTTAATTTTTTTTTTGCTAAACGATTTGTACACGTGGTTATGTGGGGGAGGGGGGTAGCCAAAAACCTCACCAAGATCACCAAGCGGGAGGAGGGGTCAAAAAGTAGGCGAAAACACCTCGCGTGATTTGTGCACAACACCTGATAGCACTTCTGAACGGAAAATAAACTTTCTAAAAACCTGAAGTTTGGCAGCAATTCAGGGACAAATCATGCTGTCCCTTTCTAATGTATGGCACTATCCCTTCCGGCTATTTAGGGTTGTCAATTCAAGTCATTATCTTATCCGTGGTTGTGCATGCAAAGGGAGGTCATGTTGTCAACCCTAATAATTGCTTAGATCAATGCTGAGCCGAGAATGGCCGAAAGGAACAGTCTCGCCCCCCTGGTTATGTTACAAATATTATTAAATGATATTATAAATATTGTATTGACTCTGGAATACCTATTGATAGAACATCAATGCAATATTATTAATGTTTGCTACCAAAAGGTGGTCTTGAAGACATTAATACTGCCTGTTGTTTACCTCTTCTTGTTGTTTTTGTATTGAGGTGTACAATGAAGAGTAATTGTATTACTATTTACAACACTATAAATGTATAAATGTTACATACACTGTACTCAACTTACAGTGCAAACAATTTTATTTTCTATTACAGTGGAATCCGTTTTTTATGACTCTGCTTATACTGACCAACCGCTTACTATGACGCAATTACTGTGAGAAGTTTGGTTTACATATGAAATTCTTTGTGACAAAGTCCTATGAATACTATTTTTATGGAATTATGGACGGTAGTACTGACAAATTCACTGGTTTTTCGTGGCTATCCCCACATCATTCCCTGCGAGGATGTTTGGTGTGTGCGTGGCATTTAAGTTATTTTAGTTTTGATTCTCCGTGAAAGTTGATGATTGGTACGAGGTAATAAAACTCATCTCTCACAAAGTAATTTGAGATTGATTTAGAAATCAACAATAAGAAGTTAATCAACTATGACATCCACTTAGTACAATGACGTGTTTATCACTTCCCTTTGATGTCATTATAAGTGGATTCTACTGTATCTTTAACTAACATCATTATTAAAATGAAACTCATTGTTAAATGCCTACCTATGTATTACTCATGAAAAAAAAAGGGTGAAAAGAGTGTTTGAGGGAAAACCGATAGGATGCCACCTGGTCGGTCGACCTAGGTATCGATGGGCGGATGTGGTGGACGCCGATCTTCGCGAGCTCCGGGTTGAG
Organism: Cydia splendana; assembly: GCF_910591565.1. NCBI lineage: Eukaryota > Metazoa > Arthropoda > Insecta > Lepidoptera > Tortricidae > Cydia > Cydia splendana. The sequence goes on along the minus strand of NC_085983.1, from coordinate 830,024 downwards.
AACTGGCGAGAAACGGCACAGGATCGGGATCAGTGGCGAGCAGTCATGTTGGAGGCCAAGACACACTTTGGGTCGCTGCACCAGAGGAGTAAGTAGTAAGTAAGCATGTATTACTCATAGAGCCTTAGATATGATAACCTGTCCAGTAGCATCGTCTTGGCAGCGAACTATTCATCTGGTTAGCTCGTAAGTTATAGTTTGTCAAATGAGTGTCTTATTTTAAACGTAGACAGAGAAAATCATACCAACTTTGTCTTATACTAGTTAGGGCGAGCGAAGCGAGCCCTATCACTATTCGACAAACTATGCATTCTTGTGGTACACTTTACGGAAAAACTATCGCACTGATAGGTTTGAAATTTAACATAGTAATTTAAATTCATGTCTAGATGTGTTATCAAACATAAAAATATAATTTTATAAACCTAAAAAAATTAAATAAAGGAATAACACTTTGTATTACTACTAGCGCCATCTGTTAGAAAAATTATGAATTAAAATTCGTGCTATGAATACAAAAAAGGGTTAAAATTTTGGATTCTGACCCATCTCACTTCGTTCGGTTTGATTCCCAATTTAGCAATTAAGTTTCTGTGAATACTGGAACATGCAATCTTGCTGTATATTCACTGCGGAGGTCAATTTACTCGTATGGTCTGTTCTGTGACGCCGATGAACTGATCAGTCATGTTGTGTTAGCAAACTTAAATCGGGTATTTTCAGTTCGAGAAACAGTTTCAGAGCTACTATAGCTTGAAACTGCCAAAATTATAAATAAAGATAAGCATATTTGTTAATACAAACTTCAGTGATTTAGGGCCGATACAGACGGACTACAACCCGACTGTATGGAAACTGCACGCCGACTGCACGCCAATTGCAACGTCGGCGTGCAGTTCAACAAAATGACCCAGAACCCTGGCAGTACCTAGTGGAACTCAGGTTTGGTGCAACATAGGCACGCTGCTTTAGTAATTCGAAACGTCTTGATGAGGACTTGGTAGAGCAGTACCCAAGATAGCTGATGCTGAACCCTGGTAGTACCTAGTGGAGCTCGGGTTTAATATAACATATCGCTGTATAATACAATGTTTCACTTTTATCGAACTGAAATTTGAACATTGTCATAGTGACATTAAGTCGAATTTCAACTATCTTGAAAATGTAACATAGAACCTTGTAATGGGCAGCGATATGCACACGCTGTTTTGGTCATCCGACTCGTCTTGATGAGCACTTAGGAGAGTAGTACCCAAGATAGAGCTGATGCTGAACCCTGGCTGTACCTAGTGGAACTCAGGTTTTGTGCAACATAGAAACACGCTGTTTTGGACATCCGACTCGTCAGAATGAGCACTTGGGAGAGCAGTACCCAAGATAGAGCTGATGCTGAATCCTGGCAGTACCTATTGGAACTCAGGTTTGGGGGGAAGAGCATCCTCAAAGTAGACCCAAGATGCGTTGGGACGACGACATCAAAAGGACTGTGGGGAAGAAGTGGCTCCAGGTTGGCATCACGCTGTTTTAGTCATTCGACACGTCTTGATGGGCATTTGGGAGAGCAGTGCCCAAGATAGAGCTGATGCTAAACCCTGGGTGTACCTAGTAGAACTCAGGTTTTGTGCAACATAGAAACACGCTGTTTTGGACATCCAACTCGTCAGAATGAGCACTTGGGAGAGCAGTACCCAAGATAGAGCTGATGCTGAATCCTGGCAGTACCTATTGGAACACAGGTTTGGGGGGAAGAGCGTCCTCAAAGTAGACCCAAGATGCGTTGGGACGACAACATCAAAAGAACTGTGTGGAAGAAGTGGCTCCAGGTTGCACAGGACTGTGACGAATGGCGTAAAATGAAGGAGGCCTACACCCGAAGGGTAGAATAAGGCTAAAGAGAGAGAGAGAGAGAGAGGCACACGCTGTTTTGGTCATCTCACTCGTCTTGATGAGCACTTAAGAGAGCAAATTATGCGTAAGTTTATGTGCGGAGCAGCATGATTACCGCCAGTAGGTGTCCAGGCGGGATAGTTTTACGCTCAATTGTGTGGTGTGGACGCATAAATAAATTCAAGGACATTGGCTCGCTGACCCAACATTATGTAGGAAAGCCAGTTGGCTTCCTTACAAAAAGTACTGGGCGACCGTGTAGGATGTAATAAGCGCTTATGAAATTGTATATTACGTGTGGATGATATTGGCAATTTGATTTTGTCGTCTGGATACGTTATTAATGGACAAAGTAAAAGCTGTAACAGACAGGCATACCAGACAGCGACCGGGGCCCAATTAGTGGGTATATTTCTTTCTTGCTCTCACTTATAGCTGCGTCCTTAACGGACTTATTACGTATCCACTCGATCGAACATGGAACAAGCCTTGGACTGGATCAAAGTCGCTGTCCGGGACGTTTAGGTAGAAATACTCCGCGAGCCCTTACAAGGCTCTGCTTTTTGCTAGTACTAGCACCCAAAAGAAAACTATGAGTATAGTTTTCTTCATAGGCTTACGCACGGTGGGGCAAGTGGGGCAGCTTGCCCCACCCTGGTCTGTGGTCTGATGAGAAGCTAAACATTTTTAGGAACAATTAAGGCACATAACCATACTTCTGCCTCACCCTTTAAAAAATGCTAGGTACGCCTATGGTTTTCTTTGTTCTTATTTACTGATAAATTGGTTTGACCGACTATAGTTAGGTTAGTTATTAAATAACTCAGTCAAGAATTAGCTTCAATTGTTTTGGTTGGGGACTGAAAGTCAGCAGTCTAGCTGAGTCTCATCCATTTTACTACCCTAACATTTATAAATTCTGATATTTTATTGTACATGCAATTCATTCAAACATTTTGTGTTGGTAAATAAGTATCTTTTTTTACACACTATCTCAATAAACTGCCAGACTCCCAATATCATGAATCTAGTATATAACTGGATCTGGCATGAAGTGACCGAACAGGATAGTCTTATGTATCTTTCAGTAGGAGTAGCAGCGAAAGAGCTATTGCTTGTCCTTGTCACAGTCTCACACCGTAAATTAAGTATGTATTATGGTGGGCCACACATAAATTCGACCAATCATAGTGTCGCATTGCGTATGTTTTGCACTTCACGGAGGCACGCGTATACCACTTCTATAGGATCCTACCTTCTATGCCCAATACTTACAACAATCCCTGTAACACGGAAGAACTCTCCAACAAGTTTATGCTCAAGCATGTTGACTAGCCTCTCTTCAGTCGCGAGACACGCTCGACAACATAACACATGGCTTATTTGCTTTGCCGGACGTTTGCCGCCAGTTTTCTTTCCAGAACCCATTTTTTGCTGATTAAATACATGAATTACGAACAACGTTTGCTATAATATCAATATTTACTTTTATATCTCATTAACAACCCCCTAAAACCATACAATTCAGCAAAACAATATTTTCACAACACGAAATCACAAACCTGACGCTAAATTCGCAAAATAGCAATGCCATGCCAATGACATAGATCAATGACATTGACAGTTATTTGTTTTTTTTTTCAAATCAAGGTGCGTTTACGGAGCTTTTTATAACAAATGCTTGCGTTCGGTAGTAAAACCCGTAAAAGTCTTAACACACTATCGCACCGCATCGCGACTAGCAACGATCATGAAGTTATAAGATGGAGTGAACTGTCACTTTTTTTGCCATACTAAATTTCACCTTATCACCGAGCCAGAAAGACGTTCTTACCAGGCTAGAGAAAACGGTCCACTTGAGATAGCAAAGGTGGGTCGCGGTGTCTCACTCGCACATGTTGCCAATGTTAAAAATATACCATTGTGGTAGTTTTTATATGAATATACTACTGAAATTAAATACCTTCTTATATTATTTAAGTGCTATATTTAGAGTAAGGTTCTGATATCTTTTAAGAAATTTGTAAATAATTATGATGTCAATATTATTAACTGATTTAACCAAGCATGTGCACAACAAAAAAAACATTAATTTTGATATGGTAGACATTGTAGTAACTTTGAATATTAATTGGTATCCCTAACGTGTGATGACATGTTATCAAAACACGTGAATGAAAAATTTCTTAAAAATTGTGAATAAATGTTGCGTTAAAGGTTGTAGGAGTGAAAGAATTTCTAATTGTGGAATATTGTTTCAAAAGGAAGCCACAATTATTACATTTTGCGATAAAAATACAAGTCAACATTGTCAAACTCATTAGGGTGACCATGATGTCGGCACGATGAGAATCAGTGTTAAGTACACAATTCTTATTACGTACTTAAAAGTAAGTTTATATGAATAGGTATGTATTTATTTCGGCATGTTTAAATTGGTGAAATGAGAGCCAATACAGAATAAATAATTGCCAAAATTGAAATCCAAAGTCCTTAAACATTACAGACACATTTATACATTGTTATAATAATAAAAAAACACATTGATAATAAAAGAAAAATAGAACTTTATGGTAATTTACTGACTTTTGGGACGATACCAGAAACGTTACTGGGAATTTACCCTCTTTGGAAAATTTAATGGGAACGACACATCACTAGTTTCTTTACATTTCACGACTCTTCTCTTTTCGCACAGATGGTCTACCACCGTGAACACCGAGGTTCGCAAATTGCGGGCATCTTTTACTTTTACTCCTATAAAAGAGTAATTACAGAGACAGAGAAAGATGCTCGTCAAACGATGCAAACTTCGGTGTCTATGCTCCAGTGACAAGCGTCCTAGTTAAAAACTATAGCAAACGGGCGTAGCGGTCCCACGCGACCCTGTGGCAGTGGCGGATTTGCCCTAAGGCCGAGTAGGCCCGGGCCTAGGGCGGCCAGATATTTTAAGCGGCAGTCTAGACGATGGGTGCTGAGAAAGGGGCGGCTAGTGCTTGCTATGAAGGGCCTGGGACCTAACGCGGCAAAGACTGTAAAAAGCTCTCAGGACAGTGGGGGTGTCCTGAGAGCCTACCCCGAGCCGCTTTCGACGTGTTGCCTCTTTGTAACACTTTCGTACGTAAGTGTGACAGAGGGGCGACACGTCGAACGCGGTTCGCGGTAGACCCTCTGGTTCTGTCAGCATATCTGTCTCTCTATCTCTCTCACTCATACCTGTATTCTTGACAGACGTTACGGCGGACCACCTTCCTGAGGATCGACCATGTTCGTGGTCCAGCATCTACGCCTATTAATAACAGTTTTTAGAACAACTAAATTAAGTACCTAAGGTTGTGTGAAGCGTTGTACAGAAGAGAAAAAAAAACTATATCCATCCTTTTTTAGGCCATAATACTAGTACAGCGAAAAGACAGTATGATTCTTTATAACTAATATAACTATGCACGAATAAGAAAAGATCCTGGCCAAACTATATATTCAATGTTATCCTAATATCCCACATACATATGACTTATGGTCACCCTAATTAGAAAGAGATGCAACGGCCCACCTTGACTTCTCATGTGGACACACTTTTTGGCTAATGTACACTATCCCGCAACGATCGATTCAGAGATATAATATACTTAAAGATTACGTCTAAGCGAGCTGTCACTGGGACCACTTTTGTTTAGTGTACCATGTAGGCTTGAGTCGGTCCTGAACTAAGAACTATTAAGAATGAAATCCCATCAAGGACCGAAAGGAACTAAATCTTTTTGCGCGCTCTTAATCGGTCTTTAGGTCCTTTAGTTCAGTGGGATTCGAGAGCGCTTGACTGAGTGAAACGTAAAATAGACGGAACGAAACGGTTGTCAATGTCGCTGGCACGAGTGTGAACGAGATGAAAGAACGACGTGACACTCCTAAGCCCGTAAAATATGAAGGAAAATCAAATATATTTCGACATATTTCACATTTTTAAATTATGTTAAGGTGTTTTAATGTTTAATACCGACACATCGTATCGTACAAGTTGAATTGTATTCAGTTACCAAAGATTGGAAAGAAACCAATGAAAAATCGACTCCTATTCATTCCCGGCTCTCAACGACCGAACTGAACTAAAGGAACTAAAAGACCGAACTAGTTCGTTTGACCGATTGACCGAGAGCGGAGCGCTCTCTGTAGTGACCGAGTACCATGGTCTAATCATGGACTTATAAGATGGACTGCACTGTCACTTTTTTTGCCATACTAAATGGAACTTTATCAGCGAGTCAGAAAGACGTTCGTACCAGACTAGAGAAAACGGTCCACTTGAGATAGCAAAGGTGGGTCGCGGTGTCTCACTCGCACATGTTGCCAATGTTAAAAATATACCATTGTGGTAGTATTTATATCAATATACTACTGAAATTAAATACCTTTTTATATTATTTAAGTGCTATATTCATAGTAAGGTACTGATATCTTTCAAGAAATTTGTAAATAAGTATGATGTCAATATTATTAACTGATTTAACCAAGCATGTGCACAACAAAAAAAAATATTAATTTTGGTATGGTAGACATTGTAGAAACTTTGAATGTTAATTGGTATCCCTAACGAGATGACATGTTATCAAAACACGTGAATGCAAAATTTCTTAAAAATGGTGAATAAATGTTGCGTTATAGGTTGTGGGAGTGAAAGAATTTCTAATTGTGGAATATTGTTTCACAAGGAAGCCACAATTAATACATTTTGCGATAAAAATACAAGACAACATTGTCAAACTCATTAGGGTGACCATGATGTCGGCACGATGAGAGTCAGTGTTACATAATTCTTATTACGTACTTAAGTAAGTTTATATAAATAGGTATGTATTTATTTCGGCATGTTTAAATACTTTAAACTGGTGAAATGAGAGCCAATACAGAATAAATAATTGCCAAAATTGAAGTCCAAAGTCCTTAAACTTTACAGACACATTTATGCACTGTTATAATAATAAAAAAACACATTGATAATAACAGAAAAATAGAACTTTATCGTGTTAACTTTCGACATGTTGCCTCTTTGTCGCACTTATAAATTCGTACGTAAGTGTGACAGAGAGGCAACACGTCGAACATGGTTCGCAGTAGACCCTCTGGTTCAACATCAACATCCACCTTCATTCAGCAAATAGGTCACAAGGGCACTTTTACACGTCAGCATATCTCTCTCTATCTCTCTCACTGGTTGTTGACAGACGTTACGGCGGACCACCTTCCTGACGATCGACCATGTTCGTGGTCCAGTACCTACGCCTACTAGTAACAGCTTTTCTTCTTCAGTCGGTCCCTCAATACTAAGGATCGTGACATCATATCCTTCTGTTGAAGACCAGGTTCCTCCATATGGTTCTGTTCCCCGCCAAGCGTATGGCCTCGTGCAGTTTTAATACATAGGTGCCGTAATTTGAGCACACCATTTAGAACAATTAAATTAAGTACCTAAGGTTGTGTGAAGCGTTTTACAGAAGAGAAAAAAAACTATATCCATCCCTTTTTAGGCCATAATACTAGTACAGCGAAAATACAGTATGATTTCTATTACTAAATAATATATAGATGGTCAAGCTAATCTTGTCAGTAGCAAAATGCGCGAAATTCATTTTTGCAATGAGACGATATCCCTTCGCGCACACATTTTTCAAATTTGCCGCCTTTTTCTACTGACAAGATCTGTTTGACCAACTATAACTATGCACGAATAAGAAAAGATCCTGGCCGAACTATATATTCAATTTTATCCTAATATCCCACATACATATGACTTATGGTCACCCTAATTAGAAAGAGATGCAACGGCCCACCTTGACTTCTCATGTGGACACACTTTTACTCTATCCAGTTTACTCTCTACGTCCGTGCCTGAAAAGAGTAAAGTAAGTATATAGGTAAAGAGAGCCCTCTTGAAGCATTTTATGGAAACTCATTTGAAAGCGCCATCTCTGATTGTCCCCCGAAACTAAGTATGTATGTGTGCGTGCACAACTACATATGCATCCATACGTGTACTTTCGTCCCACATAATATTAGGTCTACTTGGTTTACAAGTCCATTTTTGTTTGGTTTCTTGTAACAAATAACTTTAATTGTTTACAAGAAAATAAACAAAAAATGTACTTGTAAACCGCCCAAGTAGACCTAACATTATGTGGAAAAGGTTAATGTTATCAATAATGGAATAAAAAACAGAATATTAAAGTAAAATGTTTATTGCTTTAATTTTGTTGATAGCGTAAGTAATTAAATAAGTGCAGGGAAAATAGTAACAGAGACAACAGAGTAAGTGTACTCGTAAACTTGTTCTCTTTACCTCTCGTGCTTATATCGAGGTCAAAACATGCGAAATATTCCAAAATTAGTAGTGTATAGAGAGATTAAAAAAGTGGAATCTTGACCGTTGCAGAGTCACGAGAAGCGAGCAAACTTTGCTGCCGAGAGAAATACATGTTTTACACCACATTATCGCTAGGAAAGTACAATTTTAGGTAAACAATAGAAAAGAAAGCGTGAGGTAAAAAAGCATTCACACACAAGAAAATACATGTTAATAAGAAAATAACACAGAACACAAAATAACAAACACAATACACAACACATAAATCAGCGAATGCAGAGAACTGGAATTACTTCTCAACGACAAGGCGGAGCAACAGAGATACAACTCAACGCACTTTCTGGGGGTTTTCACAACAGGGCATGTGTTTTCATTCGGGTTATAATCGAATTTCCTCCAGAATCATAACGAATAAAATGGCTCAACCATCACTAAAATATTTTAAATTTAGGTACCCTCTTCCAGTGACAGCAAAAAAATTGCATGTCTTGGCATGGTCTTGGCGATTATGCATGTGTTGCCAGCATAAACAAACAGCATAATTAATCACATTTTAACAAAATTCTTATCTTGTCGCAAAATTAATTGAAAATTATAATAATTACAAATATTGGGTCCTTACCTATGAAATTGGCGTTTTTGTTCATAGATATAAGTCTGATCCTAGTTTTTTTTTTTTACAAAAGTACATACACAATTACAATAAAACTACAATATGATTTCGCCAAACTGCTTGACAGCAATTAATTGTTATTTTTTATTGTTAAGTGTTCAGAATTAAGCCTTGAAAATAGGTCTTTTCATGTGCTGTCGGTTCGAGTATTAAAATTACTTATATTTTTCTAATGGTACCAATTTTCAAGAAATGGAGATATTGAAAACATACCTTAAAGGTGTCAAAAATTACTGGAAAAATTTTGTTTGGTTTGAATTAGCCATCAAAAAAATATCCGCAAAATTAATTGTATGGAAATTCGTGTTTCGTTGAAATTCTCCGAACAAAACGCCAATTTCATAGGTAATGACCTAATATTAATTCGTACTTATTTTAATTTAAATATTAATGCCACTAAAATTATATAAATTTTATAGTGACATCTGGTGACGTAGTTTGTGTAATCGGAAGTCAACTAATGTTGTCGGGAGCAAGATATAGAAGTCGCCTGTATCTTTACTGACGTTAACTACATTCCTAGTGTCCCCCCCCTGTATTGTTGATAATGCTAATACTTAGCGTGGTTATTCATTTTTCTCCTCATTTTTTTGTTTTAATAATATAATAAGTTGGGAATTTCATACTATGATAAGTATCCTAGTATGCTTATAATTACTGTTGAGTAAGATAATATTGTATACTAAATTACGTTCTGAGTGGCAGTTGTGACGCGGCCATTGCGAGATAGGCTTGTGCCTGCTCGGTCACTACAGAGAGCGCTCCGCTCTCGGTCAATCGGTCAAACGAACTAGTTCGGTCTTTTAGTTCCTTTAGTTCAGTTCGGTCGTTGAGAGCCGGGAATGAATAGGAGTCGATTTTTCATTGGTTTCTTTCCAATCTTTGGTAACTGAATACAATTCAACTTGTACGATACGATGTGTCGGTATTAAACATTAAAACACCTTAACATAATTTAAAAATGTGAAATATGTCGAAATATATTTGATTTTCCTTCATATTTTACGGGCTTAGGAGTGTCACGTCGTTCTTTCATCTCGTTCACACTCGTGCCAGCGACATTGACAACCGTTTCGTTCCGTCTATTTTACGTTTCACTCAGTCAAGCGCTCTCGAATCCCACTGAACTAAAGGACCTAAAGACCGATTAAGAGCGCGCAAAAAGATTTAGTTCCTTTCGGTCCTTGATGGGATTTCATTCTTAATAGTTCTTAGTTCAGGACCGACTCAAGCCTATTGCGAGAGATGGAGACGAGTGCTGACGCCGGCAGCATGTCGCCGGCGCGCGTGAGGCAGGAGGCAGAGACGGACCGGTCGGAAACGCGTAAGTTCGTAGAATATAATATAAAACGAGATAAATCAGAAGCTCTGTTTCCTAAGTATGCTAATCTGTATTATAACTTCAATTTTCCTGATCTCATCTATCACTACATAGTATAAAACAAACTCGCTTCCCGCTGTCTGTCTGTCCCTATGTATGCTTAGATGTTTAAAACTACGCAACGGATTTTGATGCGGTTTTTTTTTAGAAACCTTAAATAGACACTTTAAATATAGTTGGTCAAGCAGATCTTGTCAGTAGAAAAAGGCGGCAAATTTGAAAAATGTAGGCGCGAAGGGATATCGTCTCATAGAAAATTTGAATTTCGCGCCTTTTTCTACTGACAAGATTTGCTTGACCATCTATAGATAAGAGTTCTTCAAGAGGAAGGTTTATGTAGGTTTAATTTGTTAATCTGTGCGAACCTCGTTTTTAAATAATTAAAAAAACATGAAGTGTTGGCCTGGTTGTCTCAATCAACTTACATGTAGGCAGCATTGTAAGCAATCTATGTTGACTAGACTTATATCGATCAGGATATGAACCGTGATTACCTTTTGTTAACTGTTAATCTAAGTTAATTCATCCATATATTTGTCTTACTTACAACTCTAAGCGCCACTTGCACCATCCCATTAACCCGCTGATTAAACCGTTAACATGTCAATTTGTACTGGTAACCATGGTAACTCCAGGTTTAACTGGTTAACCCTCAGTTAGTCGATTGGTGCAAGTGGTAATTACAACCCTTTGCTTCAGCCCTTATTAAGGAGGAAGCCGAATTTATGGATGAAGAGGCGGGTGTGAAGGAGGAGTGTGAGGACAGCACAGACGGGTGCAGCGTGAGCGAGGCAGCCATGCTGGCCAGCCTGTACGACGAGCACGTGGTCAAGGACGAGCTCGTGCTGGGGCCGGAGCGCCAGCACCGCCCCACAGTCGCCCCGGTGGTGAGAGGTGTGTTGATTGTTGTTTAACTACTGTCGGAACTACTCCGCAAAGCTCCTTTCAGACACACACATTCAAACTACCATAACCAGAGCTCGGCAAAGGTGAGCCATTTTGACGTCACTTATGTCAAGTGTAGATATGAATAGAGATACACCTTAGAAAGAAATATTACATTATGTATAAAATAAAACTTTATTAATTATAATTAAACTAAAATGACAATGCCTTATGTACAAATAAACTTTAATAGTAGCATATGGATGGATATACATATTATTTGAAGAGGTTTGCTAAATAAAGCTTGCTATATAAAATTCATTCGTTTTAATGGCGACGTAAAGATCGTAGCGGAATGGCAGCCTAAATAAAATAATTTCTTTAGTTATTAAATTACACCACATTTACCATCAAATGACAAGGTATGTCCATGTTGTGCAAACTCTGAAAACAGCTCATCCCCGCCGAGCTCTGACCCTAACACACTCACACACACCAACACAGAGTCTAACAACACAGAGTAAATTCTGTAAATATGTTTTCTATTTTTCTACAATGAAATTTGTAATTAATCTTCAGCTGAAATAATTAAAATTTTCCGTTCAGTTGTGATGTTGATGTATAGGAATATGTTTAGATGGTACATATTGATAGTTGTAGCCAAAAACAAAATATTTATTATTAATTCTTAAAAGATGTATATAGCAAAGTTTAATTTTATCCTCTAGTATGGCTTGCCACATAGATGCTTATCAATTGCTTTACTCACATTGGCTATTGAAAGTTCACCCTACCGTTAAAGTTTAATTTTCCGTTCAGTTCAGATGGTACATATTGATAGTTGTAGCCAAAAACAAAATATTTATTACTTATTCTTAAAAGACATACTTATATATATATATATATATATATAAGTGTTGGTGTGGTAAATATTGTGTTTCACTTGGTAGCTAGTTTACCCCCATGCTTATAACTCTTGCTCGTTTTGAAGCATCTCAATCGTTATGTATCACCAGCATCTATTGTCAAGAATGAAGTATGAAAGATAATTCTTGTTAAATTAAAGAAACTTATGTAACGCCCTGCCACTGTTACATATTTATCAGGTTGGTATTTTGGATATTTGAGTATTATTTTGTCGTCTTACAGCGCCCACTCTTGTCTCCTCTGCTGTGGTGTCGGGTCGGCGCCGCTCGTGCTCGGTCAGGCTGGAGCGCCTGCTGGTGGACGCGGAGCGGCGCACCTGCCGGGTCGGGCGCCGCACATACAAGCTGCACGCCACCGAGCCCGCACCCACACCCCATGTCACCACCACCATCTATCAATGTCACCATTGCGGCAAACGGTTCAGGAGCAAGTCGGTTCTGAAGAAGCACGTACACACTCACTCGCCTTTACATAATTCAACCGTAGGGGATTATGGTTTAGAAAGACATCAAATGCTACACGGTGACAAAAAACTGTATAAAAAGGCTCACATGATTATACACACAGGCGAAAAGCCTTTCAGGTGTAAATACTGTGGCTACGAGAGTAGTAGAAAATCAAATTTACGGAGTCACCTGATTACTCACACAGACGAGAAGCCTTTCAGGTGTACACACTGTGACCACAAGTCTAGAACCAAACCACACTTACGGATACACCTGTTGACTCACACAGACGAGAAGCCTTTCAGTTGTAGTCACTGTGCCTACAAGTGTAGAAGAAAAGGAGAGTTACAGATTCACCTGATGACTCACACAGACGAGAAGCCTTTCAGTTGTAGTCACTGTAGCTACAAGTGTAGAAGTAAAGCAGATCTACAGAAACACCTGATTACTCACACAGACGAGAAGCCTTTCAGGTGTACACACTGTGACCACAAGTCTAGAACCAAATCACACTTACGGATACACCTGATGACTCACACAGACGAGAAACCTTTCGGGTGTACTCACTGTGCCTACAAGTGTAGAAGAAAAGGAGAGTTACAGATTCACCTGATGACTCACACAGACGAGAAGCCTTTCAGTTGTAGTCACTGTAGTTACAGGTGTAGAAGAAAAGGAGACTTACAGCAACACCTGATGACTCACACAGACGAGAAGCCTTTCAGTTGTAGTCACTGTAGCTACAAGTGTAAAAGAAAAGGAGAGTTACAGATTCACCTGATGACTCACACAGACGAGAAGCCTTTCAGTTGTAGTCACTGTAGCTACAAGTGTAGAAGAAAAGGAGTGTTACAGCGTCACCTGATGACTCACACAGACGAGAAGCCTTTCAGTTGTAGCCACTGCAGCTACAAGTGTAAAAGAAAAGGAGAGTTACAGCGTCACCTGATGACTCACACAGACGAGAAGCCATTCAGTTGTAGTCACTGTAGCTACAAGTGTAGAAGAAAAGGAGAGTTACAGATTCACCTGATCACTCACACAGACGAGAAGCCTTTCAGTTGTAGTCACTGTAGCTACAAGTGTAAAAGAAAAAGAGAGTTACAGCAACACCGGATGACTCACACAGACGAGAAGCCCTTCAGTTGTAGTCACTGCAGCTACAAGTGTAGAAGTAAAGCAGATCTACAAAAACACGTGATTACTCACACAGACGAGAAGCCTTTCAGTTGTAGTCACTGTAGCTACATGTTTAAAAGAAAATCAGATCTACGGACTCACCTGAAGAGAAGCCTTTCACGTGTAATGTAGCCACTGCAGATACAAGTGTAGAAGGAAATTAGGCGGACTCGCCTGTTGACTCACTCTGGTGAAAAACCTTCAAGTGTAAGCACTGTGACCACAGGAGCCGTCGTAAATTCTATTCGTCGTGTTCGTATTAATGTATTAATTTTACACTGATTTAAACTTTCACGATTATTAAACATTATCAAACTGCACAACGGGACTTAATCGCGTATTTAAGTTTCAAGATTTACCTCCGGCGTTTCACAACAAACAAGACCAATTGCGGGTAGTTCGAAAAACTCGCGCGGCTAGAAGATGTTGATGTCAACTTGAGCCAGTCTTCTCCGAGACCACGGGGACAACGCCGTCCTCGAAACGTCGGAGGTAAATCTTAAAACTTAAATACGCGATTAAGTCCCGTTGTGCAGTTTGATAATGTATTAATTTTAATTACTACATGTACACTTTTTGTATCATTCTTACATTTTGTTTTCATTCAACGATTAAATGCGTTGAATTTATCAACTTAGTGTGTTGGCGCCTTTACATTAAATATTCTTTAAGTGCATTTCAATCTGAAAAAAAATATTTACTTTATTTTGTTTTCATCTTTTGAACTCTGACACCTCAGTTACTCTAGGTGCTAATGAACGAAGTGGTCCGAAACTTAGGATCTATTCTAAGGTTTCCAATTTCATTTCCGCTTTTTTCTCTCTTTTTGTGCGCATTAGTGCTAGTATTTGTTTAATTAAGAATACTTTGTAACTAACTATGAGTTCCTGTAATTGGCTTTCAGTTTCAACCTTGTTGTCTATTGTAAGTTTAAAGCTGTTGGTTCTCCTTAACTTAGATAAATAAATATATAAAGTAATCTAGTATGTAGTAAAGCTCATTTAAGCACTCACCAAAAGATACACTCTGATATAAAGGAAGGACGCTTAGCATAAAGAAGTTCGAATATTGATCCGCCTGTTCTTATCTATGTCGCACGGTCCTGCTACTAGAAGAAATTAATATCGAGGCATCTATCCCACTGGGGCATCCATCCTGAAATTACCCTATTTCAGAGCGTTTCTTCTATATATTTTTTTTTTGCTATTTTTATATATTGTGACCTTTTTTGCCACTTTTGTGTTATTTCTACTCAGAATCACGCACGAGCTCTTTCTATCCGAATGGGATAAAAATGTCCCTGAGTTTCTTTCCTATTGTGTTACCATTTACCCATATACTTTGTATAGCGATAACAAAAAGGAAAGTTTGATAAATGTATGGAAATTTTAGGACACTTTTTCTTCTATAAGGATGAAAAGGGCTCGCGATCCTGACTAGAAATAACAATACAGTGGAAAAAATGTCACAATATACAAAAATGGCAAAAAATAAAAGAAACGCTCTTCAAAGGATGCTATTCGAGCTGACGTGGTATTTTAAAGAATATCTACTAAGCCAGGTACACGCGTGGCCTGGGTTCGAACGTATGAAATGACGTCCATGATGCCGGCGACCAGAGGCACTGCGAGCGGGTGACGTTGGCCGTTGGGATTAATTCGGTTTTATTCTAGAATGAGGTTAAAACTCACATAATTAAAATAGTTACAACTGTTACTGTTTCTTTGGACACATATCTATAGTAAATACATGTTTTTCTGCAGTGCACACAAGCTGCACGTGTAGAAAGTTGTGCAACATGCACGGAACTGTGTGACTTCCACGTTTTTCGAGCAGCTGGTGTCGCGGACATCCGCGATGTATTATATATTACACCTGGCAACAGCTTCTATATTGTCTATGGTAAGAAAACCACACTTCCTTTTTTCGCTCGTATGAAAGTTGCGAGTTAGTTTGTAAACTTATGATTGATTTATGGGACATGCGCTCACATCGACGGCCGGACGCAACTGAGGCGCGCGCAGGCGGCGCGCACGTATTTACGCAACGGTTGGAGCGAGATGGAAGACAGGGCGTGCTACTCTCAAAAGCGACATTCTCCGCGGTAGTCCTGAATTGCTGTATTTTCTACTACCCACTTCATGCAACCGGCGATTGTGAGCGGGATAGAAGATATGCCATCGCACTCTAGAGAGGCGCGATTTACGTCAAAGGGTAGAATAGATTCTGCAGTTCTAAGATACCTATCTTTCTGTTTTTCGTAGGTTTAGGAATAGTATATAAGACGACGATACATTTCAATAAATGTTCATTATTTAACTGACTATACCGCTGCTATCATTGCTCCTCCTGCCTGGACCCCCATAGATTCATTAAATAAAAGTCCTTAATATAAAGTGGTTTGTATAAAGTGGTACGTGTGCTGGACGCCAGCTTCGTACAGCGAGACCATCGTCTTTCAAAGCTAAGTATATGTAATTAAAATAGGACTGGTTAGTCCCATGCACATATTTTCATATATTTATTTGTCTAGCTGTGTTACGGGCTGAGGGTGTACTTGGTTGTCAGGACAGGTCGGAGATGCGTCTGCCGGCTTGTGCCTTGCCTTATATAGAGAATGGTCTAAAAGTTTACCAATAGGCTTGAGGTGCTTAGTTGCGACTAAGGTACCACATTCCCTTCACGAGGGTCAAGTACACCCCTAACTTAATGCCAATATATAGATGTATCTGGTTGAGGCCAGGATACATATACCTTGTGGATCTCATTGGTTAGCGACTAGTGCGGCTAGGCCTGCGAACACTCCTTAAGTAAGTAGCGCGGCTAGGTTTGCGAATACAGATAGAACTGTGTGCCATCAGATCTGTGTATAGCTGTGACTGGTTGCGACCAGGTCACTGCACCCCTTATCTGGTGCAAAGGTTTAACTTATGAGACTTTCTGAGACATAGAGAATTGTGACTATCTTATGCAGACTTGCATACCTATATATATGTATATTTGAGTCCTGCGGGACAATGTGGTATCTTACTATGAATATGAATTTCTGGCTATCTATCCCTACACATAACTATATGTTACAATGTTCATACATTTGCCTTGAGATATTATAGAGGTGTTATAATATGAAACAGGCTAGGGATAAATTTAGTGACCCATGGTCATAAATCTATTTTCTACACAGGTGGTGGCATATGATCTGATAGAGCTGGCAGCTACGCTTGGAGCTCATGAACGGGGAGAAATATATCCACAGAATAACTGACCTCTCTCCCAATAATATATATAAGCGAAGCAGAAATGAGTTCTTTAAGATAAAAGTATACATGTCAAGTTGATAGTAAACTCATATTTAATTTAACAAGGTCTTAGAATCTTTAAGTAACTTGAATTCAGGCAATCAATTTATCTTAACATTTTGTATCAACGTCGGTACAAAAATTGGTGGAAGAGTGTCTTGGATTTGATTCAGAATCACATAAATTCATGAAATTACCTTATAAATCATTTACCAAATCTGTATCTGTACTAAAATATACAAAGAAATGGTAAAATAAACTGATCAAAACATACTAAAACATGTTCAAGTGTGCATAATCTAGAATTATACTGCATGAATATTCAATAATCATGATTCATTGTAGTATTTGTGACAATAAAATACAAATTCTTAAGAGGTCAAAGGTCACCCTGTGGATAGTGTCGTTCATACAGTGCTGCCACCTATATTGACATATCGTACATCTAAATGAAATTTATTAATATAAATTACTAAAAGACATAAACACGAATATAAAACTAAAACTAACTACAATCAAATTAACTAAAACTAAAAATTAAAAATACCTATCAAAATTTGGTGCCCTCGGGAGGGTGCCCAACACGCAGGCAGCGTTCCCGCGCTGGATTGCGATGGCAATTCTCTGCGCGAGAAAGCTGCCCGCGCGGGGGTCGCCCGTTGCCTCCCTCAGCCGTTTCCCGAGCGCCTTATGGAGCATCTGTGCACCTCTGCCCCACGAACCAAGCGTCTCGACGCCAAATGCGACGAATTCGTATTGAGCGCCGAGACAGCTGTATTTAGCTACCTTTTGACGCTCCCGAGTGTCCGCCGCCGCGCCAGCACGCCTGCTGGTCGATGGGACGTAGGACGCCGCTACCGTTTCAGCGCAAGTGGCGTCCCATACCAACGCACGACCCATCTTCCAGGGAATCAATGACATCCCGTCAGGGCGCTTACCGTCGTTCCGCACTATTTGGGGCTCCAGGGCGGCGGGAACGCCGGCACTGACGAGCGCCCTTCTCAGGATGTCATTGAGGGCGGAATGGCGAGACAGGCGGCCGGCACCCGAAGAGCAGGCGAGCCCGTGGTGACCGAGGCTATCCACTTCAGATCCACATGAAGCGCAGTTGTGGTCGGCGCAGACATCTAAATTGTTTGTATATTGCTAAACGATATTGAACTTTACAGGATGAATATTGCGTTTGAAAGTTGTACCGAATTTATTTCGCGAAGTAAAGTAAAGTAAAGTATTTATTTATTGTAAACTGTGTACATAAGATGACATATACAGGAGATAACGAATCAACAGTTGCCCATTTCAAGCATACAATATGATCTTAAAACTACTAACTATACTAGCTTACTGACTAACTTATACTTAACAAACTGGTGATTCCAGAAAAAACTCATTTAAATTGTAAAATACATTTTCAATTAACCAGTTTTTTAATTTAAATTTAAAACGATTGCCCTCTAACATTTTTATTTCAACTGGCAGGGCGTTAAAAACTCGTATTGCAGTATTGAATGTACTTCTGTAAAACATTGAGTTGTTTGATTTTGGACATACAATCTGTACTGCTCTCTGAGATTATCTCTCTGCGAGGATTTTTTCCTAAAATAGGCGTCATTATTTTTTACAAAGAGGCAGAGTTCTAAAATGTATATTCCAGTAAGAGTAAGAAACCGCTTTTCTCTAAACACATTACGTAAGGATTGTTCAGTATGCATGCGATATATTGTACGTAAGCATCGTTTTTGGAGGATAAATGTACTCTGGATGTCTACCGAGTTCCCCCAGAAAATGATACCGTATGTTAGCAGCGAAAACACATTACCATAATAAGACTTTTTGGCAACATCCTCAGAGCAAGTTCCTGAGAGTATTGACAGGGCATAACACTAGCTGGAAATTAACTTATTTATTTTAGTAATATGCGCCTTCCAATTTAAAAAAGTGTCTATAGTAATGCCAAGAAAAGATATACTATTTACTTCTTCAATCAAAGTCCCATTTTTTGCAACATTCAAACATAGAGAAGGTGTTTTATAGTTTCTGAAACTAATAAGTTTTGTTTTGGTTAGGTTAACTTTTAGATTTAGAGTTTCAAGCCATTTGATCACTTTGTGAAGGGTGTTATTAATATTTTGTTCCAACTGCTCAGTGTTTGATTTATCACCTGAAAACAGTATTGTTGCGTCATCTGCAAATAAAACACATAATTCATTAACAACTTTTGGGAGCTCGTTAATGTATATCAGAAACAGTGTAGGTCCTAAGACGCTACCTTGTGGAACCCCAACTTTAATAGTTTCAAAGGCCGATTGTATGCTGCCCAAAGTTTTTCTGTTCCTTATTATAACTAACAACCATTGTTGCTTGCTGCCTATTCGTCAGATAACTTTCAAATAACTGTAGAGCATGTCCTCTTATTCCGATATTATCCAGCTGTTTCAAAAGAATTTCATAAACTACACAGTCAAACGCCTTAGACATATCCAGCAACAATGATACACATGTTTTTTTACTATTTACTTTATCCCATATGTCATTGAACATTTTGAAAACTGCTAAGGATGTTGATTTCTGCTTTTGAAAACCAAATTGGTTTGGGTCCAGTATGTTTTTCCTACTCAAGTACGTACTTAACCGGTTTAAAATTACCTTTTCAAATATTTTTGTAAAACATGGCAATAGCGCTATAGGCCTATAATTATTTGCGTCATCTAAGGCACCCTTTTTGTGAAGTGGCTTAATAAGTGCCTTCTTTAAAGCGTCCGGAAATATACTAGTACTTAACATTAAATTTATTATATGAACTAAAGGATTAATGATATAGTCAATACATGATTTGATTAACTGCATTGATATTCCATCGTAACCGGAGCTTTTTTTATTTTTCATGGCGTTGACTATCTTCTTTATTTCATCAGCATCAACCGGTACAATAAACATACTAAGGTAACGGCGGCTATTAACGCGGGTATCAAAATCGACGTCTAACACCGCGGTGTTTACAAATACGCATTTTGCAAGCAAACAGATCTATTCCCTAAGAAATAAAGCATACACAAAACAAGCTCATTCATTGGTCTATCGTGCCCATTAGTATGCATTTGTGTGATTGTAACAAAAAAGTCGCGATTCGTCAGTTTGTGCGACGGCGGCGCAAGAACCGGTTATTCCATACAAACGCGTGACGCCACAGGTAAGTGCACTCCAATCTTACTTAGTGTTTTACGTAATAGTTATGGCAAATAAACTAGTGCAATGCCTTTTAAGAGGTTGTGTATTGTTTTCTACACGATTTTGAATTACTTTTAACTTAGTTTTTGACCGGGAAATACGTTTAAAATGGAAAATAAAATACAGCGGTGATAGGCGCCAATTACTTCTGTGGTAAGTAATTCCGTGGTATGCCACGGTAATAGAAAAAGTGGTAGTTTTGTTATTTACTCTTTAGTTTTGGTACAAATTATCAGTTTTATAATTTCTTTTATTTATTCCAATCTTGATCTATTCACGCTATTAAAGAGCTATTTCCGTGGTATGGAAAGTATTCAACTAACCCTTAATTTTTAACAAAAACTTCAGCACCGATTTCCTTGTTTCTATGGGAACCCTTAATCTGTCAACTTTTTTTTATTTTGAGATAAAACCTACAATTTACTTGCCGGTTATGTGATTTTGTCTTTATAAGAAGCTTGTAATATACGTGTTTGATTTGATTTGAAAAACCATCTGTGTTTTATTCTTTTTATGGGTCGGAATTAGGTTTAATCAAACTCCAAATTAAGCCTATTACCGATGGTATGATCAGATTACCCTCGGTGATAGAATGTATAGAAATCTATTACCGACCCATAGAAACATCGAATGGGTCGGTAATAGGCTGGTAATAGGCTCTTAAAGAGTTAACTATTACCGAGTGACTATTTGGTATTGTATTTTTGGTATTTTTAAACATACTCCTATAGTTTTATTTTTTATTTTTGTGTCATTATTAAACTTAATGACACAAAAATAATATACAGAACCCACGTCGTTATTATCGTTTTAACCCTCGGTATTAGGTTTCGAATTTTGAGTTTGGTTTCTATTAACGAGTGTAGAAAAATCATGGCAATTGTACCCTCGGTAATGAAAGCTCAATTCGCGGTAATAGAATCACAGCCTGTCCCTTGCCACGGTAATAGAAGATTTGGTCATTTTGGCTTCAAAAAATATTTTAATACATATAATAACCCAAAATGAATCCAAAAACGTGTGAAACGGAAAGTTCATTAAATGCTCTGATGAAAAAAAAATATTCCTGGCTGCTAGACAGCATTAATACCCTTAATTTTTGGATCTCTTTTGAAAAGTTCCTTAACTACCACGGTAATAGGTGCCTTTACCTTACTTAATTCTTTATTTGATGTTAATTTGTATTCTGAGGGACACAGTAAATTATCTAAATTATGGCTGGTAAAAAAAGTATTAAATGCCTCTGCTATTTGTAAGGGATCCGTTATGATATTGCCGTTTGTATTATAAAGCCGTATAAAGCGTTTGTGATAAAGCCGTAATTACGATATCACGACTTTGAATATTATGTAATAAACAAATTACGTATTTATGATTTAAAATATTAATCTAAAGTAGTATTTTTTATGAGTTTTATGACTCAAAAATAAATACGATTTGATGATTCAATTTGTCGCGCCATTTTTCATGTGAGTGGCGCGAGCTCGGCGCGAGCGTATTTCCGTAGTTCATTCGTTTTCGCAAGATGGCGGAACAAGTGCGAGAAATGAAAAACGTTTTAATGAGTGTTTGTTGTGGAGTGTTAAAAAGTAATAAAACAAGTGAAAAGTTATTAATAAAACAAAGGCGAGTACTTTGTGAATATGTGAAATTTTATTTGAGGAAGTGATTACTCGAGTACGTGACAGGTAAATACCTATGCGGTATGATCCACTTTGAACTCGGAGTAATTAACAATGGAGCCGCCATTAACAGGCGTTCCCCTCTGTCGAAAATAGGCGGCCAATGGTCAACCACATGTCAACCATATGTATGGACTGACGTTTATCTGACATGACGTACCTATACATTTGATGTGCCCCTCCCCCGCAAAAAACGGCAGACTATTTTGTACCGAAAATTTTAGACATGGCATCTCCGTTGGTTATATCCTCTAAGGCTTATACAGACGTTATACAGCTACCTTATTCAGCATACAGTACGGAATGCTCTATTATTCAAACAATATTCAGCTACTTTTGTGTTACTTGGGATAAGCCCCTTCCAGACTATGCGCGTGAATCGCGGGCGAAGCCGCGAACGCAAGTGTGGAGTCGATTTCGCTGTCTGCGAAAATCGACTCCACACTCGCGTTCGCGGCTTCGCCCGCGATTCACGCGCATAGTCTGGAGGGGGCTATAAAGGTATACATGTCAAGTTGATAGTAAACTCATATTTAATTTAATAAGGTCTTAGAATCTTTAAGTAACTTGAATACAGGCAATCAATTTATCTTAGCATTTTGTATCAACGTCGGTACAAAAAATGGTGGAAGAGTGTCTTGGATTTGATTCAGACTCACACATGAAGTTATAAGATGGAGTGAACTGTCACTTTTTTTGCCATACTAAATTTAACTTTATCACAGAGCCAGAAAGACGTTCTTACTAGACTAGAGAAAACGGTCCACTTGAGATAGCAAAGGTGGGTCGCGGTGTCTCACTCGCACATGTTGCCAATGTTAAAAATATACCATGGTGGTAGTATTTATATCAATATACTACTGAAATTAAATACCTTCTTATATTATTTAAGTTCTATATTTAGAGTAAGGTTCTGATATCTTTTAAGAAATTTGTAAATAATTATGATGTCAATATTATTAACTGATTTAACCAAGCATGTGCACAATAATAAAAAACATTAATTTTGATATGGTAAACATTGTAGTAACTTTGAATATTAATTGGTATCCCTAACGTGTGATGACATGTTATCAAAACACGTGAAAGAAATTTTTCTTAAAAATGGTGAATAAATGTTGCGTTAAAGGTTGTAGGAGTGAAAGAATTTCTAATTGTGGAATATTGTTTCACAAGGAAGCCACAATTATTACATTTTGCGATAAAAATACAAGTCAACATTGTCAAACTCATTAGGGTGACCATGATGTCGACACATTGATATAGAATAAGAACTGGATACCCAATCAGCCGCAAAAAATGGCCCCGCAAAAGTAACGTTGAAACAAATCACGCGTTACTTTTTCGTTTAGTCTTGTATGGACCGCTCAAATGTGAAGTTGTCAACAATGTCGTAAAAATATGCAAAAATAACAATGATAAAACAGGAAAAAAGCATGGAATGTATTTCTTTCGGTTAGTTCTTTGGATAGCATTACATAATTTATGTAATCTGGTGGTAATTTCATGGTTTTGAATAAATTATTTTGTTAGTACCAAAGAAGGGATGTGAAGGAACAAAAATCTAATGAGTCGATGTGAGGTCAATACTTATTTTTATTTTTATATGGAATTCGTAAGATATAATATTACCTATGTTTCAATTCAAGATTTCCAAGAAAACCTATGTGACGTGCAGAGTGGACTGCTATTATAGCAAGAGATAGGGGTGATGCAATTTTAAACAAGGCAAAACGGCACTTGTGTGTTCGGCCCATTTCCCTGTTTCTGACATATACACACCAATAAGGGCTTACATCGACTAACTGTAAATGCTAAACCTGTCTGAACACAGTGACAACCTCAGGATTTTTTTGATAAAGACCATAACCAATCAGTACCAGTAACGACCTAAATGTCCCCGTGCACTATATTGCAAAGAACGAAAGTGCGAAGAGTATATGTAGATCTAAAATACACAGTTATTTAATAAGTTGAATTTATTTCAAGGAAAATAGTATTTAAAGACGTATACTTATTAAAAATAAAGTTGTTTTATGATAACTTACACGGGCTGTTACCATGAATTAATTTTATTTGAACTCCCGATCAAATTAAATTTGTTTCATTTATTACTTTGGTTTTTCTGTACAGGAATACCTATTAAAATGTACCAAAGGGACTCCATTCGTTCATTATTCTCGTTTGACGTTGTTTGACGTAAATACAATGGTGACGTTACGTTTAGTGCCATCGGACTTAAAGTTTTAACAGTGTTGGTACTAATGTTAGCAAATTTGACACTTAATGCTTACGACAGTAAGTTCTTTTCCGTACAAAACATTTATCTTGACTCAAAATGTACGTAGGCGTTTTTATCATCAATGCAAATTTGCCGCTAATGTCATTCTGACCCACATTTTGTTGACGTTTTGTTCCGCTCTGTGTGTCTATTTCTAATATTAAGTCAGTGTGTCGACACGATGAGAATCAGTGTTACACAATTCTTATTAGATACTTAAAAGTAAGTTTATATGAATAGGTATGTATTTATTTCGGCATGTTTAAATTGGTGAAATGAGAGCTAATACAGAATAAATAATTGCCAAAATTGAAATCCAAAGTCCTGAAACATTACAGACACATTTATAATACATTGTTATAATAATAAAAAACACATTGATAATAAAAGAAAAATAGAACTTTATGGTAATTTACTGACTTTTGGGACGATACCAGAAACGTTACTGGGAATTTACCCTCTTTGGAAAATTTACTGGGAACGGCACTTCACTAGTTTCTTTACATTTCACGACTCTTCTCTTTTCGCACAGATGGCCTACCACCGTGAACACCGAGGTTCGCAAATTGCGGGCATCTTTCTCTTTTACTCCTATAAAGGAGTAATTACAGAGACAGAGAAAGATGCTCGTCGAACGATGCAAACTTCGGTGTCTATGCTCCAGTGACAAGCGTCCTAGTTAAAAACTATAGCAAACGGGCGTAGGGGTCCCACGCGACCCTGTGGCAGTGGCGGATTTGCCCTAGCCCCCCATTCACACTCCTACCGTGTAGGCCGCCTCGTAGTCCGCCTCGTTGGGTAGGATTGTGTATGGGGGTTGCGGACTATGAGCACCCCCGTTACCCCTACCGTTTAGCCGTTTGTAGGACGGCTCGTAGTCCGCAACCCCCATACACAATCCTACCCAACGAGGCGGACTACGAGGCGGCCTACACGGTAGGAGTGTGAATGGGGGGCTTAAGGCCGAGTAGGCCCGGGCCTAGGGCGGCCAGATATTTTAAGTGGCAGTCTATATGATGGGTGCTGAGAAAGGGGCGGCTAGTGCTTGCTATGAAGGCCCTGGGACCTAACGCGGCAAAGACTGTAAAAAGCTCTCAGGACAGTGGAGGTGTCCTGAGAGCCTACCCCGAGCCGCTTTCGACGTGTTGCCTCTTTGTAGCACTTTCGTACGTAAGTGTGACAGAGGGGCGACACGTCGAACGCGGTTCGCGGTAGACCCTCTGGTTCTGTCAGCATATCTGTCTCTCTATCTCTCTCTCACTCATACCTGTATTCTTGACAGACGTTACGGCGGACCACCTTTCTGAGGATCGACCATGTTCGTGGTCCAGCATCTACGCCTATTAATAACAGTTTTTAGAACAACTAAATTAAGTACCTAAGGTTGTGTGAAGCGTTGTACAGAAGAGAAAAAAAAACTATATCCATCCCTTTTTAGGCCATAATACTAGTACAGCGAAAAGACAGTATGATTTTTTATAACTATGCACGAATAAGAAAAAATCCTGGCCAAACTATATATTCAATGTTATCCTAATATCCCACATACATATGACTTATGGTCACCCTAATTAGAAAGAGATGCAACGGTCCACCTTGTCTTCTCATGTGGACACACTTTTTGGCTAATGTACACTATCCGGTTTACTCTCTAGGTCCGTGGACTCACATAAATTCATGAAATTACCTTATAAATCATTTACCAAATCCGTATCTGTACTAAAATATACAAAGAAATGGTAAAATAAACTGATCAAAACATACTAAAACATGTTCAAGTGTGCATAATCTAGAATTATACTGCATGAATATTCAATAATCATGATTCATTGTAGTATTTGTGACAATAAAATACAAATTCTTAAGAGGTCAAAGGTCACCCCGTGGATAGTGTCGTTCATACAGTGCTGCCACCTATATTGACATATCGTACATCTAAATTGTTTGTATATTGCTAAACGATATTGAACTTTACAGGATGAATATTGCGTTTGAAAGTTGTACCGAATTTATTTCGCGAAAGCCGTAATTACGATATCACGACTTTGAATATTATGTAATAAACAAATTACGTATTTATGATTTAAAATATTAATCTAAAGTAGCATTTTTTATGAGTTTTATGACTCAAAAATAAATACGATTTGATGATTCAATTTGTCGCGCCATTTTTCATGTGAGTGGCGCGAGCTCGGCGCGAGCGTATTTCCGTAGTTCATTCGTTTTCGCAAGATGGCGGAACAAGTGCGAGAAATGAAAAACGTTTTAATGAGTGTTTGTTATTTGTTTGTTGTGCAGTGATAAAAAGTAATAAAACAAGTGAAAAGTTATTAATAAAACAAAGGTGAGTACTTTGTGAATGTGTGAAATTTTGAGGAAGTGGATTAATCGAGAACGTGACAGGTAAATACCTATGCGGTATAGGATCCACTTTGAATCATCGATTTTAATTATCGATCTATATAATTTCTTTTTATGTGAATTAAACAAACCCTGTGTACAAGGATTATTAGGTATCCTGTGTGATTGTGAGCGAATGCACTATTATAACAAAGAAATCGTCACGCAATTACTTCGTTACAAGAAATTACGCCATTACGACGCGTAAATAAATAAATAAATAAAGACGTGAGGGCTTACCCACGGGATCATAAATACAGTGATAATTTACGTAATAATTAGATATTTATGTGATCTTACATAAAGGAAATATGGCTTATTTCTATGTGACTTGACATGTTTATATTATTTAATGCGTAAGCACTAATTCGTATACCTGAGAGGAATTAGGTACTTATCGTTGGGTCAGAGGTCAAAATTATTGTTTGTTGCACTTGAGTACGAAACCCAACTAATATATTGTTATGAAATAGGAATTTCAAGAAATACAGCGTAGTCAGCGTACGAACTGACAATTTTCGAGTCGAGCGTGAAACCAAGGCGTCTCTACGCCAAGCTACTTCTCTACATGAGGAGGAGGATAAAGATTGTTATACCAAAGACATAAGGTATGTAAACACGATTAATATAGTGTTAACTTGGTATACAGCCCATAATATTGGGTATTATTACTGTCAAATTGCATTCATCAAAGGTTGAATCGTTTACTCGTAAAATTTAGACACGCGGTAGCGTGTCCAGCTAAGTTAATTAACCTTATACAGTGTTTACATCTCTAAGATATAGATGGCGCTTGCAACATATATGACAATAAGTACTAAATATTGTTATACAGTGATGATGAAATAATAGAGTGATATTCAAATAATAACTACACAGTATTATGATAAATATTTGGTGATATGAAGTCTGTGTTTTAAACATATGGAATGTGTCAGGTAAACTACACATTTGGTAAAGTAAATACTGAATGTGAGTATGTATGTACAGATACCCATACATACAGTACAGGCTTGTACTGTAAGTAGGAACTACACTTAGTTGATATAATGAGAACAAGTTGTATACTTAAATAATGCCATAGTGTGGGTGTATATGAAACTCTAATAATAAATAATTTTGGTGTATTCCATGAGTAATTTGAGAATTTATCATCATCATCATCATGTTAGTCATATTGTACTTATTAGAAAGTTCAATTCATTTTGAATAATGTTCATATAACAACTACCTACATATATATTTTATCTGTCATATGATGACATTCCTGTTGGTACAGTGATTCACACTCGATGGAAATATGAAAATTTTATAAAGTACTTGACAACATTATTGAGTTCTGTTGTGATAACTTGTTTAAAAATGCGTTTCCAGAACGAGAGTGAGAACACTATGGAAGCTATCCTGCTGAATCGCCTGTCCACATTTGCCACAAACATCAAAGAGCATCAAGTAAAAGCATCAGAGCTATGTGCGTGTTGTCCATGGGGAAAGGATGAGTTAGAGCAAGCTGCTATCATCGCATCCAAACTACAATCTATACTGGGAAGATTTCAAAGTGATCTCTATCAGTACTTCAATCTATCTAAGGATCCTAACGCCGATGAGATTTCAAATTTAACTGCCATACAGCTAGAGGGTGATGAAGTTTTAGCTGAACTTAATACAAGAATTCAAGCCGATAATGATACAAGACAAGTCAAATCTGATCCTACAAAAAATAGGAGCAAGTTACCAGAGTTGGATTTAATATCTTTTCATGGTGACATTCTAGAATGGACTCAATTCTGGGACCAATTTAGTTCCAACATTGATCAAAGGAATATACGAGACGTTGATAAGCTACTCTACCTTAAAGCATCATTAAAGGATGAAGCCAAAACCATAATCTATGGTTTAGAGACCACGAATGACAATTATAAGATTGCCATAGATACTCTGAGAGAGAGATACGGCAACAGAGTGCAGATTGTTGATGCTCACTATTCTTCCTTATATAAGATTAAGAAGGCCACGAAGCCAGAAGATTGCAGAAAGACATTAGATGAACTCGAGAGACATCTGAGAGTCTTACAGTCCCTAGGAGAGGACACAAATCAAAACCATTAATCTTCATGGAAAAGTTCCCTGAAGACGTCATTTATGAAATTAAACTAGAATTGAAGACTGAATCCATCGAAGAAATAAGAAAACAACTAAACGCTATCATATCAGCAAAGAAGATGCCAAGAGGATAAGCGTTGAGACTAAAGATATGGAAACAACCTTTACTACTGAAACTTTACACATAAGAGATAAAAATGCGAAGAAATCCAACGATAGGAGAATCAAACATAGAGTTATAAATATGAGGGAAAAACCAAATAAATTTAGAAAAAATACATCAACCTTTTCAAATACATTCACGCCTAAGAAAAGAACATACAAGGTTAATAGTGAATCGAATAATGCGCAGGCATCTGAAAAACGAAGGAAATTAGAATGTATATTTTGTCAAGGGGATCATTACAATGACGTTTGCACGAAATTTAAGACCTTGACTGAAAGGAAAGGTAAAATACCTAACCGTTGTTAGAGAACTCTGTTTGAGAACTGGTCATAGACAAATTACCTGTAGAAGGACATACACCTGCCATCACTGTGGTGAAAGGAATCAGCATCATAGAGCATTGTGCCCTACGAAATTGCTCCAGGTAACAGAGACGTCATCGTCACAAGATTCATGTGCCTGAAAGATATATCTAAACCAGCTATAGAAGAGAATCTTATACATTACAGATTTATACGTGTACCCTTTGTAATCATATCTACCTACCTATAATGCTACCATGAAACATCACTTATTCAGTACCAATGATGAACGTTTAAAGAGTCTAACCAGCGACATCTATGTACATAATATCTTGACAGGATCGAATGGAGTCAAAGAAGCGATGAGTCTGTACAAAACAGTAAAATGATATGGATTCTAACTCTAAAGAGCTTATGCAGAAGAACATAACAGATGCTAGTACAGATTAAACTGTAAAACTCTTGATTTAAAATGGGACTTAGAAAAGCATATGATTTGCCTAAAGATAAAAACACTACTAATGCTTATACGAAGAGAGGTGTTCTGAAGACCTTAAGCAAGTTCATCACATATGCCTACCTAAGAACATAGCGAATAGCCAAGACGGCCAACTTCACGGTTTCACAGATTCGTCTGTCAGCGTATGCAGCCATAGTATATTTACTTCAAGGAGACAAGGTGAATTTCGTTATTGGCAAGTCAAGATTAATACCCATAAAAGATCAAGATAATCTGAAGATTCCTAAATTGGAACTATTAGGAGTTTTAATAGGTAGCAGACTAATCCATATGTCATGAAACATCTCCAGATATAGAAGGAATCAAGAAAAATAAGAAATTGACTGTAAGATATGTCCCGTCTGAATACAACCCAGCTGATGTAGTAACCAGGCTGACTAATTTGACAGAAGTTTTTTAACGATGGCTAAGCGACCCAGAATTTGTGACAGAAGCTTCTCACAACTGGCCATGCCGACCCGCAAGAGACGTTACTCTTCGAGCGGGGGAGGGTCTGTCGAATAACATCATACAGAAAGTTGGATTGAACTGAGACGGAAAAAATCAGCTTAAAAAGAATATTGACTTGAGCAAGAGTCAAAGTATCAGACGGAAACCGGACAAGTCTGTTCAGAAACACAGGCAAGTGAGGATAACAGAATAAGCTCAGAAGTACAAAAAATAAGAAGTACATAGAGACAGTTTACCTGGATGAAGTCGACGGTAAGGAGACACATCTTACTCGTTATCTAGAATGAGTTCTTTATGATAAAGGTATACATGTCAAGTTGATAGTAAACTCATATTTAATAAGGTCTTAGAATCTTTAAGTAACTTGAATACAGGCATGGATGTAAGTAAAAAGAGGTAGATATGGTACCAGGCGCACGATCGTGAGCCATCAAATATAGGTTCCGGAACCTATATTTAGTTAGTCGTATGGGTGACGGCAACATGTCAAGTTGTCAAAATCGTTGGACCAAATTTTAGTTTTGTCAACTATGAACGTCACACGTCTACAATCAATTTATCTTAGCATTTTGTATCAACGTCGGTACAATTCGGCGAGCCAAATTGGCGTTTGCGTCCGCACGGCCTGATTCGATCGGACAATTTAATCAGATTGGCGAAAAATTGACTCGTCTGGCTGAACACGCCTGTCAGATCTCTGACAACACTCCCAACACTCCTGTATATAAATATTAATGATCTTCTGCATATATATTTGAATCATTTTATTCATTTATTTTATGTCATAAAGTTAAACTTTAACTGTTTACAATTTACCTTATCCTGATCATTCCGTCTTACCCTTTGTAATGTAATCCTTAAATTCCGCCTACCTGCTTTACTCGTCTGGCTGAATGCGCCAGGAGCGCGATGCCATTAAAAAAAAACTCAACTGACACAATCACTGCTGTCATTTTCATCGTCGTAGTGGCATTCTGTGGTAGTGGTTAACAAGAATAGTATTCTCAAATAATCTCCTAGTATTCTAAAACGTAGTGTTCCAGCCAGTGTTCTTTGTAGTGTAGCTTTAATTCCTGTTTTAGTATATTCTATATGGATTTGAAACAATATCCTATTTCGATGGAGTCTTCAGCGTTACAGGGCACAGAGAATGTTTGCGTAAACGTTCAGCGCTGCGAGGAAGCGTGTATAACATATGAGCCCACGTCCGTGGAAGTGTCTGTGAAGATTGAGCCGCTGGATGATGTGTATGTAAAGGACGAGTCCAAACGCGAATGTGTGTACATACAAGCTGAACCATCGTACTCAGATGTGAGTGTAAAAGACGAGTCGCCCGGCGTGAGCGCGGCGACGGGGCTGTACTCCGAACACGCCGTTAAAGATGAGCTCGTGCTCGGCCCCGTGCTAGTGGAGCGGCGCGTGCGCCACGCACCAACAGGTCGGTTGTGGGATCTAACTATAATCAACACGGGGACTTTCGCTAACGCTTCAGTCAACTATGACAAATGAGGGATGGCCCGAATATGGACTTTGCCGAATACGAATATTCGAATTTGTATATTCGGTAAATATTCGGCAGTTCGAACCAAACTATTTGGCTGAATACTAACATTGAAAAATATGCCGAATACTGAATATTCGGCCCATATCTAGATCTAACTATAACTTTGACAACTGGCCTGGCCTATAGTTGTGCTGTTCTCGAGAACGAGAACATTCTCCATAAAAAACAGAGAACATTCTCGAGATCGACACAACTATAGTCTGGCCTAGTGGGTAATGACCATGCTGCCTAAGAAGCTGAAGGCCCTGGGTTTGAATCCTTGTAAGAGCATTTATTTTTGTGATGAACACAGATATTTGTTCTTGAGTCATGGGTGTTTCCTATGTGTATAAGTATGTATATATTGTCACCTAGTACCCTTAGTACCTACAAGCTTTGCTTGTTTTGGGGCTAGGTTGATCTGTGTGAGATGTCCCCTTTTATTTATTTATTTATATTTATTTATGAGTAAGTAATTATTTTAATCTGCGGGTGATTTCAGCTTTCAACACAGATATTGAAGTCAAGCAGTCACGTGAGCTTGTCCCAGAGAGCACAGACGGAGACAACCAAAGACAAGTTCTGGAACCTGGCGTAGAGGAACTTAGTAACACCAGAGTTGGGAAAGCTAAAAGGAACAAACGAGGTAAGGGATCCGTGCAGACATGTAGTATTTAATTTGTCTGTGGCAAGGCCGTCTTAAACTATGCTGGGTTCCTTTGGCAAATAAGAATTTGGGGCCCTTTTGGAAAGTAAAGAAAGCGAATTAAGTAAAGTAACATTTTTCTATGATGTTCTATTTATTATGAGTATAATCAAATATACTGTTACTGCGTGTCCTTCGGTGGCCCGTGTGCCCTTATGGTAAAGACGGTATTGGTGGTGTGATAATACTCATGCTATTGTGAGTATCGTTAGTATTGTTGATAATGCATTATGCTTAGCATGGTCATTTATTTTACTTTAATTTTTTTGTTTTAATAATATCATAAGTATCATGCATATAATTACTGTTGAGTAAGACACTCGGACAATAGTATAACTTTCGAGTGGCAGTTGTGACGCGGCCATTGCGAGAGATGGAGACAAGTGCTGACTAGCGTTGAAAATGTCGGAAAAAATCTAATGATTTTTTTCGGGAATTTATGAAATTTTCGTTTTTTATAGGATTTTTAAAGAAAAAAACCAATAAGTCATTACAATGACAATTCGTAATGACACAACTGTGACAACTGAACTGAACTGACACCGATCCAATGTCGATGGCAAAGTAAGTCTATAATCCTTCACCTACTCACCGGTACCATACAATAACCGATTGAAACCTGTTTAAATCGTTTTTTCGGAAAAAATTAAGCGGTAAATCTCATGGTTTTTTTTTCCGTATAAATCCGATTAAAAACGAGCCCTTTGGATAGAAACGGGATTTTTTCCGGAAATTGTCAACGCTAGTGCTGACGTCGGCAGCATGTCGCCGGCGCGCGTGAAGCAGGAGGCAGCGACGGACCGGTCGGAAATGCGTAAGCTCATCACTACACCTTATAAAACAAACTCCCCCGCCGCGTCTGTGTGTTTGTATATTCACGATAAACTCTAAAACTACTGATCGGATTTTCATGCGGTTTTCACCTATCAATAAAGTGATTCTTGAGGAAGGCTTAGGTGTTCATTCAAACTGTATTATAACTTCAATTTAACTGGTTTCATCTTTTTTTATTTTTTTATTTGGAGATCCAACAGCTATGACACTAACATGGAAAATTATAGTAGATACAGGAAGCCAATTATAGGAACTCACAGGTAGTAACATAATACTAAACTAACAGGTACTACTTATACTAAGGTTACGCACTATCGCAACCACATATGTGAACAAAGCCATTTCATAAAAAAAAAAAAAACAAAGCCAATACAAATTATATCTAATAAGGATAATTTGAAATTAACAAAGATACTAATTAACAAGTAACATAATGAGGTCTAAGGTAAAAAATATTAATAATACATAAAAAAAAAAAAAAAAAAATATTATACGACATTTTTACACAAATTGACTAAGCCCCACGGTAAGCTCAAGAAGGCTTGTGTTGTGGGTACTCAGACAACGATATATATAATATATAAATACTTAAATACATAGAAAACAACCATGACTCAGGAACAAATATCTGTATCATCATACAAATAAATGCCCTTACCAGGATTCGAACCCGGGACCATCGGCTTCATAGGCAGGGTCACTACCCACTAGGCCAGACCGGTCGTCAAAAGTAGGTACTACATAAGTAGGTATTCAAGAAGGCGACAACACGCTCACTCAAAAGACTCGAAATATCTCTGCACTAAATTACGTCTCCCGCTAGGGATTCTACAGACATCAAATTCTTTAGACAACTCGTTTAGGTTACGACTGGCGCGCGTTAAAAAACTATTCTGTCTGTATTTGGAAGATGCATTTTTGATTGCTATTGGGGGATGATACCTTTTGGAACGACAGGGGGTTTTGAAACACAGTTCACTTAGCAACTCAGGGCAAGCGATTACACCATTAGTAATACTTAGGAGATAGGTAATATCGGCTACTTCACGGCGTTTTTGTAAAGGGACAAGGTGATGGTGTTTATATATTTTAAGATATTTGGAAGAACTGTAGGGGTATTTCAATTTAAAGCAAAGGTGTTTTACGAATTTTTGCTGAATGCGTTCGATTCTGTCAATATATGTACGGTAGTAAGGGTTCCAGACCTGAGAGGCATATTCTAACTTACTTCTTACATAGGAACAATAAAGCACTTTAAGCGTCTTAACCTGAGTGAAGTGAATAGAATTATGAAACCTAGTGCTTTATAAGAGCCACCAATAATGCTGTTAATTTGATTATCAAAAATCAGTTTTGAATCGTGTATGACACCTAAATCTCTCTTACATGATACTTTCTGAAGAGTTTGGCCCTTTAAGGCATAGTTAGTGTCGATTAAGTTACGTTGGCGTGAGAAGGTCACTGCAAAACATTTAGAGGGATTCAAATCTAATCTGTATAATTTGTAACGGTGCGTGTAACGAAACGTTACACTATCAACCTTCATACTATTTCTGGCACCATACAAATTCTAAATTCCCTTTTTGTAATTCAAATCCCATTCCAAATTCCATTCAATGATTTTTATTTTCAGTTCAATCACATACTCTGATCGATGAACATCATTTTAATCTAACAGACTGTACTTCCCAAGTTTTCTAAACACGACCGTTTAAGTGTGATTTATATTAGTGAAACGTAAACGTAATAATCCATAAGTGCGTGCAGTTCAGTATAGTGCTCGTTTTGTGGCCCTGCACACCTTCCAGATATATATCTACATCATCACCAAGGCACATATTGTAAGTTATTTGATTTCTAACCTTCTAAGTGAATTACGAACGTGTTTTTATACATACCTATCTGTTAACACGTGACCTGTATTGTTACAGGTGCCTTTTTATTTAAATAATAAATACCCCTCATCGCTCTGGATCCTGCCTTTTCATTCCCATCATCCCCGTGAGGCTCCTCTACCTGCCCCCTCACATAATTGGCAGTAATCGTCAAGGCGTGCAAGGTCAGACTGAAGTAATATATCAGCAGCAGATTTGATCTTTAAGAAAACCTTCATGTCATCGGCGAAACAAAGAAGCTTAGAATGCAGGAGACATTTGTCAATATCATTAATAAATATATTAAAGAGCATCTATTAAACATATAAAACATTCTCAAAAACAGGTACCAGAGGATAAAATGTACATTTTTATACAAAACCTGTGGACTATTGTTGAGATCCCTTATAGGGATAAGTTCGCCTTTGTACTTCCATTACTGTAATTTATTTTTGTAAACCTGTGTTGTGTACAATAAAGTGATTACTACTACTACTACTACTACTATTGGAATTTAGTCAGCTGCATAACTACTTATTCATTTATACATTGAAGTGTTGGCCTGGTTGTCTCAATAAACACACATGTAGGCAGCATTGTAAACAATCTGTGTTGATTCATCCATATGTTTGTCTGATTTACAACTCTCATGGTAATTACAACCCTTTGTTTCAGCCCTTAGTAAGGAGGAAGCCGAATTTATGGATGAGGAGGCGCGTGTGAAGGAGGAGTGTGAGGACAGCACAGACGGGTGCGGCGTGAGCGAGGCAGCCGTGCTGGCCGGCCTGTACCACGAGCACGTGGTCAAGGACGAGCTCGTGCTGGGGCCGGAGCGCCCGCACCGCCCCACAGTCGCCCCGGTGGTGAGAGGTGTGTTGATTGTTGTTTGACTACTGTTGGAACTACTGCACAAAGCTCCTCCTGACACACACACATTAAAACTACCATAACACACACACAACAACACAGAGTCTAAATTCTGATTTGCAATGTATGAGTATTGATTTGTCTTCTTATTTTTGTTATTTGATGTTTGTTTCTTTTGACTATCATAATATGTATTATTGTATATTGATATATTGTAACAATTTATAAATTTTATAATGTAATGCTATATTATGAAAAATTAAATCTAAATCTAAAATCTATAAATATGTTTTATATTTTTCTACAATGCCTTTGTAATCAATCTCCAGCTGAATTAATTAAAAATTTCGTTTTAGATGTATAGTTGATGTATATGAATATGTTTAGATGGTACATATTGATAGTTCTAGCCAAAACAAAATATACTTTATTCTTAACAGACGTATAGCAAAGTTTAATTTTATCCTCTAGAATGGCTTGCCACGTAGATGCTAATTTTCAATTGCTGTACTCACATTGGCTAAATATTGAAAGTTCACCCTGCCATTCAAGTTTAAAGTAATGATTAATTTGGATTCGGTTTATGATGTTTTATAGCTAGAATTTTCTTCACGTTGGTTGTGGTCAATGTTGTGTGTTTCACTTGGTAGCTAGTTTACCCCCATGCTTTTAACTCGTGCTCGTTTTGAAGCATCTCAATCGTTATGTATCACCAGCATCTATTGTCAAGAATTAAGTATGAATGATAATTATTAGTTAAATTAAAGAAACTTATGTAACGCCCTGCCACTGTTACATATTTATCAGGTTGGTATTATTTTGTCGTCTTACAGCGTCCACTCTTGTCTCCTCTGCTGTGGTGTCGAGTCGGCGCCGCTCGTGCTCGGTCAGGCTGGAGCGCCTGCTGGTGGACGCGGAGCGGCGCACCTGCCGGGTCGGGCGCCGCACATACAAGCTGCACGCCACCGAGCTCGCACCCACACCCCATGTCACCACCACGGTCTATCAATGTCACCATTGCGGCAAACGGTTCAGGAGCAAGTCGGTTTTGAAGAAGCACGTACACACTCACTCGCCTTTACATAATTCAACCGTAGGGGATTATGGTTTAGAACGACATCAAATGCTACAAGGTGGCAAAAAACTGTATAAAAAAACTCACATGATTATATGCTCAGGCGAAAAGCCTTTCAGGTGTAATTACTGTGGCTACGAGAGTAGTAGAAAATCAAATTTACGGAGTCACCTGATAACTCACACAGACGAGAAGCCTTTCAGGTGTAGTCACTGTAGCTACAAGTGTAGAAGAAAAGAACAGTTACGGAGACACCTGTTGACTCACACAGACGAGAACCCTTTCAGTTGTAGTCACTGTAGCTACAAGTGTAGAAGAAAAGTATATTTACAGCGTCACCTGATGACTCACACAGACGAGAAGCCTTTCAGTTGTAGTCACTGTAGCTACAAGTGTAGAAGTAAAGAAAATTTACAGCGTCACCTGATGACTCACACAGACGAGAAGCCTTTCAGTTGTAGTCACTGCAGCTACAAGTGTAGAAGTAAAAAAAATTTACAGCGTCACCTGATGACTCACACAGACGAGAAGCCTTTCAGTTGTAGTCACTGTAGCCACAAGTGTAGAAGTAAAGCAGATCTACAGAAACACCTGATGACTCACACAGACGAGAAGCCTTTCAGTTGTAGTCACTGTAGCTACAAGTGTAGAAGTAAAGAAAATTTACAGCGTCACCTGATGATTCACAGTGACGAGAAGCCTTTCAGTTGTAGTCACTGTAGCTACAAGTGTAGAAGTAAAGCAGAGTTACAGCGTCACCTGATGACTCACACAGACGAGAAGCCTTTCAGTTGTAGTCACTGTAGCCACAAGTGTAGAAGTAAAGCAGATCTACAGAAACACCTGATGACTCACACAGACGAGAAGCCTTTCAGTTGTAGTCACTGTAGCTACAAGTGTAGAAGTAAAGAAAATTTACAGCGTCACCTGATGATTCACAGTGACGAGAAGCCTTTCAGTTGTAGTCACTGTAGCTACAAGTGTAGAAGTAAAGCAGAGTTACAGCGTCACCTGATGACTCACACAGACGAGAAGCCTTTCAGTTGTACACACTGTTCCTACAAGTGTAAAAGAAAAGCACTGTTACGGTCTCACCTGGTGACTCACACAGACGAGAAGCCTTTCAGGTGTACTCACTGCGCCTACAAGTGTAAAAGAAAAGCACAATTACAGGTTCACCTGATGACTCACAGAAACGAGAAGCCTTTCCGTTGTAGCTACTGTGACCACAAGTTTAGATTATCAGATTTACAGGCTCATGCGATGACACACGGACGAGAAGCTTTTCAGGTGTACACAGTGACCACAAGTCTAGAACAAAAGCACAGTTACGGAAACACCCGATGACTCACACAGACGAGAAGCCTTTCAGTTGTAGTCACTGTAGCTACATGTGTAGAAGTAAAGCAGATTTACAGACACCTGATGACGTGATCACTCACACAGAAGAGAAACCTTTCAGTTGCAGTCACCGTAGCTTATCTTATCTTATTGTTTTCGGGGGCTCTTGCGGATACACTTCGACCCATAGGGATCTTTTGTGCAATTACCCCCTAGAGAAGATCCGTCACCTACTCAAGAGCTTTTTCCACTATATCCATGTGTCGGATGATGGAGCTCATGGACAGTGTTTTAAAGTCCTTTGGTTCCAGATATCCTGCTCCAAAGTCCTTCATTCTTTGTCTGGCGAGGGCGTAACATTCACACATTAGGTGTTTTACTGTCTCTTCCTCTTCGCCACACATACGACAATCGGTGTTGTCAGAGTGTCCCATACTGGCCAGAATTCTTTTGACCCCGTAATGACCAGTAAACACCCCCGTTATGATATGGCTAAGCTTTTTGCTCCAACCGGAATCTACTCCTTGCAGAAAGAGCTTTGCGTGCTTTAGACCCGTCAGAGTCACTGCAGCTACAGCTACAAGTGTAGAAGAAAGAGAGATTTACAGACTCACCTGATGACTCACACAGACGAGAAGCATTACAGTTGTAGTCACTGTAGCTACGAGTGTAGAAGTAAAGCAGATTTACAAATTCACCTGATAACACACAGACGAGAATCATTTCAGTTGTAGTCACTATAGCTACAAGTGTAGAAGAAAAAGAGATTTACAGAGTCACCTGATGACTCACACGGAAGAGAAGCCTTTCAGGTGTAAACACTGTGCCTACATGTGTAAAAGAAAATCAGAATTACGGACTCACCAGATGAGAAGCCTTTCATGTGTAATGTAGCCACTGTAGATACAAGTGTAGAAGGAAATTTGGCTTACGGACTCACCTGTTGACTCACTCTGGTGAAAAACCTTTCAAGTGTAAGTACTGTGACCACAGGAGCCGTCGTAAATTCTATTCGTCGTGTTCCTATTATTGTATTACTACATGTACACTTATTGTATCATTCTTACATTTTGTTTACATTCGTCGATTAAATGCATTGAATTTATCAACTTAGTGTGTTGGCGCCTTTACATTAAATATTCTTTAACTGCATTTCAATCTGATAAATTTTACTATATTTTGTTTTCATCTTTTGAACTCAGACACCTCAGTTACTCTAGGCGCTAATGAGCGAAGTGGTCGAAAACTTAGGATCTACTCGTATTTTAAGGTTTCCAATTTAATTTCGCTTTTTTCTCTCTTTTTGTGCGAATGTGTGTGTGCGCATAAGTGCTAGTTTTGGATGGGATTCCGATTATCAGCCAAAAGATGGCGTCAGTGTGCACGAATTGTGGATTTTCACCGTTTCTCCCAAAATATTAACAGTTTCATAAGATGTGTTGATATTGGCGAAATAATAAAAAATATTACGTCCAAATCGAAACATGTTATACTCAACAGTGTCTAATCTAAATAATCAGAGAATAAAACTGCAAAATATTGCAATATCTTGCATTCACGCACACTCACATACCTAACCTAAAGTCAGTGTCTAATGTCAGTAGATTTGTAATGTTACAGTAAAGTAACCTAGAGGGCGCAGTGCAGCGCATGAATATTTTTAGGAAGAACAATTTAGAATTTAAATTCTTATTTGAGACATTGACAAGTAACTTAGAACCAACTGATACGTATTTTCAGACGTTGATTGT
Source organism: Cydia splendana (assembly GCF_910591565.1). Taxonomy (NCBI): domain Eukaryota; kingdom Metazoa; phylum Arthropoda; class Insecta; order Lepidoptera; family Tortricidae; genus Cydia; species Cydia splendana. The sequence continues at coordinate 789,866 of NC_085983.1, read as the reverse complement.
CATGTGCTTGTGGCACCTACAACATCCAAATCCCGACAGTGCTTAATTTTTTTTTTTGTTATTTTATAAAAAGTTTTATAGATTATATGTTTTTATTTTTATTATCAATTGAAAATGACGCAAATTATTTTACCTAAAATTACAAAAACGCTTTTAATGTTAGCTTAGTACTAACACTACTAAGTAAGCTGGCGTGTGAGTCACATTTCTGGGGAAGTAATGAGAAACAGAAAAAAACAGAATAGTGTTCTTTAACCTTTTGGCCGCCGGACCTAGTCCGTAAAGACGCTCACTCACACGCCAGAGCAAATTTTAAGTAAATATCTAATAAAAAGTTTAGGGATTGCAAATAGTGATATCGATATTTACAATTTATGGTAAAAATCTCTTCAATTTACCTTTGTTCTTATCCAGCTTTAATTTCTTTCCAAATTGCCAAAATTAAACATATGTTTTACACCCGAAAATGTTTAAAATATAGGGATTTATAATAAAAAACAACCATTAAACAATGTCGATTCAAGACGTATTATCACCGCACTAGGCTGTACGAGAAGTCTTTTATACAAGACAACGGCGCGCATGGACTGCCCGCAGTGCAGACCGACAAGGACCGTTTCCGCGCGGATTAAGTAATAATAGTCTCTAGGTCAACGGCGTAAGCGCTTGTCGGTGCGTAAACTTTATTAGCGTAACGTTAAAGCCGCGCATTATGTGTCGATAACGTCAATATACCGGAACTGTTTTGGTGAAAATTACACGTGGGTTGAATTTTCAATGAGTGAAGAAATTATTCCGGAATTAGAATCATTTATTATAATTTCAGTTTGGTATACATTAATCTACTAAACTCTTACCAAATTAACGACGACTTGTTATAAAAAAATGACACATTAATTTCGATGTTATATAGGTACCTACTTATAACAAAAAAACTAAAGTCTGATAAATAGGTACCTATGTCCATCTGTACCACTCTCGTGCGAAGCGGTCGCTGCGGTATCCCTTCCCACTACGCTATCATCTCAAAATAAAATCAATTATTTATTTTATATTTTTATTTATCTTTTCTGCAATTAGTCAACAATCCACAAGGGGAAATTTACTTGTCTGACCCTACTTTTTACAGCTAAAGAAGCTGCCTGAACTTTACATATAGTTATTATGCCTATATGTCTCTCGTTTTACGTACTCTAGTAAGTGTTACCTACTCGTTACCAACAATTGGCGATTAACAAGTGTTCAAATACTTAAATAAAAACATATTTCTGACTTTATATTTACTTTGAAAATTCCCATATCGAGTTAACATTCCTATCCCTAGTTATCTTGTATACAAGACAACGGCGACGAGAGAGATGAAAAACGTTGAAAATTGGAGCAAGTTTTTTAAATGCCTTATTATTAAAGAATGGATTTATATAGTTGTTTAAAAAGCAAATAAATGAAAAAACTAAGACCTAAAATATAATAAAATAATAATAATAATAACGCTCCGCGCACGCCTCCCAAAGGTCCGGAACACCATTGTTCCGTGATGGGAAAGACATAATAATAAAACAAGAGTGTAAAAGAAATTGCAATTGTTATTATTTTCACATTAACCGAGTGGTTGAATTTGTGTCTTGTATACAAGACGACGGCGCCAGCGTATCATTCTGTCGTTGTCTTGTATACCGGACAACGGCGGTCAAAGGGTTAAGTATACTAAGAACAATGTGGGACCCAGAATACTCCCCTGCGGAACTCCGAAAGATAATCCCAATTGGTCGCTTGTCGCTGTACCCAGTTTTAAACATTGCCTTCTATTGGTAAGGTAGCTGCGAAACCACTCTAGGCCAAGACCTAGGCTAATAAGAGTAATAAGGCTTTATAGACTTAAGTTGCAAGAGCAGCACATTCCCGAATTAGGTCACTCAGCGTCCCTTCACCCTAGGCAGGGACCACAGAGTCTGCTGTGCCAGCGCCAATGTATTTATGGCATAGACGTTTGGCGCACCTGCATCGCGACGCAATGTATGTACTGGGTGGTGATGGTAATCAGTGTGTTGGTGTCGTTTTTCAGCCTAAGGACGACTTGCCAATTGCCAAGCAGCTGCGTGCCGTGGCTTACTGGAAAGATGTCTGTGACATCTGTTCCCAGGCAAGGAAGCGGCCGTGCTGCCAAACCACTGGAGCTGATCCACAGTGACGTGTGTGGCCCGATGCAAGTCAGCACTTGGAATGGAGCCCGCTACTTGCTGACATTCACAGATGACTGCACTAGGAAAAGCTTCGGTTATCTCATGAAGAATAAGTCGGAAGTTCCCATTTTATTGATTTTAAAAATATGGTAGAGAAACATACTGGGTTGCATATTAAAATCTTACGTAGTGATTGTGGCACAGAATATAGCAATAGTCATTTGTCAAGTTTTCTTAAACGTCGTGGTATAATTCATCAAACGACTGTCCCTTACAACCCACACCAAAATGGTGTATCGGAGAGATTTATTTTAACAATTCTTTCAAAAGCTAGAGCTATGTTGCAGGAAAGTGGTTTGGATGATAATAGATTTAAAACACTATCTATGCAGTGTAATAATTAATAACCCAAATCTTTAGATTGGCGCTATTAAGAAATAATCTCAGTATTAGATGTTATTGCTTTTTATAATTTCTTTATTAATAAATAACAAAACCTTTTCAAGATGATCAGTTTGTAAAAATTGGTAACAATACCATAAGGTTGTTATAATACTCTTATATTTTTATTTTCATCTTTTTAGGGTTCCGTACCCAAAGGGTAAAACGGGACCCTATTACTAAGACTTCGCTGTCCGTCCGTCCGTCTGTCACCAGGCTGTATCTCACGAACCGTGATAGCTAGACAGTTGAAATTTTCACAGATGTATTTCTGTTGCCACTATAACAACAAATACTAAAAACAGAATAAAATAAAGATTTAAATGGGGCTCCCATACAACAAACGTGATTTTTGACCAAAGTTAAGCAACGTCGGGAGTGGTCAGTACTTGGATGGGTGACCGTTTTTTTTTGCTATTTTTCGTTTTTTTTTTTTGCATTATGGTACGGAACCCTTCGTGCGCGAGTCCGACTCGCACTTGCCCGGTTTTTTTCTTTTTTTTGTGTGTGTTTTGTTTTTGCGTGCACAAATAGCTCTGTTTTACAATGTAGAGACTACTTAATAAACATGATGTTAAAATATTCTCATTAAGGAAACTGTAAGTCTAGTTTTAAGAAAAGTTCCAGTGTTATATATAAGTATATAACTATAAAAGACTGTTTGTTTCTTAAATAAATAAATTAAATAAATAAATAAAAAAAATGATCGTTACTGGGGTGAAGCTGTGATGACAGCAATTTATTTAAAAAATAGATACCCTAGTAGATCATTATCAAATGAAATTCCTGAATACGAGTGGACTGGGTCCAAAATTGATCTGAGTCATTTGCGCGTCTTTGGCTGCATAGCATACTCCCAATACTCCCATGTACCACATCAGAAAAGGCGTAAACTTGACGCTAAGGCTAAAAAATATATTTTTGTTGGTTATGGTGAAACATGTAAAGGCTATAGATTAATTGATCCTAATAATCCTCACAGGGTAATTTACTCTCGAAGTGTAGCTTTCTTAGAGGATACATTTATGGATTAAGACACCAGTTATGAGGCGGGATAAAGAGCATTTTATCATGCATGATCAATTAAATTTTACCAATTTTACTAATAAATCTTGTGATATTTTACAGAATAATAAAAATTTGATGCTAAATGATATAAATACAAATAACTTTATTTTGCATGATATATAGTACAGAAGATGGTCAGACAATATTATACATAGCTAACACAGGGTTATTCCCACTAGTTACCACCAAGTTCTTACCAGTGGTAACTACTGGGAATTTTTTTCCCACCTTTTACCACTGGTAACTACTGGGAAAAAAATCCCACTAGTTACCACCAACTTGGCTTGGCAAAATATTGTTAGAATTCAATACTAATAAAAACAGTATAAATAGTATAGTATAAATGTAGCGTGCTGTAATAAATAATTATGTGTCGGTTAGTGATTCAGTAAAATGCTTTAAAAGTGATCAAAAATTGTTCACTGACGAAAGAGTGGACTGTAAAGAGGGGACGATAGGGGAATAAGTTTAGGGGCTGGTTGAGCAAGAAAGTTATTGTATGCTAGAATTAACCTATGAAATCCGGTGGTTGTGGGTTGAACCGTTGGTCTCCGTTGTGTACTGTTGGTGGTGGTCCGGGCTGCCCTTGTCGCCAGCTAGAGGTAAGCTCAGAACCGTTACCTTCAGTCGGCCAACTTAGACCTAGGATTCTCCACTGCACAGATGGGCACGGCGCACACTGGAACCCGCCCATACATTGCAGTGCTCAAAACTCAACTTTGCAATTGTGGGTATTTTGTACTCAAATTGAAATATATGCATAAACAGGGAGATATTGCACCTCACTGCAGAAAAATACCTTCATTATCAGTTGTCATTACATAGTTGCATTATGTCAAAGGTCTAGGATTTTATATGTCACATCTCAGTGGTAATTTGTATTGATTAACAAAATAGTTATTTCAAGTAATTGTAGTTGGTATGAATAACTCAAAATCCGCAATGACTTATCTTGAGCAAGGTATGTAGATTATGTTTTACGTATTTTATGTTCTAAAACAATTTTGGGTTTGTGGTATTCCGACAAATAGTAACATATATTGTAATTTAATAAAAATGGTCATATTTCCGATAATGGACAACATCTTTTGATAATTTTTAGGCATGATAGCTAAAAAAGTTGTCGTTATTAAGATTCTTTATTCGAAAGTAAAAGATGTTGTCCAGTTTTCGAAATGGGCCAAATTTTTTGCTCCGACTATTTGATCAGGCGTTTTTACTTTAGCGAAAATATAACTTTTTCTCACTAAAACAATGTTTTAGTGCGTAATATTTTACCTTAAGGTTATTTCTATGCATTTCGACTGTTTCAGATGAAAAAAGTGATACAATTTTACTTAATAATAACTTAATAACTTCCTTAATAATAGATCAACCAAAACCAGGTTTTGGCAATATTAATAACGGTAATGTGGCTCGAAAATTTTTCCAAAACTACGAAATATCAGCCGAAATTACTAAAATAGATGAAGAACTCATACGTCGCTTTTACATAATTTTACAAACAATTTCCAGTGGCTACAAGATCGATACGTGTAAATTCAAAAAATACTGTCTAGAGACAGCAAAGTTATATGTAAAACTGTACCGGTGGTGTCGCATGACACCTACTGTTCATAAAATCCTTATTCAAGGAGTCGCAATAATATCTGAGCACCTGATCCCAATAGGCAATTTAAGTGAAGAGGCCCAGGAAGCGAGGAATAAGGATTTTAAAAACTATCGAGAGAGATTTAGTCGTAAAACTTGTAGATTCGACAACATGACAGATGTTTTTAATAGGCTCTTGGTTTCTTCTGATCCCATCATCACCTGCACACGACCTCTGCCAATTATTAATTCAAAAATATTTCACCCGGAAGCTGTCAACATGTTTATCGGTGAATATGTAACGTCATCATAGGAATATTTTATTTTTTAATATAAATATAATGTAAATAATTATTATTATAAGCACTACTTGACATTACGAATGTAGAATAGTATTTTTTTTGCTTAATTTTACTTATTGTAGTTTTGAGCACAGCAATGTATGGGCGGGTTCCAGTGTGCGGCGTCCTTCGGCTACACAGCACTGATTTTAAATAGTCTAGAGATTGGCAATAGTGCTTTTAACAAATTGCGAGAAAATTAACGAGAATAGCGAAAGGCGATGCGAACTGGTATTAGTTTCATGACATACTGGCTCTGACAGCTTGTGACAGAGCAATATTTAAATTCGAACCGTGACTTTGGTGTTGCCACAGTATTTACAAAAAATAATCCTAAAAATACAAAGCCAAAGCTGAACATTCCGCCCACCAAAATGCATTGTATTTTGACTAAGCGAAAAGGAAACAATAAAGTAAGGTAAGTGCGATAATATTAAGACTAAAACGAAAAAATGGACAACACAAAGGTAGCGCTCTAAAGCGACTACGCAGGCAGTGGGCACAGTTTGACCACAGGCCGTTTGTACAACCCTGTGGCCGTGCGCACAGTAACCACACGACAGATCCCGTCGGATCCGGGGTGTGTGTCGATGATGCGACCCAGGGGCCACTTCATTGGGCTCGTCTGCTCGTTCACAACGAGCACTAGTGCACCAATTATGACGTTGCGCTGCCTATCGTGCCACTTCATCCGCTGCTGGAGAGTATGCATATACTCCTTCGACCATTTGTTCCAGAAGTCCTGGTGCATCTTCTGAAGCAGCTTCCAGCGTTGGAGAGGGCTAACCCGAACGTCTGATAGGTCTTCCTCAGGCACGACCGATAGGGGCTCCGTGGTGAGGAAATGACCGGGAGTCAGAGCCGTCAGGTCGTTGGGGTCGGTGCTAAGAGGAGTGAGGGGCCTTGAGTTGAGCAAAGCCTCGACTTGGGTTAAAATCGTCGAGAATTCCTCATACGTCAACCTTTGGTTCCCGACGACACGCGACAAGTGTGTTTTCACGGCCTTGATTCCAGCTTCAGCGAGCCCTGAGAAATGTGGGCTACCCGGCGGGTTGAATTCAAAGTTAATTGAATGGTGTGCGGCAGCATCCTTCACTAGACGTTGCAGGATGTTGTTCGCACCGACAAAATTTTTGCCTTGGTCAGACACTAACCTGCTGCACCGACCACGACGAGCGACGAAACGCCGAAGTGCGGCGAGATAAGCATCCGAAGACAACTCGGTGACGAGCTCAGTATGAATGGCCTTTGTTGCGGTACAGACAAAGACGCAAATATAGCCCTTGTACGTCTTGTTACCGCGTCCGCGACCGAGTGCGATGTCGAAAGGCCCGCCGAAATCGACCGCTGCGCTCGAGAAAGCCTTGAGCTGGGATATTCGATAGGACGGCAGGTCCCCCATGAATGGCGCAGGGGCACCCAGTGGCCGCACCCGAAAGCACTTCATACATTTCGATACCACTGCGTAGATAGCCCGTTTTGGACACATGATCCAAAAATGCTGTGACAATAAGTTGTGAAGCGTTTGGATGCCTGGATGCATGAACCGTCTATGATATTCGTCTATAAGAAGGAAGGTCAGACGATTGTCGCGAGGTAGAAGCAACGGATGCTTCACGTCGAAGTCGAGAGAAGCTCGCGACAGGCGACCGCCCACCCTTAAGAGACCCGCTTCGTCTATGAATGGGGACAATTTTCTAAACGCTTTGGAAAGAGAATTCGAAAGCTTGTTGGAAATCTTTTCGATTTCCTGAGCAAAGCTGCGCTGTTGCACGAAGCGCACGAGAATCATCAGTGACTGTTTTACTTCGAGAGGTGTCAAAGGTCCGCGTAACAGCTTTACGGTCGTCTTTTGGTTCTTCGCGTTGTTCGCAAAGCGGCGACAATACGCTAAGACGCGTTGAAGTGTTCCTAGCGACGAGAACTTCTCTAATAGATTGTCAACTAGTGCGTTGTCATTGGACACTACAAGGACCGTAATCCTTTGTTCGTCGTGAAGAACATCCCTATCTGGCGTCAGCACTGACTTAGGCCAGCTCTCAGTGGGGTGCCTGAGCCAATCAGGCCCGCTCCACCAGCAAGTTTGGTTGACCAAGTCTTGGGGAAGCAAACCACGCGATCCGCAGTCAGCTGGATTGTCAGTGGTTCTGACATGATGCCAGGAGTCGGGAGGAATGACGTCTTGGATATGACTCACACGGTTGGCCACGAATGTTTTCCACCTGGATGGACACGACTTGATCCAGGTTAACGTCACACTTGAGTCCGACCATGCGTAGATTCTATCTACCGAGTGGAAGGGCTTCAAAGCCTCCACGACCGAAGCCATCAAGTCCGACAGCAGAACCGCTGCGAGCAATTCGAGACGCGGCACTGACAATTTGCGTAACGGCGCGACCTTGGACTTCGCACACACTAGCTTGACGTCAACGTCGCCCTCCTCAGTCACTGTACGGCAATAGATTACGGCACAGAAGCCACGTTCTGATGCGTCACAAAATCCGTGGAGATGTAGCACATCGAATTCCCCGACTAAACGGCGAGGCACAGCTACAGCACTCAGCGACGAGAGTTGAGTTTTGAATTCCTGCCATTCCAGCCTGTTGCTTTCCGGGACATCTCCATCCCAGGAAACGCCCGAAACCCAAAGCAACTGCATCAGATACTTGGCGAGAAATGTTACAGGCGAGAGGAAACCCAATGGATCGAATAGCTATCTCCGACAGAATGGTGCGCTTCGTGCACCGACCATTAGGTGTAGATGCTACACGAAAACGAAAGGAGTCAGATTGAGGTTGCCATAGCAAGCCCAATATCTTTAGAGAAATGTCAGTCATTTCTTCGAAATGTTTAAAGTCTTCCGAGTATAGATCGGAAGACGGTAGGCTCTCCAGGAACTCACTACTATTGGAGGTCCACTTCCTGAGATGAAAACCCCCCGACGACAGTATTTTCGTAAGTTCCGCCTGAAGCGAACGCGCCTGCTCGACAGAATCCGCTCCGGTGACGACGTCGTCGACGTAGATGTCACGAGCGAGTACGGTTAAACCACCTGGGTAGCTGGCTGCAGAATCACTGGCAAGTTGAGCCATTGTACGAAGAGCCTGGAATGGCGCAGCAGAAACCCCGTAAGTGACCGTTTTAAGACGATAGTCGCGCACAGGACCGACAGCAGAGGGCCGCCACAAGATGCGCTGAAATTCAGCGTCCTCTTCAGGAACCAGAATTTGCCTGTACATCTGTTTCACGTCACCTGTGAAGACGACGGCATGCCAGCGAAAGCGTGTGAGCAGATCGAAGATGTTGGTCTGAAGCTTGGGCCCAGCGAGAAGAGTAGCGTTTAAGGACGTCTCGTTGGCGTCCTTAGCGCTTGCGTCGAAAACTACGCGAAGAGGAGTGGTGACGGAGTCACGCAGAATACCATGGTGAGGTATGTAATAGAAGTGGCCTTCACTTGTTGAAGGAGGTTCCACTTCCTCCAAGTGACCTCGAGACTCATAGTCATTCATGAATTCCACATACGCCCTTTTAAACTCGGGGTTGGAATTCAATTTGCGTTCCAACGACGTGAACCGCTTGAGAGCGATTTCGCGCGAATTGAGGAAGGTAGGTTTGTTCGTGGGGTCGACAAATGGTAATGGAACTACGAACCTGCCTGCTCCATTGCGATAGGATTTTTCACGAAAATAGTCTTCGCAGCGTTGGTCCTCCTCAGATACGAGATTTAGTCGGAGAACTAACGTTTTCTAATTCCCAAAATTTTTTTATAGAATCGTCGAGCGACAAAATTTGCGAAGGACTCGACACGAAAAAACAATGTTTATTATTGTTGCGAGACGATACGAAAGCGCTTGATGTGAGCTGACTCTCGTCACACTCACCCATTACGACCCATCCGTAGATGGTTTTCAACACAGTAGGCTGTCCAGGCTCCCCGCGCCGTATACCGGGCAACAACGACGTAACGAAGACCTGTGCGTTAAGCAACAAGTCCACCGGCGCCGGACGGGCAAAATCAGGATCAGCCAGCGATAAATTTTTGGTGTGCGACCAACCCGACGAATCGACAGGTTGTGGAGGTTGGTCAGCACATACCGGCGACAAAACGAAAGCTTCGATTTTAGTACTCAGCGAAGAGGGTTTATTACCCATTGGCTTGATCTCACATGAAAGTGAGCCAAATGTTTGATTGGGTGAGTTACCGATGCCAAACACAGTGTGTTGGCCAGAAATCTCAAACCCTAGCATTTCAGCACAAGATTTCGATATAAGGTTGCATGCACTAGCACCATCCAGAAGTGCACGCACTGGGCGGAAGACACCAGAACTGTCCCGAATCAACATCTTGGCAGTAGCAAAAAAGATTGTATTATCTCCCGACATAGCAGTTAGAACCGTGTTACTACTACTACTGCTAGTACTGCTCATGCTATTGCTAGGTGGTGCAGTAGCAGTCTCTGTGACCGTGGGTGCTTCAATATTCTTAGTAAAATGCAATAAGTTATGGTGTGAACGATGACACACACTACAGCGAGAAGCCCGACAAGTTTTCACCCTATGTGCATTCGAGAAGCATAAAATACACAAACCCTTCTCCTTAACTAGATTAAACCGGCCATCATTATTGAGATTCAGAAATTTGTTACATTTGTCGAGACTATGTTGACCCGAACAACAAACACAGCTCGGTGTTGACGGAGTCGAAACGACCAGGGCCGTTTTGTTTTTAGTCAACGGTTTAACATTCTGAGATTGAGGCCTAACACTAATACTTGAGTTTTCCAAAGCCCTGCTCCGCTTTTCAATAAAACTTTTCAATTCGTCAAACTTTGGAACCTCAGTATTAGAAGTGAGTTGTAATTCAAATGCTTCCCGGGTAGCGACATCTAACTTTGCGCATAGCAAATAGTACAACATGAAGTTTTTATCGGGGAGGTTAAATTTTGACAAAATATTTAAATTTTCATTGAAAGTTCTATAAACCCGTTCCAAATCTGTTTTGTTTTTGACTGGCTCACAATTTAGCAGTTTTTCATAATACATTACAGCAATTTGCCTCTTCCTATCATAATAATTGGACAGCGTCTCATATGCACTGCTATAATTGTCACCTGACAGAGGAAAACTTTTAATTAAATCATATGCGGAACCCTGAACGCTTGACAATAGGTAATGTAATTTCTCAGTATCACTAATTGTGCTCCGACTATGTATGAGGGAGTCATAAAGCTCTTTGAAAGACACCCAGCCTTCCAATTTTCCATCAAACGGCTTAATCGCTATTTTAGGAAGCTTGGCTAAATTATTTTCAAGCGTTAAAGGCTTCACATTCGACTTATCACTTATCTCACTCTTAGGCATTTGTCAACCGACGAAAAAAACGGAGGAGGTTCTCAAGTCAACGCGTATATATATATTTTTTTTATGTATGACCACTCATAACTTTTCACAGAGATGTTCGATTTTGATAATTATTTTTTTATTGGAAAGGGTATACCCCGAAGATGGTCCCATATAAATTTGGAAAAAAAAATCCAACCTTAAGGGTAGGAAAATAGGGGATGATTGATTTTTTCACTCACCGATTGTAACGTATGACCACGCACAACTTTTTACAGAGTAATCGTAATAATAATAAAAATTTGGAAAAAAATCCTACCCTAAGGGTGGGAAAATAGGGGTAATTTATTTATATTACAGAACAAAATAATAGTTAAAGTAGGATTATTAATATAACAGTTAATAGCTAAAGCAAGGTAGGTAGCTATTTTAAAAGTAATCAAAAATTAAGCATGTAAAAATTTGTATAAATTATAGCCACAGAAAATTATAAAATAAAAACTTTTTACAGTTCGGATTAGTGCATTGTGCTAGCTAGACGTGTGACCGAAGCGCATTGTCTAATTGCAATTAAGTTAAACAACAGGTTTCTTATCGCACCGGCCGGCTGCCCGGCAGCCGAACACGTGTGCGCATCTATTGTTTGTACACAAGTAGTGATGAAGTGTAATCGGATTTATAATGGATGACAAAAATAAAGGACACGAGTTGTACAATGCTAGTCATAACGATAGTGTAACATCGACACGAAAAAGTAGTGAGACAGACCTAACTAATGAGAAGATGGATTACCTACCTATAAACGACAGTGGAAGTGTAGAACGACCTGAAAAACGAACGAGGGATGAGGAGGAAAATCAGGATCAGGAAGGGGAGTGGAATCTAATTGATCGAACACGTAAAAGATTAGATAGAAAGAACTCTCGAAGTCCAATTTTGAGCGAACGCATCAATACGGATAATATCGAAGTATGCGTAACTAACAAAGAAAAGATGCCAAAACAAATCGCACTATCCAAGATTCTGAAGGTTAATAACATAACGGGTGTACTCCAAGTTAAGTATGTCAATTTATATAAACTACGCTTAATATTCGATACAGACATAAGTGCGGACAGGTTTTTGAACTCGGGAGAAATTAACAAACTTGGGTGGAGGTGCTACAAGTCTTCAGATGTGGGAATATCTTACGGCTTAATCAGAGATATAGAGATAGAAATGTCAGATGAAGATATTACAACTAATATTACAAGTGACATGGAATTAATATCCGCGAAACGTTTAAGTCGTAGGTCAAATGACGAGGGCGGCTGGGTTAAATCAGAAAAGGTGCGACTAGGATTTAAGGGCAATACGTTACCACAATACATTTATATGAATGATTTAAGAATAAGAGTGGAACCTTATGTATTTCCAGTCACTCAGTGTTCAAAATGTTGGAGGTACGGGCACACATCAAAGGTATGCCCGTCAAATAGACTTGTTTGCCCCAAATGTGGAGGAAACCACCCTAACTGCGAAACTAAAATCTTTAAGTGTGTAAACTGCAGTATGAAACACATTTCGTTGGATAGGAAATGCCCGGTATTCTTAAAAGAGAGAAAAATAAGAGAAATAATGAGTGAACATAACCATACTTACCAGAAAGCATCAACGCTGTACTCTCCACCTTCTCCGCCTATTCATCAGCCCGCTTTCCGTCCCGAAATAACATCTGAGGTTTCAACCGCCAGAGGCTACGCGTACGCGGCTAGCCAAGAACCGACAAGACCACCAAAATCTAGAGAAACTCAAGAAACTCGGGAATCTGACAACAACGGCTCAGTTGTACGCACGCAAGCGATTATACATCACGAAAACACGCAGTCGCAAAAAACCAAACGCGCGAAGAATACAGGGAATAAAAAGCCAAAACAACGCGATAATGTCGATACAGATGAGTGGGATATGTCGTGTTCGGAAGATACAACTGAAAATACAACGGACCAGAAAGAAGAATCAACAACTAAACAACGAAAAACTAAGAGAGATAAATCGATGACATTTAGTCAATTACTGGATAAAATAAAGGGAATATGTTTTTCACCAGAGGAAACTGTAAAAGCTAAATTCGGCAACATAATTCAAGTATGCATTCAGTGGGCTATTAACTACTTATTAGAAAACATCTCGGAAATACCCTTATTAAGTTATTTAGCACATTCAAGCAATTAAGCATTTTGCAATGGAACGCCCAAAGTTTAAGAAATAAAATATTGGAGTTAGAATTACTACTTCGCCAAGAAAAAGTACATATTTGTATTATTAGTGAGACATGGCTACATCTTGACATTAATATTAGAATAAGCGGCTATAACGTCTTTCGTCAGGACAGAAATGATGGATATGGAGGGGTATGTATCTTGACTCATTATTCTATTCAAGCGCAGCAATGTCCAATAAGTACATTAAACTATGACATTGAAATGATACACGGTCAACTATACAATTGTCACGATGTAAGTGATATTGTTGCCATATATTGTCCACCGAGTATCAATACATCGCAAAATGATTGGGACCACATTTTTTCACAATTTAAAGAAAAAACTCTGATATTGGGAGACTTCAATGGACATCACTCAAATTGGTCAAATAAATCAAACCAGAGGGGGACGCAAATCTTCGACAGCCTGATAGATTATAATTTCATTTCATTAAATGATGGTCAACCGACTAGACTAAAAATGGTAAATGGGAGGCTGCAGAGTTCATCTCCAGATATTTCGATAGCATCAACAGATTTAGCCCTAAAAACAGAATGGACAGTTACAAATGAATCTTTGGGCAGTGATCATGTTTTCATCAAAATACAAATGAAAATGAATTACTCTGTCGATATAAGGAAAACGCGCAACTTTAAAAATGCTAACTGGGACAAATACCAAAACTATCTTGATAATATCTTCTCCAATTTCGTGTTGTCTGACAGTCCTCAAGAAGCATATGATCTATTCTTAAAACATTTAAACATAGCGGCTGACCTATATATTCCAAATATTAAATTTAATCGGAACCCTACAACCAATTTTACCCCAAAACCGTACTGGAACACGGAGCTTTCAAGAGCGGTGGCCGAAAGAAGATTAGCATTGGCTCAATTGCGAAGAAATCCGACCCCGCAAAATCTGAATAGGTTAAAAGAAAAAACTCGAATTGCTCAACTTAAGATAAGAAAGGCTAGAAGTCAGAGCTGGCAACCATTTTGTTCATCAATAGATAAATCTACGTCCTCTAGCGATATGTGGTCTCGTATGAAGTGGCTAAAAGGAATTAAGTCAAACAGGGCTTATACAGATAGTGAAAAGATCGACGATCTACTGCACAGCTTAGCGCCTGATTATGTGTTACCGGCAGCCCCAAGTTTTAAGTCTAAGAACTTCCATCTAAGTGCCGAGATTTCACGCCAAGAACTTGACAGCTGCATGAAATCAAAGGATACCGCCCCAGGATGTGACGATATTTCTTATTCTATGTTAAAGTATTTACCCGATTGTGGCAAAGAAATCTTATTGCGTCTGTACAACATATTCTTTGAGAGTGGCTATGTTCCGTATCAGTGGCGAGATATTAGGGTAGTGCCCATTCCGAAACCTGGTCGTAACCTACAATCCGCCAATTCACTTCGCCCAATATCATTGATATCATGCATTTGTAAGATTTTTCATTCTATATTAAATAAACGTCTCGAATGGTACTTTGAAAAAAATCTGATGTTTGCTGAGGTTACTATTACTACCGGGTTTAGGAAAGGTCGCTCATGTGTTGATAATTTGAGTCGCTTTGTGACTGACGCGCAATTAGGAAAAGCAAAGGAACTCATGACTGTGAGTTGTTTTATAGATCTAGAAAATGCATACAATAATGTCGACATATCTTATTTGGTAAACAAACTAGACAATTATGAAATAGGAGCTCAAATATGTAATTATTTGTGGAATTTCCTTAAGGAACGTATACTCAAATGTTTAATATCAGACACTTATACCATCAGACATACCGGTCGAGGCTTGGCGCAGGGTGACCCTCTCTCGCCTTTGTTATTTAATATAGCGACGATTAACATCTGCAGAGAAATAACCAATGTAACAGTATCGCAATATGCTGATGATTTCGTTTTATACACTGCTGCCAAGAACGTCAATGATGGTATATATAGGATACAATCTGCTTTAAATATGTTGAATTGCTTATTAAAGGAAAAGGGGCTATCAATTTCAGGGTCTAAGAGCAAAATATGCGTTTTTGGCAAACTTATAAAGGCCGAGGCAATAAACATTAGCGTAAACGATTCAGCCTTACATGTAGTTGATAATGTTAAGTACTTAGGGTTGTGGCTTGATCGCGGACTAAGATGGAATCTACATATAAATGAAATAACACAAAAGTTGACTAAATTTATCAATATTTTTAAAGTTCTCACAGGACCCCGTTGGGTTGTACATCCTAAACACTTAAGGCGATTATATATAGCTCTAAATATCCTTTGTGTTGTTCTTATTAAATAACACGAGTGCAAAACGGGCGGACCGAGTGTGGCGCGCACCGCGCACCCTTTTCTTCTTAACCGCCGTGTCGCCCTTGCGAAATATTCTTTGTTCGGCATAACTGCCAGCCCTTATGGCCGATAAGAATGGTATTGGTTGACATAGTTTGATAATCATACTGGAACAAATTTTGGCTAAGCTAAAAATAAACACGTGACTCCCACCAAACTCTCATTCCTTTTTACCTGACCCAAAGAATGAATACGACAATCTAATCAGTCCACTTTTAAGTATGTTGGAAGCAACTGTGTGGGCACGGGCGCGTTACATTATATTAAAGGAGGGCAAGGGACAGTTTTACTTCATACAGGTTGTGAATATTATGCGAAACGAAATCATTCCCAACTCTACCAGGTTATATAGACGTTCGCATTACTTCGCATTCGCACGCCATCGCCATCTGAATCAGATAAAGTACATAATTATTATTTAACTCTTTACTGATTTTTGCTTTTAGCCTGACGCCCTGTTGCTCCTTCGTCGTACTCAATTTAAGGTTGTTTTATGTGATTTTAATCACTTACACGTTCTTCCAATAAACATATTTTCCAAAAGTAAAAGTTAAATACAAAAAAATAAATAATACGAAGTGTACCTACGAATAGTATTGATGCCCCTCTGGTAGAGTGTTATTACCATCCCGCTAGCGTGGGTGTTTAAGTAATCGATCCAACCAGCGTAACATGACCGAGCGATGTACTACCCGAGCGTAATTGGAATGCGAGCCTATGCTGGTTAGTCCGAGCAGTAAGCCCAACCGAAGCGCGCCCTATGCGGTTTTAATAACAACCATGCTCTTTACTTATTCAGCCTAACTACGAATTATGAATACCTACATATTCCAGCTCAGACAGAGGGCGCTGTCAGACAGCAATACATATCAGCTCCGAAGAAAATAATACTTTAAAAATAGTTACAATGAACTTTCTGTGGCGAAATCGTGTAATAAAGACAATGAGAGACCTGTGATGTGTGGACAAGTAACAAACAACGTAATTAAAGTGCTGTGAAATACGTAAATAGTGAAAAACTGACAACAATAACAAAGTGACTTTTTTAAGATATTAATAACAAAGACGGATTTAAAACTTAAGTGAACGTGAATAATTGCAGTTTTACACGTGCGAACAATTTGATGGTGAAGAATAAAGTGTTTAAAAGTGAATTAACCTAAAAACCGGGCAAGTGCGAGTCGGACTCGCGCACGAAGGGTTCCGTACCATAATGCAAAAAAAAAAAACAAAAAAAAAAACGGTCACCCATCCAATTACTGACCACTCCCGACGTTGCTTAACTTTGGTCAAAAATCACGTTTGTCGTATGGGAGCCCCATTTAAATCTTTATTTTATTCTGTTTTTAGTATTTGTTGTTATAGCGGCAACAGAAATACATCATCTGTGAAAATTTCAACTGTCTAGCTATCACGGTTTGTGAGATACAGCCTGGTGACAGACGGACGGACGGACGGACGGACGGACGGACGGACAGCGAAGTCTTAGTAATAGGGTCCCGTTTTACCCTTTGGGTACGGAACCCTAAAAATGTAAGGCAAAAATTACCGTTGCAAATTGCAAACAAACACATGTTTTCAAGCGACATCTAGCAAAAACTCAAAAGAACGCATCGCTCCCACACGAACCTGAATGCAGGCGCCATCTAGCGCAAACATCAAAAACTGGATAGTACAATAGGAGCGAGCTTGAACAACCTTTTTGCTAAGCCGCATAGAACGCCTTAGTACCCATCGAAATCATCACTGCCACTGCCGATAGAGGGCGCGATTGTCAAAAATGGAAGAAATCAAAAACATGCTTAGAGATATGCAAGAAGAAATAAGACAACAAAAGACAGACATGCAGGAAATGAAGGAAGATATTAAAAAAACGATAAATGATAATATTGATAAGAAATTTCAGCGTGTGGAATTAAAACACGAGCAACTAGAACAAGATTTGAAAAAACAAAAAATTGCTTTAGATAATATGGAAAGATATAAAAGACGTAAAAACCTGATATTTTTTGGAGTGGAAGAAACTGAAAATAACTAAGTATCACAATTTAGAGAAAAAAATTCTAGATATTATAATGGACATTTTACAAATTCGTTGTACCGAAAACTGCATAGAACACGTCAGAAGACTTGGGAAAAAAGGAGAGAAAGTTAGACCCGTTGTTGTTACACTGCTCACCATGGGGTTAAAAATAAAAATACAGCAAAACAAGAAAAAATTTGGAAATACCCCTTATTACACAAAAGAAGACTACCCCCTGGAGGTACTTAACAAATGCAAAGAACTTCAAATACAAGCGGAAAAAGAAAGGGAACAAGGTCGGAAAGCAATTGTAAAATACGACAAGCTCATCATACTTCAACAACAAAAACCACGTTCACCTCAGGAAAAAACTTATAATAAAAAGAGAAACTTATCACAATCTCCGGATGCAGCAACAAACTCACTGGATTTGGGCAACCAAAATAGAAACCAACCGAATAAAATGTACAAAATAGCATGGATAAATATATCATAAAAGCTCCTACATTTACCTACCCGGAGAGTAGCTCTACCAAAACACAATCCGCCAGCCAAAACCAGAACATCAACATGCCCCTCTCGGTGTCTCCCAGAACGGCTTGTCACCGCGGGAGATAAAGACTATAACCCTCCAACACAAAAACACCAACGACTGTATATATGTACGTATAATGTGAGGTCACTATCATCACCCCAAAGAATGATACTACTTCAACATTCATTAAGTAAAATAAAGTATGATATTATTGGATTAGCGGAAGTTAGAAAGCTTGGAAGCAACATCGAGGAACTTGAGGAGGATATTTTCTGCTATACAGGACAAACAAAGGGTCGCCACGGTGTTGGCTTCCTGATAAAAAAGAAATATAAATCAAACATCGTAAACTACATAGGACTGTCTGAAGAATATGTATACTAAACCTTATATTTGAAACAACAAAAATATCCTTAATACAAGTATATGCACCCACTAGTGAAGCTTCGGAAGATGAAATACAATTATTTTACAAGCAATTGGAATCCGCTCAAAACCTCGCTAATGGAATATTAATTATAATGGGAGACTTAAACGCAAAAATTGGACAAAGGAACGAGGGCGAAAACATAATAATGGGACCATACTGTTACGGAGAAAGAAATCAAAGGGGCGAATATCTACTGGAATACGCCCTAAAAAACAAACTTACCATTATAAATACATTATTTAGAAAAAAAACAGAAACAACTATGAGCATGGTCCAGTCCAAGTGGAGAATACAAGAACCAAATAGATTTTATCCTCAGTAGCAACCCGACAAAATTTTCAAACATAGAAACTATTAAAAATAATATGTTTTCAAGCGACCATAAGTTAATACGTAGCACGCTCAACTTAGGGAAACAAAAGAAATCTAGAGCAAATTTCAGTAACCGTCGAGTCCTACTCCAAGGGGAAGAAACAGTAAAAACATTCATAAACTCATTAAAAAGTGAATTACAAAAAATTTGTCGCTGCGAAAATGAAGATGTAGAGTCATACTACTGTAAAATAGAGTCAGCCATAACACAAGGCATAAATAACACAATCTCTACACATGAAAAAAAGGAGATAATATCAGAAGAAACAAACTGTATGATAAAAAGGCGAATCGAATTGCAACGAAAACATCCAAAAAACAAAGAAGAGAAACAAGAACTTTCAAACTTATATAAAACCATAAACAAGAGATTAAAAAGAGACTACGAAAACTATAGAATGAAAGTAATAGAGTCAAGCTTATTAAAATCAGGAAGTCAAAAAAGGGCGTTTACACAACTTAACACTAGTAAACCTTGGATTCAAAAATTGAAATCAACACATCTAGACAAAGGTGCGCAAACAAGGTCAGATATAGTAAAAACAGCTTCAGACTTCTATAAAGACCTCTATAACTACCAAGACTGCAACATCAACGATATAGAAACCCAACAAAATAAAATAGCTTCTACATCACCTAAGGCAGTATCCGTCAAAGATTTCGAAGAGACAGAAATAATAAGACAGATAGACAGACTTAAACAAGAAAAAAGCCCCGGACATGACAACATACCAAACGAAGCTCTCAAACTAGGTAAACATCTACTGGCAGGTCCACTTACAACGCTATTCAATAAAATACTCAAAGAACAAAAAGTACCAGCCAAATGGGCAGAGTCAAGAATTACATTACTGTACAAGAAAGGAGACCCAACGGATATGAACAATTACCGCCCCATTAGTCTGCTTCCTACGATATACAAATTATTCGCAGCCTGTTTAAATAAAAGAATAGAGCCAGAAATAGAAAAACACCAACCCGTAGAGCAGGCAGGATTCCGGAAAGGTTTTTGCACAATCGATCACATCCATACCCTGGAACAAATAATCGAAAAGCATCAAGAATATCGACAACCCCTTTACCTAGCATTTATTGACTATGCAAAAGCTTTTGATTCTTTATCCCACGAAAGCCTATGGCAAGCACTAGAGACCCAAAACATCCCGGAAACTTATATAAAAATCCTGAAAGACATATATAGCTAGGGTTGCCAGATCGAAAGGCGCTATTATCGGGAAACAATAGAAAATTTTCGGGATTTTGGGACATAAGTCGGGAAAAAAAAACATTCAAATTAAATTAATTGTATTAAAAACAACGATATTTTACATTATTGGCACTACGTCAGCTCGCTCACTCGACGACAGTTCGGAGCTTGAAATTATTGATTTAAAACGTGAAGCTGTTTTTCGGGACAGTTTACACTTTGTCGGGAATCGGGAACACATGCTAAAAATCGGGAAAATCCCGCCAAATCCCGACCATCTGGCAACCCTATATATAGCAAAAGCATAAGCAGGGTGAAATTGGACAGACTAGGACCAGTGATAAAAATTTGTAGAGGTGTGAAACAGGGAGACCCGCTATCGCCTACAATCTTCATCTCAGTCCTACAACATATAATGAAAGACCTGAGCTGGAAACACAAAGGTATCAACGTAAAGGGGAAAAACCTAAGTAACCTTCGCTTCGCTGATGACATAGTACTTTTCGCAGAATCATCAAGACAATTGCAAGAAATGATATCAGAACTATGCTCAGCAAGCAAAAGGATAGGATTGGAACTAAACTCATCAAAAACAAAAGTAATGACTAATACCCTCCAAAAACCTATACTGGTAGACAACACACGAAAGTTAGAATATGTCGACAATTACATATATTTAGGAAAACGTATTTCATTTAGTACCAACCGAAATAATGACGAAGTCGACAGGAGAATCAGCATGACATGGAATAAGTTCTGGAGCCTGAAAGAAATATTAAAATCGAAGCTACCACTAAAACTAAAAAAGAAAGTCATGGACGGATGCCTGCTCCCCTGCATGTCGTACGGATGTCAAACTTGGATATAC
Organism: Cydia splendana; assembly: GCF_910591565.1. Taxonomy (NCBI): domain Eukaryota; kingdom Metazoa; phylum Arthropoda; class Insecta; order Lepidoptera; family Tortricidae; genus Cydia; species Cydia splendana. Next base: position 768,871 of record NC_085983.1, on the reverse strand, counting down.
AACTTCTATACAAAGGACAAAATACAGAAGGCCCAGCGTGCAATGGAGAGGAGTATCCTGAACATTAGGCTGAAGGACAGACAACGATCCCAAGATATACATAAAAAAACCAACGCCATTGATGCTCTAGAGCATATGAAACGCCTGAAGTGGAAGTGGGCTGGTCATGTGGCAAGAATGACAGATGAAAGGTGGACACAACTTGCTACTACGTGGCCGGGCCCAAGGGCTAAGAGAGGCCAAGGACGCCCTAGAGATCGCTGGGTCAAAGATATTAAAAAAACTGCCGGAGAAAACTGGATACAGAAAGCCCATTCAAGATCAACTTGGAAACTGTTGGAGGAGGCCTTCACCCGTCAGGGGCCTTAATTACCATTAATATATTACAATTTACAAATTTATATTCATTATGTACTAGTTAAGGTAGATTAAGGATGAAAATAAAGGCTTAATTATTATTAATTATTATTACATATTCCAGCTCTGCGTCGTGTTATAATAGAACGAAATGAAGTAGCTGTAAATAATAAAACGAAATTAGTTCTGTCGGTTTTTGACTGATTTGTTTGTTCGTTTGTATAAATATGAAATTCAGTTTACAGTTAATAAGATAAATTTAATCCGGATAATAAGTTAATTTCTACTTAAATAGAATGAGACTCTTCTATTTTAGTTAATACACTTATACCGGTAAAACTGTTTTAATATTTTTGATCACTTTTAAAGCAGTTTACTGAATTACTAACTGACACATAATTATTTATTACAGCACGCTACATTTATACTATACTATTTATACTGTTTTTCTTAGTATTGAATTATAACAATATTTTGGTGGTAACTACTGGGAAAACAATTTCCCACCTTTTACCAGTGGTAACTACTGGGAATAAAAATTCCCAGTAGTTACCACCAAGCTGAGTTGGTGGTAACTAGTGGGATTTTTTTGGTGGGGAAAGGTGGGGAAAAAATTCCCAGTAGTTACCACTGGTAAGAACTTGGTGGTAACTAGTGGGAATAACCCGTAACACATATTTCACTAAAACTAAGTTTAAACAGTCATATTTAATAGTCAAGGCCTAATATTATATTATGTCACGCACCTCAGTCAAAAGATGCCATGTGTTCCTCGATGGAATAGAAGGCCTTTTGTACAAGCCATGCTTTTAGTTTCCCCTTAAACATTTTCAAAGGCAACTGTTTGATGTTATTATCCAGTCTATTATAGATTTTTATGCTCATACAAAAAGTGTTTCTACTATATAAAGCTGTTTTTTTGCAAGGTATTGCTAGCCTATCAGGGTACCTTGTATTAAAATTACATACATCTTGATACGTCTTAAAAAGTTCTGGGTTTATTTTAACAAACACACATATTTCGTATATGTATATACAAGGTACTGTCATTAACTCAAGATCTTTGTACAGTGGTCTGCAGGATGTCATAATATCAACATCGCAGATTGCTCTGATGCATTGCTTTTGAGCTATCAGTGCTCGATTTGCATGGCGCGAGTTTCCCCATAGAATGATGGCATATCTAAGTAGGGAGCAAACATAGCCATGGTATGCTTGTATGGCTGCCTTTTTACTATAAGTTTTTACTAGTCTCCACAAAGCATATACAAAAGAGTTTATCTTGCCACATATTTTTTCGATGTGACTTACCCAAGAGCACTTATCGTCCAAAATAATGCCCAGAAATGTTGTTTGACATGATTCTTCTATAGGTTAATTATCGAAAGATACCCTAAGTGGCAGTTTTTTACCATTGTGATTTATGAACTGTAAGTATGTTGTTTTCCTTATATTTACATTTAAGTTGTTATTCTGCATCCATGTCACAATTGTAGAAATAGTGTTGTTAATGTCATTATTGTATTTATTTATATCAGAGAACGGGATAACAATAGATACATCGTCAGCAAAAAGTATGCAGTCAAATTCTGTTATATCGGGAGGATCATTTATGTACAATAAAAAGAGCAGGGGTCCTAAAACACTTCCCTGTGGTACCCCAACTCGGTTTACTTCGGTGGAAGATTTATATGTCGTCACAGTATTTTTATAATCGATATTTAATTGATACTTGTACAAACTGTGTCCTGTCACTTAAATAACTTTTCTTTTCAGCCACTCATTTGCTGTACCTCTGATATCTTTGGTGCTACTTAACAAATTACTTATCAAACCGCCCTGGTTTGATAAGTAATAAGTAAGTAGGTAACTTAGTTCGACCTGAAAACAAATAAGTTGAGGAATGTTGTGTACTTTATGAATCCTAGCTTTATGAAAAATGTGAAGAACTCACTCAGTTGAAATGCTCATGGTTTCATCTAATTCTCATTATTTTATTCTTCTGCCAGCTAAAACCATATTCTGAATTTCTATCGAACCAAGCTACAAACTTCTCAAACCACCCTCGCACTCTCCTAAGTGTTCATCAGTGAATATACAGCAAGATTAAATGTTCCAGTAAATCCAGTATTCACAGAAAACTTTTAATTGCTAAATTGGGAATCAATCCGAGCGAAACGCGGTGGGTCAGAATCCAAAATTTTAACCCATTTTTGTACTCATCGTTGTTAATGGCGTAAGCACCATCGACAATTATTGAAATTGAAAACACCACAGGTATCGTTGTCTAAGTACCCACAACACAAACCTTCTTGAGTCCATTATTTTATGTTTTTTACTACTAACGCCATCTGTCAGAAAAACAAATAATGACTTAACATTAGCACGAATGTTAATTTCATCACTTCTCCAACAGATGGCGTTAGTAGTAATACAAAGTGTTATTCCTTTATTTTATTATTTTACGTTTATAAAATGATATTTTTATGTTTGATAACACATCTAGACATGAATTTGAATTACTATGTTAAATCTCAAACCTGAAAAAATCTAAATCTAACAGTGCAGTAGTTTTTCCGTAAAGTGTACCACAAGAATGCATAGATTGTCGAATAGTGATAGCTAGGGCTCGCTTCGCTCGCCCTAATTAATGATTCTTCCGTGTGTATATTAAAATCATTGTACTCATTTATTTTACGTCATGACATTAAACTTTAACTGTTTATAATTTACCTTATCCTGATCCTTTTCCAAAATTCCGTCTTACCCGTTGTAATCCGCCTGCCTGCTTTACTCGTCTGGCTGAATGCGCCAGGAGCGCGATGCTATTAAAAAAAAACTCAACTGACACAATCACTGCTGTCATTTTGGGTTAGTTGGGTTATATTTTATATGGTTGTATTCTCTTTGTTTGCAGTGATTTTCTGCGGAAAATTGAACAAATTGAGTTTATTTTAACAAGAATAGCATTCTCAAATTATCTCCTAGTATTCTAAAACGTAGTGTTCCAGCCAGTGTTCTTTGTAGTATAGCTTTAATTCCTGTTTTAGTATATTCTGTATGGATTCGAAAAAATATCCTATTTCGATGGAGTCTTCAGCGTTACAGGGCACAAAGAATGTTTGCGTAAGGGTTCAGCGCTGTGAGGAAGCGTGTATAACATATGAGCCCACGTCCGTGGAAGTGTCTGTGAAGAATGAGCCGCTGGATGATGTGTATGTTAAAGACGAGTCCAAACGCGAATGTGTATACATACAAGCTGAGCCATCGTGCTCAGATGTGAGTGTAAAAGACGAGTCGCCCGGCGTGAGCGCGGCGACAGGGCTGTACTCCGAACACGCCGTTAAAGATGAGCTCGTGCTCGGCCCCGTGCTAGTGGAGCGGCGCGTGCGCCACGCACCAACAGGTCGGTTGTGGGATCTAACTATATCAACACGGAGACTTTCGCTAACGCTTCAGTCAACTATGAGAAATAAGGGATGGGCCGAATATTGACTTTGACGAATACGAATATTCGGTTCAATGTTCGTATTCGGCCGAATACTTCGGTTCGAACTGCCAAACATTTTATTTATTTATATTTACAAATTCATTTTTTTGGGCGTCTGCTAGCTGACGCGGATGCACTTCGCGGTCAGGCATGAGATGGTCCCGTTTCATTTCTTAAACATTCCTGGCCTTTCCAGAGGGAAGGTTAACAAACACGTGCGGTTTTAGCCCAACTGAATATTCGGTTCGGTATGATCTGAACCAAACACAGATATTGCAACATCGTCCTGGCATCGCCACTATCAGACGAGGCCAGGTTGATGTGCAAACTATACTTAAATGTGATGTAGTGGTGTAGGTAATACTTCACTACTACATCTTTATTACTATTAGATCTCATTACGGGGGTGACATTGTCAGTGCGTGACAAAACCCCTTAAAAAAAAAACAGATTTAAAAAAAAAACCTTCCCTGTTTTAAAAAAATGTTTATGAAAAGACACAGGACCGTATCATGCCTGACCGCAAAGTGTACCCGCATCAGGTCATGCCCAAAAAAAGAATTAGTTTGCTAACATTGAAAAATATGCCGAATACCGAATATTCGGCCCATATCTAGACCTAACTATAACTTTGAGGACTGGCCTGGCCTATAGTTGTGCTGTTCTTGAGCACGAGAACATTCTCCATAAAAACAGAGAACATTCTCAAGATCGACACAACTATAGTCTGGCCTAGTGGATAATGACCATGCTGCCTAAGAAGCTGAAGGCCCTGGGTTTGAATCCCTGTAAGAGCATTTATTTTTGTGATGAACACAGATGCTTGTTTTGGGGCTAGGTTGATCTGTGTGAGATGTCCTAATATTTATTTATTTATGAGTAATTGTTTTAATCTGCGGGTGATTTCAGCTTTCAACACAGATATTGAAGCCAAGCAGTCATGTGAGGTTGTCCCAGAGAGCACAGACGGAGACAGCCAAAGACAAGTTCCGGAACCTGGAGTAGAAGAACTTAGGAACACCAAAGTTGGGAAAGCTAAAAGGAACAATCGAGGTAAGGGATCCATGTAGACATGTAGTATTTAATTTGTCTGTGGCAAGGCCATCTTAAAGCAAACAGTTCGGAAGAAGAGGCTATACCTACAAATACAAAAAAAACCGGCCAAGTGCGAGTCGGACTCGCAAACGAAGGGTTCCGTACCATTATCTATAAAAACGGTCACCCATCCAAGTACTGACCCCGCCCGACGTTGCTTAAGGCGACGGTAGCGGTGGGTAAAATTTCAGATTCTGTCAATTTACCCCATTTCACACACAAGCGCACTTCACGCACACTACCTCACTTTACTGGGCAGGTCAGTGACCCATCACGTTTTTTTAAGATTGGGCTTTTAGTTTAGTATTGACCACTAGCCTCCTTTGAGGGTAAAAGCGTTCCATTGAAAGATGAAAGAGAAACAATGCATTTAATCTTGCTTTCCTTGTCTGTTCATGTCACACGTGACGTACCTATTTAATTCATTTGATTGTTGACTGTTTTACTACCTAATATTGCTTTGTCGAGATACGCGTTTTGTACAATTAAAGCGAATAAAACAAGATGTCATTAAGTCAGATGTAAAATGTTATTTACTACTCTATACGGTTTTTCATAAGGTGCAAAATCCATTCAATAGGAATTTAAATTGGAATTTTGAGAATTGAAAACTTGGGAATTTTGAGTTTGAGCGAGTTGCCTAATATAGGGTATATTTCGGCGGGCAAAAAATTTATAAATAATGAATGCAAGTAGAAAAAATTGAGAACCCTTTGACAAATATTTCCGGGTTTGAGTTATAACACATGAAGCATAGATTATGTCTATTGAGATTTAAACTAAAAAGGCCTAAATACACAAAAGTTTTAGCGGTGGGCAAAGTAATCCGGTAATTTGGCATCCATACCAACATTGCCCACCACCAAAAACGGATTAGGGTTGTCACTTTCATCTAATTTACCCAACTTCGCAAGTAAAAGAAGGTTATGTTTGTACACTAAAATAAGTTTATAAATATATACTGTATTTATTTGTCTTATTATCCTTTATTTAGATGTTTTATCCCGTCAACGAATGAAAAACACCACAAAAATCATATTATTAAACTATTGTAACAGATTTTCTCAAAAGTGACAACCCTAGCCTTTGTAAAATGCTTAGGCGAGCCTTATTTGGAAATGGGCAAAAACGGGTAGGCAACATTGCCCAGCAAATTTATTTAAAAGTTTTTACACTTATGTGCTAAGTTATTAACAGGGAATGGTAGGATTGCCCAAAACCTTTAAGTGATCCTTAGACATCATCATCATACGAGCTGTATTTGAATACCAAATTGACGTGGGCAATATTGGCAAAAACCCCGGATATCTTTGCCCGCCCTCTAAAACGCAAAAAAATGGGTAAAAACACAATAAAAAATATTTTTTTTTCAAATAAACTGATGATCACATTCACAATGGACGTGCTGAGCAAAAAAAGTCATTTGATGTGAAGTTTTTTGAGAAATTCGTTTAAAAAAAAAAGCGGGCAAAGTTGGTGATAATGACGGTACCTACTCTTTGAAGGCCGCAAAAATATGTGACATGGTCTTATGGTTCTACAAATAAGATCGTGTCAGATATTTTTGCGGCCTTCGTTGTGTAACATAAATTGCAGGCGACTGTACATTTGGAATAATTATTTTATTTAGTTTCAACGAAAGTTTCAAGTTTCTTAAATCTTTATTTTATTCTGTTTTTAGTATTTGTTGTTATAGCGGCAACAGAAATACATCATCTGTGAAAATTTCAACTGTCTAGCTATCACGGTTCGTGAGATACAGCCTGGTGACAGACAGACGGACGGACGGACGGACGGACGGACAGCGAAGTCTTAGTAATAGGGTCCCGTTTTACCCTTTGGGTACGGAACCCTAAAAAACGGTCGTTTATTCGGAACGTTTCCTTTCTAATCCAAAAGGCCTATAGTTGCTGAATCGACTACTTTCCTACTGATGTCGCTTACGAACGTTATTCTTTATTCAAGCTGTATCGATGTAAATAAATCAAAATAAATAATAAAAAAAAACGAAAAAAAAAAAGCAAAAAAAAAACGGTCACCCATCCAAGTACTGAACACTCCCGACGTTGCTTAACTTTGGTCAAAAATCACGTTTGTTGTATGGGAGCCCCATTTAAATCTTTATTTTATTCTTTTTTTAGTATTTGTTGTTATAGCGGCAACAGAAATACATCATCTGTGAAAATTTCAACTGTCTAGCTGTCACGGTTCGTGAGATACAGCCTGGTGACAGACGGACGGACGGACGGACGGACGGACAGCGGAGCCTTAGTAATAGCAAAGACATATCTAACTTCGTATAAGACGAATAAAGTCTAAGGAAAAAACGTGCCTCGGAATTCAAGTAAAAGTCATTCTCGAATAGATGCCGCACACACCTATAGCCTATTCTCGGCTAGATGGCGTGACGAAACCGTTTCATATTTAACAATTTGAACACATAGATATCAGTGAATGAACATGGATCAAAATGATATAAAAATAATAAAATCATTTCTCCATATATATACATTTTTTGATATCTTTATACGTTTTAATTTTGAGTTTTAGTCGTGTGGCGATAGATGGCAGTAAATTTACAGTGACTACAAAATTTACAATGACAGGACCCCTCTATACTATCTATTCTTTTTGGTAATAGGGTCCCGTTTTTACCCTTTGGGTACGGAACCCTAAAAAGGCCGTCTTAAACTATGCTGGGTCCCTTGGGCAAATAAGAATTTGGGGCCCTTTTGGAAAGTAAAGGAAGCGAATTAAGGCGACGGTAGCGGTGGGTAAAATTTCAGATTCTGTCAATTTACCCCATTTCACACACAAGCGCACTTCACGCACACTACCTCACTTTACTGGGACAGGTCAGTGACCCATCATGTTTTTTTTAAGATTGGACTTTTAGTTTAGTATTGACCACTAGCCTCCTTTGAGGGTAAAAGCGTTCCATTGAAAGATGAAAGAGAAACAATGCATTTAATATTGCTTTCCTTGTCTGTTCATGTCACACGTGACGTACCTATTTAATTCATTTGATTGTTGACTGTTTTATTACCTAATATTGCTTTGTCGAGATACGCGTTTTGTACAATTAAAGCGAATAAAACAAGATGTCATTAAGTCAGATGTAAAATGTTATTTACTACTCTATACGGTTTTTCATAAGGTGCAAAATCCATTCAATAGGAATTTAAATAAATAAAGTTTCAGCAGGGTGGCAATTCCATTTTGGCGGATAAAGCGAAACAGAATAGTTCTATCGAACCTGCTTACAAATTTTCACGAGAATCAGTTGAGAAATGTGATCTGCAAAGGAGAACATACAAAAGCATTCTTGCCCAAGCTGAAACGGAGACCTTTCCTAATGCTCGGCCAATGATGGTTTAGGTACACCTATAAAAAATGGTTGTCCCTGCTGTAATTTTAATATCTTTATATTTCAACGGTATAGTTTTGCCTTCAAAAATAATCGGTATCGCTAAACAATAGCGGTACCTACCTTACTACTTATACGTTCACGAAATCGGTATCTGCATAACTTGATTGTTAGTAAACTAACCTGAAAAATAATCTCAAAATCACCGAAACATTTATGTACAGTCACCTGCAATAATATGTTACGTCATTGGCGCCAACTTTGCCTCCAGGGAAACTTTGCCCAAAACGACAATTTTAAACAAATTCGTTAATGTAGAAAAAATTATAATAGTTATGGCCACCCTGCTATTTTTAGTAGAAAATAGGTTATATTTCTGACAAAACTATATACCAAACTTGTGCATAACTTGACTTGGGAATTTAGAGTTTGAGCGAGTTGTCTAATATAGGGTATATTTCGGCGGGCAAAAAATTGATAAATAATGAATGCAAGTAGAAAAAATTGAGAACCCTTTGACAAATATTTCCGGGTTTGAGTTATAACACATGAAGCATAGATTATGTCTATTGAGATTTAAACTAAAAAGGCCTAAATACACAAAAGTTTTAGCGGTGGGCAAAGTAATCCGGTAATTTGGCATCTATACCAACATTGCCCACCACCAAAAACGGATTAGGGTTGTCACTTTCATCTAATTTACCCAACTTCGCTAGTAAAAGAATGTTATGTTTGTACACTAAAATAAGTTTATAAATATATACTGTATTTAATTTGTCTTATTATCCTTTATTTAGATGTTTTATCCCGTTAACGAATGAAAAACACAACAAAAATCATATTTTTGGCCATTAAACTATTGTAACAGATTTTCTCAAAAGTGACAACCCTAGCCTTTATAAAATGCTTAGGCGAGCCTTATTTGGAAATGGGCAAAAACATTGCCCAGCAAATTTATTTTTAAGTTTTTACACTTATCGCTAAGTTATTAACAGGGAATGGTAGGATTGCCCAAAACCTTTAAGTGATCCTTAGACATCATCATCATACGAGCTGTATTTGAATACCAAATTGACGTGGGCAATGTTGGCGAAAACCCCGGATATCTTTGCCCGCCCTCTAAAACGCAAAAAAAATAGTAAAAACACGATAAAAAATATTTTTTCTTTCAAATAAACTGATGCGTTTGATCACAATGGACGTGCTGAGCAAAAAAAGTCTTTTAAAAAATAAGCGGACAAAGTTGGTGATAATGACGGTACCTACTCTTCGAAGGCCGCAAAAATATGTGACATGGTCTTATGGTTCTACAAATAAGATCGTGTCAGATATTTTTGCGGCCTTCGTTGTGTAACATAAATTGCAGGCGACTGTACATTTGGAATAATTATTTTATTTAGTTTCAACAAAAGTTTCAAGTTTAGTACGAAAATACTTCAGATATGCAATATGCACAAAATGTAGACCTAATCGAAATAAAACATTGCTTTTTATACGTAATTTATAAAACATTCGATACATAGGTATACATAACAATAACTAGAGCGCTATTGGCCTGTAAGCTTCATCTCGGTCTCCAAAGCCGCAAAAACTCGCTAGTACTTAGTGCTGGTCTAGCCGTTATTTTTTCTTGAAGATTTTCAGAGAACAGCACGTACACGCATTATACATATAGACGGAACGAACCGCATAATCATTATCATTTATTCGTCGCAATCCATGGTATTACAGATCTAGGTACAAGACTTTCAGGTATTACTTATACGAATTACATAACTCTTTCTGTTAATAGGCATTATTTTAAGATAAAAGTTCTATAATATAATATAATACAAGATTACAATTGTCATCAAAATTCATTGACGTACAGAAGTCAAATACGTTTGTAAACTGACGCAAAATGATACCAGCATAATAAAAATTGATCCCAATCAGTAAAGATGAGTCTTTAAACTTTTTTCATTTTAAGCGAGTTTTGAAGGAACATAATACTTAAATTCGACTGTAATCGTATTGTTTTAAGATAGTTTACTGCGGTTTTCAACCATTATAACAGCAAATCAAATTTAAATGAGACGCGAGCTGATATTTATGTACCCTATTTTTTGAAATACAATTTATCTACTGGTATACTTTCTCGTGTGCGTATATGATTTAATGTCAATATATTTGTCAAAAGCAAGAAAATCAAGCTGTCATTTTCATTTGAAGAAGTACATGGTATAATAATATACTCCGCCTGGTACTCCATTCCGAGATTCGCGTATGACCTAACTGACACGCGCCTACGTCATCATGCTGTTTACAGGTTCTCAAACTTTGAAATGTGGGAGAATTTTAACCAACGGTGAAAATTATTTTAACGGCATTAATTTTAAGTTATTCATGTAGAAACATAGTAAAATAAAACAAATCTAATGTATTAAATTAAACTTTATTTATCTATACAAGACAAACGTTTAAAAAACTAATTCACAGTTACACATTAATTACCAAGCTTACGACGTGAAAAGTTTGGAAAACACTGCGACTGCTGACACTGAGCGAGAAGGAAATAACAATTAACACGCGTTCGACAAGGATGACGGTCAGGGCATGAAGTTATCTAGATCCGAATTGTCAAATGTGCACAGCGCTATTCTGTGTCGCCAGTAGTATAAACAGAATTACCCGAAAGTCTGAAATTTCTTTTGTGAATCGGAAGATATTGCTAACGAGTAATTAAAAATGACGTGTTATTGTAAAATGTAAGCTAAAATACATATAAATGAAAATTATAAAATTATAAAGAAATATTTTAACTTATTAACCATAGGTATAATGTACCCATGTAACATGTTATGTTGAAATAAAGTGGCAATGTTATTGTGACGTAGGCCCGTGTCACTCTGGGAATGGAAGACCATGTTTTATTAGACCATGGAAGAAGTACACGTGTGCTCCGGTGTAGCCCCAACGGGCATCTGACTTGAAGAAGAATTTTGAGTGATGTCGTCAATGTATGGAAATTGTTCGAAAGTTTACATTTGAGATTGAATTTCTGTGTTGTCTTTGTGAGTAAAAATATAAATCGATAATAAATTGGTAGCTGAATTATCTAGCTTTCAGAATCATACAATAATTCAATTACTGTCAAAGATAAAATTGTTTTGCTTCTGTCTCAAACGGAACTCCATATTTTGATTTTTTGATACTTTTAGTGTCGATTTGTAGAGAATAACAGCAAATTAAAAATACAATGGCATGAAGAGTCGGTACACGGTTTCTTCGTGAACAAATTTACGTGTAATTTAATGCAATTATTAAACATTTATTGAACAAATTATGGTTACAAAGTGAGGTCTAAATCGAAAACGTCATATACCGGCCCCTTAAGTAAACTAACATTTTTGTACTATGATCTTCAATTTATTATGGGTATAATCAAATATACTGTTACTGTGTGTCCTTCGGGGCCCCGTGTGCCCTTATGGTAAAGACGGTATTGGTGGTGTGATAATACTCATGCTATTGTGAGTATCGTTAGTATTGTTGATAATGCATAATGCTTAGCATGGTCATTTATTTTACTTTAATTTTTTTGTGTCAATAATATCATGAATATGCATATAATTACTGTTGAGTGAGACACTCGGACAATAGTATAACTTTCGAGTGGCAGTTGTGACGCGGCCATTGCGAGATGGAGACGAGTGCTGACGCCGGCAGCATGTCGCCGGCGCGCGTGAAGCAGGAGGCAGAGAGGGACCGGTCGGAAATGCGTAAGCTCATCACTACACCTTATAAAACAAAGTCCCCCACCGCGTCTGTCTTCTTGTTTGTATATTCGCGATAAACTCTAAAACTACTGAACGGATTTTCATGCGGGTTTCACCTATCAATAAAGTGATTCTTGAGGAAGATTTCGGTGTATAATTTGTTAACCCGTGCGAAGCCGGGGTGGGTCGGTAATAGAATATCCAACAAAAAACCTTATGTAAAAAACTAGCCAAGTCTCGATGGAGCTGCTTGTTCATCTCTAAAAAGTAATGAAATCTAGACAAAGTCGTGCCAAGTGTAAGGTTCCTTACTGCGATTTCTTTATTATTATAGTTAATGTTGTGTGACTTGGCCGTTGAAGGATACACAAGGGTACAAAACCAGGTGCTCTATGACACCAATGCACCAATCTGTCGCCAGAACCGCTACCCATTGACGATGACGTTCAAATCGACCATCGATCTAACATAAAATAGACGTACAGACGGACTTCAAATGAAGCGGCCCACCAAGTTGTATATGTTTTGTAAAGGCGGTATGTCGATCTCTAATAGTTTGGTTGGGCTCTTGTGTTTTCTAATCAGGGTCACCAGGTACTCCAGATCTTCGATTGTCCTAGTTTTTATAGTTTTCCGTTTATGTGGCCATTAAACCCTAACTCTGTATCAAATTTCAGCTCTCTGAGTTTATGGGAAGTACTAGTTCTATTCTGATGATCATGAGTGAGTGAGTGTCATAAATGGGAAACTTTGCTTTCGCTTAACTTCGGAACTAAATGACCTACAGACTTGAAATTTTGGATTTTAAGTATGTGATTATAGCTTACTGGACGACGAAAATTTCTGCGTTCTGGTCTTATCCAGAGGTTCTCAAATAGGGGCCTGAAAATGGTTCCAGTAAAGGATGGTTCCTTCGCGCTCGACTTGGCGGGGGCACTGCTGTGCCCCCCGATATACCGAGATAAATTAAATTCATTCATTAAATCTGTTAACTTCAATTTAACTGATTTCATCTATTAAATCTATTAAACATATAAAACATTCTCAAGAACCGGTACCAGAGGAGAAAATGTACATTTTTATACAAAACGTGTGGACTATTGGAATTTAGTCGGCTGCATTACTATTTATTCATTTATACATTGAAGTGTTGGCCTGGTTGTCTCAATAACAACACATGTAGGCAGCATTGTAAACAATCCATGTTGGTTCATCCATATATTTGTCTGACTTACAACTCTAATGGTAATTACAACCCTTTGTTTCAGCCCTTATTAAGGTGGAAGCCGGATTTATGGATGAGGAGGCGCGTGTGAAGGAGGAGTGTGAGGACAGCACAGACGGGTGCGGCGTGAGCGAGGCAGCCATGCTGGCCGGCCTGTACGACGAGCACGTGGTCAAGGACGAGCTCGTGCTGGGGCCGGAGCGCCCGCACCGCCCCACAGTCGCCCCGGTGGTGAGAGGTGTGTTGATTGTTGTTTAACTACTGTGGGAACTACTCCGCAAAGCTCCTCCCGACACACACATTCAAACTACCATAACACACACACACACCAATACAGAGTCTAAATAGAGAGTAAATTCTGTAAATATGTTTTCTATTTTGCTTCTATCTTCAGCTGAATTAATTAAAATTTTCGTTTTAGTTGTGATGTTGATGTATAGGAATATGTTTAGATGGTACATATTGATAGTTCTAGCCAAAAACAAAATGTAATTTATTCTTTATTCTTAAAAGACATATTATAGCAAAGTTTAATTTTATCCTCTAGAATGGCTTGCCGCATAGATGCTAATTTTCAATTGCTTTACTCACATTGGCTATTGAAAGTTCATCCTACCTTAAAAGTTTAAAGTAATGATATTTAATGATTAATTTGGATTCGGTTTGTTTGGTATGTTTTATAGCTGGAGTTTTCTTCGCGTTGGTGTGGTAAATATTGTGTGTTTCACTTGGTAGCTAGATTACCCCCATGCTTTAAAACTCTTGCACGTTTTGAAGCATCTGAATCGTTATGGTCCACCAGCAGAAGTATGAAAGATAATTTATAATTAAATTAAAGAAACTTATGTAACGCCCTGCCACTGTTACATATTTATCAGGTTGGTATTTTGGATAATTGAGTATTATTTTGTCGTCTTACAGCGCCCACTCTTGTCTCCTCTGCTGTGGTGTCGGGTCGGCGCCGCTCGTGCTCGGTCAGGCTGGAGCGCCTGCTGGTGGACGCGGAGCGGTGCGCCTGCCGGGTCGGGCGCCGCACATACAAGCTGCACGCCACCGAGTCCGCACCCACACCCCATGTCACCACCACCATCTATCAATGTCACCATTGCGTCAAACTGTTCAGGAGCAAGTCGGTTTTGAAGAAGCACGTACACACTCACTCGCCTTTACATAATTTAACCGTAGGGGATTATGGTTTAGAACGACATCAAATGCTACACGGTGACAAAAAACTGTATAAAAAGGCTCACATGATTATACACACAGGCGAAAAGCCTTTCAGGTGTACATACTGTGGCTACGAGAGTAGTAGAAATTCTAATTTACAGCGTCACCTGACGACTCATACAGACGATAAGCCTTTCAGTTGTAGTCACTGTAGCTACAAGTGTAGAAGTAAAGCAAATTTACAGCGTCACCTGATGACTCACACAGACGAGAAGCCTTTCAGTTGTAGTCACTGTAGCTACAAGTGTAGAAGAAAAGGAGAGTTACAGACTCACCTGATTACTCACACAGACGAGAAGCCTTTCAGTTGTAGTCACTGTAGCTACAAGTGTAAAAGAAAAAGAGACTTACAGACTCACCTGATTATTCACACAGACGAGAAGCCTTTCAGTTGTAGTCACTGTGGCTACAAGTGTAAAAGAAAAAGTGAGTTACAGCAACACCGGATGACTCACACAGACGAGAAGCCCTTCAGTTGTAGTCACTGCAGCTGCAAGTGTAGAAGTAAAGCAGATCTACAGAGACACCTGATGACTCACACAGACGAGAAGCCTTTCAGTTGTAGTCACTGTAGCTACAAGTGTAGAAGAAAAGAAGAGTTACAGACTCACCTGTTTACTCACACAGACGAGAAGCCTTTCAGTTGTAGTCACTGTAGCTACAAGTGTAAAAGAAAAAGTGAGTTACAGCAACACCGGATGACTCACACAGACGAGAAGCCCTTCAGTTGTAGTCACTGCAGCTACAAGTGTAGAAGAAAAGCAGATCTACAGAGACACCTGATGACTCACACAGACGAGAAGCCTTTCAGTTGTAGTCACTGTAGCTACAAGTGTAGAAGAAAAGGAGAGTTACAGACTCACCTGTTTACTCACACAGACGAGAAGCCTTTCAGTTGTAGGCACTGTAGCTACAAGTGTAAAAGTAAAAGAGACTTACAGACTCACCTGATTACTCACACAGACGAGAAGCCTTTCAGTTGTAGTCACTGTAGCTACAAGTGTAAAAGAAAAAGAGAGTTACAGCGTCACCTGATGACTCACACAGACGAGAAGCCCTTCAGTTGTAGTCACTGCAGCTACAAGTGTAGAAGTAAAGCAGATCTACAGAAACACCTGATGAACTCACACAGACGAGAAGCCTTTCAGTTGTAGTCACTGTAGCTACAAGTGTAGAAGAAAAGGACGGTTACAGAGTCACCTGATGATTCACACAGACGAGAAGCCTTTCAGGTGTAGACGTTGTGACCATAAGTCTAGAACAAAAGTTACGGAAACACCTGATGACTCACACAGACCATAAATCTTTCAGGTGTACTCACTGTGCCTACAAGTGTAAAAGAAAAGCACAATTACGGGTTCACCTGATGACTCACTGTTAGAAAAAAAATAATTTCCGATTCTTGTCTATGCTCCTTCCTTATAAAAAGCTGGGTGACCATAGATTCTTTCTTTTTTATATCAATCCCGCCTTTAGCTGTAAGTCACCTGATTCGTCCTAAATAATTTTAATGAATATAATTTAATTTTCAACTCTGAATTTCACAGTCGTTGTGTGATCATAGTACCATACCATGAATATATTAATATAATAATTGTGCCCGTTCTAACCTACGGTACACAAACTTGGTCATTAACTGAGGCTCTAAAATCGACATTCAAGGTTTGCCAGCGTGCGATGGAGCGTAGTATATTAGGTGTTCGCAGAACTGATCGGATCAGAAACACGGAACTACGCTCCAGAACTAGAGTTGTAGATGTAGGCGTCAAGACCGCTAAGCTTAAGTGGGATTGGGCTGGACATGTCTGCCGCATGCACCCAGAAAGGTTGGCCAAAATCATTACTGAATGAGACCCACGGAACACAATAGACGGTGCAGACCGGAGTTTATATATATTCAGGTGGGACGACTTGGACGCATTCTACCTCAAATGGTGGGGAAATGCCAATGCCAGGGTCGAGTGGAGAAAACGAGTGGAGGCCTTTGCCCAGCAGTGGGACACCAAAGTAGGCTAGAGAAAAAAAAAATGTGCATGACAGAGCATTGTTTGATTTGTGTCCGCCACCATTAGAAAACCTTCCTGCGCATTCAACTTTGCTGAAAGGTTAGTGGTCCAGACTATAAAAGGTTACTGTTTTATCCCAGGAAGGGTTTAGAAATTAGAATAACAGGACCTGTGTGTATTCCTGTAGAATAAAACTTGAGTTGTCGACTTGTACGATCACGCGGTGACATAACCTCAAACATCCTCAAAATGGCGGAATCACAGTCAAATCATTTTGCTACTCATACTACTTCAATTGAAAAGCTGAATGGCCTCGATAATTATTTATCCTGGAAATTTGCTGTAAAGATGATGCTAACGTTGGAAAACTTGTGTGGCTGCGTCGATGGTACGGATACGGGCGGCGGCAAGGACGCGAGAGCGAGCGAGCGAGCATCTGCCTCTCAGTTCAACCCAGCTTATATCAGTTAGTAAGAGACTGTACCACTTCTAAGGACGCCTGCAAGAAGCTCGCTGACGCCTTTGAAGACAAAGGACTTTACAGGAAAGTACTCCTACTAAGACAATTACATAGAGTCGAGTACCACAATTTCTCCTGCATGTCTGAGTATAATAGAAGGTGTGATGAAGCTCGTCGCCCAACTTTCTGATATAGGGAAGACTATTGAAGACGGCGAAGTAGCCGAAATATTACTCTCCGGATTGCCCGATGAATACAATGTTCTACTATCTGGTTTGGCAACTGCTGGATTAACAAACACACTTACTAGTGAGATCGTCCGTACTCGTCTGTTACAAGAAGATCATCGAAAAAGCCACATTCAGAACAACAATGACACATCGACAGCATATATATATGATTAAGAAGAAGAACACCAAGCTTTTCTGCTCGTACTGCAGGCGTAATGGACATGTCGCCCGCAGATGTTTTAAAAGGAAGCGCGAGGAAGCGAAGGCAAATAAGGAAGATCACACTCTGTATGCTGCGGCCTACTCCGCTTGGTCCTCGGAAGACTTCATCGTTGATAGTGGCGCAGCGGTCCACCTGGCGGGAATTCAAGAACTCCTTCATGAAACAAAAAAGAAGAAATGTTTGATATCCATTGCTAATGGAGAACAGCTTAGCAATGAGCTTATAGGTAAAGTTCCTCTTAATAAATAAGTGGGTCTTTAAAAGGAAATTAGATACTGCGCGTAATCTTGTTAGATATAAAGCTCGTTTGGTTGCTTGTGGTTACAGTCAAAAGGAGGGTAATGATTTTTCAGATATCTATGCACCAGTAGTAAGACATCAAACCCTCAGAGTTTTATTTAGCATTTCAAATCAGCTGGCACTACATATGGATCATATAGACGTCACAACCGCGTTTTTGAACGGTAATCTTGATGAAACGATCTATATGGAGCAACCGGCTGGTTTCAAAACTGATAAAAATAATAATAAAGTATGCTTATTAAGAAAAAGCATATATTACGGCTTTAAGCAAGCAAATCTTATGTGGAATGTAAAGATTCATAAGGTGTTAAGTGAAAATGGCTATAAACAAAGTAAATGTGAGCCTTGTGTTTATGTGGTATCGTCTTGGGTCGTCTCATTCGTTTTACGTCAAGTTCTTAAATTAGTCCTATTCTGCTTTCGTCACTCATTCTACATTGAAAGCCACCGACGATTGTGACGAATGTAGAATGAGTGTGACGAAAGCAGAATAGGACTAATTTAAGAACTTGACGAAAAACGAATGGGACGACCCAAGACGATACCGTTTATGTTAAGAAAACCAAAGAGGAATATATCATCTTAGCATTATATGTGGATGATTTTTAGGGTTCCGTACCCAAAGGGTAAAATGGGACCCTATTACTAAGACTCCGCTGTCCGTCCGTCCGTCCGTCTGTCACCAGGCTGTATCTCAGGAACCGTGATAGTGTTGCCGCTATAACAACAAATACTAAAAAGTACGGAACCCTCGGTGGGCGAGTCCGACTCGCACTTGTCCGGTTTTATGTATTTCATAACGGCTGTATTAATAAATTGCTTTCAATTTTAAAGACTAATTTTGACATTCGACATTTAGGAAAATTGCAAAATTGTCTTGGTATGAAAGTAACTGTAACTAATAATACCACTGTATTAGATCAGTCAGACTACATAAGGCGGATTTTAACTAAATTTAATATGAGTAATGGCAGACCTGTATCTACTCCATTGCCACAGTAAACTGCAAGCTAGATAAATCTGACAAGCCGTGTTTAGATGATGTATAAAAATATAAATACGGACAGCTTCTGGGGTCACTTATGTACTTATCAGTAGAGATGCCCCGAATAGTGAATTCGGCCGAATACCGAATATTCGGCCCCTCTCGGCCGAATACCGAATATTCGGCATGACATGCGAACATTATGAGTCACAACTATTATGAAAACTGTTCTGTTCGTCAACAACGCACAACGTTTGCTAAGATTTATATTTTTATGTTGAACAGAATTAATAAATGTAGTTAGAATCAATCAAATCAGACCCATGATAAAAATAAATATTTTGTTATCAAAAAATGCTCTAAAATATGCCTTCGTATTTAGATACTTTCCAAGAATACATTTTAAATATTAAATATACCTAATTTTTGGTAATTTTTAGGGTTCCGTACCTCAAAAGGAAAAACGGAACCCTTATAGGATCACTCGTGCGTCTGTCTGTCCGTCTGTCCGTCTGTCACAGGCGTCACAGCCTATTTGCTCCAAAACTACTGGACCAATTAAGTTGAAATTTGGTACACATATGCAAGTCTGTGACCCAAAGACGGACACGTAATGAAAACAAAAGAATTTTGAACATAGGGGGCACTTTTTGGGGGGAAATGAGAAAATTTAAAAACAAAGTTTTGCAAACCATATCGTGTTATATATTAAACGAAAGGGCTTATTTTGACGATCTCAAATAATTTTTTTTTTATAATTTTATATGGAATAGTTTAGAAGTAATTTAAGAAAATAGGCAAAAAATGACCATTCCCCCCTTAACTCCGATACTACTGGGTCTAAAATTTTGAAAAAAATACACAAAATAATTCTTCATCTCTAGATGACAGGAAAATCTATTAGAAATCTACAGTCAAGCGTGAGTCGGACTTAAGGAAAAAAACGCGGTTGGGCTGTTTTAGGGACACAGCCGTAATGTTTTACGTAAAACGTGGTGTGGACAGCCATTGCGAAGGCCGAAGGCCGACCTACGCTTATGGCCGAAGGCCCGAAGCGCAGAGGCTTTTAAAAACGCGCGGCCGAAGGCCGAGTTGCGGGAGGTTAGTGCTCAAACACAGAACAAAATTAGTACCTACTTCAAGCGTCTGAAACTCATCATCATTAACTTAAGAGATATTCTCTTGTCGGTGGTGTATGTTCCAGCTTTTCCTATCACTTGCGCCAGCTTTTTGATACGACACGACCCCTACTTTTTCTTTCACTTGTTCTAAAAAGCTGCGTCTAGGTTTTCCTCTACTCCGCTTGCATCCTATCCGCCCCTCCAGGATTAGTTTTAAAGAAGTGGTCGTGTCGTATTAAGTGTCCAATCATCTGAAAATACAGGCCTAAATTTTGGAAAAAACACGAAATATAGTTCTTTACCTGTTGATTACTGGAAAATCTATAAAAAGTCTGCAGTCAAGCGCGGACTTAAGATTAAAAATAGCGGGTAGGCTGTATCAGGGCCACGACCGCAATTGTTTACGTGAAACGTGGTGTGGATAGCTAGTGCGAAGGTCGAAGGCCAAGCTCTGCGTGGGGCCAAAAGGCCTGAAGCACCACCACCAAGCTCCACCTAATAATGTATAATGTGTAATGTGATTTGCAATAAACATTTTGAATTTTGAAGCATCCGAGAGTGCGCCTCCACGCTAGGTCGAAGGATGAGCTGTAGGAGGGTAGTCAAACATAGAACAAATAATTGGTTTAAGTAGCTAAATGAGAAGACCAAACTGTCGTGTCAGACGTATATCTGTTATCTTGAAATAACAGAGATACGCTTAACCAACGCAAAAAGAATATAGGCACTATTTTTAACATAATACTTGAACAAAATTTTGGTTAAAATTCAACAAATTTACTAAAGTTATTGCGTAACTAACAGAGAAGAAGACAGACGACCTTGTTAAGGTCGCTGGAAGACGCTGGATGCGGGTCGCTTCCAACCGGCACGTATGGAGGTCCAAGGGGGAGGCCTATGTTCAGTAGTGGACGTCTTATGGCTGAGATGATGATGATGATGATGAATAATTTAGATATTGTAGCTTATGCCGATAGTGATTGGGCAAATGACTTGTCGGATCGCAGATCTTATACTGGCTATGTTGTAAAAATTGGTGAAAATGTGATTAATTGGGAGGCAAAAAGCAGAGATGTACAGCCCTATCAACATGTGAATCTGAGTATATTGCCATTAGTGACAATATACTCTGTTTTGACGACCGGTCTGGCCTAGTGGGTAGTGACCCTGCCTATCAAGCCGATGGTCCCGGGTTCGAATCCTGGTAAGGGCATTTATTTGTATGATGATACAGATATTTGTTCCTGAGTCATGGTTGTTTTCTATGTATTTAAGTATTTATATATTATATATATCGTTGTCTAAGTACCCACAACACAAGCCTTCTTAAGCTTACCGTGGGGCTTAGTCAATTTGTGTAAGAATGTCCCTATAATATATTAGTGATGTATGTAAAGATATATGCTTTGTTAAGAATTTCTTGTCAGAAATAATTGACAAACATTTTGATGTTACCATATATAATGACAATCAGAGTGCTCATCATCATCATCATCATCATCATCATCATCATCTCAGCCATAAGACGTCCACTGCTGAACATAGGCCTCCCCCTTGGACCTCCATTCGTACCGGTTGGAAGCGACCCGCATCCAGCGCCTTCCGGCGGCCTTAACAAGGTCGTCCGTCCATCTTGTGGGTGGACGTCCTACGCTGCGCTTGCTAGTCCGTGGTCAGAAATTGTCATCAGAGTGCTCAGAAATTGTTATTAGTCAAAGAATATTCTCATAATAGAACTAAACATATTGATTTGCGATACAATTATGTTAAACAGCTGATACAGGATAAGAAAATCAATGTCATGTATTTACTGACAGATAAAATGCTTGCTGATATATTTACTAAGCCTTTGTGTATTGAAAACCATAAATGTTTTGTAAAAGGTTTAAAATTGAAATGTATAGAATGTTAGTGCATTCGTTCACATTTGAAATTTTGCTTCTTCCTTTTTTATTTTATTAACATGTATGTACCTACCTGTGGTTATAACACAGAGCTTTGTATTACAGGAGCATTTAAGGAGGAGTGTTAGAAAAAAAAATACTTTTCCCATTCTTGTCTTTGCTCCTTCCTTATAAAAAGCTGGGTGACCATAGACTCTTCCCTTTTTTTATATATCAATCCCGCCTTTAGCTGTAAGTCACCTGTGAGCTGTGTCGTCCTAAATAATTTTAATTTAATCTTCAACTCCGAATTCCCAGTCGTTGTGTGATCATAACACCATACCATGAATCTATTAATATAATAAGTGCGTGACAGAGGATTGCAAGATCGCGCACGAAGGTTGGCTTCCTCCCACTTACGGTACACCTTCCTTTGGTCACTTTGAAAAAGGCGATTCTGCTGAAATCGATCCACACGCTCTCTGTAGCGGCGAATACTATTATTATATGTCTTTCCCATCACGGAACAATGGTGTTCCGGACCTTTGGGAGGCGTGCGCGGAGCCGAAGCCAACACGTAGAGGCCCTTTTGACACTTTAATGAAATGTAAGGGGTACACCGAGCGGATGCTGCCCTTACCCGTGTCATGGGCCAGCACCCGCCAGGGTGTAAGGGCTATTGAGAGTTGATGGGATCTAAAATGAACTAGGTTATTGGGTGAAAGCGATGGACTAAGTACTGAGCTAT
This sequence comes from Cydia splendana, assembly GCF_910591565.1. Lineage (NCBI taxonomy): Eukaryota > Metazoa > Arthropoda > Insecta > Lepidoptera > Tortricidae > Cydia > Cydia splendana. The sequence goes on along the minus strand of NC_085983.1, from coordinate 746,393 downwards.
GGGGTAAAAAAACCGGACGCCTGCCTAATAAAACGGTATGCAATTTTATTTCCGACAGACGGTGACTCGCCCTCACAAGGCCCCCACAAAAAGCGACATCTAGGATGGCTCAAGGGCAACACCGGTGTGAGCGGCTCAGGGGTGTCGAGAGGTGTGCACCGCTTTCTACCCAGTGGCTGTTAACAGCCACTGTGCCAACTCGCGTCTTATGCATATTTTACTTCCACCCCTGGAGCTTATAGCTCTAATGACTCCACTCTGGCCGGCCGGCTAAGGCAAGCCAGAGGCAGAGAAACCTGTCCCACCCGCCCTCCTTGCGGGTAACAGAACTCCCCAGGAGCACTCGGGTACGTGAGGTCGCTACTCCCCAACAGCTCGCCACAAGCTGCCCTGCGTTGACTGATTGCACTGGTAAAACCAGCGGGCGATGGGGTCGTCGTCACATGCCTACGCCTATTATTATTATTATTTGTATCTCCTTGGATATCACGGGCCTATAATCCCGGCTTTTTGATAGGCTTGCGTGGGGACACAGATCCAACACGTAGAGACCGTTTGGAGAGCTTTGATGTCATGTAGAACGCCTGCTGGAACCCATTCACGGGTACATAAATAGATACCCGTAAACCGGTTTCAGCAGGCATTGGGAGCTATTATAGAAAAATGGAAAGAGTCCTGGTCTATGGTTTAAATTTGGGTGGAAAATAAGTCTGGGCTATTGCTAAGAGTTCCGGACACCTGCCATAACATTGTGTTATACAGTGTTATCGAGGCAGGCGGTGACTCGCCACTCGTTAGATGGGCACCTGATGCGCCATCGTAAAGACGGCCAGGCGCAACACCGGCGTGAGCGGCTCAGGGGTGTCGAGAGGTGGTGCTGCGCTTTCTCCGAAGTTACTCGCGGCGTTATGCCCTTTAACACTTCCACCCCTGGAGCATATAGCTCTAGTGACTCCTCTCTGGACGGCCAATGAAGGCAAGCCAGAGCTGAGAGTCCTGCGGGTCCCCTTGGGGTCCACTCCGACCGACGAAGACCCGCCGGAGACGGAGACCCTGACCGACTCTCGGGAGCACTCGGGTCCGTGGGGTCGTTACTCCCCAACAGCTCGCCACAAGCTTATTATTATTATTACTTTTAATGATCTTCTGCATATATATTTAAATCATTTTATTCATTTATTTTACGTCATAAAGTTAAACTTTAACTGTTTACAATTTACCTTATCCTGATCCTTTTCCAAAATTTTGTAATGTAATCCTTAAAGTAGTAACAGACTATCGCACCGGACCGCGACCTTGGTGCTGTGCGGAGCATTTATCGATAGTGTGTAAGATTCCATCGTACATAATTATTATTAATAGCTGTGCTGTGGGCATGCACGTCGCGCCAAATGACAGGTAATAATAGTACTGCCAATTTCCCTAGTGTGTAGCTCCATCGCACCGATTGACAGCTGTCATTTTCAAATGATGACAGTGGACGGTAATGTAGCCAGTCGATGAAATAACAAAAATGCGGAAGCAGTGCTTTAAAAGACACAGATTTTTCAAGATTTTCATGAAAAAAGGTGCATTATATTACCTCACGCCCTTCATCTACCTCTAAAAAAATGGAGCCACATTAATTTAAATTCAATCTTAAGGGATTCCATTGCAAAAATTCGTTGATAAACACAGAAATATGGGACCTTTGGCAACACTGGCGCACGTGTGCGGCAGTCTGTAAGCTAGGATCGCACCGTTTTGACGGTTCGGTGCGATAGTGTGGAAGCCCACGCCAGTACGAGCTATTCCTAGAACTGCTCCAAGGTCGCGTGCGGTGCGATAGTCTGTTACGGCCTTTAAATTCCGCCACCCTGCTTTACTCGTCTGGCTGAATGCGCCAGGAGCGCGATGCCATTAAAAAAAAACTCAACTGACCATGAATCTAGTATTAAACTGGATTGGGCATGAGTGGTGGGGATAACTGACAGAACGGGATAGTCTTACGTGTCTTTCAGTAGGAGTAGCAGAGAAAGCGCTATTATTGTTTGTCCTTATCACAGTCTAACATATTTTTTGTTCCCCACCATTTTTTTAGTATGGATAATGGTGGGCAACAAATAAATTCGACCAATCACAGTGTCGCATTTGCGTATGTTTTGTCCCTCACGGAGGCTCGCGTATACCACTTCTATACGATCCTACCTTCTATGCAACTGACACAATCACTGCTGTCATTTTCAACGTCGTAGTGGCATTCTGTGGTAGTGGTTAACAAGAATATTATTCTCAAATAATCTCCTAGTATTATAAAACATAGTGTTCCAGCCAGTGTTCTTTGTAGTGTAGCTTTAATTCCTGTTTTAGTATATTATGGATTTGAAACAATATCCTATTTCGATGGAGTCTTCAGCGTTACAGGGCGCAGAGAATGTTTGCGTAAAGGTTCAGCGCTGTGAGGAAGTGTGTATAACATATGAGCCCACGTCCGCGGAAGTGTCTGTGAAGATTGAGCCGCTGGATGATGTGTATGTTAAAGACGGGTCCAAACGCGAATGTGTGTACATACAAGCTGAGCCATCGTACTCAGATGTGAGTGTAAAAGGCGAGTCGGCCGGCGTGAGCGCGGCGACGGGGCTGTACTCCGAACACGCCGTTAAAGATGAGCTCGTGCTCGGCCCCGTGCTAGTGGAGCGGCGCGTGCGCCACGCACCAACAGGTCGGTTGTGGGTCTAACTATAATCAACATGGAGACCTTCGCTAACGCTTCGGTCAACTATGAGATGAGGCCGAGAGAGGCCTGATTGCCGAATACGAATATTCAGTTCGGATCATACCATTTTCATGCGGTTTTCACCTATCAATAAAGCGATTCTTGAGGAAGATTTAGGTGCATAATTTGTTAACCCGTCCGAAGCCGGGATGGGTCGGTAGTAGAATATACACCAAGATTGTAATGTTTAGGAAAAGTACAATGAAACACTCCATATTGACGACCGGTCTGGCCTAGTGGGTAGTGACCCTGCCTATGAAGCCGATGGTCCCGGGTTCGAATCCTGGTAAGGGCATTTATTTGTATGATGATACAGATATTTGTTCCTGAGTCATGGTTGTTTTCTATTTATTTAAGTATTTATATATTATATATATCGTTGTCTGAGTACCCACAACACAAGCCTTCTTGAGCTTACCGTGGGGCTTAGTCAATTTGTGTAAAAAATGTCCTATAATATTTATTAAAATAAAAAAAAAAAAATATGCTAACTCAAAGAGAACTGATTTATTTTCACTAAGCCTACCCTCAGTACATGCATTCCTAATCTACCTACATATACAACATGTCCCTTCTTCACAACGGGATATAGATATAGGTACGAGCATACTTAGGTCTAGTGATTACAATTGTCTTAGTTATACTTTATCTTACAAAAGCCTGACAAGATAACAAAATGATTACATAATTATAACATGCCATATGATTTGTAGTTTTTATTTTTATTTAATTTTTTATTTTACATTAAATAATAAAGTTGACTTATTTACATGCCTTTAGTACCGCCAACTACAATTGTATATTTTATAGTATCTATTTATCTATGTACTATTTATTTCAACATTATTATTACATGTATTGTATTAATTCTACTTATAATATAACAGTAAGTTTACTTTTATTTAAGCATTGGTGCATTAACTGCCTAGTTGCTAATTAAATTAAATTACGTATATTGGCATGAAAAGTTTTAATACTACTTAGTCTAATTAGGTACAAATGTTTATTAATTTGGTAACTTTATTTAACATCTTTTAGGTGTTTCTCGTATACATTTTTTTTTATATGGAACAAAACTTATATAAGTACATACTTTAGACACTAACGGTGTAGTATTTTTACGATGCTTAGGTATACATGTATATATTACAAACGGTCGGGTGGATGGACCTGCCGTCCGGAGAGCGTTACGTAACAGCCACCTGTGTTTGCGCGCCCGGGGTTATTATTGCTGACAGTGCGTTGCGATTGTGTATCGGAATTAGCATTATTGTTATCTTCAAAATCGTCGTAATATTTATGAGTATGGTTATGATTTTGGTCTCGGATTGGTTGGTCACTCATTTGGTCATTTTGTGGTTGTGATAAAATGTGCTGTCTGTTTCTGCGGTATCGTGAGCCGTCCGGCGCACGTAGCCAGTAGGAGCGAGGCTGAGCCGCTTGACCTTCGACTCGTGCTGGCATCCATCGTGCTTCGCGGCCAGTGTTTGACTCCCGCCGCATTCGTACCTGCTCGTTTGGAACAAGCGGTTTTAGTGACCGGGTTCCGACATCGTAATGTTTTTTGGATTTTAGATTTTTCTCTAATCGACATTTTTTAACAGTTACTGAGGTTGGTACCTTTGGCGCAAGTAGTTGTTCTGAGACCGGCAATCTGGTATTAAGCCTTCGCGCCATAAGAAGTTGTGCTGGGGAGTATGACTCGCCGGAGACCGGAGTGTTGCGGAAGTTTAAGAGCGCCAAATATGGATCCGTGCCATCACTCTGCGCTTTTTCCATCAACTTTTTAATCGTTTGCACGTTTTTTTCCGCACGGCCGTTCGCTCGAGGATAGTAAGGTGAACTCGTGACGTGTTCGAATTCCCATTTTTCTACAAAAGATTGGAACACTGCCGAGGTAAACTATCGGCCATTATCAGATACGAGTTTCTTAGGAATACCGTGGCGGGCAAAAATGGATTTAAGTTGGTTAATTATGGTTTCACTTCGAATATCAGATAAAGAAACAACTTCGACATATTTGGAATAATAATCAACAACTAAGATGTAATGTTTGTTTCTAAATTCAAATAGATCAGTTGCTAACACTTGTTGATCACGTCCTACTTGAACTACCAGTAAACCGATGCCATAAATACGTCATTAGTCCCTCCTAATGAAAAACTGGAAACATATGTTACACAAATACAAATACAAATACAAATATCTTTATTCAGTAATAAAGGACACAATTTTAGCTTACATTTTAGTTCACAACTATAATTATAGTTAATAACCTTAGCCGCTAAGTGCAAAGAAAATAATGGCGTAGTTACCGCACAGTTCAGTGACCAACCATAATCCCTAAGTCGTTAGAATAAGGTCTACAATTGGCCAGTTAACTGCACTAGTATTAAAGATTACAATAAAATAATATAAACATTTTATGATTTTTATGAATGAAGTAAGCTACATCTGTTCCCCGTACTAGTATTAAACTGTATCACGGTGGAAACAGGATTCGCCATCCTCTATTTTCAATATTTTAACAGTCAATAATTAGCATCATTTATTTTATCAGTCGAGTTAAATAAATGTTACCCGTGCACGTGGGTCGCTTGACAAAAAAACCGCATTCCGATGTAGTTGCAGTCATAAGTGTAAACATGTAGTATATGCAAAAGAAACACATTAATCTTAAATTACTCATAAATTAGTTAATTATCACTATTAAGGATGCATTTTAGGTTTGTTTTTATGCATATAGGCATAGTGATTTGTTAGTTAGTATTATAATATATATTTTACCTTTTTTTATTTATTTTAACTATTTTTTTTTTAAATACATTTACAACTTTTAGATAGGGGTGATAAGACGAATATTAAATAACTTTAATTAGGTTTTATACTTACTTAATTCTATAGGTGCATAGTTATGTACGTGAAAACGAATACTTATATTAGGTATATGAAACTTATGTAATAACTTTATTTAATATGTCAAGTTGTACATATTCAGGTATGGTATTTACTTAAATCTATAGGTGTGTGTTAGCGTTGTTAAGTGTGATTGGGTGAGTGTCTGTATGTGTGTGTCTATGGGTGTGTGTTTATTATGTAAGTAATTATGTGTGTGTATGCCATTTACTCATTTTATTAAACATTCAGTGCTGTCGTAGCTCAGCAGTTTTAAGTATTCTTCTAATTTCGACTTACAAGAATATGATGCAAGTTTTCTTAGGGTTATAGTTTTACTAATTTTGTTATAGACTACTGGGCCCAAAACCATAGAGAATCGTTTTGCAAACTTAGTACTATGTTTCGTAATGGAGTATACAATATCGTTTCTTCGTCTTGAATAGAGGAAGTCAGGTGAAGTTTTGTGCTGTATGAGCATCAATTGCTTAATAAATAGTTGCCTGACAGTTAGAACCGAAATTTCACTGTACAAGCTAGTAGTTGAATAACGATAGTTTTTAAAGGTCATGACTTTGAGTACAATTCTTTGGGCTCTTTCAAGTTTAAGTAATGTTGTTTTGGCCGCACCTCCCCAAATATATATGCAGTAACTTGTAATTGATTGGCACAACGCGTAGTAGATAGAAAGTAATAGTTTTGTGTCACAAACATGTCGCAATGTTTTAAAAATGTAGGTCAGTTTTCGTACTCTTCCCGTAAGACTACTAATATGCTCTTGCCAGTTGAGGTGTTTATCCACCTGAACTCCCAAATACCTAATAGATGGCGCTTCAGTGATTAAAGGGCAATTACAGTTAGTCCGATTTTGGCATGCGTGGGCTTTAATTGTAATAGTGCCTTCTGGTGGTCGGTTTTTATTTCTAACACTAAAGTTTATGAATTTAGTTTTAGATAAGTTAAGTGTTAATAAATTAGTACTTAACCATTCTATAACCATATTAAATCCCTCTTGAGCTATAGTATTAACATCTGACCAGGAGTTTCCATGGAAAAGCAGTACAGTGTCATCAGCAAACGTTATCACTTGAGCGTTCTTGAGTACCATTCTACAAAGATCATCTATATAGATTAGAAAAAGCGTTGGCCCAAGTACGCTGCCTTGTGGAACGCCGTAGTTGATATTTTCTTCTACACTGTAGTGATCTCCCACCCTTACTGCCTGTTTTCTATTTGTAAGGTAGTCCTGTAAAAGGAGTAAAGGTAAACCTCTTATTCCTGCATTTTCTAGCTTTTTTATCAATATTGGGACAGACACAGTATCAAAAGCTTTTTTTAAATCAAGGAATATACCTAGTGTTTTTTTGCTTTTGTCAAGTTTATCAACAAGGAAGTTAGTTAATTGTGATACTGCGTCATGAGTCGATTTACGTTCTCTAAATCCATGCTGATTAGTACTTAAAAGATGGTTTTTTTCCAGAAAACATTTTAGCCTTTTATTAATTATTTTTTCTATAACCTTAGCTAGTGTAGGTAATAGTGATATTGGTCGGTAATTAGCAATAGAATTTCTGTCTCCAGATTTATAAATAGGTGTAACGACAGATTTTTTTAAAGCATCTGGAAATTTGCCATTATTAATGCAAAGGTTGCAAATCTTGGTGATTGGGAAAGCTACCACATCGAGAGCGAGCTTTAGGAAATATGATGAAATACCATCCCAGCCAGATGAGTGACTAGTTTTAAGTGATAGAATTGTGGCCCTTACTTCTTGCTCGTCTGTCGGTAATATAGTCATAGAATTCAAGGGGGTTACAACAGAGTTAATGTTTTTAACCCGATCAGCTTCAGTTAGGTTTGAGCCACTGATCACACTATCTGCCAAATGTTTACCAATATTCACAAAATATGTATTTACGTGGTTAAGGGATTCTCGAGGGGAAGATTTTAATGTAAGAAGAGGTCTCTCATTATCAATAGTGTTGGTAAAATTACAAATTTGTTTAATTATGTACCATTGCTTTTTTAAATTAGTTTGATGTTCCTTAATTAATGCTCTCTGATAGGCTCGCTTAACATCATTGAGCATACGGTTGCAAGTATTTCTGTATCGTTTATACGTTATTTTGATAATATTATTGTTGGGGTCACGCTTTACATTTTGGTGAAGTTTGTCTCGGTGCTTGAGACAACGTATGATACCTGGTGTAATCCAGGGTTTTATGTGTCGTTTTCTATGTGAGACTTTTATTGTTTTTGTATGTTTTTTGAGAGCTCTACTTACAAGATACAGAAACACATTTGTAGCACAATTCACATCCGTCCCTCTTATCACTGTGTCCCAATCTACTTGGTTTAATTCTTCTATAGCCGAATTATAATCTACTTTTTTATAAGTTTGAAGTGGTTTAGGCTTTTGTGTATTAATTTTGGAAATGGATAGTATAACTGGGGAGTGATCTGTTATTGAACTGTCACATACCACTGTCATATTTGGAAATTTGGTCTTAATCATGCAGTGGTCTAAACAACTGTTACCTCTGGTAGGAAGTTTATGGGAAGGTACTAGACCATGGGAAGCCAGCATATCTAAATAGTCAGATGAAAAATTATCTTGGTTGTCTTCCATTATATTTAAATTTATATCACCTAAAAGGATAATATTTCTGTATCGTTTTAGTTTTTGTAATAACATGTCTAAAGAGTTAATAAAGATGTCAGGTCGTCTGTATGAAGGAGGCCTATATACAGAAACGATAGCGTAGTCCATTCCAAGCGTTGTGACAAGGCAGTTTGCATCTTTTATGTCTTCAGGTTCATTAGATTTAAACGGAAGATCAGTTTTAACGTAAATAACTACACCATCGTTTTGGTTAAAGTTACGTTGTGTTGAGGTAGCTCTATAGTTGGGTAGGAAGGGTATTCCTTTACCATCTCTAAGCCAACATTCCGTTAAAACAATGGCATCAAATTCTAAATCTACCCGTTCCAAAAGGACCTGCAACTCGTCAAAGTTGTGACTGATACTTCTTATATTTAGTGTTAATACCCTAAGCTGGTCATTAGAAGTTTTTAGTAAGTTCTTGCAACATTCCGGATTATCTACTGCCACAGAATTACCGATACTGATAGAACTATCAATATCAGATGATAATAAATTGATGTCTGTCATTAAGTGATATGAGTAAATAGACAATTTTTAAGTAAGTAGTTCTGTGGCGGTTGTAATTTATGGACTGTTGCTTACTTAATGAATGTTTAGTAACTGGCATGTGTGTGTATGTGTAAAGTGTGTTTGGCATGAATGTATATAATGAAGTGTCTATGATAACAATAAAAAACTTACAGTACGTCTTATATACTAGTCATTGGTCAGCAGATGATTTCAGAGTTTCGATTTGCTGTTCCGATTTGATCCAGATAATTTGAGAGCTATCCGTTTTCTTCACGAACACCCGTCCTTGCCAGATCCAGCAGTGTTTGTAGTTAAAACTCTTGCGTAAATCACGAGCGAGAAAATGCAGTTTCCGGCCACGCGGCGTTAAAGCCTCCGATATGTAAACCGGGAATTTGTCCATTTCCATGTTCAGGTTCACCGTGTTGAACTTGTCTTCAGGGTGCAGTTTATTGTATTGCTTAACGGCATTTAGTAACGCTTTGCTCTGCTGGGTGGTTTCAAACTCCGCTATAATGGTGTTTTGATTATTTTTCAATCGCCTAACTTGCTTTATATCGTTTGGTGATAATGGCAATTGCAACGAGTTATGTATAGCGTTCAATATGCCACGTATGTCTTCATTTTCGGTGACAGGAATATTTCTTATCTCAACCGTAGCAACCTTTTGAGCCCTTTGCAACTCTTCTACTTGGATTTCAAGGTTGTTGATCTTTAGCAGAGCGTCTTCGTGTTCCGTGGAGATCTTGTCAACTTTTTCTTTTATGTTATTGTACATTGATGTCGTTTGTTCCAATATTTTCTCAATGTTATTATTGGTCTTGATTATCTCTTTGTTTTGTGCCCTTATTTCTTCAATCGCCTGAAATAGCTGCGCACTTTCAATTGTTCTTTCCACTTTGAAGCTATGTAACATGTCCTTAATTTCTGACTGGAGTGACGTCATATCGTCCAGGTCCGTATGTCCTTTGCGCTTTCTCGTGTTGACATTGGAATTCTCCATGTTAAGTGATAAGTCAGGATTAGACACTGATTTTTCTCCAGACATTTCGTTCTGTTGATTTTGCATATACTATGCTTCCTTATCTCTGAGCGCAACACCGATGAATAGTAAACAGTGTAAGTGCTTCGTTACTAGCTGGTCTATTGTCAGGTTAATGCGTAATGAAATAAGTTGTAGTTTCCCTTGGCAACTATTTAACTTAAACTAATAAATGCAATCACGATGCACTGTAGTGTTATCTTAGTGAACGGCGGAGAGCGAATGTACACACTTTGAATATCTATCAGCTATTCTGCTATCTCCTTCGGTTAGTGGTTACTGGGTTTTAGGGGATTATAACTTACCTACATTAAACTGGGTTCCAGTGGGCCCTTGCTGCTCGCCTGACATTAATTCTCCACAAGTCCCACAAAATGACTGTGTTCGTAATTTTATGGCCATCACAGATTCTTTTCAAATAAACACACACAAAAACCTTAATAATCGTATACTAGATTTGTTTTTTTCCAACGACGCTGATTGTAAGTGCGCAATGGCACCTGTACCGCTTGTGCCAGTTGATCCGCACCACCCACCACTCACTATATTAACCCCCTTCTTAACCAGTACTAAAACAATTAATAAAAGCAACATCCCTAAATTGTTATTTTATAAAGCAGACTACAATGCCATAAATATGGAATTATCTACCATTAACTGGAATAGTTTATTGTTAGGTCTCAAGGCGGAACAGGCGGTACAGACATTTTATGAAGAATTATACAAGATAATAAAAAAGTTTGTTCCACTAAAACCCGTTCATCCCTCGCGTTTTCCTGTATGGTTCTCTCCTGCTTTAAAACACATATTTAATAATAAAAAAAAGGCCTGGATAAAGTGGAAAAAATATCAAAATCAAAACGACTATGAAACTTTTTCACTCTACAGGGAACGGTTTAAAAAGCAATCAGTTGTGTGTTATAATGCTTACTTAAAATTAGTTGAAACAAGCATTCAAACCAACATTAAATACTTTTGGACATTTGTTGCTAATAAGCGTGGAACCACAAATATCCCCGCCACCGTTTCTTATAATGACGTAACCACCAGTGACCCTGCCGAGGTGTGTGACTTATTTTCTGACTTCTTTCAATCTGTTTTTGCGCCGTCTAATACTTCCCCTGACTTCGATCCTCACGGATCAACAACTAGCCCATCTAATGTTCATATTAATGATGTTCACATACCGATCCATCTTGTCAAACGCGCCTTGAAAACTGTTGATACATCGAAAAGTTCTGGATCTGATAACATCCCCCCAATATTCCTAAAAAATGTAGCTGACAATATTTCACATCCTCTGTATTACATTTATAATAGCTGCCTTAAAGAAGGTACCTTTCCTGATGTCTGGAAAATCGCAAGAGTTGTCCCTGTCCACAAGGGAGGTTCAAAGAAAGACGTAAAAAATTACCGGCCTATTTCACTTCTTCCCGTATTATCCAAACTTTTCGAGAAACTGGTTCATGATCAGATTTATCCAAGTTTACACAACATTATCCTCCCACAGCAACATGGCTTTGTCAAGAAAAGATCAACAACAACAAACCTAATTCTATATACCTCATACCTTTTCAGAAGTTTGGACATAAATAAACGTGTTGATAGTATATACACGGACTTCTGCAAAGCTTTCGACAGAGTAGATCACCAAATTCTGTTAGAAAAAATATACTTCAATGGCATTCGTGGAAATTTGTGGAGGTGGTTTAGGTCATACATTACAAACCGCACACAAAAAGTTGCAGTCAACGGATATGAGTCTAAGTGTGTCCATGTAACTTCTGGAGTCCCACAAGGGTCTATATTAGGGCCTTTGTTATTCACCCTGTTTATTAATGACATAGACAGTTGTTTTAAATTTTGTAACTTTTTACTTTATGCCGACGATCTTAAAATCTATCATATTGTTGAAAATGAAGAGGACCGTTTCAAATTCCAAAATGATTTAAACCGACTCGGCGAGTATTGTCACAAAAATAAACTGTGTTTTAGCTTGCCTAAATGCAAACAAATTACTTTTACCAAAAAACTCCACATCCTTCCCACTTCCTACACCCTTAGCGGATCGGCTCTCGAAAAAGTCTCGGTAATAAAAGATCTTGGTGTCAATTTAGACTCAAAACTACATTTAGATTGTCATATCAGTCATATCATCGGTAAAGCGTATAAAATGTACGGTTTTATCATGCGTCTCGGTACGGATTTTAAACAACCCTCAACTTACCTCTATTTATATAAGTCGCTGGTTAGGTCACAAATAGAATATGCCGTGTCAATATGGAATCCTTTCTATGATAAGTACAAAAGCTCAATAGAGACTGTTCAAAAGAAATTCTTGCGTGCCATGCATTTCCGATGTTGCCGATCGCGTTTAAGTTACCAACAGCTTCTTGATAAGTACAAATTACTCAACTTACAAAACCGACGCCTCCTTCTGGACGCGATGGTCCTTTATAATCTATGTCATAACAAATTTGACTGTCCAAGCCTGAGCGGGACTATTTGCTACCGCGTACCGACGAGGGCGCGGGAGCGCGCTGCACGTAAGCACCAGCTGTTTGCAGACTCGCGCTGCCGCACCCACGCTGGAGAACGAGATCCCCTATACAGGCTGGTTAAATGTTACAATTTGTATTTTAATGATATTGATATTTTCATGTTCTCTGATAATGTGTATAAAAAAAAAATTGATTCAATTGCTTCAAACAAAACATAATTAAAAGTTGCTCCCATGGGCCAAGCTGTTTTAACTGTTTACTCGCTCATTAAACTGTATAAGACTACTTCTGCCAATATGAATTTGTAATTGCATCCACAAACCTATTTTGTAATCTTATCTTTGTTAATTTTACTTTTACAATTTTTACATACATCATTTATATCGTTACCTTGCGCTATATACATTGTAGATTTATCAGTAGGTAATCTAGTAATCTGTGGACGATGTTGTTGGTCTCACACTTTATTATCCTTTGTACTCTATTTCTGTGTTTGAACCCTGTGTGTTACTGTTTTTTGTCCCAAATAAATTGAAAAAAAAAAAAAACACTTCTTAGGGTTTCCCGGGTACTTGATGCGAGCGCATCGGCTCGCGCGGTTGCGCGGCGCGGCGCTCGGCGCACGTCGCGCACGAAGCCACTAGCGCCTCCACCTGCGCCGACATGCCTGGCCACCACATCACGTCTCGTGCTCGGTACTTGCATTTTTCAATACCTAAATGCCCCTCGTGAATTCTCTGCAGCATTTCTTTCCTAAGGCTAGTAGGTATTACAACGCGGTTGCCACGGAAAACTATACCTTTTATTACATGAAGCTCCTCCTTGATAGCCCAGTAAGGCTTAGCTTCACTTTCTAGGATATTATTAGTATGCGGCCAGCCTTTCAGGCAATATTGCCTAACGTTCCCGAGCCCTGGTTCGTTATCCGTTTCCTCCTTGATCTTCTTCAGCTTGTCAGAGCTAAAGTTAACGCTGTCGTACAGGGCGTTTACGTGAACATCAATGTCACTTCCAGTCTTGTCGTTGCACGCGTCGTCGGTCGGGGCGCGCGATAGCGTGTCGGCGACATACATTAGTCTCCCGGGAACGTATTTTATTTCTATAGAGTATTTTTGTAGTCTCAGTAACATCCTCTGTAGTCGTACAGGCGTATCATTGAGTGCCTTTCTGTACCTCTAGAGGTTTATGGTCGCTTTCCACTAATACACTTTTATGGCCATAAATAAATTGATGGAATTTTTGGCAGCCAAACAGAATCGCCAACAATTCTTTTTCAATTTGCGCCCAACGCGTTTCGGCAGGCGTGAGCGTGCGGGCGGCAAAGGCGACCGGCCGCCCGCCCTGCAGCAAGCACGCGCCCAGCCCTCGCGAACTAGCATCTACCGACACCACCACCCCCTCCCCGGGGTCATAATATCGTAGCGTTGGCGCCTCCATTAAACATTTTTTAACTCTCTGAAATGCGCTGGTATGCATTTCATACCACTGAAATTCGCTATCTCTCTTTAGCAGTCCTCTCAATGGTTCTACCAGTTCAGCATAGTTTGGCAAAAATCTCGACACATAGTTCGTCATCCCGAGGAACCTCTCCAAATCCTTCCTGCAACTAGGAGGAGGCATGTCTCTGGTCGCCTTCACTCGGTCGCCGTCGGGGCGCATACCCTTGGCGTCAAACACGTGACCTAGATATTTCACTTCTTCTACGCCCAAAACACATTTTTCTTTATTAAACCTCACTCCGTAGTCTAACGCGCGCTGTAGCACGGCCTCCAACCTTGAGTCATGTTCTTCTTTTGTTCTCCCGTACACAAGCAAGTCATCAATGAAGCATTCCACTCCCTCCATTGAAAATATCTTAACCATTGCATTATGGAATACCTCCGATGCAGAATAGATGCCAAAAGGTAAACGTAAGAATTTCCATCTCCCAAATGGTGTGGCAAAGGTACACAGCTTTGAACTATACTCATCAAGAACGATCATGTAAAAACCCTTGCTAGCATCTAAATGTGAAAAATATTTAGCTCCCGATAGATTCGCTGTAACCTCGTCTAGTGTAGGAAGTTGAAAGTGACTACGTTTGATTGCCTTATTTAAATTTTGTGGATCTATACACAATCGCAATTTGCCATCCGGTTTCTCCACGAGAACAATACTCGACACCCAGTCGGTAGGTTCATCCACTGGTTCAATAATACCTAGCTCCTGCAGACGGTCCAGCTCCTCTCGCAGTCGTGGCCGTAATTTAATAGGTATCTTCCTTGAACCTCTTACGACCGGAGGAACTGACTCGTCCACAGTTAATTTGTGTACACCGGGTAAACGGCCGATCCCATGAAACACAGTTTTATATTTATTTACTAACTCAGTACAGTTACTATTATTGGAAATCTCGTTTACTCTTTTAATTAGATTTAACTCACTGCATAAATCTCATGACAATAAATTATTACAATTAACGTCTAGCACGTAAATTTTTCCTTTGCATTTTTTCTCACTGTTATGATGCGACAATTCAGCTATAAAATATCCCACCACAGGTAAAACGTTCCTACTAACCTCCCGCAATACCGTACCAGCATTGCTCAAAATGTCCTCACTGTACCCTGCCGCCCTGAAGCTGCCGCGCGACATGACGCAGGCGTCCGCACCACTGTCCAGCTTGAACGTCACAGGAACTCCGTTCACCGCCACACTCTCGAACCACCCCTTGCTGTCGACCGACAAAATCTCCACTCCCTGTATTAACAGTTCCTCGCAATCACTTATCTCGTCTGTAGCATTATACACTTCCCGCACATAATTACTTCTGCAACACCTCATAAAATGTCCGACACGATCACATCTGAAACATTTAACTTTGTACGCGGGACATTGATCACGTTCGTGTACATAGTCGCAGTTTGAACATTTAAATTTAGAGCCAGTCCCGCCACGATACTGTTGTTGCGATCGTCGTGCTATCGGCACACCTGGCGCAACGGCGCGAGATGTGGTCGGCGTCGGCGTTGGCGTCGGCGCGCGGCGGTGAGGGCGCATGCGAACTTGCTCGACGTCGGCGAGCGGCGCGCTTGTACTTCCCCGTGTCGATTCCGCGCTCGCTCCGCCCCGCACCGCTCCCGCCTGCTCACTCGCTAACTCTGCTGCGCGACACCAAGCCGTCGCATCCTCCAATTTTAAATCTCTTTTTCTTAGCATTCTCTCCCTTAATTGACCATCTTTAATTCCCCGGATCACTTGAGTTAGAATTAAACTTTCCCTCAAAGTTCCAAACTCGCACGTTTTACTTTTCACACGAAGTGACGCTAAGTACTTCTCAAAAATTTCACTCGTTTGATATGTCTCAAAGAATAAGTGTCGTTCAAAATTAACATTTTTCTGTGGGTCACAGCGGTCAGCGAACTTTTGACATAACGCCTCATAATCACTTTGTTCGCTCGCACTAATATCAAATTCTTCATATAGGTCACGACCAGTTTTTCCTATGACATGAAGTAATAGGGCACATTTTTCACGACTTGGGGACTTCTCTCGGCCTGATGCGATTAGGTACCAAACGAACGTTTGTTTCCAATCCCGCCAGTTATCGGCGAGGTTGCCCGTACCCAACATGGCGGGTGGTTGTTGCACCGCCGTGTATGCTGTACCGCTTGCGGCCGCGCCTGCCTTACGCGCCGCTTTATCACTTTTACTTTCAGTGTCACTCATCTCCACCACTTAACTGTCACAATCTTTCGACGGATCTAACACGAACCTGACACTATGTAATGTTTAGGAAAAGTACAATGAAACACTCCATATGCTAACTCAAAGAGAACTGACTTATTTTCACTAAGCCTAATACCCTCAGTACATGCATTCCTAATCTACCTACATATACATATATAATTCAATTCATTATAACTTCAATTTAACTGATTTCATCTATTATACATATAAAACATTCTTGAAAACAGGTACCAGAGGAGAAAATGTACATTCTTATACAAAACCTGTGGACTATTGGTATTTAGTCAGCTGCATTACTATTTATTCATTTATACATTGAAGTGTTGGCCTGGTTGTCCCAATGAACACACATGTAGGCAGCATTGTAAACAATTTATGTTGATTCATCCATATATTTGTCTGACTTACAACTCTAAAGGCCTGGCCAAACAGCCGGCGCGACGCAGCGCCCCGTCCGCGCCGCGCGACCGCGGCACATGCTAAGGGTTCCCCCAAATATGTCGACGCGGAATCGGCAAAACCCGATAGGAAAAAGCTTTATGTCTACGCAATAAGAGCGAAAAAGTCGTTGTTCGGCTCGGCTCGCATCGGCCGACGTGTCGACGGCTTTTTCGCGCTTATTGCGCGGACATAAAGCTGTTTCCTATCGGATTTTGCCGAATGCGCGTCGATATATCTGGGGAGACCCTAACAGGACCGACGTCAAACAGACTGCGTCCCGCCGGTATCACGCCCCGCTTCTGTCGCGCCCCGCTGCGCCGCGCGAACGCGGCGGCCCGCCGCGTCGCGCAAGGTCACATCAGTCGGATCGCACGTTAGGCAGCGAGCGGTGCGCCGCGTTCCCGCGCGGCCGCGCCGCGTTCGCGCGCGCGATGAGGGCGTGTTGAGAGCGTGAGGCCGGCGCGATCCGCGCGCGCCCTGTTTGAACAGGCATCACGCGGCGCTGCGTCGCGCCGGCTGTTTGGCCAGGCCTTAATGGTAATTACAACCCTTTGTTTCAGCCCTTATTAAGGACGAAGCCGGATTTATGGATGAGGAGGAGTGTGAGGACAGCACAGACGAGTGCGGCGTGAGCGAGGCAGCCATGCTGGCCGGCCTGTACGACGAGCACGTGGTCAAGGACGAGCTCGTGCTGGGGCCGGAGCGCCCGCACCGCCCCACAGTCGCCCCGGTGGTGAGAGGTGTGTTGATTGTTGTTTAACTGCTGTCGGAACTACTCCGCAAAGCTCCTCCCGACACACACATTCAAACTACCATAACACACTCACACACAAAAATACAGAGTCTATATTCTGATTTGCAGTGTATGAGTATTGATTTGTCTTCTTATTTTTGTTATTTGATGTTTATTTTTTTGACGATCATAATATGTATTCTTGTAAATTGATATATTGTAACAATTTATACATTTTATTATGTAATGCTATATTATGAAAAAATCAATATCAATCTAAATCTGTAAATATATTTTCTATTTTTCTACAATGACTTTTGTCATTAATCTCCAGCTGAATTCATTGAAAATTTCATTTTAGATGTATAGTTGATGTATGGGAATATGTTTAGATGGTACATATTGATAGTTCTAGCCAATAACAAAATATACTTTATTAAATTAAAGAAACTTATGTAACACCCTGCCACTGTTACATATTTATCAGGTTGGTATTTTGGATATTTGAGTATTATTTTGTCGTCTTACAGCGCCCACTCTTGTCTCCTCTGCTGTGGTGTCGGGTCGGCGCCGCTCGTGCTCGGTCAGGCTGGAGCGCCTGCTGGTGGACGCGGAGCGGCGCACCTGCCGGGTCGGGCGCCGCACATACAAGCTGCACGCCACCGAGCCCGCACCCACACCCCATGTCACCACCACCATCTATCAATGTCACCATTGCGGCAAACTGTTCAGGAGCAAGTCGGTTTTGAAGAAGCACGTACACACTCACTCGCCTTTACATAATTCGACCGTAGGGGATTATGGTTTAGAACGACATCAAATGCTACACAGTGACAAAAAACTGTATAAAAAGGCTCACATTATGCACTCTGGCGATAAGCCTTTCAGGTGTAAATACTGTGAATACGAGAGTAGTAGAAAATCAAATTTACGGACTCACCTGAAGAGTCACACAGACGAGAAGCCTTTCAGGTGTACACACTGTTCCTACAAGTGTAGAAGAAAAGCACAGTTACGGAAACACCTGATGATTCACGCAGACGAGAAGCATATCAGTTGTAGTCACTGTAGCTACAAGTGTAGAAGAAAAGGAGAGTTACAGAGTCACCTGATGACTCACACAGACGAGAAACCTTTCAGTTGTAGTCACTGTGGCTACAAGTGTAAAAGAAAAGCACAGTTACGGAAACACCTGATGACTCACACAGACGAGAAGCATATCAGTTGTAGTCACTGTAGTTACAAGTGTAAAAGAAAAGGAGAGTTACAGAGTCACCTGATGACTCACACAGACGAGAAGCCTTTCAGCTGTAGTCACTGTAGCTACAAGTGTAGAAGTAAAGCAAAGTTACAGCGTCACCTGATAACTCACACAGACGAGAAGCCTTTCAGTTGTATACACTGTGGCTACAAGTGTAGAAGAAAAGAACAGTTACGGTCTCACCTGATGAATCACACAGACGAGAAGCCTTTTAGGTGTACGCACTGTGTCTACAAGTGTAAAAGAAAAGCACAATTACAGGTTCACCTGATGACTCACACAGACGAGAAGCCTTTCAGTTGTAGTCTCTGTAGCTACAAGTGTAGAAGTAAAGCAGATTTACAGCGTCACCTGATGATTCACACAGACGAGAAGCCTTTCAGTTGTAGTCACTGTGGCTACAAGTGTAAAAGAAAAGCACAGTTACGGTCTCACCTGGTGAATCACACAGACGAGAAGCCTTTTAGGTGTACGCACTGTGCCTACAAGTGTAAAAGAAAAGCACAATTACAGGTTCACCTGATGACTCACACAGACGAGAAGCCTTTCCGTTGTAGCCACTGTGACCACAAGTTTAGATTAGCAGATTTACAGGCTCATGCGATGACACACGGACGAGAAGCTTTTCAGGTGCACTCAGTGACCACAAGTTAAGAACAAAAGCACCGTTACGGAAACACCTTATGACTCACACAAGCGAGAAGCATTTCAGGTGTACTCACTGTGCGTACAAGCGTAGTAGAAAATCAGGTGTAACACTGTGCCTACATGTGTAAAAGAAAAACAGAATTACGGACTCACCTGATGAGAAGCCTTTCATGTGTAGTGTAGCCGCTGTAGCCACAAGTGTAGAAGGAAATTTGGGTTACGGACTCACCTGTTGATTCACACTGGCGAAAAAACCTTTCAAGTGCAAGTACTGTGACCACAGGAGCCGTCGTAAATTCTATTCGTCGTGTTCCTATTAATGTATTACTACATGTACATTTTTTGTATCATTCTTACATTTTGTTTTCATTCGGCCATTAAATGCATTGAATTTATCAACTTAGTGTGTTGGCGCCTTTACATCCTTTTGGCCGCCGGACCTAGTTCGCAAAGACGCTCACTCACACGCCAGAGTAAATTTTAAGTAAATAACTAATAAAAAGTTTAGAGATTGCAAATAGTTATATCGATAAACTGAAATAAATGTCATATACTAAGAAAACGTGACCAAGGCGTCTAGTGCCCCAGGCTGGAAACGAACCAGCGTCCTCTGCTATCGCGGCAGGTGCCTAAGCCACTCGGCCACCGGGCCACAGCGGCATAGGTCAAATTTTCCAAGTATATGCACTTCTTACTGAAGGCTTATGGCGCCCCCTGGCCATCTCTAAGGTAGAACAGTATGGTTCAGACCTTCTAACTAGATCACTCATGTGATACCGAGCTAGCGAGAGAGATGGCGCTGCCATCAATACTAATGTATTTGAACAAATTAAATTATTTCAGAAAAATATTTTAATTTGTTTTTATCAAGTAGAAACACTACTATATAAATTATAAACTGAAATAAATGTCATATACTAAGAAAAAGTGACCAAGGCCTCTAGTGCCCCAGGCTGGAAACGAACCAGCGTCCTCTGCTATCGCGGCAGGTGCCTAAGCCACTCGGCCACCGGGCCACAGCGGCATAGGTCAAATTTTCCAAGTATATGCACTTCTTTTTTGAAGTCGGTTGAAAATGAAGCCACTTTATCGATAAGAAGTCATTGTCAATAGATAGGTTGGTACTCTAAAAACACTCGTTAAAAAGATATTTTAAACATTGACGATTGAATTGAATATGAATTTGTTTTTTCAATACCTAATTAACAGTTTTCTTCTTTTAACCTTTTCGACGCCGTGTCAAACACAAAAGCTGTCACTCGGACGCCACGTCAGCGAAGTGTCAAAACTGAAATTGAACTTTATGCATATGCACGTAGGTCTATGTTGCTCTGTGGTCTGTGGCCGATTAATCGGTCTTTGGCGTCCAAAAGGTTAATCTCTGTAATTTATTTTTCACGATAGGTACTTTACGACTCTTCGCTTTCCGCACAGACCTTAACGGCCTTAAACGGGTCTCTATTAGGGAATGCAATCTCGATCTCGCAATTTCGAGATCTCGCACGAATTTTCGAGATTAAATCTCGTTGACAGGAAATCTTGATTTTGGCAATCTCGGTCGAGATCTCGATTAATATTTTCGAGATCTCGAACGAGATTTAAAGATTGATCCGTGTGAATTACTTAGTTTTGAGTAATATTATTGTTTAGATTCATGTTGTTCAGTCAGTGCTATTGTATGCGGCCGGCTTTAGCTGATGATTAAAGCACTGTGCCGCGCTCTGTGCAGAAAAATCGGACGAACTTAACGTCACCCAGTCATAATTATTTATGAATTTTGCTCGCTTACCCTAAATTTTTTTATAAGTTGCTGAGTGCTTGTCAAAAATATCAACAGAGCATGTTACTCTGCTTATAATTTTGTATAATTAAAAATAATACATAACTACATATATATATTTTGTTTTATTTTAATAAAAGTAGTTTTTTTATTAAATGTTGATTAATTTGTTGTTTTTATCTTCAAAATAAAACATGACGTACTCTAAATATTATACGGAATTCTTAGAAATATTTGCTCAAAATAACACATTTTTAATTACTTTGTCAAATCTCGATCTCGTCGAGATTAATCTCGATCTCGAAAGTGTGACCGCCGAGATCTCGAAACACCCTATCTCGATTCAGATTTTTCGTGCGAGATCTCGAATCGCTAATCTTGGTGCGAGATTGCATTCCCTAGTCTCTATCGTTTCCCAAAGTTTCAAGTCATTATGTATTGTTTGCCCGCATTTTCGTTAGTCATATTTTATTTGGTTCAGAAACTCGTCACTTTTCAGTATTGCCATAAAACAAACCTTTTTTTTAACCTAACCTATCTATAGGATAACCTTACCAAATTCCTGGAAAGTTAACGGTTTCAGAATTATGACTAATGATAATCTGACAATCATTACATTATGACTTTCAATAATTATGGATCCGTTAATAAACACTCTAAATAATGCACATTTATTTATTTTCATTGTTATACATGTTTGTAAAATGATATCGTTTTATTTACAAATTTATTTGATACAATATAAATATTTACATTTACATATAATACAATTTATTCTATTTTATTTTATTTATCATAATTGTAAAATTATAGCTGCCTTTGAATGATTCAGTATGAAAATACCGTTAACTTATCGGTTTACCGGTAATTTCTATGCAATTTTTACCGGTTTGCATTCCCCAATAATCATCTACTTATAAAGACGATTCTAATGGGTCCTCATCGTAACCACAGAATAAATAGCAGTACCAGGTACAGAAGATTCACTCTAACGAAACGCGTCTATTACGACAGATATGACCGCTAGGTGGCGCAAGCGCGAGCAGGCCGTTCCGTAGCGGTGCGCGGCAACTACTATGGCTAGACACCAACATTGGTGTGGGCCGCATGTGCTTGTAGCGACGCGACGGGATCGAGTGAGCCGCGCCTGTCGTGCTAGAGCTTGCGACGCGGCCGGCGGTCCGGCGCGTGGTGCATCAGCTTGACGTGTGTACGGAGGTGTGGGCCCTGCTTGAACGAACTGTCGCATAGCGAACATTTGTATGGACGCTCGCCGGTGTGGACCTGCGAACAACGTATAATAAAAAAAACCGGCCAAGTGCGAGTCGGACTCGCACACGAAGGGTTCCGTACCATTAGGGCAAACCTTGGCTATTCGGTGATACGTAGTTATTCGGTGATAGTCGGTTTATTGTCTTTTAGCCGAGTTGCCCGGTAATTTTATTGCTTAAAACAATGTTTAAGAGATACCATGGATCTGACTAATGTGGTGTAATATGGGTTCAAGTAATATAATTACCAGGTAACGCGGCTACAAGACATTAAAACTGTTATCACCGGATAACTACGTATCACCGAATAGCCAAGGTTTGCCCTATCTATAGAAACAGTCACCCATCCAAGTACTGACCCCGCCCGACGTTGCTTAACTTCGGTCAAAGATCACGTTTGTTGTATGGGAGCCCCACTTAAATCTTTATTTTATTCTGTTTTTAGTATTTGTTGTTATAGCGGCAACAGAAATACATCATCTGTGAAAATTTCAACTGTGTAGCTATCACGGTTCGTGAGATACAGCCTGGTGACAGCGGAGTCTTAGTAATAGGGTCCCGTTTTACCCTTTGGGTACGGAACCTTAAAAACCGAAATAACTCACTCTATTTTTATTTAAACTTTATTGCGCAAAACACAAAAATAATGTACAATTGGCGGACTTAATTAGCCTAATGGCATTCTCTACCAGTCAACCATCGGGCCAAACAGCGACATGTAAAAATGGTGCAAGGAGAAAAGAGGAATTTATGTACATTTTTTTGTCAGTATTTAATATTAAAATATTAAGGTGGTAATAACCACAGAGAAATATCAGTAAAGAAAGAGTGGTAACTCCATACATCAGTTTTCTTATCAAAACGCGAGTTATTTCATAGTCGACATCTAACGTCAAGTAGTGGAACTATCAGTACCGCTACTTGACACCAGATGTCACAAGTTTCGCTACTAACGGAAAATGTACTACTAAAACAATTTACAACTAATATTATAAGAAGGAGTTGAAAATAGAGTTCCGGTTAATCCGGTGCAACTCAGCTGAAACGTCGGAATTTAAGGTATTAAGCATATATAATATATTAAGCATAAGCAACGAAACTATATCGCGGTATACCCGTTTGTGTGATAAAATATCGTATACACAACTTTGGGAACAAATCGAATTATTTTATTAAATATTTTGATTTGAGTTCACAGTTCACACTACTATATTTCTAGCAATTTCGACGTTTTAAAGAGTTTGTCGTTAAATCGAGTGACGTTATAAAGAGTTTACACTGTATCTAATACCTTTAAGCGAGCAATTCTTGTTTATTTATTTATATTATATATAAATTTGGGGGATCTCTGAAACGGTTCTAACGATTTCGATGAAATTTGCTATATATGGGGGTATTCGGGGGCGAAAAATCGATCTAGCTAGGTCTTTATCTCTGGGAAAACGCTACTTTTGGAGTTCTTATGTTTTCCGAGCAAAGCTTGGTCTCCCAGATATTTAAATTATAAACTGATATAGATGTCATATATTAAAGAAGAAGTGACGAAGCCCTCCAGTGGTGAAGGCCGGATTCGAACCGGCGTCTTTAGCAATCCGGGCTAACGCCTTGAACCCCTGGGCCACCCCGCCACATCTATATAAATAAATATTATAGGACATTCTTACACAGCTTGACTAAGTAGTCCCAGAGTAAGCTCAAGAAGGGCTTGTGTTGTGGGTACTCAGACAACGATGTATATAATATACAAATACATAGAAAACACCCAAGACTCAGGAACAAATATCTGTGCTCATCACACAAATAAATGCCCTTACCGGGATTCGAACCCAGGACCGCGGCTTCACAGGCAGGGTCACTACCCACTAGGCCAGACCAGTCGTCAGATATCAGTTTAAAATATCGTATGTCTTTTATTACCCGGCTGTGAAGTTGCAGCGCCACTTTCTGCTTGAAGGCCTTCGGGCATGCGGAGCACATGTACGGCCGCTCGTCGGAGTGAACCAGCTGGTGATTCTGTCCAAGATTATGTATGTATGTATGTATGTATGTTACCCGGCTGTGCAGTTGCAGCGCCACTTTCTGCTTGAAGGCCTTCGGGCATGCGGAGCACATGTACGGCCGCTCGTCGGAGTGAACCAGCTGGTGATTCTGTCCAAGATTATGTATGTATGTATGTATGCATGTTACCCGGCTGTGCAGTTGCAGCGCCACTTTCTGCTTGAAGGCCTTCGGGCACGCGGAGCACCCGTACGGCCGCTCCTCCGAGTGCACCAGCTGGTGATTCTGTCCAAGATTATGTATGTATGTATGTATGTTACCCGGCTGTGCAGTTACAGCGCCACTTTCTGCTTGAAGGCCTTCGGGCTTGCGGAGCACATGTACGGCCGCTCCTCCGAGTGCACCAGCTGGTGATTCTGTCCAGGATTATGTATGTATGTATGTATGTTACCCGGCTGTGCAGTTGCAGCGCCACTTTCTGCTTGAAGGCCTTCGGCATGCGGAGCACATGTACGGCCGCTCCTCCGATTGCACCAGCTGGTGATTCTGTCCAAGATTATGTATGTATGTATGTATGTTACCCGGCTGTGCAGTTGCAGCGCCACTTTCTGCTTGAAGGCCTTCGGGCATGCGGAGCACATGTACGGCCGCTCGTCGGAGTGGACCAGCTGGTGATTCTGTCCAAGATTATGTATGTATGTATGTATGTTACCCGGCTGTGCAGTTGCAGCGCCACTTTCTGCTTGAAGGCCTTCGGGCATACGGAGCACGTGTATGGCCGCTCCTCCGATTGCACCAGCTGGTGATTCTGCCCAAGATTATGTATGTATGTATGTATGTTACCCGGCTGTGCAGTTGCAGCGCCACTTTCTGCTTGAAGGCCTTCGGGCACGCGGAGCACATGTATGGCCGCTCGTCCGAGTGCACCAGCTGGTGATTCTGTCCAAGATTATTCAAACTTTAACATTTATTCAGGAAATAGGCCACAAGGCACTTTTACACGTCAACATTGAATACGGAGTATTACTGCAATGTTCTGCCGCCAGAGTGCAGGACTAATTTGTTTAGTATACCATACAGTAACTTATACATACTAGGCATAAAAACAGTTTTTTGACAAGTTTTCACTATGACATCGAAATCTCTTTATCTGCCTCTCTATCGATCGTATAAACAAGAGTGATAGAGAGGCAGAAACCGAACTTTCGACTGTCGTGTTTCACGGTAGGCCATGTGATTGACGTTGTGACGCATGATGTCATTGATGTTTGCTTACTGTATGTGCTAGTTGTGCCACCTACGCAGAGCTTTGCCTAATATTCCCTACTCGTATTTACATACAAGCAAAATAATAATAATAATACATCAACAATTATAAAATACAACTAACTGCAAGTACCAATGAAACGAACGTATCGTCGGGTGACAAGCAAAAGTCACTAACTTCTTCTTCTTCCTCGCGTTGTCCCGGCATTTTGCCACGGCTCATGGAAGCCTGGGGTCCGCTTGACAACTAATCCCATGATTCGACGTAGGCACTAGTTTTTACGAAAGCGACTGCCATCTGACCTTCCAACCCAGAGGGGAAACTAGGCCTAATTGGGATTAGTCCGGTTTCCTCACGATGTTTCCCTTCACCGAAAAGCGACTGGCAAATATCAAATGATATTTCGTACATAAGTTCCGAAAAACTCATTGGTACCAGCCGGGGTTTGATCCCGCTCTTACAGCTAGGCCACCAGCGCTTCTTTCAAAAGTCACTAACTAACACTATTGAAATTATTGGACAATAAACCATGTTACAAGTGTAATAAAGTGCATTGTTACTTTAATTTTGTGATAGTACTTAGTGACTTTTCCTTGTCACCCGACGGTATTACAATTACTTAGAGATGTATAAGATCTCTTAATGTCGAATTATATAAAAACTATAATGATAATATTTAAAAACCAATACATGGAAAAAAATAAAATCTAAAAATCTATCAATTAAATGACAAAACCAAACTTCTAAGTTGACGTAAAAAAAAGATATGGCCGGTTATGCCACAAAAAACGTATATTTCGACACTCTCAAGGGAATCAAAATTGATAGGGTACTTCCCGTTGACCTAGAGCTATGCAATTTGGCAAGTAATATCGTCTTACACTACAAATACAGGGGAAAATCTGATAGGATTCATACTTACTATGAGGGCCTGCGGCATTGTGAAGGACTTGGGGCACTGCGCGCACTTGTAGGGCCGCTCGCCCGTGTGGGACCGCTGGTGGTACACCAACGCTGCGTTCGACTACCAATAAACAAGTACATTTAATATAATCTGCGCGCACTTGTAGGGCCGCTCGCCCGTGTGGGAGCGCTGGTGGTACACCAACGCTGCGTTCGACTACCAATAAACAAGTACATTTAATATAATCTGCGCGCACTTGTAGGGCCGCTCGCCCGTGTGGGAGCGCTGGTGGTACACCAACGCTGCGTTCGACTACCAATAAACAAGTACATTTAATATAATCTGCGCGCACTTGTAGGGCCGCTCGCCCGTGTGGGAGCGCTGGTGGTACACCAACGCTGCGTTCGACTACCAATAAACAAGTACATTTAATATAATCTGCGCGCACTTGTAGGGCCGCTCGCCCGTGTGGGAGCGCTGGTGGTACACCAACGCTGCGTTCGACTACCAATAAACAAGTACATTTAATATAATCTGCGCGCACTTGTAGGGCCGCTCGCCCGTGTGGGAGCGCTGGTGGTACACCAACGCTGCGTTCGACTACCAATAAACAAGTACATTTAATATAATCTGCGCGCACTTGTAGGGCCGCTCGCCCGTGTGGGAGCGCTGGTGGTACACCAACGCTGCGTTCGACTACCAATAAACAAGTACATTTAATATAATCTGCGCGCACTTATAGGGCCGCTCGCCCGTGTGGGAGCGCTGGTGGTACACCAACGCTGCGTTCGACTACCAATAAACAAGTACATTTAATATAATCTGCGCGCACTTGTAGGGCCGCTCGCCCGTGTGGGAGCGCTGGTGGTACACCAACGCTGCGTTCGACTGCCAATAAACAAGTACATTTAATATAATCTGCGCGCACTTGTAGGGCCGCTCGCCCGTGTGGGAGCGTTGGTGGTACACCAACGCTGCGTTCGACTACCAACAATGAGAATTAGAAGATAGAGAGTTACTGTCATGGTAAATTATGTAGCTACAGTTCATTTACTGGCATCTTTCGACAGAAGATTAACACTGTTTGAACTCCATTTGACTTTGATCCTTATTCTTTCACTGATATGTGTTAACTTGTTAAATCTTATCGCTGTAAGCGATCTCTTCCAGATAACCTTAGGGTAGCAGGATATAAAGAACATTAAGTTAGGTGTAGTTTAAGTATATTCAGTATATACTACGAAAATTATATTTTCATCACACTCAAGGATATAACCATATGTATGGAAGTAAAGTAGAGAGAGAGGTATATATCTTGTTGATCTCACCTCGCACGCCTTGCCGCACACCTCGCACATGGCCTCCTTGCGCTTGGGCGGGTCGCTGTGAGTGCGCCGCGCTCACTGGTCGCGCGACTTGCGCTAACCATATGTAAGGAACTATGGAAGTAAAGTAGAGAGAGAGGTATATATTTTGTTGATCTCACCTCGCACGCCTTGCCGCACACCTCGCACATGGCCTCCTTGCGCTTGGGCGGGTCGCTGTGAGTGCGCCGCGCTCGCTGGTCGCGCGACTTGCGCTAACCATATGTAAGGAACTATGGAAGTAAAGTAGAGAGAGAGGTATATATTTTGTTGATCGCACCTCGCACGCCTTGCCGCTCACCTCGCACATGGCCTCCTTGCGCTTGGGCGGGTCGCTGTGAGTGCGCCGCGCTCGCTGGTCGCGCGACTTGCGCTAACCATATGTAAGGAACTATGGAAGTAAAGTAGAGAGAGGTATATATCTTGTTGATCTCACCTCGCACGCCTTCCCGCACACCTCGCACATGGCCTCCTTGCGCTTGGGCGGGTCGCTGTGAGTGCGCCGCGCTCACTGGTCGCGCGACTTGCGCTAACCATATGTAAGGAACTATGGAAGTAAAGTAGAGAGAGAGGTATATATCTTGTTGATCTCACCTCGCACGCCTTGCCGCAGACCTCGCACATGGCCTCCTTGCGCTTGGGCGGGTCGCTGTGAGTGCGCCGCGCTCATTGGTCGCGCGACTTGCGCTAACCATATGTAAGGAACTATGGAAGTAAAGTAGAGAGAGAGGTATATATCTTGTTGATCTCACCTCGCACGCCTTGCCGCACACCTCGCACATGGCCTCCTTGCGCTTGGGCGGGTCGCTGTGAGTGCGCCGCGCTCATTGGTCGCGCGACTTGCGCTAACCATATGTAAGGAACTATGGAAGTAAAGTAGAGAGAGAGGTATATATCTTGTTGATCTCACCTCGCACGCCTTCCCGCACACCTCGCACATGGCCTCCTTGCGCTTGGGCGGGTCGCTGTGAGTGCGCCGCGCTCATTGGTCGCGCGACTTGCGCTAACCATATGTAAGGAACTATGGAAGTAAAGTAGAGAGAGGTATATATCTTGTTGATCTCACCTCGCACGCCTTGCCGCACACCTCGCACATGGCCTCCTTGCGCTTGGGCGGGTCGCTGTGAGTGCGCCGCGCTCGCTGGTCGCGCGACTTGCGCTAACCATATGTAAGGAACTATGGAAGTAAAGTAGAGAGAGGTATATATCTTGTTGATCTCACCTCGCACGCCTTCCCGCACACCTCGCACATGGCCTCCTTGCGCTTGGGCGGGTCGCTGTGAGTGCGCCGCGCTCGCTGGTCGCGCGACTTGCGCTAACCATATGTAAGGAACTATGGAAGTAAAGTAGAGAGAGGTATATATCTTGTTGATCTCACCTCGCACGCCTTCCCGCACACCTCGCACATGGCCTCCTTGCGCTTGGGCGGGTCGCTGTGAGTGCGCCGCGCTCGCTGGTCGCGCGACTTGCGCCAGCGCACGTTGAGGTGCACGCGCTGGTGGTGCACTTCGTACGATTTAGAGCTGGCGAATGTTTTGTCACACTGCGATAATATACAAGCTTTAATTATTTTACTAGCGTTTATTGAACTGCAATGTACACACACACACACACACACACACACACACACACACACACACACACACACACACACACACACACACACACTCACACTCACACACACACACACACACACACACACACACACACACACACACACACACACACACACACACACACACACACACACACACACACACACACACACACACACATGTTGGAAAGTGTCTTCGTAAACTTAAAGAATCTTGTTTTATAGGTAACTGCATAAACGCACGTGGAACAAGTTTAAATGTTTGAATAAATATACAGTTTTTGTTCGCGTGCGTGATGCCGTCACATTCGTTTCGACCTTGCTGCTAACCAGACTAAATTTGTATCAGTGCCTAATCCTCGACAATATACTCTTCATATGGACTCATCATAGTTTCCTTTACGCCAGATTTAACAGGTCATGGGCCTGCGCGTTTTCAATAAAAATCAAAACGGATTTCGAGCGTAAAAAGCGAAAATAGTTAATACGGTTGCCGGCAGTAATGGCGTCCAGTACAAGTTCCTCATATCCACTCGTGATGGAAAAACTAAAAGGAATGGAAAACTATTCATCGTGGAAATTTATGATGAAGATGGTGTTAGTTCATGAAGATCTTTGGGATTTTGTGGAAAAAGAGGTTGACAATAAAAAACCGGAAGATGTGAAAAAGGGCCAGAAAGCGCTCGCACGCATTGCATTGTCCGTGCAATCGACGGCCTTTGTACACATAAGGAACGTGACCTCGGCACACAAAGCATGGACGAGTCTTCAGAAAGCATATGAAGATAAGGGATTATGTCGGAGACTAGGCCTGTTGCGAACTTTGTTTAGCACAAAGTTAACGGATTGTCAGAGTATGGAGAAATACATAAACAAGATCACGGATGTCGCACAACAACTGCAGGATATTGGTGCTGGGTTGGAGGATGACTTTGTTGCGGTCATCATGCTGAGCGGACTTCCTGAGGACTACGACCCGCTAATCATGGCTATTGAGAACTCGTCAACTGCCAAATTATCTAGCGAAGTTGTATCGGCGAAGCTGCTACAGGAGAGGATGCGACGTGAGGACAGCAAGCGCGACGGAGACGGAGTTACGGCTCTGGCGGCCGCGAGAAAGCTGCCCAGGTGTTATGTATGTAAGAGGACCGGACATTTCAAGAAAGATTGTCCGATGTTGAACAAAAAGAAAAGTAGCAAAGAAACGTCGTCGGCAAAGGCTCTACTCACGGCGCTGTCGGTGAACGTGGAAAGTGATCTTTGGTACGTGGACAGTGGATCGGCGAGTCATCTTTGTCGAGATGTGAACATGATGAGTGACATGAAGTCAGAGAAATCGTTGCAAGTGACTGTAGCTAACGGAGACAAACTATTTACGGCCGGACGAGGTAATGTTCAAGTGGAACAACGTAATGGCACTGTAAAGACTATAAGTGATGTGTATTATGTACCTAATTTAGTAGCTAA
Source organism: Cydia splendana (assembly GCF_910591565.1). Classification (NCBI taxonomy): domain Eukaryota; kingdom Metazoa; phylum Arthropoda; class Insecta; order Lepidoptera; family Tortricidae; genus Cydia; species Cydia splendana. The sequence continues at coordinate 715,568 of NC_085983.1, read as the reverse complement.
CTTATTGTCGGTAAGCGCCATGGCAAAGAAAGGCTTTAAGATAGTATTCGAATCCGATAGTTGCGAAATATTAGATAATGGGGTTATTGCAGCGACAGCTACTTTGAAAAATGATGTTTATGTCCTTGACACTGTGGGGGCGTGTTCTAATGTTCCTTTACAGAACAAACAGATGGCCAATGCAGCAGTGGAGGAGAAGCGTGCGGTTTCTAGCGACGAAACTGTATCTGTAGCTTCAGAGAAGGTTTGGCATCGTCGTCTATCGCATCTTAACAGAAGAAGCATGGAACTTTTGAAAAAAGGTATGGCTTCTGGTATATCATATGATAGTAGAGATTTTGAAACGTGTGTAGCGTGTGTACAAGGTAAGGCAAGTAGGGTCCCCTTTCCTAAGAAATCTCACAACAGGGCTAAAGAGGTCCTGGGTTTAGTACATACAGACGTCTGTGGGCCGCTACCATCTCCCTCATTCAGCGGTGCAAGGTATTTCTTGCTTTTCATAGATGACTATTCTAGAAAGACGTTTGTGTACTTTTTAACTAAAAAAGGTGAAGTATTTGATAGGTTCAAAGAATTTAAGGCTTTAGTGGAGAACCAGACAGGTAAAAAGATAAAATCGCTACGTAGCGACAACGGAGGAGAATACACCAGTTCTGCTTTTCAGGCGTATCTCAAGAGCAATGGCATCGTGCATCAAACCACTGTTCCTGGCTCCGCTGCTCAGAACGGGGTCGCAGAACGCGCGAACAGGACTGTGATGCAGGCTGCAAGATGCATGCTGCAAGATGCGGGCCTAAGCAACGAATTCTGGGCGGAGGCTGTTAACACGGCCGTCTACGTCAAAAACCGCTGTCCTACGAAAGCTGTACTGGGGAGCACTCCTGAGGAAAAGTGGAGTGGCAAAAAGGTATCTCTAAGTCATTTACGTATCTTTGGTGCTGTGGCTTATGCGATGACTTTGAAGCGTTCAAAATTAGATCCGAAATGCAAAAAGTACATTTTTGTTGGGTATTGTGAGCATACAAAGGGTTATAGACTCTTGGACCCGGAACAACCAACAAAATGCATCAAAGCCAGGGATGTAACCTTCTTAGAAAATACGTTCATTAAAAAAGTATCAAGTGATGACATTGACAATGTCATTGAGTCAATTGAAATATTTCCACAAATTGAAAATAATGGAAATAAAAATGTTGTAATCGAATTGTCGAACCCATCCTCTGTACAACCAGAGATATCGGTAGTGAGCGGTACGTCTGATGATGCCAATTTGACACAAAATTCTCAGAGTACGAGCGATCGAACGAGTACGATCACAATAAATGGTTCGTCTAGCTCTAGTGAATGTGATGATCCGGCCGATGCAACTTATATTCCAGAGGAGGAGAGTACGGATACTTCGGAATATGACAGTTCATCGGGTTCACCACATTTTGGATTCCTAGCGGGCACGTGCGATCCAGATGCTCCACGGACTGTACGAGAAGCACTGAGTGGTCCAGATGCTGACAATTGGAGGGAAGCAATGTCTTGTGAGTACAACTCATTTATTAAGAACGAGTGTTGGACACTGACAGATCGACGAGAGCCACAAAAACCTGTCAAATGCAAGTGGGTGTTCAAAGTGAAACGTGGATTGAACGGTGAACTACTCAAATATAGGGCACGCCTGGTAGCTAAAGGCTTCACGCAGCAATATGGAATAGACTATGAGGAGACGTATTCACCAGTTGTCAGATACTCCACTATACGTACTTTGTTAGCCTTGGCGGTTGAGTACGGTATGAAGATTGAACATCTTGATGTAAAAACAGCATTTCTCAACGGTGACTTGAAGGAAACTGTGTTCATGGAACAACCGGAAGGCTTTATAGTTAAAGGCCAAGAAAGTAAGGTCTACAAATTAAATAAAGCTATTTACGGGTTGAAACAAGCCTCAAAGGCATGGTACGAGAAGATTGATCATGTTCTATGCAGTAAGTTGAAGTTCAATAAGTCATCATCTGAGCCTTGTGTTTATTTTCAGCGACTGAAGGGGTCGTTTATAATTATTGCTCTGTACGTTGATGATATAATATTGTTTTCGACAGGTGATGAACGTGATAAGCTAGATGTCAAAGTCAAATTAATGAAGGAATTTGATATGACAGATCTAGGGCCAGCTCATCAGGTGTTAGGTATGAGATTGTGTAGAGATGAAAACAAAATTACTCTCGATCAATCGAGTTATATCGCGATGGTGCTGAAGAAATATAAAATGGAAGAGTGTAAGTGTTCGCCTACTCCCATGGAAACTGGACTTAAGTTACCTAGGGGCCATCAAAGGGATGACACCTATGATTATAGAGGTCTTGTAGGTTCTCTTATGTATATTGCTATCTGTACCCGACCAGACATCGCATACGCAGTTAGCTACTTGAGTCAATTTAATGAATCATTTACAGAGACCCACTGGAAAGCAGCCAAAAGAGTCCTGCGCTACTTGAAAGGTACCTTGGATCTCCGTTTGACTTTTAAGAAAGGCAAGAAGCAGCTGGATATCACCGGATATGCGGATGCAGACTGGGGCAGTGACGACGTAGACCGCCGGTCGTACACGGGCTATGTTTTTAAAATAGGTGAGTCAGTAGTTACTTGGGAAAGTCGCAAGCAAAAAACAGTTAGCCTTAGCTCTACCGAAGCCGAATACTACTCTTTGTCTAATTCTTGTAAAGAGGGTTTGTTTATTAGTACATTTCTGAAAGAAATTATAAATAAAGAAATTGTACCGACAATTTTCAATGACAATCAGTCAGCACTAAAATTGTGTAGGAGCTCTTTACATCATGCTAGGACCAAACATATCGATATACGGCATCATTTTATTAGAGAACTTGTAAATAGTAATAAGATTACTATTGAGTATCTAAATACTAATGATATGTTGGCAGATATACTGACGAAAGCGTTGTGTAAAGTTAAACACAGTAAGTTTGTGAGACAGCTCACATTACTGTCATAGGTAATATTTTTTACATTTAACTATGTATTCTATGTAATAATTGTGTACTTAATGTAATTACCATCATGGTTATTTGTTGGTTTAGTCAAACATGATAGTGATTACATGAAATTAAAAGACTTGTTTATTTTAAAAACATTTATTGAATAACAATTCATAATGTGAATAACTGAACTTTGTTAATAAGGTGTAGCGAAAGTTCAGTGCATATGTTTTTGTTAATTTAATGTTATAGTGAAGTGTAAGTCACTATTTAAGTTTTGTGTTTGTGTGTTTAAACAAGATTGCTTTGGTTTAAGGGCCAGTGTTGGAAAGTGTCTTCGTAAACTTAAAGAATCTTGTTTCATAGGTAACTGCATAAACGCACGTGGAACAAGTTTAAATGTTTGAATAAATATACAGCTTTTGTTCGCGTGCGTGATGCCGTCACATTCGTTTCGACCTTGCTGCTAACCAGACTAAATTTGTATCAGTGCCTAATTCCTCGACAATATACTCTTCATATGGACTCATCATAGTTTCCTTTACGCCAGATTTAACAGGTCATGGGCCTGCGCGTTTTCAATAAAAATCAAAACGGATTTCGAGCGTAAAAAGCGAAAATAGTTAATACGGTTGCCGGCAGTAATGGCGTCCAGTACAAGTTCCTCATCTCCACTCGTGATGGAAAAACTAAAAGGAATGGAAAACTATTCATCGTGGAAATTTATGATGAAGATGGTGCTAGTTCATGAAGATCTTTGGGATTTTGTGGAAAAAGAGGTTGACGATAAAAAACCGGAAGATGTGAAAAAGGGCCAGAAAGCGCTCGCACGCATTGCATTGTCCGTGCAATCGACGGCCTTTGTACACATAAGGAACGTGACCTCGGCACACAAAGCATGGACGAGTCTTCAGAAAGCATATGAAGATAAGGGATTATGTCGGAGACTAGGCCTGTTGCGAACTTTGTTTAGCACAAAGTTAACGGATTGTCAGAGTATGGAGAAAATACATAAACAAAATCACGGATGTCGCACAACAACTTCAGGATATTGGTGCTGGGTTGGAGGATGACTTTGTTGCGGTCATCATGCTGAGCGGACTTCCTGAGGACTACGACCCGCTAATCATGGCTATTGAGAACTCGTCAACTGCCAAATTATCTAGCGAAGTTGTATCGGCGAAGCTGCTACAGGAAAGGATGCGACGTGACGACAGCAAGCGCGACGGAGACGGAGTTACGGCTCTGGCGGCCGCGAGAAAGCTGCCCAGGTGTTATGTATGTAAGAGGACCGGACATTTCAAGAAAGATTGTCCGATGTTGAACAAAAAGAAAAGTAGCAAAGAAACGTCGTCGGCAAAGGCTCTACTCACGGCGCTGTCGGTGAACGTGGAAAGTGATCTTTGGTACGTGGACAGTGGATCGGCGAGTCATCTTTGTCGAGATGTGAACATGATGAGTGACATGAAGTCAGAGAAATCGTTGCAAGTGACTGTAGCTAACGGAGATAAACTATTTACGGCCGGGCGAGGTAATGTTCAAGTGGAACAACGTAATGGCACTGTAAAGACTATAAGTGATGTGTATTATGTACCTAATTTAGTAGCTAACTTATTGTCGGTAAGCGCCATGGCAAAGAAAGGCTTTAAGATAGTATTCGAATCCGATTGTTGCGAAATATTAGATAATGGGGTTATTGCAGCGACAGCTACTTTGAAAAATGATGTTTATGTCCTTGACACTGTGGGGGCGCGTTCTAATGTTCCTTTACAGAACAAACAGATGGCCAATGCAGCAGTGGAGGAGAAGCGTGCGGTTACTAGCGACGGAACTGTATCTGTAGCTTCAGAGAAGGTTTGGCATCGTCGTCTATCGCATCTCAACAGAAGAAGCATGGAACTTTTGAAAAAAGGTATGGCTTCTGGTATATCATATGATAGTAGAGATTTTGAAACGTGTGTAGCGTGTGTACAAGGTAAGGCAAGTAGGGTCCCCTTTCCTAAGATATCTCACAACAGGGCTAAAGAGGTCCTGGGTTTAGTACATACAGACGTCTGTGGGCCGCTACCATCTCCCTCATTCAGCGGTGCAAGGTATTTCTTGCTTTTCATAGATGACTATTCTAGAAAGACGTTTGTGTACTTTTTAACTAAGAAAGGTGAAGTATTTGATAGGTTCAAAGAGTTTAAGGCTTTAGTGGAGAACCAGACAGGTAAAAAGATAAAATCGCTACGTAGCGACAACGGAGGAGAATACACCAGTTCTGCTTTTCAGGCGTATCTCAAGAGCAATGGCATCGTGCATCAAACCACTGTTCCTGGCTCCGCTGCTCAGAACGGGGTCGCAGAACGCGCGAACAGGACTGTGATGCAGGCTGCAAGATGCATGCTGCAAGATGCGGGACTAAGCAACGAATTCTGGGCGGAGGCTGTTAACACGGCCGTCTACGTCAAAAACCGCTGTCCTACGAAAGCTGTACTGGGGAGCACTCCTGAAGAAAAGTGGAGTGGCAAAAAGGTATCTCTAAGTCATTTACGTATCTTTGGTTCTGTGGCTTATGCGATGACTTTGAAGCGTTCGAAATTAGATCCGAAATGCAAAAAGTACATTTTTGTTGGGTATTGTGAGCATACAAAGGGTTATAGACTCTTGGACCCGGAACAACCAACAAAATGCATCAAAGCCAGGGATGTAACCTTCTTAGAAAATACGTTCATTAAAAATGTATCAAATGATGACATTGACAATGTCATTGATTCAATTGAAATATTTCCACAAATTGAAAATAATGGAAATAAAAATGTTGTAATCGAATTGTCGATCCCAACTTCTGTACAACCAGCGATATCGGTAGTGAGCGGTACGTCTGATGATGCCAATTTAACACAAAATTCTCAGAGTACGAGCGATCGAACGAGTACGATCACAATAAATGATTCGTCTAGCTCTAGTGAATGTGATGATCCGGCCGATGCAACTTATATTCCAGAGGAGGAGAGTACGGATACTTCGGAATATGACAGTTCATCGGGTTCACCACATTTTGGATTCCTAGCGGGCACGTGCGATCCAGATGCTCCACGGACTGTACGAGAAGCACTGAGTGGTCCAGATGCTGACAATTGGAGGGAAGCAATGTCTTGTGAGTACAACTCATTTATTAAGAACGAGTGTTGGACACTGACAGATCGACGAGAGTCACAAAAACCTGTCAAATGCAAGTGGGTGTTCAAAGTGAAACGTGGATTGAACGGTGAACTACTCAAATATAGGGCACGCCTGGTAGCTAAAGGCTTCACGCAGCAATATGGAATAGACTATGAGGAGACGTATTCACCGGTTGTCAGATACTCCACTATACGTACTTTGTTAGCCTTGGCGGTTGAGTACGGTATGAAGATTGAACATCTTGATGTAAAAACAGCATTTCTCAACGGTGACTTGAAGGAAACTGTGTTCATGGAACAACCGGAAGGCTTTATAGTTAAAGGTCAAGAAAGTAAGGTCTACAAATTAAATAAAGCTATTTACGGGTTGAAACAAGCCTCAAAGGCATGGTACGAGACGATTGATCATGTTCTATGCAGTAAGTTGAAGTTCAATAAGTCATCATCTGAGCCTTGTGTTTATTTTCAGCGACTGAAGGGGTCGTTTATAATTATTGCTCTGTATGTTGATGATATAATATTGTTTTCGACAGGTGATGAACGTGATAAGCTAGATGTCAAAGTCAAATTAATGAAGGAATTTGATATGACAGATCTAGGGCCAGCTCATCAGGTGTTAGGTATGAGATTGTGTAGAGATGAAAACAAAATTACTCTCGATCAATCGAGTTATATCGCGATGGTGCTGAAGAAATATAAAATGGAAGAGTGTAAGTGTTCGCCTACTCCCATGGAAACTGGACTTAAGTTACCTAGGGGCAATCAAAGAGATGATACCTATGATTATAGAGGTCTTGTAGGTTCTCTTATGTATATTGCTATCTGTACCCGACCAGACATCGCATACGCAGTTAGCTACTTGAGTCAATTTAATGAATCATTTACAGAGACCCACTGGAAAGCAGCCAAAAGAGTCCTGCGCTACTTGAAAGGTACCTTGGATCTCCGTTTGACTTTTAAGAAAGGCAAGAAGCAGCTGGATATCACCGGATATGCGGATGCAGACTGGGGCAGTGACGACGTAGACCGCCGGTCGTACACGGGCTATGTTTTTAAAATAGGTGAGTCAGTAGTTACTTGGGAAAGTCGCAAGCAAAAAACAGTTAGCCTTAGCTCTACCGAAGCCGAATACTACTCTTTGTCTAATTCTTGTAAAGAGGGTTTGTTTATTAGTACATTTCTGAAACAAATTATAAATAAAGAAATTGTACCGACAATTTTCAATGACAATCAGTCAGCGCTAAAATTGTGTAGGAGCTCTTTACATCATGCTAGGACCAAACATATCGATATACGGCATCATTTTATTAGAGAACTTGTAAATAGTAATAAGATTACTATTGAGTATCTAAATACTAATGATATGTTGGCAGATATACTGACGAAAGCGTTGTGTAAAGTTAAACACAGTAAGTTTGTGAGACAGCTCACATTACTGTCATAGGTAAATACAAATAATTGTGTAATTACCATCATGGTTATTTGTTGGTTTAGTCAAACATGATAGTGATTACATGAAATTAAAAGACTTGTTTATTTTATAAACATTTATTGAATAACAATTCATAATGTGAATAACTGAACTTTGTTAATAAGGTGTAGCGAAAGTTCAGTGCATATGTTTTTGTTAATTTAATGTTATAGTGAAGTGTAAGTCACTATTTAAGTTTTGTGTTTGTGTGTTTAAACAAGATTGCTTTGGTTTAAGGGCCAGTGTTGGAAAGTGTCTTCGTAAACTTAAAGAATCTTGTTTTATAGGTAACTGCATAAACGCACGTGGAACAAGTTTAAATGTTTGAATAAATATACAGCTTTTGTTCGCGTGCGTGATGCCGTCACATTCGTTTCGACCTTGCTGCTAACCAGACTAAATTTGTATCAGTGCCTAATCCTCGACAATATACTCTTCATATGGACTCATCATAGTTTCCTTTACGCCAGATTTAACAGGTTATGGGCCCAGCACGCTTCCACTGCGCTAGTGCTGCTTCCACACACACACACACACACACACACACACGCACACACACACACACACACACAGACACAGACACACACAGACACACACAGACACACACACACACACACACACACACACGCACACACACACACACACACACACACGCACACACACACACACACACACACACACACACACACACACACACACACACACACACACACACACACACAAGTGGCTTATAGTTACATATCTCTTTTCTGTTTAAGTTAATTCATGGTTCCTGTTACGTTAATTTAAATGTAAATCTAATTTTAACTTCTATTTTGTTTCTTTTAACTGTTGTTTTGGTATTGTAGTGAAAACTTCTTTAGCGGCGCTGGGCACTTTTTGAGGTGGGGAAAAAATGATAAACTCGAGACAGCGTAACGCGATCACGTGACCGTAACGTTTAGATGGCCACTCATTTAGATGGCATTTAAATCAATAAAGAAAAACTCAATGACATTACATGAAAAAGGTTCTAATCTTGTACGGGTTGAAATACGAGGATCTCACAGTTACATTCTAACTTTATATCACTCAAATATAATTCAATAAAGCTACATCTTGATGAAATCGCTAATAAAAGTGAACTCTAGTACTGGTGAATAAAACTCAAAATATCATGACCAAATATATTAAGATGCGAGGTCTGCAAGGTAACTTTACAATTTTTATTCGAATTTTAAACAATTAACGCTACAAATTTGAATTTCGAATTTTAATCAAGCTCACTGACCAGCAATTTCGGAACTAATAGCTAGTTTGTTACTGCACGACACCTTGCACTTTGTGACTATGCGCTGAAACTTGGCACAGTTGATTCTTAGCTGGTCATGAGCAGATACAGACCGGGAGACCTCGAGAGCCACGTCTCATTTAGTGGGGGGAGGGGGGGAAGTTCGACGCCGCCGCGCTTCACTTGGAGCAACATTTCTCTAAAACTGTACCTATTAGGGCATGTGATATATCATTTTCGGTTAAATTAAGGATAAGGAATTTTTTTTTGGAACCAAAACAATGCACTTTCTAACAAAAAAAAAGCATAAAGTAGAAAAGACTAAAAAACGTATTTTTGATTTTTTCATAATTACCATTTTTTTTTAAGTGTAGCAGGAATCTGAAAACAAAAAATACAGTCGTAAAGCTACACTTATTACGTTTAAGAAAATATATAGTTTATTATACAAAACTCTTGATAAATGGGAGATAAAAAATAATATTAAGCGTGGGTCAGAGTGATCTCAATACAAAATATTATGAATGTGGGAAAGTTACTTATAATTTGTTCTACAATCGTTTATTTTTCTTGTTTTTCGTAAATAACTCGTAAACGGTAGCCCACAGCAAAAAAATATGTTTTACGTAAATAATCTGTTTCAGATTTCTTATAAAATAAGTACTACTGTTTTTCGGTACCATCAATATTGAAAAAAATATTGAAGGGAGAAAATAAATACTTAGGTCCCCTTTTTTAGTCATTCGTAAATAACTCGTAAACGAAGGCCAATAGCAAAAATTTTTAGTACATGAATAATTTAAATAAAATTTCCTACAAAAAAGGTCATTCGAACTTTTTCGCTAGGATCAATATTAAAAACGATATTAAAGAGAGAAAATAAATTCTAAGGTCCCCTTTTTAAATATTGATCCTAGCGAAAAAGTTTGAATAACCTTTTTTGTAGGAAATTTTATGCTAATTATTCTTGTGTTAAAATATTTTTTGCTATTGGACATCCTTTACGAGTTATTTACGAATGACTAAAAAAGAGGACCTTAGTATTTATTTTCTCCCTTCAATATTTTTTTTAATATTGACCTTAGCGAAAAAAAGGAGCACTTATTTTATAAGAAATCTGAAACAGATTATTTACGTAAAAGATATTTTTTTGCTGTGGGCTACCGTTTACGAGTTATTTACGAAAAACAAGAAAAATAAACGATTGTAGAACAAATTATAAGTAACTTTCCCACATTCATAATATTTTGTATTGAGATCACTCTGACCCACGCTTAATATTATTTTTTATCTCCCATTTATCAACAGTTTTGTATATTAAACTATATATTTTCTTAAACGTAATAAGTGTAGCTTTACGACTGTATTTTTTGTTTTCAGATTCCTGCTACACTTTAAAAAAAATTGGTAATTATGAAAAAATCAAAAATACGTTTTTTAGTCTTTTCTACTTTATGCTTTTTTTTTGTTAGAAAGTGCATTGTTTTTGTTCCAAAACTAGATTCCTCATCCTTAATTTATCCGAAAATGATATATTACATTCCCTAATAGGTATAGTTTTAGAGAAATGTTGCTCCAAGTGAAGCGCGGCAGCGTCGAACTTTCCCCCTCCCCCCTCACTAAATGAGAGGTGGCTCTCGACGGCTCCCGGTCTGTATCTGCTCAAGACCAGCTAAGAATCAACTGTGCCAAGTTTCAGCGCATAGTCTCAAAGTGCAAGGTCCCCATACAACGGTGTGCAGTAACAAAGCAGCTATAAAGTTTTTCAATAGAAAGGAGGATGGGTCAATTTTATTATACATAGTGCTGAAGATATTTTGGACTAGTCATTGAGTTTTCACTTCTGCCGGCACTCCCGGAGTGCAACCCGTTGTTTTTTTTTTAATGTACGGGTCAAATCTTGCAAGTTAAATTTGACCCACTTCCCGACTTCCATGAAGCTGAAATTTTGCATATAAGTATATGTAAGTCGGGTGACAATGCAATATTACAGTACCGCCGAGCTGATCCGATGATGGAGGCCATAGGAACTCTGTGATGAAACAACACAACCTAATTGTGTTTGGGGTTTTTCAGAATAGGGTATTATACTGTATTTAAAATAAATTATTTTACACCATGCATGAAATAAAGCACCAGATAATTATTAGAAAAACACAGATAGGAGTTATTTTTAAACACAAGTTCTATTTAATAAATCGGATAGAAATATAAAAAGTAGGTGAGTTGACCGTGACGTCACGATGTAATGTTTCATATAGATTCCATATTAGCAAATCGTTTTGGCAGTTCTAAAAAAGTAACTGATTTGACTAGTAGGAAAATACCCTATTGTCTCGATGGGTATTAGTTGTCTGTGGAATGACAAGTACAGTCAGCGATAAAAGCTGGAGAAGCTGACGGCTGTTGGCGTCACTGGCAAGACTCCGATGACGTCCACAGCCGTCCTTGGCGGTGAAAGGGTTAACAACTCTTACCTGTACACATTTGAACTGTTCCATGCTGTGTCGTTCCTTGGCGTGTGCTTGTAATTCTTCCTCTGTCGACAACGTCTCGCCACACACCAGACAGGGCCTGCCAACGTTAAACGAGGCTTAGGGGCTGTCCATAAATTACGTAATCGTTTTTTGACGATTTGACCCCCCCCCCCCACCCTAAAATCATGCTTCGGATGACGCCGTTTCCTCCTACGGCATGCTACCATCATCCGATGTCCAGACCCCCCCTCCCCCCTAATTTGAAATGAGGTAATTGAATAGCCCCTACACTAATTAAAACCAAAATATTACTTTTCTAATCCGCGAAAAGATAACGTGCTAGTCAATCAGTGCTAACCCGTTATACTTACTTGCGTATTTTTACATGCAATTAATGCTCCCACCCTCCCACCGCAAATATAAATACGCAATAGTAGATTGTTAACCAAGGGTTGAAAGGCACCCATTTCTGTCGAGGTAGTTTGGCGCTCGAACGCAGTGAGAGCGCCAATAGTCCGAGACGGAAATGGTGCCTTTCACCCGAGTTAAACACTCTACTTTTCATATCGAATGCGAGGAAACCAAACAAGACAAGGCAATTTCGCAAAATCAGCAATTGAAGTACCTAATAGACCTACGGCCATGATTTTTTTCATTAGGACTTACTTGCAATCGGAGACTTTACAAGTGTAAAGATTAATAACCCCTAGCGAAAATCATTTATATTGCAATATTTACGAAAATACACATTTTTTAACAACCTGCAGTAATTTTAAAATGGTTTGTACATTATAGTATGAAAATCAGCGGGATTGCATCTTACTTTTTAATTTTATACTTTTTCGTTCTAAAAGCCGCAACAGGCTACCGGACCGCACCGCGACCTTGGTGCACCGCACCACGTAATAACATAATAAAAGTATTTTAAATATTAAATAACTATTTCATTAATAATATAACAAAATTTTTATCTTGTATTTTATTTTATTTTCATGAATATAGTGCTAAATAACTTTAAAAACCAATTTAATATCGTACAAAGGTTTAACTGTGGCTGTATAAGATTTTGCCTTTGCTAATTTACGCAAGTGTAAGGTTTAAAAAAATATTTTTGGTGTATTCCTGTTGGTTCCCGCCTTACGAAATCGAGTAAATAGAATTCAACGAAAGAAACAAGAAAAATTTGTTTCTAACAATTTACTTACATCATTTTTTATAAAAAAAGGATCAACGTGGGATTAGTAAAATTAAACAATTACCAATTGTTCCAAGCGAGGAAATAAAGACACTATTTTTCCATTTTGTTTCCACCCAGTTGTTCGTGGGACGGGGACGCAGAGGAGTACACTACTTTTCTGCGCTAGAGCATAAACGTATCACTTTCTGCGCACCTTTTAGAACAACAACCACCCACTTTCAGAGCATGAGATATGAAAATAAATATAACAAACCACCACCAAAAGTACAATACTCGACACGTGTTTCGCCTCTCTACGAGGCATCCTCCGGAGATGTTGACGGTCTGACGTCCAGCAACGGCCGTTACCGCGCGTCATCATCTTTTCGCGGATTAGCAAAGTTATATTTTGGTTTTAATAGCTTGAGTCGAGCCCGGAAATCAAAGAGGCAACTTCTTATGAGATGTTTGTCAGTAAACTCAAAAAATATTTAATTGATAAAGCCTTTTATAGTGTTGATGAATTTTATGGACATAGATTACATGATTATTTTAAGAATTTATTTTGTGGGTATTAATATTGTGTAATATTTTTTCTTTAAATTAATTGACGTGTGTGTTGTTTAGGTTTAATTAGTTTTAGATGTGTGTGTGTTTTTATTTTTTGTATCTTATTGACATGTACGTTTACACCGTATTAAACGAATTGAATTGAATTGAATTAATTAGCGCAAAGTAACGCCTGATTCTATTCACTATTTGAAAGAGGCTTAGACTAGCAAGAACTTGCATGCAATATGGAATATTACGTGAAACTCAGCATAGAGGGCGCCACTTCCACAATCCGTCACAATCTAAGGGTCTACCGCAAACGAGAGAGTCGAAATTTTGTTATCTAACCTCTCTATCACTCTTGCATATTAGAGCGATAAAGAGGCAGATAGCTGAGTTTCGATTTTCGTGTTTCCCGGCCCTTTGTAAACAAACCGCCTTGATGTATCATATTTTATTATCTGTCAAAAGTTATCAAAAACGGCACTGTAATAGGGTATTTGACTGTATTTGCTCGGAAAATAAATGATTGTACACCATGCATGAAATAAAACATCTGAAGATTAATAGTATAACGTAGACAGCAGTTATTTTTAGACACAATTTCTATTTTAACACCCGTATAAAACTATAAAGAGTAGGTGGTTTGATTGTGACGTCACATGCTAGTGTTCAATATATTCCATAGTAGCAAAATCGTTTTGACATTTCGAAAATAGAAACTGATTTGACTAGAAGAAAAGACATATATAACTCCGCATAAGATGAATAAAGTCTAAGGAAATAACGTGCCTCGGAAATCAAGAAAAAATCATTCTCGGATAGATGGCGCCACACCTTTGGCCTATGCTCGGCTAGATGGCATTGACGACACCGTTTCATATTTAACAATTTTAACACATAGGTATCAGTGAAAGAACATGGGTCAAATTGAAATAAAAATAATAAAATCATTTATCCATATATATGTATACATTTTTTTGATAGTTATAAACATTATCATTTTGACTTTTGAGGTTTAATCGTGTGTCGATAGATGGCAGTAAATTTACGGTGACTACAAAATTTGCTATGACAGGACCCCTCTATACTATCTCTTCTCTTTGCTAGTAATCAAATAACTTTGAATACCCTATATTAGTAGGGATATACCTGGCATGTGGGTCGCAGGGGGTGTGTCTGGTCAACGCCTCCGCGCTCTCGAACTGCGCGCCGCACTCCGCGCAGCGAGACTCCGCCTTCACCACTGTCACCTGACACATGAAACATAGGGTCAGATACAAGATCGGTGACCGGTTTTTAGTGGCCGACAGTGTAAGACGAAATGGGGTTGACCGGTCGAAGTATTTAACAGATGGCGCCAGCATAGCTTGCCTTGTCAATCCCTAGAATTGTCCCAAAAAAATATTTTTTAATGGAATGATATGCCCTGGATGCCAGCCCTTTAAGCCAAATCTCAAAGAAAAAGGGGCCAGCTATGATGGCGCCATCTATGCAAACCTTTGACAGTTGCCAACCCCATTGACGCAATTTAGCGAAAAGGATCCATCTATTTGTCATTTAAATGAATGACTTATCGTTTTGATAGAAAGTCTAAATTCTATTGACAGATTTTTGTGGATCCTTTTTCCTAAATAACCTACAAATCTGCGAACGAAGGTTTCCCTTTCAGCTTGGGCAAAAATGCTTTACCAGTAGGTAGGTACATTAATTGTGCAACCCTCACTATCACTCTAAGCATTAACTTTAAAATTATAATACAAATTATATTGAACGGTGCCTTTTCAAACATAATACATCAATGTCGAAATCTTGTTGCATCATGCTTTCATGCTCAACTAAGAGCTTTACATGGCGACCCTGCCAGGTGCCAATTACCTGATGCGCTCGTGACTTGTGTTGTAGTAACCCCAGTCGTCCCACGAACGTGGCGAGACGTACGTTCGCGACACGTCGCATGCCACATTCATGGCGAGATGCTGGAGACGCACGTGCGACAAGTATGTCGAGCTAACTCCCTCGCATGGCGACCCTACCTGGTGTGCTCTTGACTTGTGTTGTAACAGTCCCAGTCGTCCCACGAACGTCTCGCCGCACACGTCGCATGCCACATTCAAGGCGGTATGCTGGAGAGGCACGTATGTCGAGCTAACTCCCTCACATGGCGACCCTACCTGGTGTGCTCGTGACTTGTGTTGCAACAGTCCCAGTCGTCCCACGAACGTCTCGCCGCACACGTCGCATGCCACATTCATCGCAGGATGCTGAAGACGCACGTGCGACAAGTATGTTGAACTCTTGCTACAGAAATAAGTTGTTTATTTAATTGTTTTTACAAGCTTTTATTTAATTTGCAATGTAGAGTTAGACCAAGAAAAGTCTGCAGAGATTTGGACAGCACACGCAGTGCCAGTGTTATTTATACGTCATAATTTCGTAGTAGTTTGACGTTTAAAATAACACCTGCACTGCGTGTGCTGTCAGAATCTCTGCAGACTTTTCTTGGTCTAACTCTATGTATGTACGAGTCAAATCTTGGAAGCGAAATTAGTACCACTTCCCATTATTCGATTGGTCTGAAACTTCACATACTTGGGTAAGTTGGATGTAGGCTTGTGTCGGACATGAACGAAGAACTGTTAAGAATGAAATCCTATAAAGGACCGAAAGGAACTAAATCTTTTTGCACGCTCTTAATCTGTCTTTCAGTCCTTTAGTTCAGTGGGATTGGTGAGCGCTTGACATGAATGAAACAGATAATAGACTGAACGAAATGGTTCACAATGACGCTGGCACGAGTGCGAACAAGATAAAAGAGTGAAAAACAGTCCTAAACCTGAAAAGTATGAAGGAAAATCAAATAATTATTTTTATTGTGTTAAGCTTTTAAATGTTTAACCGTCATATAGTATCGTACAACTTGAATCGTAATTTCAGTAGCCAAAGATTTAAAAAATCTACTGTAAAATCGATTCATATTCATTGCAACTCTCAACGACCGAACTGAACTAAAGGAACTAAAAGACCGAACTAGTTTGTTTGACCGATTGACCGAGAGCGGAGCGCTCTCTGTAGTGACCGAGCAGGCACAAGCCTAGTTGGATGACAATGCAATATTATGTAACCATCGAGCTGATCTGATGATGGACACCGAAGGTGGCTAATGGCTTTAGGAACTTTAGGGGTAGCAATGGCTCTCTAAAATTTCTATTTTTTTCTGTCCCCCTATGAAGAAAGCTTGCCCACCACTCAACTAGACCAGGAGAACCAGGTATCTTCTGAAACTAGGTAATACATTCGGTAAAGACACACTGAAAGAAAACGAACTAAAGGACGTCGAACTTAAAGATGTCCTTCTGTTCTGAAGGAAAACAAGAAGATTTGAGGAGAATGGTGTGGGAATGCCGCCGGGACAGTAACCTGCAGCTCCGACTCTAGGGAACTGGGCTGAATGAACGCGACACGTGATCGACAGCCCGCCTGGTTTCGGCCAGACGTCCCAACACTACATCTAAATCTACTCAACTAGACACTCACGTAAAGCTGGCCCCGCAGTGCTTGCAGACGTGGATCTTGCCAGAGTGCCACTCGAAATGCTTCTTCGCTTGATACCTGCAACAAAAAAGTGGCAATTTTTTTAAATGAATGTGAATAGTTGTGGAGATCAAGGGGAGAGGCCTTTGCCCAGCAGTGGGACACTATAACAGGCTAAGAAAAAAGAATGCTAATTTATTAAGAAGCAAGCAGTGATCCTGTTGACAATATAAATAATAAGTAACCTGTTCCTAGATACGAAGCTGCACTCCTTGCAGAGGAACTTGAGCCGGTGCAGGTCCTGGTGCTCCTGCCGACGAGACTGCCGCTTGAACCTCACCAGGCAGATCTCGCACGCGTGCGCGCCCGTGCTCTATTACAAGACAGGCACAATACAGTATGAGATATATAATAACCAACCTGTTCCTAGATACGAAGCTGCACTCCTTGCAGAGGAACTTGAGCCGGTGCAGGTCCTGGTGCTCCTGCCGACGAGATTGCCGCTTGAACCGCACCAGGCAGATCTCGCACGCGTGCGCGCCCATGCTCTATTACAAGACAGGCACAATACAGTATGAGATATATAATAACCAACCTGTTCCTAGATACGAAGCTGCACTCCTTGCAGAGGAACTTGAGCCGGTGCAGGTCCTGGTGCTCCTGCCGACGAGATTGCCGCTTGAACCTCACCAGGCAGATCTCGCACGCGTGCGCGCCCATGCTCTATTACAAGACAGGCACAATACAGTATGAGATATATAATAACCAACCTGTTCCTAGATACGAAGCTGCACTCCTTGCAGAGGAACTTGAGCCGGTGCAGGTCCTGGTGCTCCTGCCGACGAGACTGCCGCTTGAACCTCACCAGGCAGATCTCGCACGCGTGGGCTCCCATGCTCTATGAAGAACACGCACAATACAGTTAAATAAATAAAGGAATTAATATAGGCCTTAATTTGACATTTAACAATTAAAACTTTGACATTATTTGTTGAACACTTGTATGTAAATAGTTGACATTTATTATTGGGATGATGACAATTCATTTCAATCTCATGAGCTACACCGGCACTCACGTTAAATATTTGTATGCCTAAAGCAGGCCACTGACGAGCCTTCCAAATGGATGCCGTTACAATGGATTCATCCAAATCGACGGCATCCTAATATTAAACATTGTACGTTTTTGACATTCACGGACCGATTTTGGATTGCAGCCACGCTATTTGGATTGTTGGAAGGCTCGTCAGTGGCCTGCTTCATATGGCCAAAAGTGGAGCACTTAATTATATGTATGTAACACCTGTTTCGTCAAGTCCGTGCTGCTCTTCGGCTGTGAGACGTGGAGAGTGACAAAGGGGCTGACACACAAGCTACAAGTGTTTGTCAATAAGTCCCTACGGTCGATCCTCCGCATATTCTGGCCGAAGACAATAAGAAATGAGGATTTGTGGAGTATGTGCCGACAATCCCCCTTCGTCCAAGAAGTAGCGCTGCGGAAGTGAAGATGGATCGGACATACCCTTCGAAGAGGAGCTGCGAACAGCGCCACAAAACAAAACCACGAGCCAGATGGTCGGACGACATTAGAAAGACGGCAGGGCCGACCTGGCATAGAACCGCCGCATACAGAACAACATGGAAATCCATGAAAGAGGCATATCGCTGCCCCAATATTACAGGGTTCTATGTTACATTTTCAAGGTAGTTAAATTCTACTTAATGTCACTATGACAATGTTCAAATTTCAGTTCGATAAAAGTGAAACAGAACCCGGTAATATTGGGGCAGCGATATGTTCAGCAGTGGACGCAAATATGCTGAGAAGAGAAGAGAACACCTGTTTGTAACACTACCTGCTTTTCGACAAATAAATGGATTGATTGATTGAAGACTGACGACCCCCATACAATAGTTCTTGGTAAAGAATGCACGGTAATTGCTGTAAAATACGGCTATTAACATACATTCTGATCAAAAACATGGAATATGGCAGCAGTTCTATTGCCGTCCTATTCATTTTCCCCTCATCATCATCATAACTTAAGAACTTTCCTCTTGTCGGTGGAGTAATCGCCAATCATTTCTTTCTTGTGCCAGTCTTTTAATTTCCCTCTTATGCTGCATTATTTTTTATTTCTCTGAGATAAGTAATTCAAAGTTTCCCTTATTCTCTTGTCTTTTCAATCCTGCCTTCCAGGATGTTTAGGAAAAAGTTGTCATGCCTTATCAGGTGTACTACCATCACTTTTGCGCAATTATTTGTTAGATTTTATCTTCAAGCGCGTTAATAGGGTATTTGACTGTATTAAAAATAAATTATTTCACGCCATGCATGAAATAAGGCACCAGATAATTATTAGAAAAACATAGATAGCAGTTATTTTTAAACACAAGGTGTATTTAATAAATGGGATAGAAATATAAAAAGTAGGTGAGTTGACTGTGACGTCACTGTGTAATGTTTCATATAAATTCCATATTAGCAAATCGTTTGGATAGTTCTAAAAAAGAAACTGATTTGACTAGTAGGAGAATACCCTATTTAAGACTCCGTACATGACAACCCCATTCGATGGGAACAACACTGGATTGATTGATAAGCTTCCTTACCGGGCTGTGTCGTATCTTGTGGTTGTTGTAGGCATCGTTGGCCATGAACCCCTTCCCGCACTCCTCGCACTTGTACGCCGCGTACTGGTAGTTGGCGCTCTGCTTGCGCGCCCGAATCTCCTCTAGTTGTTGCTCCTGAAACATCACAATTATTAGAGACTAGCTTCAACTCCCGACTTTGTCTGCATGGAAAATTATAATATAATATGTAACTATCATATGTCTTTCCTCGGACCCTAAACTATCTTTCTTTATACCAAATTTCATTTCAATCATTTCAGTTTTAGCATGAAGAAGTAAGACTAAGAGAAAGTTACTTTCGCATTTACAATATGGCCTAAGTACTTGAAAAAAAAACCCGCCAAGTGCGAGTCGTACTCGCGCACGAAGGGTTCCGTAACATTACGCAAAAAACGCCCCTCTTAAATATTTATTTTATTCTGTTTTTAGTATTTATTGTTATAGCGGCAACAGAAATACATCATCTGTGAAAATTTCAACTGCCTAGCTATCAAGATTCATGAGATACAGCCTGGTGAAAGACAGACAGACAGACAGCGGAGTCTTAGTAATAGGGTCCCGTTTTTACCCTTTGGGTACGGAACCCTAAGTGGTTCAGGGAGAAGTGAAGAGCTGCCATAGGAAAAATTAGCAATCGGAGTCACGATCCTCAGCAGTGAGGGACCGACTTAGAAGAAGAAGACGGAACCCTAAAAACATCTTTTTAATCTTACCTTTGTTAAAGCAATAATTTCAACACTATAACTACTTTCAAACTTGGCAAAATCGAAATCCGGCAAATAATCATTATCTGACGTCCTCTTCTTTATCTTCTTCTTAACTCTCTTCTCTTCTGTATTTGTTTTTTTCTTCTTTCCCTTTCTAACTTTTACATCTCTCACCGGATTGGTGGCAACAAATATCTGTTCTGTATTATCATCACTGAAATCTCCATTGTCTATGCCTTCATCTATTTTATCTTTGATTTCATATTCTATTTTCAAATCGTCAGACTCTGGGATGAAATTGTCTATGTCTGACTCTTCTTTTTTCACATCCACTTCAAGAATATCTCTATAGTCTGTTGTTTCGACTCTTGTTTGTGTTAGGTAAATAAGCTGGTGAGATTGGTGGTCTATGGTTCTGATATAGTCTGTGGTTAGCTGAAACATTGGTAGGTATAAAAATAATTGGATATTATAGTTTGTCAAAGGACTGTCTCATTTCAATCATAGACAGAGAGAATCATACTATCTTTGTCTTATACTAGTAAGAGCACCCAAAACAAAAGGATGAGTATAGTTTTCCTGGTTCTTACTGACTGACAAATTGGTTTGACCAACTACATTTTTAGGACTTAAAAATTACTTTTTACATTTAATGCAGTGCTCAGTTTGACAAAGTGAAAATAAAGTGACCTACAGCCTTATTATTATTGTAGAGAAATAAAATAAAGTAAGTGTTACCTCAATTTGCAAAGGTACTGCCCTAAGGCACTGTTGTGCGCGGAGGCTCCGGGCCCTGAATACTCTGCATTTGAGCAGAGCGCTGCGGCAGTAGCAGCACAGGTGCTGCGGCAACCCGTCTGATAAGAGCACCTACAAATGACATAAACATTCTCCTATGTATCCACTAAAATTTAACTATTATTTTTAATGATCTACTATATTTTCTTAATAACTTTCAATAAAACATTGCTTTATCATTTGATGAGTCTATCAACATCGCTTTAATTTAAGATTATTTACTTAATTTAAGTATAGAATAAATTTATAAGTGGAAAAATTACTGTCTTGGGTAATTTTTCCACTTTTAAATTTATTCTAAGCTTAATAGCATCGTTCGCAGGCGTTTCTGCTTGTTAAAAATTAAAATTAATTCAGGTAATTATTGACTTATATAACAAATATTAAAAGTAATATTATAGAAATTTACAGACTATAGATCGTTTTTTTTAGCATTAGAAAGAACTTGAAAGAAGGTAAGCGATCTTGACATGTATTTTAATTGAAAAACACTTTTTAAAAATCAGTAACTATTACTTATGAAAGCAGAAGAATATAAATGATCGTATTAGATTCATAATTGTTACATATTTGCCGTAACTTATTTTTTAAATGTGTTTTTCAATTAAAAGACACATCAAGATTGTTTACCTTATTTCTAATGCTAAAAAAAACGAACTATAGGGTCGATAGGTACCCGGATAAATGTGCCTAGCACGCTGCTGGCGTTGCCTCTTTGAACAGCCAGCGAAATATGCTGGACTAAAATTAATTAATTACTTAATTACCAATATTTATGTAAATAATATGTACAAAATTTTATTGACTGTAAAATTTTAAAAAGAGGTATCTCCAACATGTTGAGATTGCAAATCACAAATATTGTATTTAACTAGAAGGTAACACTTACGGGACTCCCTGTGATATGAGCAAAAGATTCTGCGAGTTTGTTTTCGTATATATTAAACAATTTAATATCGGTCGCTAAGCAAGCTCGGCAGCTTAGCAGCTTTAACGAAGGATTAGAGGTTTCTTCTTTAATTGTATTCATGTTGCAAGCTTAGTATCACGTCGCATGTATAAAGAACTGTACGCAAAACTAGGAAATTGGTGTTTATTTCTTGTTTTTGCAACAAAATGCGATAATTCTTGAGTAAGCGGACAGTGATTGATGTATTTCTGAACTGTCAAACGACAGCAGTTCGGATACAATCACCAAGCGACAGGGAAATTGTTTGGGAAGTTGTTCATAATCCATTTTAGTAGAATATTATTTTCTTACAATGGCAACATTAAATTTAAACGTCAATATATCATAGCTGCTAATTTCCTTAATTTTCTTTATATTTTGTTCATATAAATACAAACAATAGTCTTTACAAACATATATTAAAGCTTCTTTTAGAAAATAATTTCTGTAGTATGGCATAAAAAATAAGTAAATTGGCAATATACATAATATGCACAGTGTTGCCAGATGGTCACAAAAGTCACATTTTTCGTGACTTTTCGCCTTCTGGTGTGACATGTGCGTGACTTACGATCTTGAGGCAATTTTTGTGACTTTTTAAGCTAGTCGAATTTTGGACAAGTTTAGTTCTGCAATTTGTATTATTTAGGAACGCGGTGAACGCACCCAAGTTGACACTTGCACTGACACCTTGACGTTACATCCACCATCATGTTTATTATAATAGTCGTGGCAAGGTGAGACTTGTTACCTTGACATGACGGTGTCATTTAGTTTGATAGTAGTAGTTATTTTTTTAGTGTATGATTCATTTCTTTTAGCCTCATATCACGAATATCTGTACGAATAGCATTAAAATTACTTCGGACAAAAGTTTTGCCCAAAATGTTCTACAAATTTGGTTATGTTCATTTTTACTCTGCGATCAAAACTTTAGGAGCCACAGGCTGTTAAAGTTAAATAAGAGATGAAAAATAGACGGTTTAAGAAAACGTCGTTTTTTCGTAATTGTTCATCATAAATAAATAAATAATAGTTTAGGATAAGCAAGCTAAGCGACCTGCTGATATAATATAAAAAAAAACCGTCGGGCAATGCTCAGTGTAGGGTTCCGTAGTTACCCGTCCGTCAAAATAGACTATTTGCAAAAACTCAAAAACTGCTACACCGATTAGGTTCGCTATATTTTTCCTTAAAAGTCTTTACTAAGTTTTACTTTCACGATTTTTTAAATATTTTTTGGACCCATGGTTAAAATGCTAGGGGAACTAAAGTGGAAAACACAACTTTTTTCCTTTCAGATCGATTATTTCCGAAAATATTAAGTTGATCAAAAATGCTCCTTAAAGACCCTTATTCATTTTAAAAGACCTATCCAAGACACGCTACACTATAGGGTTAAAGCGAAAAAAAAAATTCATCCCCACTTAATGTAGGGGAGTAAGGGGAGTCACCCTAAAAAAATATTTTTTCTAGTTTATATTTTTCGTACAAAGTCGTAAGTGTAACAAATTTATATATTCATGCCATATTTAATAATAGAAACTAGAAAAAAAATTTTTTTTTACGGTGGCTGCCCTACATTAAAGTGGGGATGAATTTTTTTTCGCTTCCACCCTATAGTGTGGGATGTCGTTAGATAGGTCTTTTAAAACGAATACGGGTCATCGAGAACCATTTTTTGATCAACTTAATATTTTCGGAAATAATCGATCTGAAAGAAAAAAAGTTGTTTTTTCCCCTTTAGTTCCCCTAACTTTTGAACCATGGGTCCAAAAAATATAAAAAAAAATCATAAAAACATAGCTTAGTAAAGACTTTCAAGGAAAAATATAGCGAACCTAATCGGTATAGCTGTTTTTGAGTTTTTGCGAATAGTTTATTTTGACAGACGGATAACTACGGAACCCTACACTAAGCATACCCCGACATGCTCTTGGCCGGTTTTTTTTATATTTTATCAGCAGGTCACTTAGCTTGCTTACTCCAAACTAAAAAAAATATTTATGATGAACAATTACGAAAAAACGACGTTTTCTTAAATCGTCTATTTTTTATCCTAATTTTACTTTAACAGTCTGAAGCTCCTAAAGTATTGATCGTAGAGTAAAAATAAACATAACCAAATTTGTAGGAAATTTTATGATAAAACTTTTGTCCGAAGTAATTATAATGCTATTTGTACATATATATTCGAGATATGAGCAAAAATATGAAAAAAGGTACCTTCAACCCTCCCTGCACCCTCAGCACACCCCCTACCCTCGAGGACTTTTAGTATGTGTATCTGGACACCACAAGGTATACCTGTACCAATTTTCAAAACTACACGAATTAATTCCGCAGATTTTTCTAATTTACTTGGGTTATTGAAAATCTTAATTTTTTAACTTTCTAATTGACCCCCCAAAAGTAGCCCCCATGCTTAAAATTCATTTGTTTACGTTACATGACTTACATGTCCGTCTTTGGGTCACTAATTTACATATGTGTACCAAATTTCAACTTAATTGGTCCAATAGTTTCCGTGAACATAGGCTGTGACAGACGGACAGACAGACAGACAGACGCAAGAGTGATCCTATAAGGGTTTGGTTTTTTCCTTTTGAGGAAAAATCATATAAGGTTAGTAGATTTTCTTGTGAAATATATTATTTTCTGAGTTTCTTCTAACAAAATCGATTTACCTACCCATACAATACAATAATATAAAAATGTGACTTGAGCAGCAAAAACGTGACTTTTAGGGAAACGAAACGTAACTTATGACTCCAGAGCCCTGGCAACACTGAATATGCAGGTCAATAACGCCGCCCGATGATGCTGATAGCTCTTATTTACATTTTTTTCAGAAAACCGACTGAAAATAAACATTTAATATGATAAACACATGTTAATAAAAGCGATAAAATGGCTGCAGTCAAGTCAGAAGCAGCGGAAGAACTGCGCGCGTGTAGAATATGCCTCGCTACGGACACCAAACTTTTCGGCATCTATGAACAGCGGTTAGATGAGGCTTTTATCGATATTATGGGCACTACGGTACGTGTTTTTGTACTAAGTTTATTACTAAATCACCAGTCGTTCTATTTGCATTTATATTATCTAATATATTATAATAAATACGAACTTTTTTCAAGTTTACTTATTGTCGAGAAATATGCAATTATATTTGATTCATTAATCTAAAATCCTAGTTTTTCTGTTAAATATCGCTCATTTAAAGTTATCTTTGGCCAAGTTCAGTGGCGTACCTAACTATGGCAACTGCGGCCTGCTGGAAATTCTATGAGAAATGTTATTTTTATAGATTCGTCCTCAGAAGACACCTTTAGTTAATTTATTCTAACAACTTGAGACTGAAGTCTACAAAGACAAATGAAAAGATATGGATCTACACAGAACATGACACTTTATTAGGAAATTGCAGTACAGAGCATTTTGTGTAAAGAGAATATTCATAACTTTAATTTTTCGGTCACTGGACAACAGTGGTGGTATTAAAATGAGAGCCATATACAAGTACAAATAGCATTTACTCACAAACTACATGAATAAATGATTAGTTTCCACACTAATATTACACTTTTTTTCATCACTAGTCAGAATGTTGGGGTTCCCAACCAAAGCCTCGTTTAAAGTTTTCCCATCTTCTGTTTCAAGATTTTCTTACCCTCATGGATAAAATGATTATATAATGTATCTTCTCTTCTTAATCGCTCTCCCATTGCTGAAGATTGTGACTCCACTTGCGCTTTATGAATTGCCTCCAACTGTTTCGGTCTGTGGCTTGATGGTGGCCGGTGGTAACAGGTAGCTCCAGCTGCTCGGAGATCTAGTCTGACCATCTCTTTGGACTTCGTCCTCTACGTCTTTTACCCTCGATCTTTCCCGTCACCACTAGAGTTTTTCTAAATTGTTGGCCCCTCTTCATGCGATATGGCCAAAGTAGGTAACAACACGGTGAAGACATATAGAGGACAGACGTTGGGTATTCTCCATTCTGAGTTCTTTGAGGACCGAGGCGTTTGTGCAGTGGGCTGTCCAAGGAATCCTTAACATACGGCGCCAGCACCACATTTCGAAAGCGTTGATCCTCTGCCTATCAGCGGCTTTCAGCGTCCAGATTTCGGCCCCATAAAGAAATATGGAGATGACAAGTGTGCGGACGAGATGTATTTTGGTGCGGTTCGAAATGTTCCTGTCTCTCCATAGAGTTGGGTCATCAATATGTATTCAGATAAGCTATAGCCCTCTGCCACTTAATATTATTCAGGTTTATGCACCAACTGCTCAATCAACACAGGAAGACATTGAGAACTTTTATGGCACGCTTGAAACTACTATATAATGTATAATGTGCTATTAATATTAATCATCAAAATGTATTATGTTGATTTCAGCTTTCAGTGTGGGATGGGTGCCCGCAACACTTGTGTGCGTTGTGTGGCGCGCAGCTCATCAAGGCGCACGCGCTGCGCGCTCGTGCGCACCGCGCCGACGAGCTGCTCAAGCAAGCTCTCATGCAGCAACATATTGTAAGTTAATTAATATACTGACTCTCAATACATGGCCTACAAACTGTCCCATATTTTTTTTCTATTCATTCATTGGCGAGGAAGTGCTAGGCCTGGCTATTGCTAGCCAAGAACAGGGGCAGCTCCATAAAGGGGCCCACTGATTAACAATCCGCCGGACGGTATCGGCCTGTCAGTTAGAACAAGATTTTGACAGTTCCGAAAAACTGACAGGCCGATACCATCCGGCATCCGGCGGACTGTTAATCAGTGGGCCCCTTAAAACCCAAATATTTATCTATATGGTCCCCAGCTTAGGTCAAAAATTTGAGAGAGCCCTCCCCTCACCTATAAGTAAGAGTATAAAAATTCTGTCTTATAGCACATAATAAGTAATAGTACTACCATACAGAAAGGACACTTTCTACAAAACCGAAGTTTCACAGTGATTCAGGATCGAATCATGATATCCCTTTCTAACTTATGGCACTATGCCTTTCGGCTATTTAGGGTTGTCAATTAAATTCAAGTCATTATCTTATCTGTGGTCGTGCATGCAAAGGGACGCCAAGTTGTGTCAATCCTAATAATTGCTCGGAGCAATGCTGAGCCGAACGGAGCCGAGTTTGCCCGAAGTCAGGAGTGTCTCCCCACTGCTTATAGGCTATAAGGCGCCATTCATTTATTACGTAAGACAATATTTGCAGTTTTTGACCCCCTTATGTAAGAAAAAATGAGTATAAGTTGGCGGGGGTCCCTTTGTTTCCCATAAAGCTTTAAGTCATAATGTATTCTTTGTCATATTATCGTTAGTCATAAAACTGAAACTGTTTTCGTAAGGTTATTCTATAGATGGGTTAAGTTAGGTTAAGTTTGTTTTATGGCAATCCTGAAAAGTTACGCGTTTCTGAGAAAAACCAATTATGACTAACGAAAATTCGGACAAACAATACATTATGACTTAAAACTATTTGGGAAACAATAGAGACCCAAGTTGGCGCCTAAGCTTCAGTATGGATATTTAGGGCCATAATGTTTGTTTTACCCACAGATAACAACAAGCTACCTGGCAACTCTAGACCGTGTGTCGCAGCGGCTGGCCCTCTGCCTGACCATCCACCATCCCACCATCATGGAGACAACACACGACGAGACCAAACAGGAGATGGAGGATGACGACTTTGATCTGTACCACCCGGGTATGATCAGTGGTAACTTTAACTTTGCCTAGGGTATTCATTGACTTTAATATTCAAACCAGCAAAATATAAGAGCAAGATTATGAAAAAAATATATACATACCTATTTCTATTATTTGGACTCGCGCACGAAAGGTTCCGTACCATTACGGAAAAACTCACGTTTGTTGTATGGGAGCTCCACTTAAATATTTGTTTTATTCTGTTTTTAGTATTTTTTGTTACAGCGCGGCAACAGAAATACATCATCTGTGAAAATTTCAACTGCCTAACTATCACGGTTCATGAGATACAGCCTGGTGGCAGACAGACGGACAGACAGACGACAGCGGAGTCTTAGCAATAGGGTCCCGTTTTCACCCTTTGGGTACGGAACCCTAAAATGAACTAATAATAAATACGAGTTTTATCAAAATGTTTACTCCAACAATTTTTTTCAGAATTCGACGAGCCCATCATCAATCTGAAGAACAATATGTTGCTGGAGAGTGCGAAAGAGACGGAGCTACACGCGGAGGATATCAAGACGGACGTGAGCGAGATGGAGATAAAGGAGGAAGAACCTGCCAAAAAGAGAAAAGACAAAGTTAGAAGAGAGAAGGTGAGTGTTATCAAAGTTAAAGATTCACATAATATGTGTAAGATCAATCAATCAATCAATATTTTTATTTGTTAAACATGACAATTCTTCCAATTTGACAGCGAATGTAGATGGCGCTGTACGGCTTAGTACATTAATAAATAATAATAGATTCGTTTATTTCGACCAACTTAGGATCATATTACCAGTATTACATTAAAATTAAAGTTAAATTATACTCATTTATACAGACATACATTACATTATGCGGTATTTTTGAGCCATTAGTCGATGTTTCACAATTTAGTTACTAAAAAACATATGGCACCATATAATTCCAACTACTTCAGCCGTCGAAGTCGAGGCATGTTTTTTACTAAGACTCCACTGTCCGTCTGTCTCTCACCAGGCTGTATCTCATGAACCGTGATAGCTAGACAGTTGAAGTTTTCACAGATGATATATTTCTGTGGCCGCTATAGCAACAAATACTAAAAAGTACGGAATTCTCGGTTGGCGAGTCCGACTCGCACTTGTCCGGTTTTTCTTAGACTACACCTCTACCATCATTTCAATTTAGTCAAATCTATTAATTCTAATTTGAAAGTTTATTTAAAAGCGTTTCTTTTATTTTTTGCCATTTTTATTATATTGTGACCTTTTTTGCCACTATTGTGTTATTTCTACTCAGAATCACGAGCTCTTTCGATCCTCATGGGATACAATATGTCCCAGAGTTTTTTTCCTATTGTGTTACCATTTTCCCATACACTTTGTATGGCGGTAATAAAAGGAAAGTTTGAAAAATGTATGGAAATTTTAGGACTCTTTTTTTCTCCTATAAGGATGAAAAGGGCTCGCGATCCTGACTAGAAATAACACAAAAGTGGCAAAAAAGGTCACAGTATATAAAAATGGCAAAAAATAAAAGAAACGCTCTTATAATGAACATTTGACCGCAGGTAAGAGTGAAAAGAGACAAGAGTATAAAAACAAAGAAGAAAGTCCAGAAGATAAAAGAAGTAGAAGAGAAGGAACCAAAGAAGTACAAGCGGAAACTGAAGGGGTTCAAGAAGTTCTTTGCTAGTGAGGACGATTATATCAAGTTTGAGAACACTTACAATATAGGTAAGTATGATACTAATGTGACAAAAAATATATACAGTGGTACTACTAAACTAAATTAATTTTCTTCTTCCTCGCGTTATCCCGGCATTTTGCCTCGGCTCATGGGAGCCTGGGGTCCGCTTCTACTAATCCCAAGAGTTGACGTAGGCACTAGTTTTTACGAAAGCGACTGTCATCTGACCTTCCAACCCAGAGGGGAAACTAGGACTTATTGGGATTAGTCCGGTTTCCTTACGATGTTTTCCTTCGCCCAAAAGCGACTGGAATATCAAATTATATTTCGTACATAAGTTCCGAAAAACTCATTGGAACGAGCCGGGGTTTGAACCCGCGACCTCCGGATCGAAAGTAGCACGCTCTTACTGCTAGGCCACCAGCGCTTTCTTACTAAACTAAATTAATAACTAGCTTAAATCTAAAATAGGCCCTTGAAGCATTGTGCCAAGGATGCTGGCAGCATTTCCTCGCTGTATCGCAATGCTGATACGTTGTGCGAGGTAGCCGCCAGCTCTTCGGTCACCAGTTACGTCAACCAGACGCTTCGCGATTTCTGCAAACAACTTGTGCGCGCTGGGACCCCATGGAATGTAACAATGTAATGTAATGTAACAATATTTCTTGTTCACTCTCATCTATGTTATTATACAAGAGGCTTGTAATCATATAAAATTTATTTATATGTTTTTCCCATCACGGCACAATGGTGTTCCGGACCTTTGGGAGGCGTGCGCGGAGCCGAAGCCAACACGTAGAGGCCCTTTTGACACTTTAATGAAATGTTGGGGGTACACCAAACGGATGCTGCCCTTGCCCGTGTCTTGGGACGCACGCAGAGGCAGCACCCGCCAGGGTGTAAGGACTATTGAGAGTTGATGGAATTTAAAATGAGCTAGAGGTTATTGAGTGAAAGCGATGGACTAAGTACTGAGCTATGGGGTAAAAAGCCGGATAAATATATATTATTAATAATTATTTTTCTTTACAGAGATAGTAAAGTTATCAGAAGAGGAACAGCAAAAAGAGCTAGACGCACGTAAAGAGTCGAGCAACTACCTCCGCTCGGCCTACCGCTGCGAGAGGTGCTTCAAGGGGTTTCTGTCTCACACCACCTTCGAGAACCATCAGAAGAAGACACACGACCCGGTAACACTGACTGATTCATTGATCGATCATCAAAATTATTTACCACTTCCAGATGAGTTAGGAACTTGAAAATTTATATGCTGGTAGCTCTTACACTGCTAAATATAGAAAATGATTGAGGTTTGTATATTTATGAGTCATTCCATACCGGTACGAATAAGTTCGACTGCAAAATTAGAGCCAAATTCCTGTGTTTCACTAGATTTGAATAGTAGTTCAAAAAGATCTAGACGCAGCACAGGCCTACCGCTGTGAGAGGAGCTTGAAGGGGTTCCTGTATCACACCACCTTCGAGAACCATCAGAAGAAGACACACGACCCGGTAACACTGACTCATTCATTGATCGATCATCAAAATTATTTACCGCTTCCAGATGAGTTAGGAACTTGAAAATTGGTATGCTGGTAGCTCTTACATTGCTAGCTAAGGATAAATAAAAAAAAAATAGAAAATTATTGAGGTTTGATATTTATGAGTCATTCCATACCGGTATGAATAAGTTCGACTGCAAAATTAAAGCCTCCGGTGAGTGTTGTACTAGATTTCAATAGTAGTTCCAAAAGAGCTAGACGCAGCACAGGCCTGCCGGTGTGAGAGGTGTTTTAATGGGTTCCTGTCTCACACCACTTTCGAGAACCATCAGAAGAAGACACACGACCCGGTAACATTGACTCATTCATTGATCAATCATCAAAATTATATACCACTTCCAGATGAGTTAGGAACTTGAAAATTTATATGCTGGTAGCTCTTACACTGCTCAATATAGAAAATGATTGAGGTTTGTATATTTATGAGTCATTCCATACCGGTACGAATAAGTTCGACTGCAAAATTAGAGCCAAATTCCTGTGTTTCACTAGATTTGAATATTAGTTCAAAAAGATCTAGACGCAGCACAGGCCTACCGCTGTGAGAGGAGCTTGAAGGGGTTCCTGTCTCACACCACGTTCGAGAACCATCAGAAGAAGACACACGACCCGGTAACATTGACTCATTCATTGATGGATCATCAAAATTATTTACCACTTCCAGATGAGTTAGGAACTTGAAAGTTGGTATGCTGGTTACTTATACATTGCAACTAAGGATAAACAACATAAAAAAGAAAATGGCAGACTTACAGCCTAATAGCATGCTCTATTAGTCAACCATATGGCTAAATATACATGTGAAAATGGTAAAAATTGAAAAAATATGTATTATGTCCGCAGAGCAACGGCCGCAACGAGTGTGTTCTTTGCGGCGCGCGTTTCCGTCACCCGGCGGGTCTTAGGAAGCATTTCGAGTCCCACACACTCAAGTTTATATGCAAGATCTGCCAGTTCATGACGAGGCATCGGTAAGCACATATTATACATATACATATATTTATATGTAGCCCTTTAAAATTTACAAGCATATTATTAAATACTAATTCATTCTTGAAAACCCAAGTTTTAATTTAAGTACCAATTTTTATGACTTCTTCACCAAAAATTTTGAGAAAATCGTTCCTGAATGATCACAAAAACTTGCCTGAATTTACTGATATTAAGACATCACCTACCCTACTGTCATTGTTTATCGATAACATAAAAAGTAATTAATTTATTTATGTCTTTACTTATGCAATTTATTACCAAAAAGTGATGTATCATGACCAATAATCAAAACGTATCATTATGTGTTTAGCCGATATCAATTCTAAAGACTTTTTGATGTACCCTCGTATATATATTTGGATCTCTCAGATTCGAAATAAATAAATAATTGAACTAATTTGTTATTCCATGGCACGTTGTAAAGGAGCATGGCGGTGATGCACGCTGACTTCCATTCGGGAAAGACCTTCGTCTGCAAGTACTGCGGCCTCACCTTCAAGTTAGTATATTACGTATTCCATACATATCTTTATGACATGTTTTTAATCTTAAAATGGCGTTGTGGAGCGCCGCGTGGCGTTGTGGAGCGCCGCGTGGCGTTGTGGAGCGCCGCGTGGCGTTGTGGAGCGCCGCGTGGCATTGTGGAGCGCCGCGTGGCGTTGTGGAGCGCCGCGTGGAGGCCCCTAGCCCCCCCACCTGTTTTTAATGGTTTAATGTCATATGCCAATGATTTGTTGTTATAGCGGCAACAGAAATATATCATCTGTGAAAATTTTAACTGTCTAGCTATCACGGTTCATGAGATACAGCCTGGTGACATACAGACGGACGGACAGACAGATGGACAGAGGAGTTTTAGTAATAGGGTCCCGTTTTTACCCTTTCAGATTTCAGATGATTTATTGATAAATGTACATCTAATTTACATCTCATCTCATCTCATTTTCTTTGGGTACGGAACCCTAAAAAGCCCAAATGTAATAATTTATCATAAGTCGTCTTATTTGTGGAATACCGTCCTTATTATATCCTTATATACGGACTAGAGATGCCACGAATATTCAGCAACTATTTGGTATTCGGCCATTTTGCCGAATATTCGGTATTCGGCTGAATGTTTCCTATTATTCGGCCTAATACCGAATATCTGTTGCACCTACCTAAAATGAAAAATTACACAATAAAAATAACCGCAAATCAATATATTTCATTATAACATGTTTTCTTGTAAAATACGAAGATCCTGTTTTTGAGCATTTGTTGGTTACAAATAATTTTATTTTTATCGTGGGTCTGATTTGATTGACTCCAACTACATTCACTAGTTCTGAGCACCAGTTGTGTTGGCGACCAGTTTTCATAATTAACATGATTCAAAATGTTCGCATGTTATACCGAATATTCGGTCCGAATATTAGGCGCTTCGGCCGAGAGAGGGGCCGAATATTCGGTATTCGGCCAAAACCATTCGGGGCATCTGTAATACTGTCCTTGGTGTATCTTTATGTTTTTATTTGTTGTACAGCAAACAAACTACATTCAACACGCACACACGTGTGCAGCACCCTTTAGAGAACGCCTCGGCGGGCACGTGCGACGTGTGTGGAGAGACCTTTACCGGCAAGCGAGGCCTGCAGCAACATAAGGCCATAGCGCATAAAAAGGTTAGGGAACAGATAAATTGATATGAATTGTTACTGTGTTTTTGCAAACAAATGATTGATTACTGGTAATGGATTAATAGGGAATATTACGCGAAACTCTGCGTAGGTGGCGCCACTGCCACTATCCGTCACAATTTGGGGGTCTACCGCGAAACAAGAAAATCGAATTTTCGTTATCTAACCTCTCTATCACTCTTGCTTATTCGAGCGATAAAGAGGCAGATAACTAAATATCGATTTTCGCGATTCCCGGTAGGCCCTTGTTAACAAACCGCCTTGATGCATCAATGTCATATTTTATTGTCTGTGAAAACTTGTCAAAAACAGTTGTAGGCACAGTATGTATAAGTTACTCTATGGTTTACTAGAGGAGCTAGTGCTGCACTCTGGTGGCAGAACATTGCAGTAATATCCCCTATTGAGTGGAAAGAGAACTGAAATGTAATTTCTTTGTAGCTGACGACGCCGGAGCTGAAATGCCGCTCGTGTCTGGTTCAGTTCGAGAGCGTGGACGCGAAAACACGTCACAAGGTCAACAACGTCTGCGACCCCAAATTAAGGTACAATATACTCTAAAATTTAGCTTTTTAGCAAAGAGAATAGAGTGTAAAGGGGGTTATTGTCATAGTAAATTTTGTAGTCACAGTAAATTCACTGCCATCTTTCGACACAGGAGTAAAACTAAAAATGAAAAAGGAATAAAATATAAAAAAAAAAACTTTTATTACATATTATATTTTAGACTTTGACCCATGTTCTTTCACTGATTTGTGTTAAATTGTTAAATATCAAACAGTGTCGCCATCTACCCGAGTATAGGCCAAAGGTATGGCGCCATCTATTCGAGCATAAAAGGGAGGTTCGGATGTTTTTATCCCGTACTAACTTTTCATTCCTTCTTATATGGTGAATTCCGGGATTACTTAAGTTATTTTTGTTATCCAACTTTCTCTACCACTCTGTTAACATGTAATAGTTATTTGTTTCACTCGGGGGCAAAGTTGTTGTTTAACCGCTCGTGCTAATATTGATACCCGAGCAAGCGAAAGATTCCAAAATTGAATCACGAGCGTAGCTAGTGGTTCAAAAAATGGAATCTTGAGCGTTGCGAAATTTCAAAGCACGAGGGTAAACCAAATTTACCCCCTATAGTGAAACACAAAATTTTTCACCACACCAACCCGAAGCAAAAATTAAATGTAAAATATCAAACCATGAATGTTATTAAATATTTACCATCCAAAATCATCATTTAAAAGTCAATTCTACCAGAAAACATAAGAAAACAACTCAAAATTTGCATTTGATTACTTTGCCTCTCATGTGAATAAAATGCAACTTTGCTATCGGTTTTTGAAGTGCAAAGTAAGCCTTTCCGAGCTGGTGTGGTGAAAAGTATCTAACTCATGTTTCCGTCAAAATGTTTCTACGGTAAAAGAATTAAATTTACTACCCATTTCGTATCTTGTCACAGTGACAAGTGACAATATAGTGTGAGGTCTCTAGCGACTTTCATATTGGTTGTTACTGTGATACCTTGGGTCATTGATCCAAAGTGACGGAAACATCGACCGAGACGTGAAAAATAGAATAAATGTGGGATGGATGAAATGGCGACAGGTCTCTGGAACAACTTGCGATCCACGAATGCCCCTTAAACTTAAGGGGAAAATATACAGAACGATCGTGAGACCTGTTGTAATGTATGGATCAGAATGCTGGGCGTCGAAAGTAGCGGATGAAAGAAGAGTGCACGCAGCGGAAATGAGAATGCTGAGATGGATGTGTGGAGTGACGAGAAAGGATCGTATTAAGAATGAGTATATAAGAGGAAGTTTGAAAGTAGCTCCAGTAACGGAGAAAATGAGGAGTACTAGGTTAGCGTGGTATGGGCATGTAATGAGGAGGGATGAATGTCATATAGGCAAAAGAATGTTAGGGATGAATGTTGATGGACGGAGAGCGTATGGTAGACCCAAAAAACGATGGATGGATTGTGTGAAAGAGGATATGAGAAAGAAAGGAGTGAGTGCTGAGGAGACGAAAGACAGAGGAGAATGGAAGAGAAAAACATGTTGTGCCGACCCCACATAACGTGGGATAAGGGCAGGGGAAAGAAGAATGTGACAAGGAACGAAATCGGTCGGAAATTAAATTGTTTGACTACACGTGTGATGTTTAGAGATGCGCAAAACGCTTCACTGAGTTGAAAAGATTGATTCATATCTTCCGCTCGCGGCGATATGTATCACTCATTTCGCTCACTTCGCTCAGTGGATCTGTAGACTATATTGTTCACGATAGAGAGATGGATATCAATCAGATACACACAGCCATTAGTGCGACCAAGATGGCGAATCACACGATACGGTCCCGCCATGTTTTCCCGACACCCTCCCAATTTTTCCGAACCGCTCCGAAACCTATTCGCATAATCTCACTCGGTCGTCACGCTCGGCCGGCTCATTCGAATCATGAGTGGGAAAGAGCGAGCCAGACATAACAAACACTGAGCGAGTTAAATCAGTTGAAGAGTGATTGAGTTCAATCAAAAGATATTATTCATTTAAATCACTCACTCGTGAACGAGACATGTCTAGTGATGTTTGTACGAACCAGGCCGTGTGCGGCGTGCGGCGAGCGGTTCGAAGACGAGGAAACGGCGAAGAAACACTACCAGGACAACCATGTGAAGGAGCACTACAAATGTGACCAGGTACAGTATACTTACATACACGATGTAACAAAAACCGGGCAAAGTGCGAGTCGGACTCGAAAAAAACGGAAAAAAATGCAAAAAGAAAACGGTCACCCATCCAAGTACTGACCACGCCCGACGTTGCTTAACTTTGGTCAAAAATCACGTTTCCTGTATGGGAGCCCTACTTAAATCTTTATTTTATTCTGTTTTTAGTATTTGTTGTTATAGCGGCAACAGAAATACATCATCTGTGAAAATTTCAACTATCACGGTTCGTGAGATACAGCCTGGTGACAGACAGACGGACGGACGGACAGCGAAGTCTTAGTAATAGGATCCCGTTTTACCCTTTGGGTACGGAACCCTAAAAAACAGTGGGGATCCGTTTAAGGGCATCATGTTCTGACCAGGGATGTTGTGGATGCAGATTTTTTGACATCCGCGGATGCGGATGCGGATATTTAAAGGCTCACATCCGCGGATGCGGATATCAAAATTAGGTACTTAGAAAACGTCAAATATTACATTTTTAGTATTTTTTTATTTAAAAAAAACGAAACGTTTAGTATTTGTGCCAGAATATAGGTGCGTTATATTGAATAAACAGTAACTTGGCCGACTTTTCCGGATCTAGACGATTTCGTAATAGGTAATGACGAAATTACCTAGCACTTACGCCGCCGGTAAGACGTTCCTGTACCGACTTGTTCGACATCCGCATCCGCATAAGCTCCGCATCGATTTTATGCGGATGCGGATGCAGATGAAAATAATGCGGAAGTTCTGCGGATGCGGATGCGGAAGTTCGCAACATCCCTGGTTCTGATGATCGATAGAGATGCCCCCAATAGTGGTTTTGCCCGAATACCGAATATTCGGCCCCTATCTCGGCCGAAGCGCCGAATATTCGGCATGACATGCGAACATTTTGAGTCACAAATATTATGAAAACTGTTCGCCAACAAAGCACGTTTGCTAAGATATATTTTTTAGGACAGAATTAATTAATGTAGTTCAAGTCAATCAAGAGACCAATAATAAAAATAAAGACCAAACGGGATAGTCTTATGTATCTTTCAGTAGGAGTAGCAGCGAAAGCGCTATTATTGTTTGTCGTTGTCACAGTCTCACATTTTTTTTATTCCCCACCGTAAATTTAGTATGGATTATGGTGGGCAACAAATAAATTCGACCAATCATAGTGTCGCATTGCGTATGGTTTGTCCCTCACGGAGGCACGCGTATACCACTTCTATACGATCCTACCATCTATGTTGTAAGTATTGTAATTTTTAGAGTCCCGTACCCAAAGGGTAAAAAAAACGGTACCCTATTACTAAGACTCCACTGTCCGTCTGTCTGTCACCAGGCTGTATCTCATGAAACGTCTGAACCGACGGTTTTTAGTACTTTTTAGGGTTCCGTATCCAAAGGGTAAAACGGGACCCTATTACTAAGACTCCGCTGTCCGTCCGTCCGTCTTCACCTGGCTGTATCTCACGAACCGCGATAGCTAGACAGTTGAAATTTTCACAGATGATGTATTTCTGTTGCCGCTATAACAACAAATACTAAAAAGTACGGAACCCTCGGTGGGCGAGCCCGACTCGCACTTGTCCGGTTTTTTATTTTGTCTATGTTATCAGTGCGACACAACGTTCGCGAAGAAATCCTCCCTCGCCGTCCACTTCGAGCGCGTCCACCTCAAGATCAAGCCGAAGAAGCCCGCCTTCTACAAGTACCACCAGTACGGCAAGGGAAGAATGAAGATAAGGAACGCAGAGATCTGTGAGATCTGCGGCAAAGGATACCCGGTGAGTCCCTCTCGGTCTCTCTCGTCTCTGTTGTCTGTTGTGTGTCTGTTGTCTCTTTTTTTTACGCAGGGGTAAATACGCATCCATCCCCGGCTATAGTTCGTTTTTTTTAGCATTAGAAAGAACTTGAAAGAAGGTAAGCGATCTTAACATGTCTTTTAATTGAAAAACGCTTTTTAAAAATCAGAAACTATTACTTATGAAAGCAGAAGAATATAAATGATCGTATTAGATTCATAATTGTTACATATTTGCCGTAACTTATTTTTAAAATGTGTTTTTCAATTAAAAGACACATCAAGATTGTTTACCTTATTTCTAATGCTAAAAAAACGAAGTATAGGGAAGCCCATGGGGGGGTGGTTTGCGGGACTCTCTCTCGTCTCTTTAGCCGGCCGTCAACGTCCATGTGACACCCTTGGAGTTGCAAGCTTCCAGTACCAGTAACCAGTAACTCCCTACCAATTGATGGACAGTATTCTTGTTTGCAACCGACGTATAAAAAAGGTCATCTTATAAAGGTCCAGAAATGCGCATGTGACAGCCAAGAAGTTCAGAGCGTCCGTACGGTGACGCTTACAATCAGACGGTCTGTGTGCTTGTTCACCACCAACGTAGTATTAAAAAAAAACATAGTTACTTTACTTCGTCCATCTCAAGCCCAAGAAACCCGCCTTCTACAAGTACCACCAGTACGGCAAGGGAAGAATGAAAATAAGGAACGCAGAGATCTGTGAGATCTGCGGGAAAGGGCACCCGGTGAGTGGCACTACTAACAAAAAGTCACACTATTATAGATTAATTACTTATCTCTGTAAAAATTAGTAAATACTGAACTTATTACAGATATGTCGAAAAAATTACTAATTACTTATTACCTTATTACACCTGGGATTTTATCCATGTATGGAGTACTCTAAGGTAACTTATTTCTCTTTGGCTTTACCTTAATTTTTAAGCTCACTGTACTTTAAACTATACATATAAATAAATAATAAATACACAATAATATATAATATATCAATCAGATATCAATTACACAGATCAACCTAGCCCCCAACTAAGCAAAACTTGTACTATGGGTGCTAGGCGACGATATACGGACATATATAGATAAATACATACTTATATACATAGAAAACACCCATGACTCAGGATCAAATATTTAATGTGTGCATCACACAAATAAATGTCCTTACCGGGATTACCTGCATAGATCTGCGAAGAAATTCAAAGGTGTACCTATGTGAAGTCCCCAATCCGCATTTGTGCTAGCGTGGGGACTATAGCCCAAGCCCTCCCGCGCATGAGAGGAGGCCTGTGCCCAGCAGTGGGACGTATATAGGCTGAATTATTTATTTTATTTATTTTTACCGGGATTTGAACCCAGGACCATCAGCTTCACAGGCAGGGTCACTACCCACTAGGGCAGACCGGTCATCTATAAACCGGACTCTGTTCAATATGTTGTTTGTCGGCAGGACACGACGTGGCTGCGGTACCACCAGCGCACGCACACCGGCGAGCGGCCCTACAAGTGTGCGCAGTGCACCAAGAGCTACATGACGCCCGCCGGCTTGCAGGTACAGCCGCCATCAGATATATCGGAGCGGCCGAGGTGCTCTAAATATCTGAACAAGCACTCTAGCGCCTTGACAATAGAGGCGTGTTCAGACATTTGTGAACACCTTGGCCGCTCCGATATATCTGATGGCTGATGGCGACTGTACAGAAAATTATCTCTTGACAGAAAAAATATCCTTAGGTCCACTTCCACCATCCAGGCTTAGCCACTAACTCGGAGTTAACCGTTGACACAGGGTTAAATTGTACTGGTAACTCCGGGTTTAACCGGTTAACCCCGACTCCCGAGTTAGTGGCTAACCCTGGATGGAGCAAGTGGCCCTTAGCCCACTTTAGACTCGACCGAGGCACGTCTACACTGGCCATTTTGTGCGCGAGGAAATTGCCTCGCGCGTTATCTCGCTCTGTGTGGACCCGGCTATTTGTGTAAAGCTTGCTAAAATTCTTTAACCGACTTCAATATTTCGAAGGTGGTTCTCATTTTGTTGGATTCTTTTTGTAAAAAGAATCTTTTTCTTGGTTTCACGAGTGAACCGACTTGGCATTGGCAAATTATTTTTTGCTTGAAAACGGATACTTCACAGTCAGGATTCGACTATAGCATTCTTGAGAAATCGAGATAACTATTAAAATATTATTTGTATATTTTTAAAGCAACTCGTGCAATTTTTCTTGGAAATATTTAATGAAGTGGAACTGCTGGTGAATACCATAAAAAAACTGGTCAAGTGCGAGTCGGACTCGCGCACGAAGGGTTCCGTACCTTTACGCAAAAAATGGCAAAATAATACACGTTTGTTGTATGGGAGCCCTACTTTAATATTTATTATATTCTGTTTTTAGTATTTGTTGTTAGAGCGGCAAGAGCTATCACGGTTCATGAGATACAACCTGGTGACAGACAGACAGACGGACGGACAGACAGCGGAGTCTTGGTAATAAGTTCCCGAAAAAAAAAATCTTCAACCCTTTTACCCTTTGGGTACGGAACCCTTAAAATGATACAATGTTTTGAGAAGTCGCTTTTCTATTCTTTTTCAACTTTGTGTGTAAAACCTTTTGGGGCTGTTCATAAATTATGTCATCTATTTTTGACCCCCCCCCCCCCCCCCTAAAATCATGCTTCGAATGACCCCGTTTCCTCCTACGTCATACTGCCATCATCCGATGTCCAGACCGGGGGGGGGGGGGGGGGGTCATTTGAACTGACGTAATTTATGAATAGCCCCTTTCTCATAGTCAATAGTCATAATGTATACGTTTCAGCGTCACGTGGTGATCCACACGGGCGTGCGGCGCTGGCAGTGCTCGCAGTGCCCCAAGACGTTCCTGCACCAGTCCTCCATCTACACACACAAATTGGTAACTTATGATGATGATGCATTCCTGTTACCCCTCATTAGGGACATAGCCAGGCGTGGCTCACTCCGCGATTTCATCGCTTTGCTACAGGGTGCTAAAAGTACATCCGTTCCACACCAATTTTGGTGGCTAGCCATAAGCTGCGCGTGGCGCTGTCGCCACCTAGCGGCCATATCTGTCCTGATCGTAACAGACGCGTTTTGTTAGAGAGTGAGTCTTCTGTACCTAGTACTATTATTTATTCTGTGACAGCAGCAGATCAGCAGCTCGCAGAAGAATCCTCCATTTGTCACGATCTTGAGCGGCTACTTCCAGCTCTTTCCAGCCGAGTCCAGTTGAGCCAGCCTCCTTCTCAACTGATCGCCTCCTTAAGGCCACTTGCACCATTCTCTAACCCGGGGTTAACCGATTAAAGCTGGAGTTACCATGGTTACCAGTACAATTTGACACTGGGTTAACGGTTTAACCGCTTAATCCCGGGTTAGTGGGATGGTGCAAGTGGCCCTTACTAAATTATACATATAGTTAATAGCAAAGTTACTGCATTATCTTGCTATGCTCAAACTTCCGTGCTGATACGCTACACTTGAGATACTATTCTGGAACCCATGGTTTTGCTGTCTTCTTTGACAAAATATTCTATTTAGCTCCTGTGTAATACAGTGTACTACATAAAATAAATGCCAATAAAAAAGGGGGCACGCCAAAGACGCGCCTTAAGGCTGTGCATCGCAAAATAACAGGATCTTAGAAAGGTGGCAGTGGCTAGCCCCGGAAATAAACAGATGTGATTTTCGGATATATGTTTTTTGACTATATGATAAGAGATTTCATGCTAGTCGAAACACGAATGCTTAAAATTTTCTCGATAGAAAATAAATCCAAAGTTACCTCTTCATTTTCCTTAAGTACCTCAGTGCAACTAGAAAACACATCCATATCCAGCATAATCCACTTTAAAGTAAAGGTTTTCATCTCGTCTTAATTGTCATAGCAAAGAATATTTACTTATTATCATTATACCGACGGATTTATCATCGTTTTTGATTTTATGAATTCAACTGAAAACGCCCATTTTACGCAATTCGGCTTCTCATTCTGTCATGCGTCAAAGTCATAAGTGCATCCTTTATGCCAGTAATGTTAGATGGCCGTCGGGCCTCAAAGAGGTAAGACCTATGTCAAATCGCGCAGCGCTCCGGATTACGTAAAATTTACAT